>NC_080784.1:1441666-2162500 GCF_028018385.1 Neofelis nebulosa
GGTCTCTTCTGCCTAACGAATGGCGATCCCGGCCGGGGCTTGGAATCAGGAATTCGTGACTTCTCAGCCTGGGCTGTCTTGTATTGATTACAAATCAAGCGATGGGTAGCGAATGAATTCTTCGTTGGTGGTGTTAAGGCTGCGGGCGAGGGCTGGTGTGGTTTTGGAGCTCGGAATGTAAACTCAGTGCTTTGTCCCCTTGGAAGCCAAGGCAGGGGAGCTCAGAGGACTTCAGACAAGGACTTTTCTGGGGGCCTCATCCCTGGGGTCTTGGTTTTTTGCTGGCAGTGTGTCCTTGGGGAGCATGGCATGTGGTTGGAACTCGGGGACCTGGTACTTATTTGCAGATGGTGAATTAAATTAGTTGTATTAGTGACTAGAGAATCCCCAGGCTCCCAGCACAGCCTAGGGGAGTCCATGCACCTCCTCCAGCGGGGACTCTCTTCCTCCAGTCACAAGGCTGACGTCACACACACCCCCTCTCCCCACTTTGGAAGGAGCCACATTTACATGTGAGGTTCATATGCCTTACAATGCCATTTTCATTTTGCTTCCTAAATAGTCTCAGGGTAAGGCAATAGGTAATAACTGAGGCAGAAAATGGTGAATTGATGAAAAACTGGTGATTGTTGGCAGGTCATGTTGTTATTCTTGTGTTCAAAAAATGCCATCAATCAGGGTTTTCCAGTAGCCAAATTGTCTTGTGCAGGCACTGGGTGACTCACAGACTTGGCTTCAGCAGTAATTGTGGAGCGTGTACCACGTCCTTTTAGATGATGTGACTTTTTCGTTGCTTGGAGGAGAACAAATTGGAATATTTTATGCCTCACATCAGGGAACACGACTAGCCAGCACTGGGGAATACGGTCTGCTCGGGCACATCTGGGCAAAGTACGGACCTAATGAACGAAGGTAGGGGAGGAAGTCCTGTCCTAAAGCACACTGCCTGTTTCTAGAGCACTGCGGATGTCTTGTCCAGCTTGAGAAGGTCTGTAAAGCGTGGTTTACTGTCACCAATCACCTGTCAGGGGAGGCCCACTCTGTGTCTGTGAGCCTCTCTGCCCCTTCATGAACTCTCCTCCTGAAACCCTCTGTTCCTGGTGAAGAAGTCAGTAAGCCTTGAGTGACTTCCTCTAGTGATGTCACATCTGCAGGATCACTGTCAGTTACAGGGTACGCTGAGCGAGCCAGATACTGCCCCAAATGGTAATCCAAGGTGACCATGGATTCAAATGAGTGTTTTCTCACCACAGAGATGTTTGCTCAGAAAAGCTGTCTAAGCCAGCTTTTCATTCTGTTAATCATGTACTTCCCTTTCCTTCCAAGAAACTTGGTACTTACGCTAGAGTTGTCCAAAGTAGTTGTGCCCGAGACAGAAGGAAACATGTCTTCATTCACCACTGGTTTGGCATGGCTGATGTCCTGATGATTTAGATGAATTAAAAAGCGTTTATTTTTATAGCATTCAGGACACTTTGCATTATATCTCCCCAGGGACAGAAATATGTCCTTCTATGGCAATCTCTTGCTTCTCTTATTTTTGTCTACTTTGTTTTTGAAATTGGGGGAAATTCCAAATTAAATATTAAGAGCAAAAACATGCTTTGCAGCATTTGGGTCTCGTTGGATCCCAGATGTCCAGAACCACACCAGTTCTGAAACAAAAGTGTTCTCATATGATTAATATCATTAGAGGTTTTCTTATGTCTGTTTTTAGCAGATTATCTTACATCTTGTGCCTACGTGAGGAAGACTTCATGATTACTGAAGAAGCTGAGTGATGAATACTTGGAGTATAGATTTTGAAGGCAAAATAATTTAAAGTATTATTTATTGGCCCTTGGAATGGATATGCCAGGGTCATTCGGTGGATACAATAAAAAGAACTGTGATTCATCGTTTTGGACAGATGGGAGTCTCTTTAGAGCATTGCCAGTATGTTGGTTGTAAGAGAACTATAGGCTCCCATACAGGAAGCTAGTGGGCCAAACACTTCGGGAACTTAAAAGTCCTTCTTCGTCCACCACAGTTTTATGGGTGTGTTGTGTCCTCTCACCGTGGTCCTAGCTGAACACCAGCTTCTCACGTGTGTGTGCTCGTTTGGCGGGTGCTTGTGACAACAGCGAATGGGCCCGGTGCTCCGTGTTCACTCGTGACCAGAGCAGTCGTGTGTAGGGAGCCGGCCCGTGTGCTCTGGGTGAAGAGGGTGGGGTTGCAGGTTGTACTGCCTCCCGCTTGCCTCCTGCATCTGCCCGTGGAAGAGCCCTTACGTTTCCAGCCCCCTCTCCCTCCCTGGGCGTCCTGGCTGGGCCAGGTCACAGATGTTGTCAGCATCCGTCTCCTTTGCTAGGCAAGTGGACATGGTGAGTGAAACCCTGTTCTTCTCTGTGAGTGCCAGTCCCGTGTGTGCTGGCTTCACCGGCTTCCGAAAAAGGTGCTGGCGGTGAGCCTCCCGTGGGCCCCTTGGCGTCTCCTGACTTTCAGCCCTGGAGCGGTGCCTGCCCGTTTCTCTGGCTGTTCCGACAATTCCCACCAAGCGCTTCAGAGAACGTGTCTCCCCGCGAGTGTTTGCCAGCGGATATCTAAACCGTCACATTGGACTTTGAGCTCTCTGTCTTTCTGGATGCATCTTGAAGGAGATAAACTCTCCAGACCAGCCTCTGTTGTACTTGCCATGCAGTGTGAATTCACCCTTCCGTGAGGCCATCTATTTCCTTTGGAGGGTCCCCTGTGCCCACTTTGAGGGCTTGGCTGGGGTGGTCTGCCCTCTGTTTAGAGGCGGGCTCCCCGTGGCCTAAAGGAAGTCACAGCCCCGGCCCTGCCTCAGGAGTAAGAGCATCCCTGTGGAACTTGACTTTTCCTTTGAGCCCAGAACTGGCATATGCATTGTGAGGAGTGGGAAACTTTAGGAAGCCAAGCTAAAAAGATGTGGGCCATGGAGTCCTTGCCATAAACTCACAACCTGGAGGGGTGGCCTCTCTGAAAAGGAAGCCACCTTGCAGGGAATACCAGTCTGTGAGGGACAGCAGGGCTCTGGCTGTGGGTGGAGACCACTTGGTCTCAAGAGCGTATTGTGCATGAGGCGTCATTACTGCTTGATATTCGGTTATATAAACCAGGAAATCTACCCCAGTTTGAATTGGGTTTTCTGTCCCTGACTACAAGATGAGATGTGAGGATTTTTTAGTTTCTCCAAAATGTCTACGTTAAAGCTTTCCTTGTGTTGTAAGATTGGTCCATCTTGAGGTGATATTTTTGTCTGATAGACCCTTTCATGTGTATCCATGGGAAAAAAAAAAAAAAAAGAAACAAAATCTTTGCCAAAGAGGAGTAAGCCTTTTCAGTCATCCCATCCATAAAATTGCAGCAAATATTTTAAAAAGTAACTTTGTAAATGTAATTGGTCATAATCTTTACGATGACTTACATACTCTGCACAAAAACAGCCATGCTGCAATGATCCCTTTGGGGTCCATAGAGAACACAAGCCGGGCAGATAAGCTCATCATCTCGTGCTTAAGGAACGTGGGTCCTACTGATCTAGCTTGGCACCGACCGACAGGGTCCATGTGGGCAGCGTACATGGTGGTGAAGAGTGCGGGCTCTGGAGTCTCACCTGCTGGGCAGCCCAGGGCCGGTTGATTTGACTTCAGTCTATGGCAGTCCTTTGTCCCTAAGAGAGGGACAGATGCAAGTAACTCTGTGGGACTGTCCTGACGTTTGAAGGAATTGGTGGCCGTAGAGCACGTAGAACGGTGTGCCGTAAGCGCTCGGCGAGTGTTGACTGCTTGCGTCATGAAGTCACAGTGGAGCCCAGTGTACACCATCCTCTGTTGGGTGCAATCGAGCGACTCTCCGAGTTCCCATAACCGAGGTATTTATTATTTCTACTCTTACTGGTGTATCTATTTTGCTGCTTATTTCCAAAATGTTTTCACCTGAGTTAACCACAAAAGACAAGGCTAAAATACTGATAGACAATGAGAGCAAACAAGTGTGGCAACTACGAAGGTTCACATGATTCTTTGGGCATACAATTTGACTGAGTTTCCTTTTTACCAAGTCAACGGAAACCAGAAAATACAGGACCTCACATGATCACCTTATGGGCTGGACTTGGCATACTTGTTTTTCAGTGAAGAAAGTATCGTCCTTAGCGCTAAATCACGATGTTCTCCTGGTAGACTTTACAGCAAGGGTTTGAGGTTGTGCCAGATGTAAGAGTTGTACAGATACAGAAGTGTTTTCATGAGTGCATCTTTCAGTAGACCGTGAAAGACATGGAAAGCAGAATGTACAGACCTGACCTACAGGAGGCCACAGTGACCTCCTCCAGTATTTCCATGTTGTCTCCATGACCAGAGGAGAGATGTGGGTTCAGGAGCCATGTCTGCCTGACTTTGCCTCATGCCCTAACCTGCTGTAGTTTAGTGTTTGTGGGTTGAATATCCTGTGGACATCTCAGGTTTCTTAGCTCTTCCGTATCTTCATAGCTGCATAGACATGCCCAGTGAACACGTCTTAGTCAAAGATGAGGGACTGTGTTGTCCAAATGTGACCCCAGGTGAATGGGGTCATCGTGGGTATGGTCTCCAACCCCAAGGCCACTTCCTGTCTCTGTCCTCCCCCCACACTTTGGGGAGTGGTACTCAGTCTCCACGTAAGAGCTTAGAAGCCATTGTGGTAACTTTCCTGACCCTGTGACATCGGCTAGGTAACTCTCCCTGTGCATCTACTATTATAGTAAACCTCAGATTGCACTGTGATTAACCCTTTACTTCCCTTTCAGAATGACAGCTTTTGAAGGAGGATGCTGGTCTCATGCATCCTTGCCTCCCCATCTATCTAGCTATCTGTGACGGTGCCTGAAAGCGCAATGGGGGGACCCAGCCTGGCACAACGGGTGTCCCAGATCCGACCTTATGTCTCTTTCTCTTCCTTCGTCCCCGTGGCTCCTCCCATGGGTTTTGAGGCTCTGTTGTCAGATCCCGTCACTGCTTGGTTTCCTCTTTCCTGACTTGGCCATGAGCAGAATGATTCCAGGCTTCTGTCCACACTTAACCATTGTTTCTTCTGTGTGCTGTCCTCGATTTACCTTTTCAGATCTCCTTGAATTGCAGCTTCCCCGTTGACGGGTTCTTTCGATGCGGGAAGCAAGTTATCCCTGTGGTTCTTGGTGCCTCTCTTAGGGATTATTTCATGGAAGACCGTGCTTTGTGCTCCTCATGCTTCCACGTGCCAGTTGCCCAGCTCTGTCCATGGTGTGGAGGAGAAGCAGTGCACACGGGGGATCTGGACCCCTCCCCCCCACGGTTTACAGAGCGTTTTAGGTCCTATCGCTCAATAGATATTTGAGTAAGTGAATCCACAACCAGTTACCTCCTTGGTGCCCTGCAGGAGAGGCTCCATCCTCTTTCTCAGAGGGTATGAGGCTGACCAAGCTGGGGAATTTACAAACACATCAGTAGATGGTTTATCTTTTTCACTTGACAAAATAGTGAAACTTTTGGCTCTTTGAAAATAATTTCCATTTTTCTGACATTCTTTGTAGTTGGCAGTTTCTGAACAAAACTTTTGAGCATCTGTTTGCTGACTCTTAAGTGTGGAATATATATAGTGTGATAACTTAGAGATTTTCATAAACACTTGAATATTGCTTCTTCAAACTTCCATTGTGGCTATTTTAGCATAACATTCCTGGCTGTATGATCTAACGTTCTAGGTCATCACTGTCATTAGATTCAAAAGTTTTATTTTTGTTGCGAAAGACAGATTGTATAGGTATTTCGAGCCACCGAACAGTATATTTTAGCGTTCAATTTATCCACTTGTTTCTCTAATGATATTTTATTAATAGTCACAGCATTCATTTAAAACAAAAACTTGTTTTGTGTATAACTAGTGCCAGCAATTTCACCTCTGGGAACATATCCTAAGAAAATAGTCATGGATTTATAGGAAATTACCTAAGCGATGTTCACTCCAGCTTTGTTTCATAGTCAAATGTTGGAAAACAGGAATACTAAAACATTAGATAGATTCGCTATGTTACCGTCGCGGGATAGAAAAGTCAACACCCGTTAAGATGAAAGTGAGTACTTGGGACCACAGAAAGGCGTCCGTGGCACGTCAAGTGAAGAAGGCGGATTAGGAGGAGTGGGGACACCGTCGCCCCGTGTCCCGGAAGCGTCCCTGGCCTGAGCAGAGAAAAAGGATGGGAAGGACGCGCAGCGGCCCCGGTGGGGGCCGCGCCTCACCCCTTCTCAGCTCTGGTGTTGTGAGAGGGGCGGCTGCCCACTGCCATCTAAGATCTACGCCGCAGACCCGCCCGACTCGGTGAGCCCTCCGGGTTGCTGTCCTCGCCCCGCGTTTCTCTGCTCATGTCGGACCCCTCTGCCCAGTTCCAGGCTGGGCCGTGTCCCGCCGTCCCAGCGGTCACCCCTCCCCACGCGGCGCCCTGTCAGGGAGTGCTCCCTAGTTCCCGTCCGACGCGCTGTGAGTTCTTTATTTTGGGGCGTTTGTCCCCGGCCTGTGACAACCAGCAGTGCCGAGTCCATGCGGAGCGCGTGGCACACGGACCCGTCTTCCCTGCTCTGGTCCTGGGAGGTCGGCGCCCGCACATGGTGCACGAGGAGACCCGGGCAGGGAGGGCAGGTGACGTGCCGAGGGTCACACGTGTGGTGTGGCGGAGCTGGGGAGCTGGACGCTTCTCGCGTGCCTCTGCTGGAATATCAGCTCTGCGAAGGTAGGGGGTGTGTGAGGGGACGGGTCGCAGTGTGAGGGGACGGAAGTGTGTGAGGGGACGGGGTCGCAGTGTGAGGGGACGGGGGTGTGTGAGGTGACGGGGATGTGTGAGGGGACAGAATTGGAGGGGACAGGGTCCTGTGAATTTTGGTCACCGCGGTGTCCCAAGCCCCTAACATGCCCTGTCCCCTGCTGCTCCTTCCGTGTTCGTTGACAGGTGAATACTGATCAGAGCTCTGACTGTCGTCCGTGATGCCACCTAGGTTGATGATCTCTTGGTTTCTCTTTTTCTGATTGTATCAGAATGCGTTTGGCCTCGGGTGACAGTCCCACACAGAATGACTGAAACAGGACGTGTGTCTCTCTTGTCACAAGGGGTGGTGGGCAACATGTCACCAGGGATCCTGCTTTGTGCCTGTCCTGTTTGGGGTCTTCACTGTGTAGGTCTGAGCCTGAATGGTGAAGGTGGCTGTCACTCCCAGGTGTGACCACAGCTGGTGGGAGGAGAGGACTGGCCCCCCCCGTTGGGGACCCCACCAACCGCTGTCACAAAGTGACAGTGTTCGTTAGCTCTGCGGCAGAGCTTGGCTTCTAGCTCAGGTCAGGTCAGAACAGGGTTCCTGGTCAGTGAGTGCTTTCCCCAGACCGCGGGTTCTGGACCCAGGTTCTCTCTGTGGCTCTGCTGTCCTCACTCGAGGCTTCCAGGGTCTCTGTGCTCATGTAACCAGGAGAGCGAGGCACCCGGAGGACCTCGTGGGACACAGCTAGGGGGCAGGGCCTCAGACCACCTGCCACCTCTCCTTCCCCTTGGCCTCTGTCACCTGCCAGGTCGTTTGCAAGGTTGGCGGTGGGTGCAGAGCCCTGCGGGGCCAGAAAGAGGAGGAAGTTTTTGTGATCAGCTGACCACTTTTGAGACCCCTTCCTTGCTTCATTTTTCTGACTGAAGAGACCTTGCCTGGAGGGTTTCCAGAAGATTTGACCTCTTCTCCAGGCCCCTCTGGACCAGTTACTGGAGAGAATGACAGGGCCATCACTTGGATTAACATCAACCCTACCCATCGTGGGGTGGGCTGCACCTGGCTGCTATGAGGCTACATGGGGGAGGTTGGGGGGGAGCTGGTTTCCCCCAGAAACCAGGAAGGCAGGTGGCTGTTCCGTGCTCTATGCACAGCCTCAAATACACCGCTCTTCTGACTCGATGGCTTCTCCACATAACACTTGCGTAGTAGAATAGTGTCTTAGAGGAATTCTCCATGCGTCTGTCCAGTAAAAGATTGCAAGTAGGGAACGATAGGCCCCCCGTGAAAAGCCACTAACGCCACAGGACCTAGCCTGTCATTGGTCAGCGATCATATGTTCATTCAACAGTGGATTTACCAGTTAGAGTTCTCTGCTCTCAAGTACCGGAAATAAATCCCTGCTAATTTAAGCAGGAGAGAATCCACTGGAAGGACCTAGACCGGTTTACAGACCTAAGAAAAGCTGAGAATCAGGCTTCAGGAAGACAGGAGCCTTGGCCGCTCACTAGCAGGATCTGTGGGACCCCATCACAGCCTAGTTGTCAGGATGGAGCTTCCGTGCAGCTACCCCGGGGCACATGCAGGCCCCTGGATTGGGGTGGCTGCGGACCATGCGGAACGCTGGCCAGGCAAGTGCATCTTGTCCTATTCTTTGCAAGGAGAAGACCTGGCCTTTGCCCATAAATCACCGGAGTCCAAACTGCGGAGAAGGTGAGACCCCTAAGATCTTGTACCACTTACAACACATAGCTACATAGGTACCTTGGGTCGAATGAGGGTGAGCAGTGACACGTGAGGAGTGTCCACTAAGGACGCCTTGGATTACTGTCAGCAGTGCACAGTCTCTTCCTTTGGCTCTGCCTGTGAGCTTTCGTTCCAGCACTTTAGAATTTCCCTTTATTTTATTTTATTTTATTTTATTTTATTTTATTTTATTTTATTTTATGTATTTTTTAAATGTTTATTCATTTTTGAGAAACAGAGACAGTGCGAGTGGGGAAGGGGCAGAGAGAGAGACACACACACAGAATCCGAAGCAGGTTCCAGGCTCTGAGCTGTCAGCACAGAGCCTGACCTGGGGCTCGAACACATGAACCACGAAATCATGCCCTGAGCTGAAGTCGGACACTTAGCCAACTGAGCCACCCAGGGGCCCCAGAGTCTCCCTCTATTTTAGATGTAGGCTATTCTTTGTAAAGTATGTAGGGTTTTCTCGGGGAGCAAGAACAGGCAGAACCCAGGGGCCAGTGTCTTATCATCAACCTCAGTTACGTGTTTGCTTGGCTGCCAGATGCTGTTGTCTCTTGCATTTCTACCGCTTTTTGAAACCTCTACTATGATGTAGGCTCTCCTCTCCCTTAGCTGGTGGAGAAATTGGAGGCTAGCTGGGTGACATTCATACATTCTCTTTTCTTTTTCCAGTCACTGGTTAATTTAGGGTAAACATTTAGAAATTTTAGAGAAGCACGTATTAATGACTTAAAAGTTACCAATAATTCCATGACCTAGAAACAATCATTGTTTTTGTCTTACATGCTTCCTTCCCATCTTATTACTTTTTAACTTTATTTTTTTCCAAGTTTATTTATTTATTTTGAGACAGAGAGAGAGGGACGGGTAGAAGAGAGACAGTGGGGGAGGGGCAGAGAGAGAATGAGAGAGAGAGAATCCCAGGCAGGCTCTGTGCTGTCAGCACAGAGTCTTGATGTGGGGCTCAAACTCACGAATGGTGAGATCATGATCTGAGCCAAGATTAAGAGTTAGACGCTTAACCCACTGAGCCACCCAGGTGCCCCTATCTTACTGTTTTTTAAATCAAAATTGGGAGCTATAGCATGTTTTTCACTTCATACTCTTTTCTGAGACTGTGCCCATATTTTCAAAACATTTTTTGAGTTGATTTTATTTGAAGTGTAGTAATCCAGTGTGCAGTGTTATTCAGACATTCCCCTGTTGTTAAAGTGGCTTCCCAAAATTTTTGGCCATTATGTTGCTGTTAATAGCTTTTCTGATCTTTTCTGGAAATCTAGGTAATTTTCCTCTAGTAAATTCCCAGAAAATGAATGATTGGATTAAAGGGTGCATGTAGTTGATTCGGGCTGCTGTGACGGATTACCACAAGCTAGTGGTTTAAAATAGACGTGTGTCCTGTCGCATTTCTGGGGACCAGAAGTCCGAGATGGAGGCATCCCCGAGTTGTGCTCCCTGCACAGACCCCCCTCACTCCGGTCTCTGCCTCTGTCTTCATGTGGCTTCTTGTCTGTGACTCCTGTGTGTCTCCAGTCTCTCTCTTTGAGAGACTCTTGTCATCGGATCTGGAACCCACCCGGATGACCCAGGAGTGTTGCCTCATCTTAGGGTCCCCAGTGTAATCACACCCTCAGAGATGTGCTTCTAAATGAGGGCAGGCTACCAGTTTCCAGCCAGTGGAGGCCCCTCCCTGCAGAGCCGAGTACCCCCACCAGCCTGGGCCTGAGTGCTCAGCACATTCTGGGAAAAGGGGGCAAGCATGTGCTGACTGTGGCTCAGGACAGGGCTGTGCAAGTTTAAGAGCCCTGAGAGCCAAGGGAAGGAACATCAGAAAAGTTCGGTGCTCACCATGCTGAGCTTGGTAGCACATTGATCTCATCCTTAATGGGCTAATATCCTTTATATATAAAGATTATTTTCATGGGTGCATAAAAATGGGCGAGGAGGGGCGCCTGGGTGGCTCAGTCGGTTAAGCATCCGACTTCGGCTCAGGTCATGATTTCATGGTCCGTGAGTTCGAGCCCTGCGTCGGGCTCTGCGCTGACAGCTCAGAGCCTGGAGCCTGTTTCAGATTCTGTGTCTCCTTCTCTCTGACCCTCCCCCGTTCATGCTCTGTCTCTCTCTGTCTCAAAAATAAATAAACATTAAAAAAAAATTAAAAAAAAATGGGCGAGGATTAGCAGGAAGTTAATAAAGGAGTTCATGGTGTCAATAAGCATTCAAGAATGGTCAAACTCACTAACAAAAGGTCACAAAAAGGTAAATTCAAAATCACTCTTTTAAACTCGCAAAATAGGTTATTATTTTAAAAATAATTAATGGCCACACACTTTCAATATTTGATTATCAGGCATCTGAGCATGAGCCCATTCGTTTGTATGCCTTCAGCTTTCCCAAAATACCCCCGTGGGGCATTTTTATCTGCCAAGTGTGCCGTCCCTAACGCTCGCTTTCCCCTGAGCTCCACAGCTGATCAGAGAACACTGTGTTCCGACTTTATAATGAAATGTAGATTTCCTGTTTCAAAAGGCTGAATGGGATAGCATTTTTTTAAGAAGAACTCAAGCTGGCTAAATTTAGTGTCTGAAAAATGTCCAGCCCCAAAATAGACCTTTTCCGAACTGTCGGACGGGCTGCACTGTCTTCTTGATGGACAAGGTGAGCCGGCGAAGGTGCTGGAGCCTGGAAGTTCGGTCCTCCCGGAACCTCAGCCGGCAGACAGGTGCTGTTAGTGATGCTGATGGTGTCCCGGCCACCGCGCCCTGGAAGGATCTGTGTGCTGTGCAGTCTTGTCCCTTCCCATAGTTTGTGACACAAATGTCTGGTGGGATACAAGCTCCTGACTGTTTCTGGTTCCTGTTCAGGGGTCTCTCTCCTGCCCCATTCTTTAACTTGCCAGCTCAGCGTCCTCCCTACTCGTCCTCGCTTTCTGTTGTGAAGACTTAAAAAAATTTTTTTTTTAACATTTATTTATTTTTTGAGACAGAGAGAGACAGAGAGAGACAGAGCATGAACGGGGGAGGGGCAGAGAGAGAGGGAGACACAGAATCGGAAGCAGGCTCCAGGCTCCGAGCCATCAGCCCAGAGCCTGACGCAGGGCTCGAACTCACGGACCGCGAGATCGTGACCTGAGCTGAAGTCGGTCGCTCAACCGACTGAGCCACCTGGGCGCCCCTTGTAAAGACTTTTAAAAAGGACCTGTAAGGTTTAAAACACACCAGCTCTTTTCTGGATTTCCTAACTCACTCCTGATCTTTAGGGCAAGTTTAAAATTCTGCTTCATCTGACATTCTCGAGCTTCTTATTTCCTCCCGATGCACTTCACTCACTTTGTGAAACGCGTTGTGTCGAGTCACATGCTGCAGTCAGAGAGGATCGTGAGGCCCCGTCCTTGCCTTCCAGAGGGTCCCAGTCTGGTGGGAGCCATGGAAACGGGATAGCAAGTACCGCTGGTCCTTGAATGGCGCTCAGCGATGGCATCTGATGCAGACAGCTGGTGCAGGGACCCCAGGGGGTCAGGTGGGCACGGGGCCTGCTGAGCATCTGTCTGGGATGCATCTGGTGTGGTCGCGAGGGAACGTGGGCTGAGGCTGCAGGTGTGTGCCCAGAGCTGTGCCACCTGCCAGTCTTCCTGCTTTCACGCTCTGGGCCCGTTCATTCAGCAAGACACACAGCAGATGCCACTGTAAGGGGGACTGGATCTCCTTTTGAAGTGTATGAGTGGGGGCTGCAGTGGTGGCCAGCAAGCGTGGGATCCATGAAGACCCACCCAGCCTCTGGCAGCGGACCCTGAAGGGTCAGGCAGATGTGGACTTGGACGGGTGGCAGGTACCTCAGGACTAAGCCTCTGTGGAGTGGGATGCTGGCTGGCTGGGTCCCCTCATCCCACAGCCCAGAGTCGCCCCACTGTTGGCCTCCCTGCATGCAGCCTGCCTCTTGGGCTTCTCAGGACGGTCTTCCTCTCGAATATTGCATTTCTTTGTTCAAGGAGACTCCTGCTTACCTTGTTTCTCAAGGTTATTTTTAGAAATATAGGCAAAAGCCACAGTCACTCCACTCTGTCTTCTCCTGAACCCCCACCTTAGAAGAGCACAGACTGCAAGCTGAGAGTGCGTGTTTAACTTGACTTATCTGGGTCAAGTGTTATCATGCCTCTCTTGCAAACATGCAAACAGTGTCTTTGGAAAGTTGGAGGCCTTTACAGTGTGGGACACAAACCAGAAAACTTAGTCCGGGAGCAGGGGTGTAGCCGAGGACCTGTGACTGCAGTGGGGAGAGGTTTCCCTATGTGCTGCAATGTTCCCCCGTGGGTCAGAGTAGAGACTTGCCACGTGTCTCTCGGGAGGAACAGTGAGTGACAGCAGGGCATATTAGGCTCGGTGTTTTTTCCTTTTTTTAATTTGAGTATAGTTGACACGCAATGTTAAATAGCTTCCAATGTACAACATAGTTATTGGACAGCTGTATGTCACGCTGTGGCCACCTCAAGTGCAGCTGAGTCTGTCAGCATAGATGTTCCAGCGTCACTGACTGTGTTCCCCGTGCCGTGCCTTTCTGCCCCCCCTCCCTAACTTACTCGTTCCAGAACTGGAAGCCTGTACCGCCCACTCCTCTTCATCCATTTTGTTCATCCCCTCAACCACCTGCCCTCTGGCAACCATCAGTTTCTTCTCTGTATTTGTAGGCTGATTCTGCTTTTTGATTGTTCAGTTCTTTGTTTTTTTTTTTTTTTAAGATTCCACATATGTGTAAAATTGTATATTTGTGTTCCTTAGACTTATCTCAGTTAGCAGAATACACTCCACGCCCATCCATGTTGTTGCAGATGCCAAGATATCATCCTTTTTTATGGCTGAGTCATATTCCGTTGTGTGTGTGTATGTATATCATACTTTTATCCATTCATCTAGTGATGGATAGTTGGGCTGCTTCCATATCTTGGCTATTGTAAATAATGCTGCTATAAACATAGGGGTTGTGTATCTTTTTGAATTACCGTTTTTGTTTTCTTTGGGCAAATACCAAGTAGTGGAATTGCTGGATCATGGGGCATTTCTGTTTTTAATTCTGAGGAATCTCCATACTATTCTCCAGAGCGGCTGCACCAGTTTGCATTCCCACCAACAGTGCAAGAGGGTTCCCCTTTCTCCACAGTCTCATCAACACCTGTTGTTTCTTGCGTTGTTGATTTTAGTCATTCTGACAGGTGTGAGGTGGTGTCTCATTGTGGTTTTGATTTGCGTTTCTCTGATGATGAGTGATGTTGAGCATCTTTTCATGTGTCTGTTGTCCATCTGTTTGTCTTCTTTGGAAAAGTGTCTATTCATGTCCTCTGTCCATTTTTTAATTGGATTATTATTTTGGGGTATTGAGATGGATGAGTTCTTTATATATTTTAAATATCAACCACTTATTGGATATATCATTTGCAGATATCTTCTATCCAGTTGGTTACTTTTTCATTGTTGGTTTCCTTTACTGTGCATAAGGTTTTTATTTTGGTGCAGTCACAATAGTCGAATTTTGCTTTTGTTTCCCTTGCCAAAGGAGACATATCTAGAAAAATGTTGCTACAGTTGATGTCAGAGAAATTACTGCCTCTGCCCTCTTTAGAAGTGTTATGACTTCGGGTCTCACATTTAGGTCTTTAAATCCATTTTGAGTTTGTGTATCATGTAAGAAAGTGGTCCAGTTTCATTTTCCTACATGTTGCTGTCTTGTTTTCCTAATATCACATGTTGAAGAGACAGTCTTTTCCCATTGGATAATCTTTACTGCTTTGTCAAAGACTAATTGACCATGGAAGCATGGGATTATTTCCTGGCTCTCTGTTCTATTCCATTGATTTATGTGACTGTTTCTCTACCAGTGACATAGTGTTTTGATCACTACAGCTTTGCAGTATTTCTTGAAATCTGTGATTGTTTTCTTCTTTTTGTTTTGTTTTGTTTTGTTTTTCAGATTTGTTTTTCTTTCTCAGCATTGCTTTGAGCCTTTTGTGGTATTTTGTGGTTCCGTACCAATTTTGGTATTATTTGTTCTGGTTTGTGAAAAATGCTTTCATCTTCTGATAGGGATTGCGTTGATTCTGTAGATTGCATTGGGTATTATGGACTTTTTACCAGTATTAGTTCTTCCAGTCCATGAACATTGGATGTCTTTCCATTCTTGTCACCATGTTTCTTTGTCAGTGTTTTATAACTTTCAAAGTATAGGTCTTTCACCTCTTTGGTTAAGTTTGTTCCTAGGAATTTTATTTTTTGGGGGGTGCAATTGTCCGTGAGATTGTTTTATTTCTATTTCTGCTACTTCATTATTAGAGTATAGAAACTCAACAGATTCCTGTATGTTAACTTTGTGTCCTGCAACTGTGTTGAATTCTTTAATTCCATAGTTTTTGGTGGAGTCCTTAGGGTTTGCTATGTAAGTCATCTGCAAATAGCGGAAGTTTAACTTTTCCTTACCAATTTGAATGCCTTTTATGCCTTTTTGTTGTCTGGTTGGTGTGGCTAGAACTTCCAGTACTGTGTTGAATAAAAGTGGTGAGAATGGGAATCCTTGTCTTGTTCCTGATTTTAGAGGAAAAGCTTCCAGTTTTTCTCCATTGAATGTGATATTGGCTCTGGGTTCGTCATAGATGGCCTTTATAACATTCAGGTGTGTTTTCTCTAAACCAACTTTGTTGAGAGGTTTTTGTTTTTTTTTTCTTTAAATCGTGAACAGATGTTGAATTTTGTCAATTTTTTTTTTCTGCATCCCATGAGGTGGTCATGTGTTTCTTTTAGCCTTTATTTTATTAATGTGTTGTATCACACTGATTGATTTGAGGATATTGAACCATTCTTGCAGCCCTAGAATAATCTTACTGGATTGTGGTGAATGACCCTTTTCATGTATTGTTGGATTCAAGTCTCGGTGTTCTTTAGTGTTACTTCCGGGTGAATATGGCCCAATTTATTTATACTGAAGCTTTCTCTGTAGGAAAATGGGGGCATTCAATGCCTGGGAAGAAAAAAGTTATTTAAATCGTCAGTATGCTCAGTAAACATTTCCTTGTAGGAAAGAAGAGTCAAGAATATCTGTGAGATAGCAGGTGTCACTGAAGGTCTTCAGAAATTATGGGCAGGTCTGTGAGGAGTGAGAAGCTCTAGGTGAGGCAACCCCAGAGGAATAGGGAGGGTGGAAGGTGCTCACAAAATTGGAGGGAGTCACGGAGAGAGAATAGAGGAGATTAGTACTTGGTGCAGTCAGCATATGAGCCCAGAAGCTTCTTTGAGATCTTTGTTCATCTGTTCAAATATTGTAGGCATAAAGAATTTATCAATGCACCAGATGGAGATTTACCAGTTTTGAAACATGGTTGTGTGACCTCTAAGATGATCCAAGATAATAAAATGAGATAAATAATCATTATTTCCCTTGAGGTATCTATAGATGAGTGATGGAGAAAGCATGGCAAGTGTAGGGTCTGCTGCACATGAGGGACAGTGGCCCTGTCCGTGTGACTGTGAGGGGGGGTGAGCATTTCAGGGCTCCTGAGAGCCAGAGCTATGGAGACGGTACAGTATAGACTTTGATTCCCTGTTTAAAGTGATGCCCCAGTTAACAGCCTTCATTGTTTCCAGCCCTCTTCCTGAGGGGCGGGCTCAGTGCCCCAGTGAGCTGCTGCCCTCAATCCCTGGTGCTGGGAGGAGATGGTCCTGAGCTATGGCATGAGCGCGTCAGGAGCAGGTGGGCTGGTCCCACAGGAATTTCCGAGCCAGCTCTCGGCGGCAGTGTCTGAATGATACGTCCAAGCTCTCCTGGGGCCCCGATGGATGTCTACCATAGCGAGCTGCCAGCTCCACCTGCAAACACTTGTGGAGTTTCCCCAAGTCTCAGCTCCACTGGACTTTGGCACCTTTCACTGTATCTTAAAGGGAAAGATATCTCCTTAAGTAGCAGAGAATCACACGTTCAGGAGGATGGCCATTGCACACCAAAGAAACTTTCAGTGTGGATTTCTGTGTGTCTCAGCTCTCTTTTTGTGTGTGTGGAAGCCTTTCATGGAGGGTCGAGTGAACAGAGGTTAGAAACCAGGGCTGCAGTATTCGCAGTCTCTGTTCCCGGAGAAGGGAATACTCAGCAGTTACATGTCTGCAGCCACAGAGTGGACACATGTCTTTGTCAGCAGGATATGTACTTTTATTCCGTCTGGTAAATCTTCCTAGCAGTTTGTAATAATCTGGAGAACTTAGGCTGAATTTCTAGACATTTGGTGGTTATGTGGTCCTTTGGAAGGTACTTTCTGGTGCATGTCTGGTGGGTCCAAGAGAGAACATTACAGTCTATGCATTCATTTGATGTGGTGATTTCTGAACTCCCAATGGGCCAAGCGCTGTGCTCAGCATTGTGTGTATTTTAGTCAACAGGACAGCTGTTGCTGGAGTAAAGGTCTGTGGAGGGAGGTGAATGTTAAGTAAATATATAACAATTCCTCGGAGTGTATCTGCAGTTACAATTCCAAGTCTACCCTGGGGACTGCTCTGAAGGAGAAGCACTGGTTGATGTTTGGTGGCCTGGAGCCTGGGGGCAGAAGTGGCATTTCAGGCGGGTTCTGAAGACCAAGTAGGAATTAGGAGCACTGTTAGGGTGGCAAAGGTAATTGTCTTCTGGCCCACGGAAAGGATGTGCAGGGAGCATCAAGGACTCTCTGTGGCTCCTGCCCGAGCCGGTGGAAGATGATGTCATCCTGGGCCATGTCGAGGGTCTGGTAAGGTTGGAACCATTAACCCCCTACTTGCGAACGTTCCCTCACCTGCTCTGAGGTAGTGGGGTGCAGTCGTATAGTTAGGCTCTTAGGAGAGTACTAAATGCGAGAACTCAGTTTGCCAAACTGGTCTCGTTGTTTGGCTGTGGCTCGGGGTTTGCTTTTCTTTCTTCCCCCTGATCCCCGTTCCTATCCAGCCCACTTGCAGATCTTACCTTTTGGATCGTCTAGAACGTATTGGATCTCAAAGTGCTCTAGATGAAACGTCTGGCCAAGCCTCCTATTTTACAGATGGAGAAACTGAGGATGGCCTTTCCATAGGAGTGCTCTTTCCCTCTGCCCGGCTCTGCACCCTGACCACACCCTCCCCCCACTGTGCTTGAATTAGTAGAACGTTCTCTTAGCAGGTCTCCGCCTCCAGTCTCCCTCGGCTTGAAACCATCCTACACACAGCTGCTGGGATCATCTTTCTAAGGCCATTTTTATCATGTCACTTCTCTGCATGCTGTTTTCTGTTGCCTTTTGTCAAATCCAGATTTCTCCCTTCTGGCTCTCAGAGCCTCTTTCCTACAGTATTCCACATGAGGCTTTATGGAGCGTTTGCACAGGGTACTGCTCCTGTGGGATTCCTGTTCATGTTTTGCTGTTGCTTGCCACTGGGTCTTTGCACATGCCATATCACCCACCTGGAAAATTCTGTATCGGCCTGTTTCTTGTGTTACATTTCTCTCTTGGTCTGTGTCCATTTCTCTTTGCTATCTGACTCTGAGACCCTTTTTATCCTGGAACTCCTATGCTTCCCTCCTCCACCCTCAGTCTTTCCTGTCCTCTGTGGTTCCCTTTCGCAATTATTTATTCAGCTTATAACCTGCAGAAGATGTCCTACGCAAGATATCTTAATCTGCAAACCAGGCATCATATAACGGCTAGCTAGATTTGTAAAATTATACAGGGTGATACCCCACAATGAGCTTGCTTTAAATTTTTTTTTTTTTTTTTTTTTTTTCAACATTTTTTTTTTATTTATTTTTGGGACAGAGAGAGACAGAGCATGAACGGGGGAGGGGCAGAGAGAGAGGGAGACACAGAATCAGAAACAGGCTCCAGGCTCCGAGCCATCAGCCCAGAGCCTGACGCGGGGCTCGAACTCACGGACCGCGAGATCGTGACCTGGCTGAAGTCGGACGCCTAACCGACTGCGCCACCCAGGCGCCCCTGAGCTTGCTTTAAATAAGTTGTTTCCATTATGTATTGTCAATGGTGCAGTGACATGAGATTTATTTCACACCAGGTTTTAAGGGATGTGAGTTATAGCTGTGTTTTCCTGGCTGACAGGATGTTCCAGCACCCTCCTCAGAATGAGGTCGTGGCTAATCTGGGCCTGGGAGTGTCTCCTTCGGCATCCTGTGCTGTTCTTGTCAATTGGGAAATGGTGCTGATTCCCAGGCTGTGTGGTCCACGGGCCCCGGTGGAGTCGTGGACCCCACACTACTGTATCTAAGATCAGATGTCTTTGATTTTCCCATTTTAGAGCCGTATTTCAGCAGAGCGCAGATAGTGCTGAACGTGGTGGGAAGCTGTGTGCCTTTCCCCAGAAACTCTGTGAAACTCACTATGTAATCAGAGGCCGAGTCTGTTCTCTTTGTGGATTTCAAAGCCATCAGACCGTCTATACCAGGTGCTCTCAGGAGCGGGTGGCCCGCAGCTCTATTACGTTCATGAGTGTGGGGTGACCACGGGGCATGGTGGGGAGTGGGTGCGGTCGGCAGTGGCTCTGATGCTTCCTGGCCTCCTGGCTGAGCGCACTTGGCCCCCATCACAGTGTCTCTGAGCTTCAGTCGTCTTCTCCGTGGAATGGGGGTGAGGATGGCTTCATCCTTTCTGCACACGTGCATGGAGAGCAGAGTGAAACCGAGGGTCCCGAGGTCTCAGGAGCCTGGATGGCCAGCCAGAGGTTCAGTGCAGCCTGGACTGACATCCCTCCCTGCATCTTTGCACCTGACTGAAACCTTCTGTGTCCCTCCTCATGTAGCATCCTGGCCAGCTCCGTTTGCACACAGGCAACAAAGGTGGATTAACTACAAATTACTCATACTGCCTTAGATTGGTCGCCCCAGATGCTGTGTGTGTGTCTGGTATAGACTTCATCCGTGTGCAGAGAGATGGAGCAGGCGGGGGGGGGGGGCAGCCTCGGCTTGTCCACGCTAACCTCATGTCACGTCTGTCTGGTTCCTTCAGCTTTGTTGTCACGCGGTCTTTTCCAGGTGAGTCCCCAGCTACACCTGATCACAGGTCGGCCCCTCTCAGCCATGTGCCACTGTGTAGACTGTCCACACTGTTTTCCTGACAGTCTCTCTGAGTCATAGCGAAGTCCTGCTGGGTGTCCCCTGAGAACTGAGTCACTCAACTTGTCCACCTGATAGTCATGCCTCTTTTATGCCTACAGGTTATTCTCCTAAAATGCATTCATTGATGACTTTACTGGTCGCTGACTTTAGCACTAAATCCCCATTCCTTTTGCTGTTGCCTCTTCGGCCAAACAGCCATGATTATGTGCACATCAGCCTTAGCTCTGTGGTCCCCATTTCTAAGTATGTGGAACTGGATTAGATAATTTCTACAGTTCAGTTCTGAACATCAATTTCTCTACTTCTGTATTTATTTGGGTTTAATTGTTCAGGATTTTATTTGGTTTACTTATAGATTTGACCCTTGCACAACATAGATTTGAACTGCATGGTCTGCTAATATGTTATATTTTTTTTTTACAATACTGTAAATATATTTTTCTTTGATTTTCATAGCATTTTTTTCTAGCTTACCTTATTTTAGGAATACAGTATATTATACATACAGCATGCAGAATATGTTAATGGACTGTGTTATTGGTAAGACTTCCTTTTGGGCAAAAGTAGGCTATTAGTAGCTGTGTTTCTGGGGAGGCAGAAGTTACATGCAAATTTTATTAATTTATTATTAAATTTTTTTAATACTCATTTTTCAGCGAGAGAGAGAGAGAGAGAGAGACAGAGTGTAAGTGGGGACGGGCAGAGAGAGAGAGGGAGACACAGAATTCGAAACAGGCTCCAGACTCTGAGCTGTCAGCACAGAGCTCGACGCAGGGCTCGAACTCACAAACTGTGAGATCGTGACCTGAGCCAAAGTGGGATGTCCAACTGACTGAGCCACCCAGGCACTCCTAATTTTTATTTTTTTTTTAACGTTTTATTTACTTTTGAGAGACAGAATACAAGCAGGGGAGGGGCAGAGAGAGAGGGAGACACAGAATCTGAGATAGGCTCCAGGCTCCGAGCTGTCAGCACAGAGCCCAACGTGGGACTTGAACCCACGGACTGTGAGATCATGACCTGAGCTGAAGTTGGACGCCTAACCAACTGAGCCACCTGGGCTTCCCTATATGTGAATTTTAGACTGCACAGGGGGACTGGTGCCCCTAATCACTGCGGTTTTAAAGGGCCACCTTACCCTGACCATTAAAGATAGTAGAGGTTAAGCTACCATTTCCTGAGCAAGTGCACCAGGCATGGTGCTAGATGCTGTGTAGACAGCAGCTCGCTGAGTTCCGTGATGTCGTTGTGAGAGTCGTCCTGCTGTTGACAAACCCTTAGCTAGACTAACAGAGAGAAAGGCTCAAGTAAATCAGAGGTGAAAGAGAACACCTTATCCTGGAAGTCCAGAAATAAGAGGGTCATGTGGGAGCATCATATGTGATGACATGCCGGCACTTTGGGTAGTCTGGAGGAAATGGATAAATTCCTGGACATACAGCCTATCACGCCTGAGTCAAGAAGGAGAAAGCCAGAACAGACCAATTACAAGGAGATTGAAATAGCAATCAAAGTCTCCCAACAAAGAAAAGCCTGGGACCAGATGGCTTCACATCTGAGTTCTACCACATATTCAAAGAAGAATTAATACCAGTTCTTCTTAAACTCTTCCAAAAAGCGGAGGCAGAGAGAACACTTCCAAACTCATTTTATGAGCCTAGCATCACCCTTACACCAAAGCCAGACGAGATCCCACAAGACAAGAGAGCCACAGGCTGTATCTCTGTGATCAGTCTGGTTCAACCGTGAGGGAACCAGAGCCACAGACTATCACTGCCCAAAGGTTCAAAGCAGATTGGGGTGGATGGGGTCTGCCCTGCTCTGAGGATGTGGGAGCTGGGAGGGATGGGGAGGCAGGATGCCGTACTGAGGTTGGCTGTATTGAAGGCCTGCCAAGTGTTTCCTTCATAAAAATCATTTGTGTCTTGGTACTTTCTGCATAAACCTTGAAACGATAATGAAGGCCTTTCTTTAGGTCAGGAAAAACCTTAACACTTGTTACTTTTGTTCGATATGCAAACTTTAATGTTAATGTATATCTTTGCACATATTTTGAAGTAACATTTGCACATAATTAAAAAAAACTCAGCACGGAAGGAATGACGGTGAAAGCAGTAGCATCTTGCTCCGCTTCTCCCTGTGACCAGGCCCGGCAGAATCACGAGTAACTCAGAATTGTTGAATAGACTTTGTTTTTTGGTGCAGTTTTAGGTTCATGGCAAAGTAGACAGGAAGATGCTGAGATTTCTCATGGACCCCATGGCTGCCTCCCCCCATCGTCAGTATCAACCTCTGTTGACAGTAGTTACCCCTAGGTAATCTGCACTGATACATCCTTATCACCCAGAGTCCACAGTGGACCTTGGGGTCACTCCTGGTGTGGTGTGTTCTCTGGGTCTGGTGAATGGGGTGGGCGCATATCCACCATTGCGGTGTCCCCCAGAGTATTTTCACTGTGTGACTCGCTTTTAGCTGTTGCTGTGTTTTCAGGGCTTTGCAGGGTGATTTCCTTGGGTCCTGACTAATCCACTTTAGACATTACTCACCACGCACCACATCTGCCCCTTCTCTCAGCTTAAGGAAGTTACTCCTTTTAGATTCTTCTCTTAGCTCGCTCATTTGCTTAATTAACAGCTTCCACTTTTACTTCTTACCCTGTCAACTCTAGGTTGCCAGATCGACAGCCTGGCTTGTAACGAGGAGATACTTCCTTCCTTTCCTATTTCGCTTAGCTGACACGTGTCCATCACTGACACCGTTAAATTGTGTTAAGTGATCATGGTTACGTCTGGTGCTTTTCAGTAGGTCGAAAATAAAGGAGTGTGTGTTGTTATCTGAATGGAGATATTATTCAGGGCAGGGCTGCCTGGTGCATGTCGATTATTTTCTTTCTCAGGTGGTTGCTTGTTCTGCCTGAAGTTTCTGATGGTGTTCACTTTTCTTGCATTTTCTTTCTTTATTGCCTTTACAGTTGTTCCAAATGCTCAAGGGGTAGTGTCCATTTTTCTCCTGAAACCACCTCATTTCCCCCATGTATAAGGGCTACTTCCTGAAGCTCTTGTCACTCAGAACTCATTACCTTCCAGCCATGAGGGTGAGCCTCACCCTTTACGTCTCTTTCATTTCTCTCCTGGCTAGACCTATTGCTCGGTAAATTTCTTGCCTTTTTCTGTCTCTATTTTCACCCTCACTTTGTTAATGTGCATCTTCGAGTAATTTCCTAAGAAAATAAAAGTACAAGGTAAGTTTTTTGATCTTGCCTGTCTGCTCTCATATGTGTGAAAGTTTGGCTGGGTATAGAATTCTACACTCTAAATAATTTTGCATATGACTTTCGAAGGCATTTTTCCTTTGTTTTAATTCAGTGTTGTTGCTGGCAAGTCTGATTCTTGTTCGTTGTTTAAGTGATTTCTTCTCTCTGCAAATAGATTTTTCTCTTTATCTTTGTGTTCTAAAAAAATCATGAAGATGTACGCAGGTGTAGGTTTTTTTCCCCTCTCAGTCAAGATGCCTGTGTGGACTCTTCTGGTTAAAAGTTATGTGCCTTTGGCTTTTGTAAACTCTCATGTAGTGTTTGTTTGATAATCTCTTCCCATCTGCTTTTTTTTTCTCCTGCTGGTTTGTTTGTTTTTTCCTTCCAAATTCTTGTTATTTGGATATGGAACTCATCCTAGATCTATTCTTTCTGATTTGTGTGTTTTATTACATGTTTTTAGGTCTCTTTTATATTTTTGTGTTCTACTTTCTGGCAGATTTCTCAACATTGTCTTCTCACATTTCTAATCAAATTTTAATCTTTACAATTTATTTTTATTTTCCAAAACATCTCTATTTCTGTTTTTATAGAAACATTTTTTGAATGACCCAATATCTGTCTACTCAGGTTACTGTTTTATAAAATGTTTTATTTACTTTTTGAGAGACACAGAGCATGTTCGTGCAAGTTGGGGAGGGGCACAGAGAGAGGGAGAGAGGATCTGAAGCAGGTTCTAGGCCAACAGCAATGAGCCCGACGTGGAGCTCAAACCTGTGAACCGTGAGATCATGACCTGAGCCGAAGTGGTATGCTCAACCAATTGAGACACCCAGGCGCCCATCTCAGGTTTCTTTGTGGAGACTAATTTGCCTTCTTTTTGGGGGGTGGGCGTTCAGATAGCTACTTTATCCTCTGAACTTCCTCCTTTGCCCTGGGCTGCTCATTCTGTTCATTTTGGCTCTAGCTCTCAGTTTGCAAACAGAACTCATCACCCAGGCCTTCTCCTGAGGGTGATGGGCAGAAGCAGGCCATGTTTCTGGAGAACCCCTAAATTCTAGAATTCAGGTCTTCATTTAGAGTAAATTAATTTTATTTGTGAAAAAGAATGGCCCTGTTTTGTGAGTTTGGTTGCTAGGCTGATAGGCATTTTATGTGGAGGGATATGAGGTCCCTAGTGATGCTTTAAGCTTTGCCTGGCACCCAGTGCTCGCTGTGTTCCAGGCGTGCTGTGAACTGTTCACGTGGGTTCCTTAAATGCTGGCCTTCCTCCATCGCTCTGGGAGGTCTGTGCCCACATTCTGTAAGATCATCATTTTTTTTTAAATTTCTCCAGGGCATTGTGTACGAAAATCTGTGGATCTTAGTATTTCACAAGTAGATACGGACATACTTGAAAAATCAGTGTTGATGGCTTTGAGCTAGAGAAGCAGTAAGTCCTGTGTGTGTGTCTGCCGTGGGGAGCGTTTCCGTGTCATATTTGAAAGCAGGCGTTTTCGCAAGCCCGGGGGGTAGAGACTTCCTTCTGCGTATATGAGCCCGTGTTATACGTCGGCGAGGGTCCTGCATCACAGAACAGAGCTCAGCAAGACGCACGACATTCCCCATTCCCATGTTCTCTCTGCGCCTTAGCAGTGATGCTTGAGAAGGAGCCTCGGGTGGAGGAGTCCATCGTCACAGCGTTCTTGTCACACGTCCCCACCTGCACCTGGTGGGCACATCTGTGGGGTACTCAGAACACTGGTGTGAGAAGTGACAGAGTCCATGGTTCTAAGGACCAGGTAAGGTCTTGCTGTGTATCAGGTTGTTCTGAATTCTTTGTTTTCAACAAAACTGAGGGAGAACCTAATCATATTGCCATTTGGTGGATCACTGAGAACAGGTGAGAGATCGCTGTCAGCTTTGGCATGTGACATCATGGGAATCCATGGCCGGGGTGACATTACTATAACAAACTGCTGTCTCTGCGAAAATAGTTTCTTATGCTTACTTCAAAAACCCCGGGGTTTTTGAACCTGGACCTCATGGGCACGGGATGTCTTAAACACCTGGACCTCATGGGCACGGGATGTCTTAAAACGTACACTTTAATTCGCTCACATAGAATCTTTGCTATAGGGATAGATGAAACAGTAGTCAGTAAAAACTTTCATGCGTAAAATATATTAGTTGAGGATGAAATTCTCCGGGGTCAATGGAGTGGAATTAAGAGTGGAGGAGTAAAAGTAACAATGTACGATTTCTAACTGCTTGGTTCACTATTTAAGGAGAGTTGATTCTTAGTTGCTACCTCGCCAGCAGCCCCCGGGCACTGTCCAATCTCCTCGGCCCTGAGGGTGGGGGCCTCCTGTGGACATGGCCATCTCCAGGCCACTGGGTACACTTAAGAGAACAGGCTAATGGTTTAGTTTAAAATGGCAGTTGTTACAATATTCCAGGAATTCAATCATTTGCAATGCTTTGCTAGTTATTCAAAATTCTTCAAAGGGCCCCTTGAGTGGGGAAACAAATGTGAAAGGACCGCTAGTTCAGGGAATGTGGAATCCGGAAATCCGGCAGTTTCAGGAATCTGAGGATGAGGATAGAAGGGAACACCAGGAAATCCAGCTCAGGCTGGTCATGCCTGGGGACGGGGGTGGAGAGTCAGTGGTGCAGCGAGAGTGATGACCTCACCACCCCAGGCCCGGGCTTAACATGCATTTGTCTTTGCGTGCTCTTATGGTACTTACTTGAGAAACTTAAGTTTTAAGGAGTGGTATCTCATTTAAGCAGAGTACAGTATTACCATCTTAAGTAATAGTTTTGTTATCAAGATAAGTGTTCTCTGCTCAGGTGTCGTTGGAGAAGTCGCCTGAATCTGAAGGGCTGTACTCGACCCTCTGGAGTACACTACTGTCCTATTAGGGATTGTTCAGAAGGGAACATTGGAAAGGAATGGCGTATAAATGGCATCTTGAAATGGAGTTTTATGGCGTGATTCCCACATTATAGACCATTCCTAGTAGAATTTGCCTAAAGGGATCTATGGAGAATAAGAGTTAAGGAGTGACCATTTATAATGAATACAAATCGGGGCGCCTGGGTGGCTCAGTCGGTTAGGCGACTGACTTCGGCTCAGGTCATGATCATACAGTTTGTGAGTTCGAGCCCCACGTTGGGTTCTGTGCTGACAGCTCGGAGCCTGGAGCCTGTTTCAGATTCTGTGTCTCCCCCTCTCTCTACCCCTCCCATGCTCACACTCTGTGTCTGTCTCTCAATAATAAATAAACGTTAAAAAAATTTATAATGATATGAATCCATGGTGAATGTCAGAGATGATTTAGGCACATGAGCCGATGGCGGCTGGTCAGTAGCAATCCAAAGACAGGATGCTGGTTAAGAACAGGTGCTTACTTAGCAGAGTGTTTGGTATATGCTTTCAAAGAGAGACAGATGTGCTCTTGCAGGGGAAAATCCATGCTGACCATGCTGCCTTGCGTGCATGTAAGACACAAAGAACTCAAGACTCATTAGCTGGATTTAAAGAGAGTAAGAAGAATCAGGGACATTGAAATAAAAAAATTCTTTCTAATTGAAGTTTTGAACTTTAACTGATAATTTCCTTATGTAAAACAGCATTGAGAATTAAACAAAAATGACAGTCTCATAAAGTAAATGAAGTGGTTGTGGAATGTTAGGATTTATACCTTATTTGGCCGTGCTTCCAGCTTTTAAGTGGAAAGCTTCACTTTTGGGAGCCCGGGAGGTCATTCCAATAGGACATTGATGTCTTACAGCTTCCTAATCTATAAACAGATTTAGTTCTTATGGTTTAAATATATTGGCAAGATACTGAGTCATGATCCCTTCTTCCAGAAATCCTGACATGGTGTCTAAATAGAGTTCTAGGGCTCATTGTTCTCTGCAGGCAGTCGCCATCCATTCGCTTCATCTTGACAAAGACGAGTCAGAGGTGTGGATTAAGGTTACAGTGTTGAAAGGGTTCTCTCTGCAGAAAAATGAGCAAGTGAGTGGTGCAAGATTTTTATTTTAGCTTCTGTTTAGAGAATTACTTCTAATCACAATGCCTTTTGAATCCTTAATATTTTTTTTACTTCCTATGAGTTAGTCCATCTGGGAAAAGATATGACATCAAAGGTCCATAAACATGTACCATATACTTTTGCCATGCTGGTGTTTAAAGAAAGAACTGTGAGTTTTTTTCTAAAAATATTAGCATGTCCCCTGACAGAAGAATGACTAGGAAGTGACTGCTGGAGCCTCTGGGCTTCCCCGGTGCTGCTGAGGCCTGGTGTCGCTACCTGAGTTCAGCTTGTTCTGTTTTATCGTTAGGCAGTAATGCTCAGCCACGTGCTGTTGGCCGGCCACTTTTCCAGTTCCACACAGGGTGACCTGTCCCACATGCTCCATAGTATAGGGCCCTGACACACAGCCTGTTGGTAACCGTAGGTCAGTGACCGGTGCTGTCTGCTCAGCAGGTGAGTCTGGTGCGTACACATCACAGATCCCCTCGGAGATAGGAGCATGACCCGGACAGTGAGCAGTTCCTCTGTCACCAGTACAAAACACAGAACTTGAAAAGAAATAGTATTAAAATCTACCTATAGGTCTAGATATTTGGTGATTTAACCTCTTCAGAGAAAAGCGAAGCTTTAGAAGGGAAAAAATACTTCTCAGTAACCAGAGTAGATGAAGTAAAGTTTGTGGCTGTTACTAATGCACTACTGACTAGGGGTGGTGAGCAGGTGTCACGGGAGTGTTTGAGCATTGCACACGGGACTTAGGAATCAGGGGGGAGCCACAGTGGGTAGGTGCTCCAGCCTCCTTACCTGGATTTCGCTGTGAACGTCTCTGCTTTTATCTGTATTTTCTATGATGGGGGGGAGGGGGGTGGGGTGGGTTGTGTACTAGTTTATTTAAAATATAATTCAGTGGCAAAAAACAAGTGGTAACATGAACAGTATGATTTTCAAGCGTCCTTCTAGGACTAAGATGATACGATAATAGATAAATTTCAAGTACTATTTTTGGTAAAGACCTTGTTTTCCTTTTGTATGTATATAGATTGTTGAGAATATTCTTAGATCTGTTACAGAGTGGATGGAAAAAGGAAAGAAATCCCTCACCAAGTGATTCTAATAGTGTGGGTCCCATCATTGGTAGAGGTAGTTTCTGTTAATTTTTGTGCTAGGAACAAATAATTATTTGCCAAAATACATGACATTGGGTGAATTGCCATGCCATTGACCTTGCAGTAAACTAGCAGGGGGGTGCCTGGTGGCTCAGCTGGTTAAGCCTTGGACTTTGGCCCTACATGGGGCTCTCTGCTGTCAGCACAAAGCCTGCTTTGGCTCCTCTGTCCGCCTGCCCCCACCCCTCCCCTGCTTGTTCTTCATCTCTCTCTCAAAATAAATAAATAAAAACATAAAAAAAAAAAAAGGAAAGAAACCAGCAGTTAGAAGCAGGTGAATATTCATCTAGATGAGGTTCTAACACATCCAAAAAAGATAATGAAATAGTGACTTACAGAGTGATTAATTTTTCCATAATGTAAGCAAGGGCCACACTTGGGCTATGCTGGGCTCTGTAAGAATTCCCTCATCATCAAGTACACGGGCTTATGTGTTCTTGCTCTGCTATCCTGAACTTGTGTTTTTATCTCATGGGCTGGGTTGGACGCTGGAGCTCCAGCCACCTTACCTGCTTTCTTAGCAAAGTCAGAGGGAACTCAGATGTGCACGCCCCCTATCGCTGAGCACATATCTCAGGAGTCACACACAACGTTTCTGCTGACATCTTACTGTTCAGAACTTAGTCCGGGGGCTCTTCCTGTCTTCCAGGTAACTGGGAGAGGTAGTTTTTATCCTAGAGCAGGGGCACACTCGCGGTTTCTGTACGAGGTCAGGTGATAAATATTTTATGCTTTGCAGGCCACATGGCCTCTTCAGCACTCAGGCCTGCCATTTTCACGCGAAAGCAGTCCCAGACAGCATGTAACTGAGCGTTGCCGTATTTCAGTAAAACATGATGGACGCTGAAATTTGAATTCCGTATGATTACCACGTGTCATGTCATATTATTATTTTTAATGTTTTTTCCAAGCATTTAACAACATAAACATTTTCAGCTTGAGAGTCCTATGAAAACAGGCTGTAACAATTGGCCTGCTGGTCAGAGTTTGTTGGGCTCTCGTTCTAGAGCGCCATGAATCCCGTTGAAACCCAGCGGGTCTAGAGACAAAGGAGGACATGACATATTGATAAAAGGTTCAGTCCTTCAAAAAGGGTAATAATTGTAAACATACAGGCAACTAACAACAGATCCCCAAAATATATGAAGACTACGCGACAAAATTAAACGTATATTCTGTTGTGGAGAAATAAGCAGTTTTACCACAATACTTGGAGACGTCGGTGACCCTTTTTCCTCACAGCAAACATGCAGGAGGGCAGTACGGGGCCAGGGCCCTGAGTGACACTGAACACCAGGAGGCCTGACAGATGTGTGCAGAGCCGCCATCCGGTAGCAACCGCAGCCTCTTCAGGTGTATATGTGACTCTCTCCAGATGCACCAAATGTAGGGCCCCAGCACGAGCCTCAGTAAATTTCAACATGTTGAAATAACATGAGTAACTTCTGGCCACAGAGGAATGAAACTAGAGATCAGTAATGGAAGGGAAATAAAGGAAAGACCACAGTGTGGAAATTAAGCAACAGACTCCTAAATAACGAATGAGTCAAAGAAGAAATTGCAAGGGAAGTCAGAAGCCAGGAGACAAATGAATAGAAAACCACAGTATGCCCAAGCTCATCGGATGCAGGGGAAGTAGCACTCAGAGAGGAACTTACTGCTTCAAATGCCTACATTTCACAATGAAAATGATCTCAAATCGGTCACCTAGTTATCCATTGACACACGATGTTACATTAGTTTCAGGTGTACAGCGTAGTGATCAAGTCACCATGAGTGTAGCTGCTGTCTGTCACCACACAGGGCCATTACAGCCCCACTGACTGTTCCCTGCTGTTCCTTTCATCCTGTGGCTTCTTCATGGCCTAACTGGAAGCCTGGACCTCTTGCTTCCCTTCACCCATTCTGCACCCCACCCCCCCCTACTTGGCGACTGTCAGTTCTTTGTATTTATGGGTCTGATTTTGCTTTTTGTTTTTTTTATTCTAGTCATTTCACTTAATATTATATCCTCTAGGTCCATCCATGTTGTCTCAAACGGCAAGATGTCATCCCTTTTTTATGGTGAGCAGTATTCCATTGTGTATATGTATCGCTCCTTCTTTATCCATCATCCATGGATGGACACTTGGGCTGCCTCCATAGCTTGATGTTGCCAGTAATACTTCAGTAAACACAGGGGCACATATATCTTTCAAAGTAGTGTTTTTGTTTTCTTTGGGTAAATACCCAGTGGTGGAATTACTGGATCACATGGTAATCGTATTTTAAATATTTGATGAGCTTCCACGCTATTCTCCATGGTGGCTGCACAAATTCACATTCCCAGTGGTAGTGCACAAGGGTTCCTTTTTCTCCACATCCTCGCCAACACTTGTGATTTCTTATCCTTTTTATTCTAGCCATTCTGGCAGGTATCAGGTGATCTCCGATTTGCATGTCCCTGATAACTCTCACTGTACGTGTTAAGAAACAAGAAAGAGAATAGCAAACTAAACCTGTAGTAGGCAGACGGAAGGAGATAATGACAATTAGAGTACAGATAAACACATGGAGAATAGAAAATCAATAGAGAAAATCAATGAAATAAAAAGCTGGTTCTTTGAAAATACAAACAAAATGGATAAACTTTTAGTTAGCTTGACTAAGAAAAACACAGACTCAAGTTACTAGAATCAGAAATTGAATGTTAGTGGCTTAACAGAAATAAAAAGAATTGTAAGATAACATACTATGAGCAACTGTCCAGTCTTCCTTGACTTAAGGTGGAATTCTATCCCAACAAACCCCTTGTAAGTTTGAAATATAACTTGACGTTCATTTGGTTTCAACTGAATGGATATTAGTTTCTCACTATTTTTCATAAAGTCAAAAAGTTATAAGTTGAACCATCATAAATCAAGAACTATCTGTATGCCAAAAAATTGGATAACCCAGATGTATCAATTTCTAGAAATACGTAACCTCTCAAGACTGAATGTAAAGAGGTAGGAAACCTAAATAGACCTGTAAGAAGTAAGGAGATGGAATCAGTAAAACCTTCCAACAACAACAACAACAACAACAACAACAACAACAACAACAAGAAAAGCATAGGAACAGATGGCGTCACTGGTAAATTCCACCAAAAATTTAAAGAAGAGTTAACATCAAATTTTTCCAAAAAATTGAAGAGGAGAGAACACTTCTGTCTCATTCTATGTGGTCAACATTAACCTGACACTACAGTCAGACAAGACTACTTCAGGAAAACTATATGTGACTATTCCTGGAGAATATCTATGCAAATATACTCCACAGAATACTAGCAAACCAGAATTCCTTGGCACAGTAAGAGAATTTTACACCATGACCGGATGAGATTTATCCCAGGAATGCAAGTGTGGTTCAAGATGTGAAAATTCATCAATGTAATACTCCACATTAATAGAATGAAGAAAGAGCCCAATGATCATCTTGATGCAGAAAAAGCATTTAAATAATCCAATACTCTTTCATGATAAAAGCACTCATTAAGCTAAGAATAGAATGGAGCTTCCTGAACATGATAAAAGTCACATATGAAAAGTTGTAGCTAACAAGTTGGTGGCAGAAGACCGAAAATTTCCCCTAAGACCAGGGGCAAATCAAGAGTACCTGCTTCCATCATTTCTGTTGAGTGTTCAAATCAGAAAGGGATAAATCTATTTCTAGATGATGTGATGCTGCATGTAGAAATCTAAAGGGGAACCTGGGTGGCTCAGTCGGTTAAGCTTCCGACTTTGGCTTAGGTCATGATCTCACAGTTTGTGGGTTCGAGCCCTGACTCAGGCTTTGTACTGACAGCTCAGAGCCTGAAGCCTGCTTCAGATTCTATGTCTCCCTCTTTCTCTGCCCCTCCCCTGCTTGTGCTGTGTTTCTCTGTGTCTCTCAAAAGGAAATAAATGTTAAAAAATTTTAAAGAAGAAATCTAAAGAACCTACACACCGAAAACTGCTGGAGCTGATAAACCTAGGAAAATAAACTTAGCAGAGTTTCAGTGTGTAAAATTAACATACAAAGATCAGTTGTATTTTCTGTGCACTAACAATGAAGAATCTAAAAAGGAAATTAAAACAATTGTGTTTGTAACATCAAAGAAAATGAAGTATTTAGGAATTAAGTTAACTAAACGAAAGACTTGTTCATTCAAAACTACAAGACATGGCTAAAACAGATAAAGACACAAGTAGATGGAAAGATATCTTGTGTTCGTGGGTTGGAAGACTTAATATTATTATAACAACAACACTACGCAAAGGAATCTACAGATTCAGCGAAATACCTACTAAAATTTCAGCAGCCTTTTTGCGGAAATAGAAAAATCTATCTTAAAATTCATATAGAATTTCAGTGATGCCCACATATCTAAGATACATGCCTTAAAAAACAACAAAGTTGGAGGACTATACTGTCTGTCTCAAAACTTGCTATAAAACTGTTATGAAAGCAACATGGTGGTGGTATATGGATAGACATGTACATCAATGGGATAGAACTGCAAGTTCAGAAATAAACCCTGATGTTTACTGCCAATTAATTTTTGACAAGGGTGCCAAGTTTATTCAATGGGGGAAGAATTGGACCTTCAAAAACTGTTGCTGATAGACTGCATGTCCTCATGCAAAGGAATGAATTCGGACCCCTACCTCACGCCATATACAAACATTATCTCAGTATGGATCAGTACCATTGTAAGAGCTGAAAACTCTTAGAAGAAAACATAAGGGCAGATCTTTACGACCTTGGATTTGACAACAGTGGTTTCTTCATGTTGACACCAAAAGCACAGGCAACAAAATAAAAGATAAATTGGGCTTTGTTTCCTGCACAAAGGGCACTATTGAGATAAAAAGTCCATGAATAAGAGAAAATATTTCCAAATCACATATCTGGTATGGGTTTAATATTCAGAATGTATAAATCCTACAACCAACCACAAAAGGTAAACAACACAATTAAAAATGGGCTAAAGACATTAACAGACACTTCTCTAAAAGTGATATACAAATGGTGAGCACGCACATGAAGAGATGCTCAATATTGTTAGTCCTTAGGGAAATGCAAATCAAGACCATAATGAAATATCACTTCACACCTACCAAGATGTCAAAAACAAGCAAACAAAAAAAAAGCCCCCAAAACAACAGCAAAGGAAGGTAACAAGTTTTGGTTAAGAGAAATTGGAACCCTTATACATTGCTGGTGAGAATCTTAAAATGGTTCACCTTTTACGGCAAAAAGGTTTGGAAGTTCTTCTAAAAGTTAGTGGAAGTACCCTATGACCCTGCAATTCTACTCCTAACTATATGCCCAAAAGATTTAAAAATTGCAACTCAAACAGATATCTGTATGCAAATGTTAACAGATGCTTATTCACAGTAGTCAGAAGGTAGAAACACCCCAGTGTCCATCCATGCAAGAGTGGATAAATACAGTGTGGTCTATCCACACAGTGGAATATTATTCAGTCTTGAAAAAGAGTGAAGTTCTGGCACGTTTTGCACAACATGATGAACCTTGAAAGCATTATGTGGGGCTCCTGGGTGGCTCCGTCGGCTAAGCGCCGATTTCAGCTCAGGTCACGATCTCACGGTTTGTGGGTTTGAGCCGTACGTCAGGCTCTGTGCTGACGGCTCGGAGCCTGGAGCCTGCTTTGGATTCTGTGTCTCCCTCTCTCTGCCCCCCCCCCCCCACTCATGCTCGCTCTCTCTCAAAAATAAATTTTTTAAAAAAGGAAGCATTATGCTAAGTGAAATAAGTCAGTGAAATACAAGTATTTACAGTACAATTCCAGTTACGTGAAATGCCTAGAACAGGAAAATACATAAAGACAGTATAACTGGGACTGTCAGGAGATGGGGAAGGGCATGGGGACTCATTTCATATTAGGTACAGAGTTTCTGTTGGGGGTGTTGGAAAATTTTGGATTTCGTGCTGGTGGCCGCACAGTATTGTGAATGTAATGATTTTACCTAAAAATCATTAAAATGGTTAAAATGGCAAATTTTATGTTACCTACATTTTGCCACCAGCACAGTGAAGAAGTTAAACTCGGGTTGTGTTACTAAGGACAAAAAGAGAGTGGGTGCTAGGGGACAAGTGTCCGTGCCTCCACAAATTCCTATCCCCCCATGGCCACTCAGCAGTCTTCTGATAATGTCTGCCCTATGAGTATTTATTTTAGATGAAATACTAAATATTTCTGAATAATACTGAAATACTAATATAAATAAATATTTATTTATATTAGTGTTTATTTAGGTGTGTCAGTTCCTTTTGAATCGCAGCATACAATGACAACGTTAGAAAGTTTAGAGCCTTGGATGATAATAGCTATGCTTTTACTATTCGTTCTTTAAAAACCCAAATGTCCTGGGGGCGCCTGGGTGGCGCAGTCGGTTAAGCGTCCGACTTCAGCCAGGTCACGATCTCGCGGTCTGTGAGTTCGAGCCCCGCGTCAGGCTCTGGGCTGATGGCTCGGAGCCTGGAGCCTGTTTCCGATTCTGTGTCTCCCTCTCTCTCTGCCCCTCCCCCGTTCATGCTCTGTCTCTCTCTGTCCCAAAAATAAATAAAAAACGTTGAAAAAAAAATTAAAAAAAAACCCAAATGTCCTGTTAGTTTGGCAATATTTTTAAATGTGTGTGTGTCTGGTTTTTTTTTTTTTTTTTTTTTGCATATTTGCATCATACACATTTTTTTAAAGAATAAAAAAAGATACAAGGTACATACGCAAAGGAGATAAAATCACTGTCCCATGGAGGTATTCACACTCCCCTGGTCGCTGCAGCATTATTTACAGCGGCCAAGACATGGACACGACACTGTGTCTACCGACGGACCGATGATTAAGAAGGGCGTGCACACAGCAGGATAGTGAGCAGCCGCTAGAAGGAAGGACCCCTGCCATTTCTGACGGTGCCCCCAGGAGGATGGACCCTGACGCACTATGCTAAGTGAGGTAAGGCAGGCAGAGGATGGTCTCACTTGTCTGTGGACGCGAAAGCTGTGAACTCCAGACAATGGTAGTTACCAGGGCTGGGGGGCTGGGCAGGTGCTGGTCTGAGGGAACCGACACGCGGTTACAGGTGAATGAGTCCAGCATGGTGACCACAGTGGGCAGTACTAATATAGTCGGCCTAACACGTGTCGGGTGCTTGAACGGCATTGCAGGATGATGTGCTAGCTCACCTTACTGTGGCACAAAGTTCACAGGGTACACGCACACTGAATGATCACACTGTGCACAAATTTGCACAGTGTGCTAGGTCCGGTATATCTCAGTAAAGCTGGCAGAGGAGGATGTGTTTAGAAGAAAACCGGAGCTTGCTGGTCTGTGGCCTCCAGTCGCGTGGGACGTGAGACTCTTAAGGACGCTGGTGTCCTAGCGCTGCTTTGCCACAGGTGTGTAACTGCCAGGTGGTACCTTTCTGTGTCGTTGGGAATGCATTGATGCTCATCAGTATGTACAGTGGATTGTAGGAGGAAAACTTGTTTCTAAGGCCGTTGAGAGTGTGGCCTGGGTACAGCGGCATGTCCTGGTCAGACCAGGAGACGTGTAGAACTTGGGTGAGGTAGGGACTCGGTCTTCACACGTTTTCGTCGCAGCCATGGGGCCTGTAGACGGGCAGAGACACGACGTAGAAACCAGAGTAAAGCAAAGCAGTGTGGGGGAGCGGGGTGGGCAGCGGGCGGGGTCACGGAGCTGGCACGAAGGGCCTGGCCGTTTTGAGGAGGCTCAGTGCTACCTGTTTTGCAGTTCTGGTTCGAGCTACCGTGAGAGGCTAGGCTTGCACTGAGGTGCTGCACACTGAGCCCCTGTGACAGGTCAGCTCGTGCAGGGTGGGGGGGATGTTCATGCAGACAGGTCACATGCAGGCTGGACACGGTCTGGGGTCCCGATGGGGCTTTCTGAATCCACACTGGGTGCAGTCCCTGTGATCTTAACAGAAATGGAGGTGCTTAGGATTGTACCTGATGTGTTCTTATTCCTTAGTGCCACCGAATGGTAGACTTAAAAGGGTTAAGATGGGGTGCAGGCAGCTGGCTCAGTTGGTAGGGCCCGTGACTCTCATTCAGACCCCATGTTGCGTGTGGAGCCCACTTAAAAAAAATTGAGATAAAATTGTGTGTATACATATATGTGTGTGTGTGTATATGTGTGTGTGTGTGTGTATATATATATACACACACACCTACATATACATATATAAAAGGTTAAGATGGTAATTTTATGTTATGTTTAAAAATTTTTTTTGAATTTTTATTTACTTTTGAGAGAGAGAGAGCGTGCGTGTGCAAGCAGGCAAGGGGTAGAGAGAGGGAGACACAGAACTCGAAGCAGGCTTCAGGCTCTGAGCTGTCAGCACAGAGCCTAACGTGGGGCATGAACTCACGAACCGTGAGATCATGACCTGAGCCAAAGTCGGACACCCAACCCACGGAGCCACCCAGGCACCACTGTGTTATGTCTGTTTTACCACAATACAAAGCGTGTAGATAGATGCTGAGTGTATGGTTTCCTGAATAATAGACTTTCTTTTTAAACTGATACCAGAAAAGCCAACATAGTAATGCTTTCTCTTTCTTGAAGATAGTCCTTTGCACCTGTCATTTATAATAACTGTAGCAATTTTTTGATGACAGGTGGAGATTTTTGAAGAGGCTATGTGAGTGGGACACTTAATGTTTCCTATTATGTCTTAGGTTTTAAAGGATTAAAATACATGATTGTTGGTATATTGGAACTCCTCAAATAAGTTTTCTTCTCATGATCTTGCGGTTTAGTGACATACGTCCATTTTAGGGACCTTCCGCATTTAATTATGAAAATAATTTTAAAAAATGTGTGCTTTGTAGTCTCTAAGTACTTTTTCGCACACAGTACATCACACAGCATCACACTGAATGTGTGTCATCACAGATGGGTTTGTGGGTCCTTCCTGCCTGGAGATCCAGAAATAATGTGGACTTAATTAAGATGTACTGCAGGCCGAGGGGAACAGTAATCCCAGCTCGTCCACCGCAGCGCAGAATGTAAAGTGAGTATGAGGGCAGGCAACTCTTGCCACATAGACTTTTCCTGTTATATTTAAAAACAAAGTGGAAAAGGATCTGTCTGTGCCCTAAAGTGGAGAACGAGCATTCCCCCAGCATCTTGGTTTCTGTTTGCAGACGCCTTCCCTGGAGATTCTCCCCTCCCCTTCCCAGACAGTCTCTTGTCCCACCACTTCTAACCCCATTCAGCAGTCAGAGCCTGTGGGCCGGGGACCCTCTGTAGACCTGTTTTGGTCAGTGACACACCATGTCCTCGTGTGGTATAAGCTCTTGGGAAGAAGAGTGGTGAAATTGGGCATAAACCATGTAAATCAGATTCAGATTTGCTGAATTTAGATTTAATTCAGATTTACTAAGTTCAGATTTACAGATTACTGCCTTAAGAGCCTGGCGTAAGTCACTTAATTTAAACATTGGTTTCCCTGCTTGCAAAGGACCCTAATCCTACTCACTTCACAGGCTATAGCAAGAGATGAAAAGAACTGGGTGTTCGGTCCTCCGCGTGGGCTCCGAAACGGGCCCCTCATTTTTCCTTCCATCTCTCCCTTCTCCAGCTGACAGCATCGTTGTGTTGAGGCCACAACACTCATTTGCCATGTTCTGTTATGTTTGTCTGGTTGGCTTATTATTATTATTATTATTATTATTATTATTATTTTCTTTTTTTTGAGAGAGAGAGAGGGCACACGTGAGTGAGGGGTGGAGGGAGAGAGAGAGAGGAGAGGAGAGGATCCCATGAGGGGCAGAGAGAGAGAGAGAGAGAGAGACGAGAGAGAGAGAGAGAGAGAGAGAGAGAGAGAGAGACACACGGCTCATGCTCACCCAACGTGGGGCTTGAACTCATGAACTGTGAGATCATGACCTGAGCTGAAATCAGATGCTTAAGCCTGAGCCATCCAGGCGCCCTGCTTGTTTCTTTTCGAAGAGAAGCTAGAAATCAGCTCTTTGTTTCTGGATCGTGTGCGAGACGGCGCACAGCTTTCATCATTGACACCTTGGTACGCTCTCGCTAAACCCTCCGTGGTCAGTGCGTGTCGTAGCAGGGGCCAGAAGTGTCCCAGGCATGGCCACCGCGACAGTGTCTGCTGTGATGCTGGGGAAGACGGATTGTCAGAAGCGCGTTCTAGAGGGAGAACGAGCCGCCCGGAAATGAGGTACATTCAGACCTTCCTCAAACAACGTGTCATCTTTCACCCTCAAGAACACAACGGCATATGTGCTGACAAGGTGCTCAACTTTGTTTCATCATAATTGAAGCTTCTTAGATTTAAATTATATCAGAAATGGGACATAATGTAGAACGTGAATACATAAGTGTCATATGCAAATTAGCTTTCCTAGACATAGGGTGTTAACATCATGAAACACTATTCATTCCACTCAAGAACTGACTTTCTAAACTCTAAATTATTACCAACATCAGGTCAGACCATGAGGTAATGTGATCAAACCATACACAGCAGGGTGACCCTGACCCTACCACCTCCTCCAGGTGACCCGGAGAAGCCCCTGCCCGCTTGCTGCCTGGGTCAGGAGCCACCAGTGCCCCCTCCCCCCCAGCTCGTCTTCAGTGCACCTCTCACCTCCGGTGGGAGCAACGTGTCCACGAGCTACACTGACTAATAAGCAGGGGTGGGTGGAGCATGTCCCTGTTTCTTCCCCCGTTGCCCCAGTTATAGGAAGGGTTGACTTTGGTGCAGGCGACACCCTCACTATGGACACCACAGGGGATGTCTCTTCTGGGCCCTGCTGGGGCCGATTGTTCACCATCAGGCCCCCGTTAGCCCACCGAGGAAAGGAAGCCTGGAGACAGGGGGCATCTAAGGTGGCATTGTGCTCACGTCTCAGGACAGACACTGCATGGCCCCCCGTGTACGGGCTACCTAAACTGTCAGACCCATGGAATCTGACAGTGGGATGGCGGCTGCTGGGATGGGAAATGAGGCAACAATGACTTATTGGTTGGTGGACGTGAGTTCCAGTTGAGGTGAGTACGCTCTGGAGAGCTCTGTACCGCATTGTGCCCGTAGTCGGCAATGCTATGTCGCACCCACCAATTTGTGGAGAGAGAGATCCCGTGGTAAGTGTTCTTGCCACCATACAATTGAAAACGAGTGGCATCCGTCACTCTATTTGGATTAAGCCACATTTCAGAAATACCAATTTCACCTTTTCATTTTTAACATACACTAACTCATTATTTGCAAGTTATCTCTTTTCAAGTTTGGTACTTACTGAGTGGTGCTTTGTGACAACCTTGGAAATCCTGATAAATGACAACTCTTACCTACTTTGTCTACATTTGTCTACATTGTCGTTATTGTGGGTCAAGCTGCCCTTGAGTGCAGCTGGACCACCTGTGATCTTGGTGAGAGTGCTGTGTAATCAGGGGCAGGGATGTCTGAGCTCCAGCAGGTGACCAGGGACATCTTGGTGCCCTCTACTGCCTAAAAGCAAGTTCCTCTAGGTCCCACCAGTGCAGGGAAAGGCCTCAACACTAAGATCAGCACTTAGCAATGGGCCTTGTCATTTTTTATCTGAGTGTAGAAAATAACTTTTTAAAAAAATGTATTTATTTAAATTCAAGTTAGTTAACATACAGTGTAGCATTGGTTTCAGGAGTAGAACCCGAAAATTCATCACTTACATACAACACCCAGTGCTCATCCCAACAAGTGCCCTCCTTAATGCCCATCACCCATTTACCCCCACCCCCACCCACCTCTCTTCCAGCAACCCTCAGTTCTCTGTGTTTAAGAGTCTCTTATGGTTTGTCTCCCTCTCTGTTTTTTGTATTTTTCCTTCCTTTCCCCTATGTTCATTTGTTTTATTTCTTAAATTCCACATTTGAGTGAAATCATATGATATTTGTCTTTTTCTGACTTATTTCGGTTAGCATAATGCACTCTAGTCCCTTCCACATTATTGCAAATGGCAAGATATCATTCTTTTTAATCACTGAGTAGTATTCCATTGCGTGTATATGTATATACATGTATGTATGTGTGTGTGTCTGTGTGCATACGTATATATACACACCACATCTTCTTTATCCATTCATCAGTCGATGGACATTTGGGCTTTTTTCCATCATTTGGCTATTGTTGATAGCATTGCTATAAACATTGGGGTGGATGTGCTCCTTCGAATCAGCACTTTTGTATCCTTTGGATAAATTTCTAGTAGTGCATCTTCTGGGTTGTAGGATAGTTCTATTTTCTTTTGAGTTTGTTTAAGACAGCACAAGTGGGAGAGGGGCAGAGAGAGAGGAGAGAGAGAATCCCGAGCAGGGTCTGTGCTCGAACCCATGAAGCTGAAATCATGACCTGAGCTGAAACCAGGAGTTGGATGCTTAACAGACTAAACCACCCAGGTGCCCTGGAGTAGTTAATAACTTTTTGAGGAACCCCCATTCTGTTCTTTAGAGCAGCTGAACCAGTTTTCATTGTGCAAAAGTGTTCCCCTTTCTCTACATCCCCTCCAGCATCTTGTTTCCTGAGTTGTTAATTTTAGCCATTCTGACAGGTGTGAGGTGGTATCTCAGTGTGGTTTTGATTTGTATTTCCCTGATGAGGAGTGATGTTGAACATTTTTTCATGTGTCTGTTGGCCATCTGGATGTCTTCTTTGGAAAAATGTCTGTTCATGTCTTCTGCCCATTTCTTCACTGGATTATTTCGTTTTTCGAGTATTGAGTTTGATAAGTCTTTTATAGATTGTGGGTACTAATCCTGTATCTGATGTCATTTGCAAATGTCTTCTCCCATTCTGTGGGCTGCCTTTTAGTTTTGCTGATAGTTTTCTCTGCTGTGAAGAAGCTTTTTATCTTGATGAAGTCCCAATAGTTCATTTCTGCTTTTGTTTCCCTTGCCTCTGGAGATGTGTCGAATAAGAAATTGCTGTGGCTGAGGTCAAGAGGCTGTTGGTTGTTTTCTCCTCTAGGATTTTGATGGCTTCCTGTCTTACATTGAGGTCTTTCATCCATTTTGAGTTTATTTTTGTATATGATGTAAGAAAGTGGTCCAGGTTCATTCTTCTGCATGTCGCTGTCCAGTGTTCCCAGCACCACTTGCTGAAGAGACTGTCTGTATTCCATGGGATATTCTTTCCTGCTTTGTCAAAGATCAGTTGACCATATAGTTGTGGGTCCATCTCTGTGTTCTCTATTCTGTTCCATTGATCTGAGTGTCTGTTTTTGTGCCAGTACCATACTGTCTTGATGATTACAGCTTTGTCATACAGCTTGAAGTCCGGGATTGTGATGCCTCCTGCTTTGGTTTTCTTTTTCAACATTACTTTGGCTATTTGGGGTCTTTTGTGGTTCCATACCCATTTTAGGATTGTTTGTTCTAGCTCTGTGAAGATGCTGATGTTATTTTGATTGGGATTGTATTGGATGTGTAGATTGCTTTGGATAGTGTCAACATTTTAACAATATTTGTTCTTCCAATTCATGAGCATGGGATGTTTTTCCATTTCTTTGTGTTTTCTTCATTTTCTTTACCAAAGAGGTAAAAGATCTATATGCAGAAACCTATAAAAGCTTATATAAAAAATATTGTTGATTATTTTTAATAAAAAATTTTAATTAAAAAAATTTATATTTGAGAGAGAATGAACGAGCAAGGGAGGGGCAGAGAGAGAGGGAGACACAGAATCTGAAGCAGTCTCCAGGCTGCAAACTGTCAGGACAGAGCCTGATGCGGGGCTTGAACCCACAAGCAGTGAGATCATATCTGAGCTGAAATTGAAAGTTCAACCAACTGAGCCACCCAGTGCCCCCAAAATATTTTTAATTCTTAATGAAAAACTGCATTTATTGGCCTAAGGTGTGAGGTTTCTTTTCAAGTGATCCTCAATGTATTTGCCTTATGGTGATTTGGGCACAGAATTTGAGAAAAAACTAATAATTGAGAACATGATAATAAAATTAATATTTTTTTCGAATAACAATTTCACTTTGTCCTTCCAGATTTCACTTGTTCTTAGTACATAATTGTTCGAAGCAGGGTGTTTCAGATTTCCCTGCAGAGGGAGGTTACATAAGGGGGTATGTATTTGTGTATCTTTTATCTGGCTGTCTTAGCTTGGGGTGCCTTAACAAGATAGCAGCCTGGGTGCTTACACCACACGCATTTGTTCCTCACAGTTCTGGAGGCTGTGAGTCTGAGGGCAAAGTGCCAGCAGGGTTGGTGGCTGGGGAGGCCTCCTCCTGGACGGCAGACGGCTGCCTTCTCACTGAGTCCTCACGCAGCCTTTCCTCTGCACACTCTTGCTCCTGCTGTCTGTTCTTCTTCCTATAAAGACACCAGTCCCATCAGATTAGGGCCCCACTGTAATGACCTCATTTGACCATAATTATCTCCTTATGGGCCCCATTTCAAATACTGTCATACTGGCATTAGGGCTTCACTGTATGGATTGCGGGGACACAGTTCAGGCCATAGTGCTGTTTACAACATCCATGTAAATCTTTTTGCAGCTTAAATTGTTACTCAGTTCAATTGTGGATAAACAAGTATGTTCGTCATGGTCCACTTTGCTGATTCTTGTGTTTCAGCAGAAGTATTTATAAAATCATAGCACATGCACACATAGCCAAGTTCAGAAGCAGTGGTGCCTTTATTTTTAAGTTTTTCGAATTTACAGGTGTTGTGTGGCTGAGTTAGCTGAGCTGTCGTAAGCATCATGCACATGATTAAAAAGGTTGGGAGGTGAGATGCCAGAGAGGCTAGCTCATTTCTGTGAGAAGATATTTCAAAACCGTAGACTGTGTCTCTAGCCTTGGATGTTACTCAGTATCTTCAAGGACAACCAGGCAGAGAGCTACTGTGTTTAGAGTGTTCACTAACATGGCAGGTACCTGATGAGTAGCTCTGTTTGATGTCCGTCTGTTTCCCCCTCTTTATGGAAGAGGAACCAGTGCTTAGAGAGGTTGCCTCTTGTCCAAGCTCACCTAAGGGAGGTACCGTTATGTGTTGATAGAAGACCCAATTTTAGTACCTTAAAATTAGCATCAGAAATACTGTAATTCAAGTGAATTCTTTTTATCTATTTTGCATCTGTCTTTCATAATATGGCACCTCTAGTCCTGTTCTGTATGTATCGTTCTGTTTGCACCTCTGTCTGGGTGTCAAGGAGAGGCGTGTTGCAGAATTTATGACAAACAAGACAAGCTTCTACATGCTGTTGGTTTCCACGGAGACCAGGTAAGAGGATGCAGACAGCTGTGGGTAGTTTACAGTGTTCCTAGAACACAGCTCAAAGGGCAGATACCGCCGAGAGGTGGGAGACCTCACTCTTCTGCAAAACAACAGTGCATCCCTGTTATGAGGCATTAAGCAGTGGATGCTTATTTATTCAAAGCTTGATAAAAATAGATTCATGAATTCACAGTGATATCTGAGTACTACCCAAATCTCAGTAGGTTTACATTAAAAATTGATTTGAGAACAAACCTAAAAATTCTGCACATTCACTAATGGCTGCGCCTGCGGTGGTAGGACCCTTGGTGGATCAGCAGACGAAGCCCGCTCGTGAGCCCTGTTCTCCTTTTCTGGGCGGAGCCTCTCTCGGGCACCTGCCTGCCATCAGGTCCCACGACAGGGTGCATGGCCACATCTCTTCTGCCCTTGATTCTCTCCCTCCTCCTTGCCAACCCCTCCCCTCTCTGCAGTCGTTATAACTCTGGTTCAGAGCGAAGGCTTCTGGGGTCTAATTGGGTAAACTGTGGGTTCTCAAAATTCAACACCTGACGGTGGTTTACGGTGAAATTTCTGTTTCTTGGAGGTTTGGGTCTACTTATGGATTTCCTCTCTTTGTCTTAGTTTTTGATTTACTCCGGTGCTAATCTGTGCTCTCATTCAGAGCCTATAACTTAGAGGCTGGAGGATAAAGGGCTGCCCCTCAGCCAAGTTTCCTGTACAGAAGGTGCTGGGCAGCATGTGTGAGTGGTCTCACCGGGAATCTAGGTTAAGCAGGAGGAAGCAGGATGGGGGAGGTAGGGGCCCTGCCTCCTGTAGGGAGGGGTGGGGGGGGGGGAGACAGCCACTGACTGTAGGATCCCGTTACTTGTGGGAGGGGAGGCAGGTTCTTGTGACTCGGCCCAGAATCTCTGGAGGGTAGAGGATTTGAGGCCAGTGAAAGCCCACAGCTGACTCCCCGGAAGGAAGGAGTTGAGAGAAGTTCCTGTTGCCTCTTCAGAGTCGGTTCCAGGGGAAGACGACCAGAACAACTCCTGGTGAGGAAAGGGGTCCTGTGGGCATCCTGTGGGCATCCAGGCAAAGCTTCGGTGCTGCCTGAGCCCGGATGTGTCCTAGAGAGCAGCTGGTTGCCGTCAGTGTGGAAGTTATCAGGGGGCAGGGGCTCCCCTGAGAAATCAGGCAGCCACACTGCTGAGTATATCTGGAAGTGGGCAAGTCTCGGGGAAACCCAGGGAAATGAGTTTTTGGACCTCAGTCAAGAGAGGAGTATTCAAATGAAGGTCTTCTCTCTGGGGGAATTCAGGAACCAGTGTGTTCATTAGAGAGGCAGGCAGCGAGGACCTGAGAAATGAGACACCCAGGGCAGTCCGAAGCCTGCACCACAGGAAACCTATTGAGGAAGCCTCAGCTATTGTAGAAGAGAAGTCTCTTCGGGTCCTCTGAGCATTGATTGGATATGACTGTCAAAGCAGAACTTCCTGGTTTCCACTTGCCTAGGACACACTGGGGTGTCACTGGCCCAGCTGGCAGGATTCCAGATGTGGTGGGCGGATGCCTACAGCTTCAGCCTCGGTCCTTTGGAAGGGTCAAGCTAAAAATTAGTTGTGTTTTGTGTGGGTCTTGGAGCCGCATTGAAAGTAGATTGTTAGATCCTGGCATCCATAGTGGGATTTCTCATCTTGAAATAAAGAGTTAAAGAATTTCTTTCTTTCTTTCTTTCTTTCTTTCTTTCTTTCTTTCTTTCTTTCTTTCTTTCTTTCTTTCTTTCTTTCTTTCTTTCTTTCTTTCTCTCTCTCTCTCTCTCTCTCTCTCTTTCTTTCTTTCTCTCTCTCTCTCTCTCTTTCTTTCTTTCTTTCTTTCTTTCTTTCTTTCTTTCTTTCTTTCTTTCTTTCTTTCTTCCTCTCTTCCTTCCTTTCTTTCTTTTCTTCCTTCCTTCCTTTCTTTCGTCTCTTTTTTCCTTCCTTCCTTCCTTCCTTCCTTCCTTCCTTCCTTCCTTCCTTCCTTCCTTTTCTTTCTTGTTAACATACAGTGTAGTCTTGGCTTCCGGAGTAGAACCCAGGGATTCATCTCTTACATATGACACCCAGTGCCCATCCCCACCAGTGCCCTCCTTAATGCCCATCACTCATCTAGCCCATCCCTCACCCAATTCCCTGCATCAACCCTCAGTTTGTTCTCTGTATTCAAGAGTCTCTTATGGTTTTTCAACAAATATTGACACTGTGTGTTATAGATCAGAGAAAGGTTTTAGGAATTAGGCTAGTTCTGCCCTGACAAGGTGGCTTAGTCTTTTCAGGCTTTTATAATGCCATAGGTTAGGCATAGATATGGATCTGGAGTTCAAGATCAGGCAGTAGGAGATTCTGTATACGATGAGGCCCTCTTCAGTCTATGTCCTCACTTGGTGGAGGGGGTGAGGGAGCTCTCAGGTGTCTCTTCTCACAAGGGCTCTAATCCCATCACCACCCCCATGACCTAATCACCTCTTAAAGGATCCGCATCCCAATACCATTACACTGGGGGTTATGGTTTCAATGTATGAATTTTCCAGGACACACACTTCCAGTGTAAAGTAGAAAGATGAGAACTCAGTGGTGGCGATAGAGTCTCAGTGTGGTGGAAAGATAGAGTTGCTGAATATAATTGGAACACAGGTGGCCTTGTGCAATATGCACAGGAAAGAATTTCAAATAAAAATGACGTTTTTAGGTTGCAGGAGGCTGTGCCTAAATCAGGTGTGCATGCAGCTGGCTCATTTTTTAATATGAGCAAGCCTCCAGTTAGGTACAAGAGTTTAGTGTTGGAGACCAGGTGGTCTTCTGGGGTTTTGTTTTGTTTTTGAAATCCTGTTCTTCATTTATTTAAAAAAAAAAAAAGCTGTTATCTGTACCATGGACTTCAGTGAAATAGGCTGGGAATCTTAATCACAGATCTTTAAACTGCTTATTCCCACCTGGGACCAAGCACGTAATTCTGGCTGGTTTCACGAGGTAATACAGGCACCTTATAAAGTCTCCTTCTGAACATAAAAGGTCTTTATATACCTACAACTAATAGACCAAGAATTGATTAGACACTGTTTTCCCTGTGATCGTATTTTAACATCAGGTGAAACAGGGCCATATAAATATGAACTTTACAAGGAGCATGTGATTGATTCCATGCCTTAACACCAGCTGTTATTAATTATGATAGAATTCTGTGCTTCTCAGCTGGTGTGCAAAAACCATGTACACAATGCTGTCCTGGGAATATGCAAACACTCAGGATAGACTGGGCATATCTTTTCGTTTCTTAAAGAAATAACAGCTTTATTGAGATATGATTCACATGCCATCCAATTCATTTAAAGTGTGGAAATCCCAGGGCACCTTGGTGGCTCAGTCGGGTAGGCGTCTGACTTTTGATTTCGGCTCGGCTCATGATCTCATGGTTTGTAAGTTCGAGCTGCACATGCGGCTTGCACTGACAGAGTGGAGCCTGCTTGGGATTTGCTCTCTCTGCCTTTCCTCCATTCATGCACGTGTGCGCTCTCTTTCAAAATAAATAAACTTAAAAAATAAAGTGTACGACTCCATGCTTGCGCATATATTCACAGAATTATGCAGACATCACCACTGTAAATTTTGGAACATTTTCATCACCCCCCAAAGAAACTACATACCCATTAGCAGTCACTCCATCCGCAGTATCTCCTGGAAAACACGAACGTACTTTTTGTCTCTATGGATTTATCCACTCTGGACATTTCACGGGAATAGAATCATATGATATTTGGTCTTTGGTGATAGGTTCCTTTCAATTAGCATCCATGTTGTACAATGGATCAGACCTTAGTCCTTTTTTAAAACTTGTGGTAAAATATACATGACATATTACTTACCATTTTCACCGTTTTTAAAAACAAATTGTTTCAATGTTTGAGAGAAAGAGAGAGCAGGGGAGGGGCAGAGAGAGAGGGAGACACAGAATCGGAAGCAGGCTCCAGGCTCCAGGCTCCAGGCTCCAGGCTCCGAGCTGTCAGCACAGAACCCGATGTAGGGCTCGAACTCATGAACCGTGAGATCGTGACCTGAGCTGAAGTCAGATGCTTAACTGACTGAGCCCCCCACGTACCTCACCATTTTCACCATTTCTATGTGTACAGTTCAGTACGCAGCCTTCACCATTATCCATTTTCAGAAGTTTAAAAAAGTAATTCCAAACAGAAACTGTATCCGATTAAACACTACCTCCTTATTTCCTCCTCCCCCAGCCCCTGATAACCGTTATTCTACATTCTGACTCTTTAAATTTATCTAATCTAGCTATATCATATAAATGGGATCATTTGATATTTGTGTTTTTTTGTCTGCTTTATCTCACTTAGCATGTTTGGGGGATTCATCCATGTTGTAGCATGTCTGAGAATTGCGTTCCTTTTTAACACTGAATATTCTGTTTTGTGTAGCTACTGCTTTTTTTTTTGTTGTTTAAAAAATTTGTTTTTAAATGTGTATTTATTTTTGAGAGAGTGACAGACTGCGAGCAGGGGAGGGGCAGAGAGAGAGGAAGACGCAGAATCCGAAGCAGCTCCAGGCTCCGAGCTGTCAGCACAGAGCCCCACATGGGGCTCGAACTCACAAACTGCGAGATCACGACCTGAGCTGAAGTCGGACATTCAACCAGCTGAGCCAACCAGGCGCCCCGCTACTGCTTTTCTTAATCCATTCTTCTGTTGTTGGACACTTGGGTTTCCACCTTCTGGCTATCAGTAAAAATGTTGCTGTGGATATGGGTGACCAAGCATCTCTCTGAATCCCTGATTTCCATTCTTAACGTGTATGTACCTGGAAGCGATGATAATGTATGTGTAACCAGGAGTGAAAATAGCCATCCTGGTAGATGTGCGGTGGTATCTCATCGTGTTTTGATTTGCGTTTTCCTAGTGACTAGTGATGTTGACTATATTTTCATGCTCTTTTTGGCCATCTGATATCATCTTTGGAGAAATAGGTATGTAAGTTCTTAGACCATTTTTGTGTGTGTTTTTTGGTCTTTTTGTTTAGTTTAGGGGTTCTTTATATATTCTGGATATTAATCCCTTATGAGATATATGATTTGCAAGTATTTTCTCCCATTGTGTGGGTTTTTTTCACACCTTTGATGTTGTATATTGATATGTGAGTTTTATACTTTGACTCTATGCTTTCTTCTAAGAGTTTTACATTTTGAACTCTAGATTTTTGTTCCTTCTGGTTATTAGTTTTTGAATGTGGTATAAAGTGAGGGTCCAATTTCATTGTTTTGCATAAGGATATTCAGTTTTCCAGGATTTTATGTTGAAAAGACTAGCCTTTCTGGATTGAATGGTCATGATACCCTTGTTGAAAATCAGTTGATGATATATGTGAGGGATGACTTTTGGACTCTTTTCTGTTTCGTTTGTATGTTTTCTGCCAATACCACAGTGTTTCATTAGTGCAGCTTTGTAGTAAGTTTTGAAATCAGGAAATGTGTGTCATTCAGCTTCATTCTTCATTTTCAAGATCATTTTGGCTATTCAGGATCTCTGAGATTCCATAGAAATTATAGGCTGATTTTATCTCTTTCTGCAAAAAGGCCCACCATTGGAATTTTGATAGGGCTTGCACTGACTCTATAGACCACTTTGGGGATGGGTAAGGTCATTTTAACAATATTTAGTCTTCCACTCCATGAACATGGGATACCTTTCCATTTATTTAAATCTCTTTTAATTTCTTTCAGCAGTGTTTTCTTTTTTTCAGTGTACTAGTCTTTTGCCTTTTTGATGAAATTTATTTCTAACTATTTTATTCTTTCTGATGCTAATGTAAATGGAATTGTTTTCTTAATTTTTCGGATTGCTCATGCAACTGATTTTTATGCTTTGATTTTGTATTCTGGAACTTTATTGAATGCATTTATTAGCTTCAACATTTTTTAAGAAAATCAAAATAAAGAGTTTTTTAAAAAATTAAGAAAATTTTCTAGGAGTAATTTAACATTCACAAGAAAATTAAGGGGAAACTACAGAGATTTCCCATATATGCACTGCCCCAACACATGCATAGCCTCCCCAATTATCAACATCCTTATTAGAGTGTTACATTTGTTACAATTAATGAATTTATGTTGACACATCTTTATCACCCAAAGTCCATGTATTCACCATTATAGTATCACACAAGGTCCTTTCATTGTCCTAAAAACTTTCTGTGCTCTGCCTATTGACCCCTCACCATCACTAATCCTGGGCAACCACTGGTAGTTTTACTCTGTCCATAGATCTGCTTTTTCTGGAATGTTGTATAGTTGGGATCATCCAGTATGCAGCCTTTTCACATTGGCTTTGTCTTAGTAATATACATTTAAGTTTCCTCAATGCCTTTTTATGACTTGGTAGCTCATTTCTTTTTATCACTGAAGAATAATCCATTGTCTGGATGGGTCACTACTGAATGACATCTTGGTTGTTTCCAAGTTTCACATATTCTCATTTGTATGTATTTGCTTTTGTTTCGTATGCTTTTGGTGTCCTATCCAAGAAATCATGTCAAACCCAGTGTCATGAAGTTTCGCACCTATTTTTTTTTTTAAATTTTTTTTTTCAACGTTTTTTATTTATTTTTGGGACAGAGAGAGACAGAGCATGAACGGGGGAGGGGCAGAGAGAGAGGGAGGCACAGAAGCGGAAACAGGCTCCAGGCTCTGAGCCATCAGCCCAGAGCCTGACGCGGGGCTCGAACTCACGGACCGCGAGATCGTGACCTGGCTGAAGTCGGACGCTTAACCGACTGCGCCACCCAGGCGCCCCAAGTTTCGCACCTATTTTTTACTCTAGGAGTTTTATAGTTTTAGGTCTTACATATAGGTTTTTAATTATTTTGAACTAATTTTTTTATTTTTTATTTTATTTATTTGAGGGAGCAGGGGAGGGGCAGAGAGAGAGAGAGAGAGAGAGAGAATCTCAGAGTCTACACTCAGCATGGAGCCACACACAGGGCTTGATCCCAGACATTCTGGGTTAATTTTTGTAGATAGTGTAAGGTAAGGGTCCAGCTTCATTCTTTTGCATGATGATTTCTAGTTTTATCAACGCTTTTTGTTGAAGAAACTGTCTCAGTTGTGTAGTCTCAGCTTCTTGTCATAGATCATTGGATGTGGTTTCTATTTCGGCTCTCTTCTGTTCCACTGGTCTGTTTGTGTGTCTGTATGCCAAAATTACAAGGTGTGTGTGTGTGTGTGTGTGTGTTTTGGGACAAGGGTGCAAAGATAGTTACATGAAGAAAGAACAGTCTTTTAACACATAGTGCTGGAACCACTGGACATGCAGCACATGTAAGCAGACAATGTTGGACTCCTCTCCCACAGCATATATAAAAATTAACTCAAAATAAATCAAAGACCTAAATACAAGAACTAAAATTATAAAACTCTTGGAATAAAATTTAGTCATAAATCTTTGTGGCTCTTGATTACTCACTGATTTCTTACGTATGACACCAGAAGCACAGCAAAAGAAAAAGCAGATAAGTTGTATGTGTATACCCTGTGTGTGTGCACAACTGTATGTGTAAATATTTATATATATATTTATATACATATGTTTTGTGCAGTTTCTTTTAAAATCAAAGGAAAAATATGTATTCATACTGTATTTTATAATTACATAGTTATCTTCTTTAGATGGTTTGGTTTTCTATTGCTTTTGTAGTAGATTACCACAAATTTAGTGGCTTACCCACAAATTCATTATCTTACATTTCTGGGGTCAGAAGGCTGAAAGGGGTCTCACTGGGCTAAAATCAATAAAATCAAGACTGTTCTTTCTGGAGATGCTGGAGTAGAATCCATTTCTCTGCTCTCTGCAGCTTCTAGAAGGCTCATGGCTCATGGCTCCAGTCTTCACCTTCAGAGCCAGCAGTGTTGGCCAGGTCTCTCACAGTACTATCTCTCCAGTTCTCTATCTTCTGATTCCCTCTTCCACTTAGACACTTTTGTGATTATATTAGGCTCACTCAGAAAATCTGGGATAATCTTTTCATCTGAAGGTCAGCTGACCAACCTTAATTTGATCTGCAACCTGAATTCCTCTTTGCCATATAGGCTAACATATACCCAGGTTCTGGATGTTATGATGTGGAGACTTGAGTGTGTGTGTGTGGTGGAACTGTAATTTTGCCTACCATACTGGTAGTTTTTGCTTTGTTTTTCATATATTACTGGCATGGGTCATGTGCTTTTAGATGGAAAAGTGAGTGTTTCTTCTAAGGCAGTTCTGCTAGCAATCAATTCTCTGCTTTTATTTATCTGGGAATTCTTTCTTTTACTTTAATTTTTGAAAAGTAGTTTTGCTGGGGGTGCCTGGGTGGCTCAGTTGGTTAAGCATCTGACTCTTGAGTTCGGCTCAGGTCATGATCTTACAGTTCATGGGATTGAGCCCTTCATTGGACTCTGTGCTGACTGTGCAGAGCCTGCTTGGGAATTCTCTGTCTCCCTCTCTCTCTGCCCCTCCCTTCCATGCTCTCTCTCTCTCTCTCAAAATAAATAAACTTGAAATAAAAGTGTTTTTCCTGAATGGAAGATTCTCGGTTGACAGTTTTTTCTTTCCGTACTTTGAAAATGGCATTTCGTTTCCTCATGAACTCATTGTTCCTGATGTGATTTCAGCTGCTCCTCTTTTTGGTGTTCCCTGTATCTGAAATCATTTTTCTCTTGGTATGTGGCTTTTAGCATTATGATGTATCTGGATATGGATCTCTGCATTTATCTTACTTGAATTTTGTTGAGCTTTTTGAATGTGTAAGTAGTTTTTCATCAATATTTGGAAATTTGTTTTCAGCCATTATTTCTTCAGGTATTTTTTCTGTTTCTGCCCTCTCTTTGTGGTACTCCCATAACACATCTGTTGATTTACTTAGTGATGTGCCACATCTCTTTAAGGCTCTCTTCATTTTGCATTTACTTCATTTTCCCTTTTTTATCTGCTCATCAGATTGCATTATCACCTTTGACCTGTCTCAATGTTGCGTATTCTTCTGCCAGCTCAAATCCGTTGAGACATTGAAGTTGAAGTTTTCACTTCACTTACTGAGCTTTTCAGGTCAAGAATTTCCACTTAGTTCTTTTAAAAAAAATTTTTTTTTTTACATTTTCTGTGCCTTTTTTGATATTCTGCATTTGATGAGGCATTGTTAGTCCCTAAGCGTGATTTCCTTTAGAAATATTTTGAACATAATTTGTAAGGCATGCCTTGGTGTCTTTGTTAAATCTAACGTTTAGGTCTCTTACAGGTAGTTTCTCTTGTCTGTTTTTCTCCCCTCTGTGTATACATTGCATTTTCTTGTTTGCATGTCTCATAGTTTTATATTAAAACCTGGATATTTCAGATAATGTGTTGTGCCAACCCTGAATATTCATCTTCCCTCTGGGGCTTGCTTCTGTTTTTTTCTTTGCTTGTTTAAATTTTTGAAAACTTCATTTTCATGAAGTCTACACCCCTCTTGTGTGAAGCTTTTTAAGTTGCTCTTTAGAGCGGACAGCCTTTCACACGGTCACTTGGATAAGAGTGGTTTCGATACTCTTCGCGTTGTCTCTTTTTCTGCCTCGTTTGGTATCACACAGAGCTGTTGGGCTCCACTAATTGTCAGCTAATTGCTCTGTTGTTTTGTGTAGTGCCCAGGGGTACAAGCTGCGCAATAGTCTGATCCAATTTTGTTTGGACCCCATTTTCATGATCGTTTTTGGGGCCAGTCTTTGGGATTTTGTCTGCCCTCGGAAGGGCTCTTCTTAGCTGTGTGTTTCTCTGCTTCTTCCTGGTACTTGTTTGCCTTGAGTTTAACTTAGTGCTTTGCTAGAGCTACCGTTATCATGTTAATTGGTTTCCTCCTAAATATCCGTTGTCTGAGAGTCTTCTTGGGCTTAAACTTCTCGTACTGTTTCAAATAAAGCCACTCCCTTTGGGGAGAGCATTGGGCTTTCTGTTCTTATGGGCTGCCTCTCCCTTGGGGCAAAATCCGTGAACCGTAGCTCCGGAGCTGGGAGTGGGGTGGCCTGATCGTCTCTGCATGACGTGCCTGCTTTATGGGCCAGGTGCGGGCAGCTACAGTTGCATCTGGCCTTCTTGGCTCGCTCTGTCTTCGTCCGTTTGTGCTGCATTAACAAATTGTCATAGACTAGGGGCTTAAATAAGCCACATGTAGCAAATATTGAAATTAAGCACCTGGGGCTTCAAAAAACTGATGTTCCTCTCCAACTATACCACACAAATGACTAGAGTAGTATTTCTGTACTGCTTTAAGGCTTGAAATATCCTTTCCTCTCTGTGTGATGTTTAAATAAATATACTTATTTAAACTAAGGACCACGTTAGTTATGTGACATTTTCAAGTACTCCCAGGTGAAATTTGGTAGAAGCAGGACTCAGGAGAAGTGCTTCTCATTCAGAATCCTTCTACACATGGGAACATTCTATTCCTGTATTCCATGTTTTCTTCTTTAGGTAGTATACACTGTAAACGAATTTAAAAATTGTGTAGTTTTAAATCTCTGGATTAAATAAAGCGTAGTCAGTAGCTGTTGATGAGGTTGCAGTGTTTGCCACGCACCAAACTCTGGGAATACAGTGTGAGCCAAACCTAGTTCCTGTCCACGGGGAGCTTCCACTTGGCAGGAGTGTAAGGAAACGAGTGCGTAGGTAAATAGGTCAGGTGGTAGAGACGCTGTGAACCAAAGGATGTCAGGAACATAGTATCATGAGAGCGTAGGGGCTCCTCTTTGAGGAGAAATGGTCCAGGTACCCTTCAGTTATCCCCTCGGAGGTGACTTACCTTTCTAGTGTGTCACGCCCATGATGCATGGGGACTGGGGCAGTATCCTGTTGTCCCGCACGCTAATATTTCTGCGCTGGAGCCTGGATGTTCGTGCTAAGCAAGGCGAAGAAAGATGCGTTCCTTCACACTAGTGCTCATCAGTCGTTGCCTTTCTGGGAAGGGCAGAAAAGTGAGGCTTTGTTGCCAGATGAGATGCCAACACACTTGTGATTTTCAGAACCTTTTGAATTTTGGACTTTTGCGTTAAGGGGTGGTAGATTTGTACTATATTTGTGAAGGCTGAGGAGGCTGAGGAAGTAGGAGGGGTAACTTTAGGGGAGAAATTCCTTCTGTTCGTCCTCACTTCTGGCACGTGCCTGTATGCTCACACTTGCACGAACACCAGTGCATGTGTACACGTGCGTGTAAACACATGCACACGCATTCACAGGCCTGCAAGCTTGCATGCCTGCACACGCCTACACCTGCACATGCACGTACGCGCCCAGGGCATGGGATCTAGAACACAGTCCTTTCCCAGTTAGCTGATCAGGTGGGCTGGCTGCCGTACAAACACTCATGCACAGTAAAGTCACGGTCATGTTGGACATCCTTTTCCAGGTGATCATAGCACTCCTTGAGGTCAAATAGATGACTCTGATGACCTCCAGAATTGGACCATGGTATGACCTGAATCTGCACAGCAAATATCTGTTGATCGTGGATTGATGACCATCTTGTATGTTAGTCTTTTGTCTGCATATGCTGTGTGTGTGGACTGAGGTTTTCAGGTGCACGTTTCCTCCTGGGTGAGGAGAACCAGGCATGATATTCAGGAGTGGTCATTTCAGGTGTTGGTGGAGACCTTGCGGTTCTGCGGAGGACGAGATTCATTAATTAACCAACCAAATTCTGCCCTCCCAGACTCAGGCTCCAGAGAACTATGTGATCCTGAAACTCGCTGCTTGCTTTCTGACTGTTCACAGATGCAGTTGGGAATGGACGCTTTCTTCCTGCAGGCTCACTGGAAAGCGTTCGAGAGCTTCTTATTTATGTGCCATTTTATCAGTAAATTAAATGGCCCAGACTGTGAGGGGTGAACGGCGGGGGAGACTGTAGCAAAGGAACACAAGAGGCCAGTGATTCGGGAGAAGCCCTTCCTCATCTTGGAGCCACGACTCGTGTGCAGGCTGATGAGAACCGGCATTGGGGCTGCGAGGTTGTGGACGATGAAGTTTCCTGGGCACTTGAGCTTCCACAAAAGAGATATTAAGTTCAAGGAGCTTGGTCAGGCCCCTTCTGTTGGCTGTGTTTCTTCTTTTTCACGTGGGTGTTCCTGTTTGTGAATTGTGTTTCCCAAAGGACACTTAACCCTTGCCAGGACACCTTCCCCCACTCTGCTCCTGGAACTGACTGTGCGTGTTCTCTTGACAAACTTTGATTCATTCCCAGCAAGGAGACAAGGACACGCAGCATGTTCAAACCTTGTCCTTGGAGTAAGGCCAGGCATCAAGGAGGCTGAAATGCACAGATACAATTGGCTAGTCAGTCAGTTCTTGTACCTGTGAGGAGCTTACACACCAGTTGTAAGAGTAACGAGACATTGCAAAGCATCTTTAAAGTAGATGTTGAGAACACAGGAAACACAGGACATTTTCTGTAACTGAAACAGAGCTTTGGGATGGGTGCTACTGATGAACAGTTTTCATAGTAGCAACTGATTATGAGGTTTAAAAATTTTTTTTAATGTTTGTTTATTTTTGAGAGAGAGTACGAGCAGGGGAGGGTCAGATGCTTAACTGACTGAGCCACCCAGGTGTCCCTATAAAGTTTTTATCAAATTCTGTAAACTCAATCATCTGGGAGCCATTTCTGGTAGCAGAACGTTTCCTGGTGCCCCGTGCTAATAAAATAAACAGGATGGTTATTTAAAGTGTGTTTTACAGTGGAAGAAACAATGCAACACTGATACCTTTGGAAACACGCTGCTTGCCTGACTTGTACTTATCCTGTGCCACCTGGACTTGGGGATTCTCATTCTCTCTGTTTCTAGTTTCCGTCCCACTCTGGGGATGCAATCAGGAGTAAAGCTGCAGTGCCTATCACTGTGGGCGTGTTTCAGTCCTCTGGAGATCCCCTTCCTGTCACCTGATATAGGGAAGGTGGAGTGGACGTTTGTTCCATAAAAGCACTGGTGCAGCTATAGGAGGTGGTCTGCCACGTGCACCTCTCAGAGGGGGTCACGGTCACAGTCGCTGAGCCCTGCTGGAGCTTGTCTGCAGGCCCAGATCTTCTGTGGGCTTCACTTCTGAACCACTGTGTTACGGTAGCATCATCCCCATTTACGATTGCGATAACACAGGCAAATCACTGCTATTTGGGTTAATTTACTTTATGTTTCTACAGTTTTTTATCGGTTTATAGTGACTTAGCCCTGAAGCCAGAAATGACATGCATCGGTAACATTGGTATAACCTCTTACTAAGCCACCTCAACATTGCAAGCCTAGCACCACTAACCACTTAAAACCTACGTGGATTTGAAAACTTTAGATTTAAAATTAAGATGTTTTTAAAATAGAAAATTCATGAATCATCTTGTGTTGTTACTTATGTCCTGGGTTGTGTCTGGAGTGGGAGGAAAGTGGTCTGTGGGGCCTGTGGGATACTGGCCTCAGGTGAGATGGAGTCCGAACCCAGGCATCTGCTGAACTTGTAATGGGGACTGTCCCTCCTTCCCTCTCTGATGAGGCCTCCCCATCTATAAACTGAGGGTGAGACCAAAGGAATAGCATTGAATATTGAGGAGATGGTGCGTGGATGGCTAGGTGTGGACCCTGACACCCAGCAGGCAGTCCATCCATATCAGGAATGGCAAGTGCTATCACCTAGACCCTGCAGAGAAAGGAGATCAGCATTAAAAATCTCTTAAGGTTAATGAATAATGATAAAACTACAAATGATAATTTGTAGTAATTTGAGGTTAAGCTTCTACAAAATGAAGATTTATGGAGTATTTGTGGTGTTGGATCTCAGAAGCAAGAAGTATTGGCTTCTGGGACTTCCAAGCAGATACCCAGCAGAGAATGTTGAAAAGAACTTGTTTATAGGCCATTGGTAGGTGTCAGTCCTACAGGGAGAAAACTGGCTAACATAGGAAGCGTATCCCTGGACCTCAAATGCAGGAAGACCGTGACCTACTTTGTTTAGTGAAATGACACAGTAGATACTCTTCATAAGCCTCTGTGTTTTCATATTGGTCTTGTGTTTTAATTTATGAGTAGCTCTTCATGAAGTTTGGGAAGGAGCAGAAGAGTAAATTTCAGCTGACATTCATCCAGAATCTTGATGAGTTCCAGATATCTAGAGTGAAACTAGTAGAATTTGAATGATTTTTTTTAATTTTTTTATTTTGAGAGACAGAGACTGTATGAGTGGGAGAGGGGCAGAGAGGGAGAGGGGCAGAGAGAGAGAGGGAGAGTCAGAATCCCATGCAGGCCCCGTGCTGTCAGCACAGAGCCCGACACGGGGCTTGAACCCACAAAGCCATGAGATCATGACTGAGCTGAAACCAAGAGTTGGGCACTTAACCGACTGAACTACCCAGGCGCCCCCAGAATTTGAATGATTTAGATGAAGCTTAAACTTCGGGTTCTACAGAGTGTGTTTGGGCAGCCACCATGAACTGCGGGATCATCCAGATTGGGGACAGCGAAAAGACTGGTGTTTCCATTCCATATCCTTGTAGGGACAAGAGCCTGTCATACTCAGTGGAGTTCGTCCCATCAGATAGGGCAGCTTAATGGCAGCAGGAGCCACGCTCTGTGTGTCCACAGGTAACACTGGCAGCCTCGTGGCTGTTACACAAAACACAGTAGACATGGGGAAGCCTCATAATGGAATGTGGCTGAAGTCAAGGGGGCTTCCACAGCAGCAGGTGTGTGTGCGACGCTGAGTCACGAACGCCGCTCCACACGCTGAGAGTGTCCTCCGTGTCTACACTAGCAAACCACCAAGGCAAACATTTGCAGGTGTGAATGATATTTGTGTATCCTTTTCCTGCTGGTACCTTCGAGATCTTCCCTATTTTGTGTGTAATTGCAAACAAGAAACATACTTTATTCCAATTTATTCAAATTAATTTCCCCAGCACAGGGTTGTTCACGATTTGTCTAGAGTCAGGGAGTTAATGCTGAGCTGTCTAGCACTCACGTGGAAACGGTGAATCCCAGCACACGGACAGGAAAGATACAGTTGGCTGTTGAACAGCTGCTCCTGCACAGTGACCTTTGCCTCCTCACCTGGAGAAGTAGGTCACACATCTGATTGATTTAATTACAGCCCATACAGTGGCAATTTATCCACAACTGCAGGTTTTCTGACTGGTGACCAAAAGGCTTTTCTCATTATGGAAGCTGCACGTTGAGACCACGGGAAGGCCTGTGTTCTCCAATTTCGTGGTGCCGCACCAGTAACACCCTGTGCTCTCCTCGGCTGATTTTGTAGTGCCCTGGGTGCTTCATTAGCGATTTCCGTAGACTCTGAAAATGTTCTGGGCCTCTACCTCTGTCTCCATTTTGACTGTGAGGAACTTCTCCATGTGGAAGTCCTTTCACTGGCCAAGTTGGCGAACGCTGACATTTTTGACAAGTTCACCAAATTGTGTGTGCTTCGTGAACATACGTGCCATCAGAGCAGTTAATGGGTGGGGTAGCTTGTGGTTACTGGGCTCAGCTGTCATATGGTTTGATAAGGACTTAATTTCTCTTGCCCATCGTGGAACATAACATTTGACTCACAAGCCTAATGTGATTTGGAAACGATTCTCTGTAAGAAAGCACAACAATTTATATGAATAATTATACAAGGGCTCTCTCATGCCCAAATGGAAGTTGAGTCAGTGTTTTGTGTGGCATTCCTAAGTGAGGACTGTTAAAACATCTTACCTACAGATGGTCTCTTTGCTTTGGGGCTTTGAACAAAGTTGATAGATGTTATCGGGGAAGCATTATGATGTGAACCCAGCACAGGAGATTATACAAGTGTAGTTGTGAGCACCAGGATTTGCCCTCTGCCCTGGCTCTTGTCCTGCTCCAGCTCTTCATTCATTTTCGATGGAGGGGCTGGTCACTCCCTCCTCCTGCATCCGTGGCAGCATTGATTAGCTATGGCAAAATCCCTTAAGTTTCCAAATAATCTAAAGACTTCGTCATGTGTATTTCTCCTTTTCTGGCCATATTTCCTTGACAATGCCTCCGAAGACTGTCGTGCAAATACTCCAAACTCGAAGGTATAACTCTGTAATGCACATGTTTGGCAAATGCTTCTCATAAAGGGAACGGAGAGTCTCTGCTAATACCTGGATCAAAATCACTTTCCTAGGACCATTATGCTGGTCTCCCTTTTGAGCAGAGAACACTTTGGGAAACCCTCACAGTTTGTCTCAAGGCCTGGTGCCCATAGTAGGAGAGTTTAAAACGGTTTTGCTGGTTGTCACTGGGTGTTTGCCATTTAATTGCTTCCCATGCAAACATGTGGATGATAGGGGTCTCTCCCAGTCCTGAATTCAGAGGTGTTCAGTACTCCTCTAATCGGTGTAGTTTAGGTGATGGTGATGGTAACACCAGCATCACCTGCCCCCACTGCTGACCTTGTCAGCTGACACCTTTGGCTGCCTCCGTGGACCTGTCCTAGCATTGGCAGAAACAGATTTATCTTCAAAAGCCTTTTTTTTCTTTTAAAAGTCATGTTGTTTAAAAGTTAGGGGAGTGGTTTACATTTCCTGTACACAGGTATATAAAAAATGAGAATCCCCCCACCTAGTGCAGCCACGTCAGTCCCGTCCAATCCAGGGGTAGTTCCCTTTATCCAGCAGTGTCCCACAGAAATAGGAGGGGAGGCACATACTTGATTTTAAATTCACCAGTACTCACAGTGAAACAAGTAAAAGTAAACAGGTGAAATTATGTTGAACAGCCTATTTAAGACAGTATATTTAAAATATTTTAGAATTCTTATAAAATCATTAAAGTATCTTACATGTTCTTTTCTCCTGAGGCTGTAAAATCCGACACGATTTCCACTGCATCCCGTCTCATTTGGACTAAGCTCACCCCAGTGGCCCAGGAAGCACGGGGTTACTGGGGACCGTACTGGGAAGCAGTTCTGGACCTGGTTCCTTACCCACAAATGGCTTTTGCAACATAGATGAGATTATGTGTCCTGCGAGTAACTTCGCTCACTTTTCCATATACGTGGCCGGGGTTTCTACGTATGTACACGTGGATCTTCTTTCTCCTTTTAGTGGCTGCACAGTACGAGAGTCCAGACCGTGCAAGGCACTGCTTTCTTTGGCTGTTAACACACACTGTTCAGGGAGTTTCTGGTTTGTTGGTGTTGCAGCAGCACAGCCATGAATATCTCCGGATATAATGGGTGAAGGTGAATACACATTATGTATTTTGATAGATCTGCTGTTTTAACAAGCCGGTTGTGATTGTGGTCATTGGTTTCCAGAATCTTACCTCTGCCATCCTGGGCCATACAACCATCTGCAAACCTTCACTAGCAGCCAGAGATGTTTCCACCGTGGTTACTTTTCTTCCTCTGTGTCTTGCACAGCCTTCTGTTCCTCTTTGCTTTCATTTTCGTACCTCTGATCCCTTGTTTGTCCCCGACAGCATTTCTGACACCAAATATGCAGGGGTTTCCAGCACCAGGCACTTCCCCCAAATTTCTGGACACGCAGTGGATGTCCTCTGGTTCAGTCCAGTTCTGACACCAGCTGCTGGGGTTAGCACAGGCCCTCAGGTTGAGGGCTCAGCCCATAGGGTCCTCCCCCCGCCCCCCCACATTATCCCCTGTACTCCTGAGTGACCCGCTACAAATTCGGGTTCCCAGGACCCTCCACAGTTTGCTGCAATGGCTCACGAAATCAAGAAGGCACTTACCTTTGTGGTTTATTATAAAGGCTACAGCTCAGGAGCCCCCAGGTGGAGGGGATGCAGGGGCAAGGAGGGTGGAGGGAGAGCTGCCACACCCTCTCCCGGTGGGTGCACCTTCGCCTAGCACTGTGTGTGTACCAGCCACAAAGCTCTCCAAACCCCTTAGGTGGCAGTTTTCCTGGAGGTTCTGTTAGGGTTTTTCTGGAGGGTTTATGTTGTGATTAAATCAGTAGCCATTGGTTGTGGGCTGGATCCCCACCTCCCCCTCTCATCCTCTGAAGTGGGGGTGGAGCTAATGTTCCCAGTCTCTAGTCCCCTGGTAGGTTTCTCTGGCAGCCTGAGCCTCCCTGCAACTGGTCACCTCCTTAGCATAAACTCTGGTGCGGTTGAAAGGGGTCTGTAGGCATAACAACAGATGCCCCTCTCGCCCCATCAGTCAGGAATCCCAAAGGATCTGGGAGCTCTGGTGCTGGGAAGCCAGTATTTCTTATTCTGTCACAATATCACACCTTGTTCTCAGACCCAGAAGGCGTCGCTCCTGTAGCAGAGGAGACCCCCAGCGTATACCAAGGTCAGTTCACTAGTATTAAACTTTGTGGGAGGAAACTCGCCTTTGGGGAGAAATTAGAGTTCTCTCCATGCAGCTGTGTAGTGACTCGTGATTTTTAAAACATTTTTTTAGCCTTGTTTCAGCCCATAAGAATGAATGCATGCACAATTTTTTAACTTTTCTTATTGTGCAGTCCTTATTTAAATAAAAGTAAATCATGTATCTGTTAAGGATTTCTTTTTTTCAACGTTTTTTTTTTTTTTATTTTTGGGACAGAGAGAGACAGAGCATGAACGGGGGAGGGGCAGAGAGAGAGGGAGACACAGAATCAGAAACAGGCTCCAGGCTCCGAGCCATCAGCCCAGAGCCCGACGCGGGGCTCGAACTCACGGACCGCGAGATCGTGACCTGGCTGAAGTCGGACGCTTAACCGACTGCGCCACCCAGGCGCCCCAAGGATTTCTACTAGTCTTTTTTTTTGTAGTAATACTTTATTATTAATAAGTAATATATTGCTGGGCACAGTACACCTAATAGTGTCAAATTTATAAATGCATTAAATTAATTAGATATTAAAATTCTGTGTTCAGAATTTTTGCTTATATTTTCTCCATTGTTTAAATGCTGTTAACATATTTTGTTTATTTCTTGGGTCTAGGTAATAAACCGGTTTGAATGATACTCACAGGAGAGTAAAGAACATCCAAGAAAATAATTAATATTACCTCAGGGATTTTGTGTGTGTGTGTGTGTGTGTGTGTGTGTGTGTGTGTGTGTTAAATAGCTTAAGAATGCAAACAATGAATGAAGATATGAAAACATTTGAGACTCACTACAACAGTGATTAAGTTCTGTAATTAATATTTTTAGTGTTTACAGCCCTCTTAAAAATGGAGTGTTGCCAAAGTACCACATTGATACTGTGAATGACAGAAAATGAAGGTGCTAATGGGTTCTAAGATCGTTAGCACAAAAGGGAAAAAGGAATTCAATGGGACACAGTGTTTTGGCTGAACACTTCAATGACATGGTAAGGAATTAAATTCCTTTCTAGAGCCACAGAATGGTAGGTATGGAATTGGTCTAAAGACTTGTGTGATTGTTGCTATGGGAACTAGACCTTTCTTCTTGATGTGTTAGGGTTCTCTGCAGCAACAATTACTTAACCCAAATTTTGTGCTGTAATTTTTGTTTCTTTTGTTAAAAAGTTGAATGCATTTAGGAGATAATGTCACTGTCATTCAAAAGATGGGATACACTGGTTTCTGCTCATTTCTGTGGAATACCACAAATAACTTGTAATAAGTGCTGATACATGGATAGACTTAGCTTAGATTCTCCTTTGAAACTGTGCAAGTCCCACACTGTCTCTGAAACTGATGACAAATCATAAATATTCTGTCTCATCAGACTTTCAATTATGTATGGATACCTAAATACTGTAATTTAAGAGACTTTGTGTTATTTCATGTGAATTAATATTTTAAAGCTAAGCATCCTTAGTTCTTAATCTCCTTGCACCACTTAATTTTAATGCCCAATAAAACAGTTTAATTCTTGATAGAATTGAGAAATTTGGGTTAAATTATTATGGAAACTTCAATACATGTCAGCACACTGAAGTTGTGGTTCCTTTTTTTAACGTTTATTTATTTTGAGAGAGAGAGAGAGAGCTAGTGCGCGCGAGCGCACACACACACACACACACACACACACACACGAGTGGGGGAGGATCAGAGAAAGAGGAGGGAGAATCGCAAGCAGGGATTCTGATGCGGGGCTTATTCACGCAACCTTGAGATCATGACCCGAGCCAATATCAAGAGTCAGAAAGTTAACCAACTGAGCCATCCAGAAGCCCCTGAAGTTGTGGCTTCTGTCCCCAGGTAACTGAGCTCCTCTGGGGCACTAATTTTCTCAACTGTTTTTCTTAGCCCATGGCTTCTGACTTATTTGTGCTGCTTACAGTGTATTAACTCATGAGGATTTATTGTCTGCCAGTCACATGCTTCCCTTGACTCTTTTAAGAATATGTCTTGGATATAGTCCTCCTCAAGGACACTCTGGAGCCTCTCTAGCTTTCACTGTGAGGTCTGCTCTCAGATGACCAGAGATGAGGTGCGCGCCCCAAACATCCCAGTGCACGCTTCAGCGACAGAGATTGTGATGGGCTCCGCTACCTTATTCTAGAGAGTAGCATGAGCACAGCGTGATGCCTGTAACAATCGGGGAGGTTCTCCGGTTTTCCATGATTAAGTAAAGCTGCACACAGTTCACTGGAGTGACTGTGGACTACAGAGTCCGCTTTTTCTAGGACATAATTTAACAGTGACAGAATCCTTTGACGGAGGCGGGTCCTAACACTGCTTGCTTGCAGATGTTTTCTATAACTTCCTCCTGAAATACCCCAAATATTAATCAATGTGCTTCTGCAGTGGCCGTGAGGATTGTTATAATCCAGCACTTTCAGTTGTTCAGAGGCAGTGTAGAATATGGTTTGTCTCCACACTATGCCCTTGAGCCTTTGTTTCAGAGAGAACACTGGTAAAGGAATTAAAATGTGTGTTGATGTTTCCTTTCCCTATCTTGGTTTAGTCTTTGTTTTCAAATTTTGAAAGTAATGTCACGATCTTGTGGACATGGGAGAATATGATCATTTTCTGAGTTTAAAAAGCTGGGTACAAAAGAGATACAGTTTCTTGATATCTTGAATATGACAGGGACTCTGTTTTATTGCTTTATCTAAATATGAATCTTCAAAGCACAGTGCTTACTCTTCTAGAGCATCAAGACCATTTCTGGAGTATGTGATACAAGATAGTTTTTAGGAGATTAATTCCCTGATCTTAGGTTTCACGTGTGCTTTTTCCTAAGGCATATTATTCTTTTCTTTTTAATGTTTTTATTTTATTTTTGAGAGATAGTGTGAACAGGGGAGGGGCAGAGAGAGAAGGAGACACAGAATCCGAAGCAGGCTCCAGGCTATGAGCTGTGGGCACAGAGCCCGATACGGGGCTTGAACTCACGGACTGTGAGATCATGACCTGAGCTGAAGTTGGACACTTAACCTACTGAGCGCCCCACCTAAGACATTTTATTCCGAGAAAGTGTCTGAGTTGTGTTTTTACATCTTTCCCCTCTGTTCTCCTGCCCCGCTTCCTCCACTTTATAAAATGCATGTGTGCATATGCGGCCCCATCGTGAGTCTTCCCGAGGTGCATTGCACAGGTGAGGAGCGGCTCGAAGAGAAAAGGGCAGTACTTGTGTGGGACTTGCTGTTGAGGAAGTTGATGGCTGTAATGAATAGCTAAAATTTTTGGTTGCCAATTTCTTGCTTTCAACACAACTGAAATAAGACAATTAATAATACTTTTTGGTGACAGATACTGCTTTCTGAAGGAGGTACAACAGTTGAGAGTTGTTGCCATAACAAGATGCTACTTCATCATCCACTTAAAATGTAATCTAAGTTTCTCAGTGCTTATAGCAGTAAAAGGCCATTGGCACTCAGCTGTCTTCTTCACTAGCAAGTAATATTAACCCATGGACACGTTAAAGATTGTGAAAAATCTCTATCCATCTCACTAAAAGATGTATTTCCAATTGAATTTTAATATTTAATACTTAACAAAAATTTTAGTGTATTTATATTTTAGGCTCCGTTATGTACCTCTAAGAGTAATGATAATTTGGTCAAATAGAATTTTTAATCATTTCGAATCTTTACCACAGAAAATTAAAAATTACATTTATGATTTTACATACATACAAGTATATAAGCACATGAATGTGTGTGTGTGTACACACAGAAGTCTTTTTTTTTTAAAGCACCCTTTACACCTAGCACAGAGCCCAGCATGACTTGAACTCACTACCTTGAGATCATAACCTGAGCTGAGAGAAAGAGTTGGATGCTTAACCAACTGAGCCACCCAGGCACCCAAGAAAGAAATCTTGTATTTATTTATTTTTAAAAGCTTTATTTATCTATTGTGAGAGAGCTAGAGAGCATGAGGGAGGGGCAGAGGGAGAGGGAGGGAGAGCATTCCAAGCAGGCTCTGAGCTGTCAGCGCAGAGCCCAATGAGGGGCTTGAACGCATGAACCATGAGATCATGACCTGAGCCAAAATCAAGAGTTGGATGCTTAACTGATGGAGCTGCCCGGGTGCCCCAAGAGAGAAGTCTTTTAAACCTAAACATGCTTTACAGTAGGATACAATTCTGTGGGGGAAGGTAGAATGGAAATAAGAATTTAAGGACAAAAATGCAAAATGTAATATTTTAAGCCTTTAAGATGAACTTGTTCATATGTTTCCTGGTGGATGATGGATGATGGTTGGCGTACAATTGGTGTGGCATTTATATTCCTGTTGATACATGTGAGAGGGGATGATGTAAAAGTTTTATCTCAAAATTTCCATGTAAATTATACAAGATATTATGTCATGTGCCACTAGACTTATAGACAAAGATTCTAGGTGTCACTGCACATGGGTGTACGTATATAATGGTCGCCTTACTGCACATGGGTGTACCCTATAATAGTCGTCTTGCCACGGGTAGGTGCATCATTCCGCCGCGCATACGTGTGATGGTTGTCCTGCCGTGCTTACATGTATGTGTGATTGATGGTCGTCCCGCCGTGCATCTGTGTACGTGTGTAATGGTCGTCCCGCGTGCGTACGTGTATGTGTGTGATAGTTGTCCCGCCGCGCCTATGTATACGTGTGTGATGGTCGTCTTGCACGTGTACGTGTGATAGTCGTTCCGCTGCATGTACGTGTGTGTGGTCGTTGTCCCGCCGTGCTACATGCACGTGTGATGGTCGTACTGCCCCGTGTACGTGTGATGGTGGTCCCGCCGCGCGTACGAGTACACGTACGTGCGACGGCCATCTTGAACTCTATGGGAGACGGGTGGATGAATAGCTCTGGGGGCCAGAGCCGTCTGGCCACCTTGCATCTCTGATTACGGCACTGTGACACCCGGCGTGGGGAGGGTACAGCTGACCGCCCGCGTACAACGTACTTTATTTGGGGAACGTGACGTACCAAGGAGACGAAGGGAGGCCGAGTGTGTTTGTTCAGTGTGGGTCCTGTGTGCCGTCTTCGGGGCCCCGCGTGGTCTCGGTGTTCCTCAGCTGAAAGGCAGATGCGCTCTCTTTCTGTGCCAGGTGGGCCCTCCCCCGTTGTCCCACTGCCCAGACCCCTCCTGCACTCACCTCGGGTCTTTTCCTGCTACGTTCCCCCTTCTGCATGGGCTTCGCTGCCTTTCCTGGCTCAGCGAAGACTGACCCAACCGAGGAATGATGCGGCTTGGAGCCGGAGCTCTTGCAGGCAGCGGGTCCGCTTTGCTTGTCTGCAAAGTGCGCCTGCACCGCCGGCCGTGCAGTGAGCTCGCTGCCTCCCTCCTTCCCCAGCTTCGGCCACGCCTGCGTGAGAGACGCGTGGCTCTCCCTCGCTCGGTGGCGGGGTGTTGTTTCTCTCGTAGATCTCTGTCTCGTTTATTGCAGCCTGTCGCCTTCACTGTGCTGTCAGGTGGGCTGAGTGGCATGGGGTCTCTTCCCCCGAGCTCCAGGGAGGCAGCCAGGCTGGTCTTCCTGCTTGTGTGTTCCGTGATTTCACGTTCCAGGATTTCACGTTCCAGGATCTCACAGTCCATGATTTCCGGTTCCAAGATCTCATGTTGGCTGCGCACAGTCGTCTGGCTGGGTGGAGTGTGGACTGCGTTAGGTGCCATGGATCAAGCCCCCCACCTTCTGAGCTGAGTCACCAGCGTGCCATTGCTCGTGGGTGTATTTTCCTGGGCTGAACCCCACGCTGTGATTCTTGAAAGAACTCTAGAAGGGTTAGCATAGGATTTGGAAACTGTGACAGGGTCCAAAGCTTTGTCTTCCAGCCCAGATGTAGATGTACCTTCCGGCACCTGCACACGTGGGGCGCTTTCCAGGCACATTGACCTGACTCTAAGGCCCTGCGAGGTGGATGTGATCCCGGATGTGTGTGCCATTCATGAAAGGGAGACACACACAAACCACCAATTCTCAGAAAACGGGGGTGTTACTGCACAGACCGCGCGAGGGGTTCTGAGGAGCAGCTGTGGGTTGACATCGAGGCATCAGAAATGCGTGAGAAAGAGCATTTCCGTGGGATCAGCTCATTTCAAGTGGATGATTGCTTAGCTTATGCTCTTAAAAAATTGATGTTGAAAAAAATCATAAAACTCGTCTTAATTTTCTTAACACCGTCTCTGTGAGGCCAGTGAGAAACGGCTTCGTCAGGGAGAGCCAGTGACCGGAAGGTGTGCATGCAGCCCTGTCCCCCCGCCTCTGCCCTGGAGCTGCCTGCAGCAGAGGGTGGACAGCATGTTTTGGGGATCTCTTTGTCAGATCATAAGCATAAACAGTGCCTTTCTTTTTAGTTTTTTCCTTTCCTTTCTTTCTGTTCCTTTTTTCTTGTTATCAAAGGAGCTATAGAACTTGGATATTATTTTAGATAAACAGGTTCTTTGATCTCATTGGCTCACGTTTGTTTTTTTTTTTTTTTTCACAAATCACATCTCACTTGCTGCTTTCTGTTCCCGCCTGATAGAGTTTTTACCCCGTCTGTACGAGTGGGTTCTTCCTTTGAAGATTTTAGATAAACTGTCTTTTGCATTGCCTGTGTTCAGATCTCTGCAGGATCCGCGAGCACACCAGAGTCCTGATGGGTGCGTGTGTCTTCTTTCCTTCTGTGCCGTGGCGGTAGTTACGTTCTGAGACTGGTAGGAACCCCGTGCAAGTGCCCGTCACCAACCACTAATGAGCCGTGCCCACGTCAAGCTGAGGAAGAGTCCTGAAAATATTTCTCCTTGTAGCCTCCGGGAGGAGCCAGCCCCACAGGCACTGTAGTCCGGTGGGACTGATTTTCCACTTGGGACCTTCAGAGCTGTAAGACAACACACTTGTAGTTTTTAAGAAAGAAAGACAAATTCTTTTTCTTCTCTCTCTTTCAAAGATAACACCCCCTCGGGGTGCCTGGGTGGCTTAGTCGGTTGAGCGTCCGACTTCGGCTCAGGTCATGATCTTGTGGTCCGTGAGTTCGAGCCCTGCATTGGGCTCTTTGCTGACAGCTCAGAGCCTGGAGCCTGCTTCTGATTCTGTGTCTCTCTCTCTCTCTCTCTGTCCTTCCCTCCCTCATGCTCTGTCTCTCTCTGTCTCAGAAATAAATAAACATTAAAAAAAATTGAAAAAAAAGAAAAACCAAAACCCTTTCTTCAGGTTTGTGCTTATTCGAAGGCAGAGTGGGGCGAGTCGTTAAGTGGCCATTCAGCTGGAACCGGCTCGGATTCAGAGCGGGAATTGCTCACAGACACTGTTCCACCTGCTTCGCATCGCCTCATTTGGGTGAACCTGGCACCAAGGGCTGGTTTGCAGGAGCTGGGAGCCGGCGCAGTGTGGGGTCCGATCGGCCTGTGTTCCTCTGTGGGTCAGCCCCACCTGGCTGCTCTGTGCCCTAGGCCCTGTCTTGCCAGATGGCTCTGTCCTAATATTGTAGATGATTTTATCAGGGGACTCACTATGGATCAAATGTTTGTTTTCCTACAAAATTCTAACCCTAACCCCAGCTAGATAGAATTTGGAGGTGGTGCCATTGGGTCATAATTAAGGTTAGATGAGGTCATGAGGTTTGGGCCCCACAATGGGATCAGTGCTTTTGTAGGAAGAGGCGGGTACAGCCAGCAGGCAGCCATCGGCACGCCAGGAAGAGGCCTTCCTCAGCAGTGGGATCTTGGGCCCCAGCCTCCAGAGCAGTGAGAAATTGGTCATAGGAGCCCAGGCCGACCAAGACGGGGCTGACAGCCTGCATGAGAATTTCTGCCACAGGAGCGGGTTTTCACAAGAACATCCTCGGGGCCAACGTGCCAGGGTGGGGTCTGCACGCGAAGCCTGGGTTTGCAGTGGCTCCCTGGGCATCCTGGGCAGCTTGTGAAGCTAGGGGGCCTCGTGAGGTGAGGTGGCGGCTGTCTGCTTTGAGTCTTACTGACCGAAATCAGCCCGATTGGGTGCCATAGCCACTCAGCTCTGGTGAAACCAGAGATCATCACCTCGAAACCCAGAAATGTGCTGGTTCAGAATTTTGGATGGTGCATACGGAGTGACATGTTCATTCGAGGAGATGATGTCAGGGTCTGCCTGCCCCTCTGTATAAATGGATCGTATTAGACGTCACGCCACGTACTTCACAGTGACTACATCTCTATCTGTAGGGTGACGTCTGGTTAGAAGCGCGGTCACTGGTGATGAAGTGCATTGTACTTGTACTTGGGCAGATCTGAGGTTTTTGTGTCCCCCCCCCCCCCCCCCGCCACCCCAGTTCTCGAATCCAACTCCACATCTCTCTCACGGCAGCTTTTGTTGTTGTTCTATAGAGAAATGGCTGTTTCTGGGGTGTTGGGGGCCAGTCTTCAGGTGAGTGGTGTCCCAGCCCCTTGGGTGCGGTTTGCTGGTCCCTCACTGTTCCCGATAGTGTTGTGTGGGGACTCGCGGGCACACTTGTGTCTTATGGAGGAGATTCAAGTTGTGTACATGTCACCTACACCTTTGATAAACCCGATGTTACCAGGTGAAGTATCTCAGCCGAGGACAAGGCTCCGACGGCACAGAGTGCATGAGCGGACAGCGAGACCTGAAGGTGCCACCAGGGAGCAGAAGCTATATTATCCTCGAATCAGGCATCCTTCCTTTACTTCTAGCAGTATTTCAATAAGAAGCCTTTAAAAAATTTTTTTGATGTTTATTTATTTTGAGAGAAACAGAGCCTGAGCAGGGGAGGGACAGAGAGAGGGAGACACAGAATCCGAAGCAGGCTCCAGGCTCCAAGCTGTCAGCACAGAGCCCAACAGAGGCCTCGAACTCACAAACCGTGAGATCGTGACCTGAGCCAAAGTCGGATGCTCAACCAACTGAGCCACCCAGACACCCCTTTATTTTTTTCTTTTAAAGTTTATTTATTTTCTTTGAGAGAGAGAGAGAGGATCCCAACTAGGCTCTGCACTGTCAGCACAGAGTCCACTGTGGGGCTCAAGCTCATGAACTGTGAGGTCACGACCTGAGCCAAAGTTGGTCGATCCACCGCCTGAGCCCCCCAGGTGCCCCTCCCCTAGTTTTTCTGTTTTCAGTGTGGCTTCGTTGTGAAACGCTTGTGAGCCTCAGGGAATGAGCACGGTCAGTCCTGTGTCTGTGGACCAGTGACACAGGGCCCTGGTCTGTTAAAGCAGAGCAGGTGCACACAGACCTTCTGCTCCCATTTATCTTCCTGGGTGAAGCGACTGTTCTAGTTTTTCCCCACATTTCAAGCGTGGGAGGTTTGCTTTCTTCCTGGTGAGCTTCCGGAGTTCTTTATATGTCCTGGACACATAAAACCTTGTCAGATACGTAACTGCAGAGAGTCCCCATCTGTAGTTTGCCTTTTATTCTCTGAACAGTCTCTCACGCAGAAGTTGGCTTTCGGTGCCAGAAGGTTACATCTTCAAGAGGGTAGTTCTCATTGTGTTTTCAGGAACACACTGGTGGTGTTTTAGATGTCCCCCAGAGTGGGACAGACCACGTCATTGATCAGATACACATTGTCACTGCTGCATTCCAGCCCTTTGGGAGTAAGTTGTTCTGTTGCGTGAAAGGTGAACCAGACTCAGACCCTGCCTGGATGTGGGTGGTCATGTGGCTGCAGATGTGGCCCGTGAATGTTGTTGTGGGTCTCTCTAGAATGAGCATGTCCCAGGTGAGTGGTCCAGTGGCTGCAGATGTGGCCCACGGATGTGGTCGTGGGTCTCTCTAGAATGAGGGTGTTCCAGGTGCGTGGTCCAGCGTGGTCGCAGATCATGGTCTGCAGACAGAGTCACATAGAGCTACTCCTAGTTTTCCACTGAGGAGCTGTGCATGGATCATCCCCACACCAAACTCAGAAGGGCCTTTCTGTTGCAAGGAAATACATTTGGTCAGTGCTGGCAGGAAGCTGTTTCTTTCCCCATGTCTCTGTTTCTGTCTGGGAAACAAAACAGTGACTTTCTCCACTTCTTCCCTGTCATTGGACACACATTCTCCAACCATTCCATGTTATTGTTAACACTGGGTTTTTAAATATGTAAAGTAAACATTATTTATATAATTTTCCCAAGTTTGAGGATAATAACAAGCACATTGTAGAAAGCTTGAGGAGTACTGAAAAGCAAAACGAAGAAGGTAGTGATGGATTGTAACCCCACCACCCACATGTAACCACTGCTGGTATTTTGTCATGTTTCCTGAGTGACGGATGCTTCCCATGATTTGTGGGACTGCCCGCTGATTCCCCATACTGAGAAGCTCGGAGAATTCGAGATTGATGACTTTCCCTGGAAATGTTGGCCTCTCCTCCCTTCCTGCTGGTATACCCAAGTAAAAACAATGTAAACAAGAAATGTGTTTTTAAAAGATTTAGAATGTTGCAGATAATTCATAGTTGAATGCAGAATTTTAACCCTCAAAATTCTTATCCTCCCTGCCTATACCTGTGTATGAGACTTTGGTGTTTCTGTGCATTTATATGGATAAATGTGTTTATCGTGAATATATACTCAAGTGCCCCTGTGTACATTTCTAACATAATTGAGATCAGGCTACAAAGAGTTCTGCAGCTAGTTTTTTCACTGAATGAGCCAAATAGATCTTTGTATTTTAATGTATGTGTATAAAAATCTGCATTTCTTTTAAAAACAACCTTTTTGGGAATAACTTCAGACTTTTGGCAAGTTTCAAGAAAAGAAAAGTCGTGTGTATATTCACCCATCGTTGCTGTTTCACCCTGTTTGTTTTATCACCTGAGCTCACACTTGCACTCCCTCCCCCTTTGCACACATGTGCACACGGTACGTTCCCATGACCCACATGGAGCACCTTGCATGGGCCTGTGCTCTTCACCTCTGTGTTCTGCTGTGCGTATTCCGATGAACGTGGGTGTTCATTCCCTAGGCCCAGTGCATCATCACCTGTGAACCTAACACCGATGCAATGTGTTTATCTCTTGTACCTTCCATACTCCCTATATTGTCTGTTGACCCAGTAATGTGTTTTATGTCGTGTCTCCCTTTTGCAGAGACTCCAGTTTGGGGTCAGGAATTGCATAGTTACCATGTTGCTCAGTTGCTTAGTTCACTGTATCGCGTGTGTCCCATGTTTCACAGTGGATGCGTCGTCGTCTGGGTAACCGTTCCCCTGTTGTTGTGCACACAGGTTAGGTGGTTGTCTTCCTAGAGCAAGCATTGCTGTGATAATCTTTGTTGCATACTAGTCTTTTTGAATATGCGCAGTTGCTCATCATGTGGAATTGCTGAGTCAGTGAGTATTCATGTATGACTTTGACAGACATCATATTTACCAACTCAGATTTTAGCACTCTGATGGAGTCATTGTACCATCGTTCTCATTAAATTTCCAAGACGACTAGGGAGGTTGCATATAGGAAGTTTTTATTTGTAGGATGCGTTGGTATCATTTAATAAATAAGTCACATTTTCATATTCTTTTGCAAGTTTTTAAATTGTGCTGTTGTATTGTTTCCTTATTGAAGGGTTGCTAATTTGGTGTCAACCTGGGTCTTCTAAGTGGATAAATTGTAATTGTAATAAATAAAAATTTTATTTTTCCTTTCCATATCCCCCCCCCGCCCCCTTTTTTTTTTTTTGTCTTATTGCATGGCTTAGGACAGGTAGCATGGTGTTAATTACCAAGATAATCACTAGTGGACTTAAGGTAAACAATCTTTTACAAAAGAAATAAATTCCCCTTTGATCTTAATGTTCACATTATATAAGAAATGAGGGATGGTGTTGACGTTAATCAAGCGCTTAGCCAGCATCTGTATGAAGAGGTCTCGTCTTCAATACGTTTGGAACGAGGTAGTAACTATTCTCATACTGAACCATTCATCCATTTCCCAGTTGGAGTGTCGTCTTGTGACGTGCTGCGGGGCTCAGTGTGCTAATATTTTGTTGAGATCTTTGCGTTTCCCTGCACGAGGCAGCGTGTCTTCACATCGAACACGTGTGACACGCACCTTTCTGTCAGAGCCCCAGTCGAGGATCTGGGACGCGGTTGATCCCCCCAGGCCACCCCTCCTCCCCGCCCCCGCCGCATCAGCCATGCAGATGTGTCCCGGCTGTATGTGGTGGGTCCGTTGGCTCTGTGTCCCCTGTTGCCACACGGCTCCTCTGCCTTGTCTCCTCCTCAGCTTTTATTCATTTTCCCTTTGCTGTTGTCTCTTCTAAACAGTCTCTTTGTTCACATCTGTGAGTGGGAAAGCTTTTAGAGTCCTTGGTGACTAAAAATATGTTTATTCCCACATAAAATCTAATTTTACTGAGCATTGGAATCAAAATCTGTAACCACTCTCCTTGGAAACCACTGACACGTACGTGGCGTCACCAGCAGAGTCCTGTTGACCGCAGGCCTGACTCGTAGGTCAGGTTTCCTCCCCGCCCCCACCCGGCTCCGCACATGGGTGCCCCCGTGAGCTTTTCCTCCTGCTGTGGCCTGCTTTCCTGTTCTTGCCACTGGGTGCTCAGTGGGCTCCACCGAGCTCAAGCTGCTGCTTTTCCTTTATTTTGGGGAATTTTTATTCTTTCTTTTTTCCTCTGCGTCCTCTCTGGTTTTTCTTCGGAAGGTCACATTGGAAACACTTGAGCTCCCCGGAATAGTTCTTGATGTCTTTTAACCTTTGTCCCGTCCTTGCATTTTGTGCAGTTTTCTAGTAGAATCCTCAACGGGGTCTTACAGCCACTGGCTTGCTTCTCCGTGATCACGCGCATGCCCAGCCCGTTCTGTTTCATGACAGTTAGTGTGCATCTCCACGCAGTTCTTTTCCAGGCCAGCGTTTCCCGGTACTTCTCACGACCATACTTCTGTATGCAGGCTGCTTCTCTGTGACTTTTTCTGTTGGTTGAGTTGGGTGCCCTTCTTCCCCAGCGGGACGATTCTAGTTATCTGTCTGTCCTTGTTTCCGAAGTCCAGCTGGCCTGATGGCAGGCGCAGTTGCTTCTAATCACGAGAATTCATTTGTAGTGATTTGAGAGAGGGTACATGTTGTGCCGGTGACTTGTGGTGTGGTGTGGCTCTTTCCCCTGCCTTGGGTGACGTTGGCTAGTGGGGCCGCTCCCCTGCCTCCTGTCTCAGGTTCTCTGGCACCACCTGTGACCTAGCATAGCACCCGTGGGAGGGGAACGGCCATGCTTTAGAAACCCCCAGTGCATTTTCTCGTTTAAACGTCTCACCGCAGTTGGTTCTCGTTATTCATGGTCCTGGGCTCTGTAAGGCCCCTGGACCTCAGCGTCTGTGAATGTTGAACCACTGCTCCCGGAGAAGCACCACGTCAGGTGCCTGTGAGCCTTTGGCTACAACATGTTCATCAACCAGTCAGTACACAGCCTCCTCCTGTCTGTGTGTGTGTTTAAAGACCTGTCATTTACTGCACGTGACTGATTCGTTTCCATGGAACTCACACCTGAACAGAGCTTCCCTAACACACGTTATCTCTGTGAGGCACTTTGCAGCCTTCTTGACCTTAGGAGCACTGGGCAGCAGTCTGGCACTTGGCCTGGGGGCATTCTGAACAGTGAGACCACCAGTAGAGATACATGCAAAAAATGCCATGAACAGATGTGTTTACAGCCCAGGAGTTGGAACAGAGGCAGTGCGGGTCTTCTTTGACCTGAGCTGCAATCGAGTGTGTTGAGGACCATGTTTTTTGTCACTCTGCAAACAGCCCCGATGTGTGTATTGACTTGTGGGGTATGGATGAGCCATGGCAAGTAGGTGAATGCATGCACACAGACCCCAACAATGAGGATGGGCTGTGGTTGCCTGGCACCCTCCTGGTCTCTGGACTCCGTGTTTCCTGGTTCGCATCCCAGGGTCTTTGCTGCCGCCTTGGCCACTCCTGGGAGTGATTTTATCGTGGCCTCCCCTCTGTCCCTGTTGACCTCTGATTTTCAGGAAATCCTTAAGATTTCTGTACCACTGATGGGACTCTGTCTTGGCTTCTGGTGTTCTTTAAGAAATCTTTAACATGATGTCTGGGGTCTGGGGAGGACGAAATGTGGAAGAAGCAGTCTCTTCCTTGGATTCTTCATGCCCAGAGCTGCTGCCTGACTTCAGACTCTGGCCGGTTTTCCCTGGTGGCTGTTCCAGTCTAAGAGGACTGTTCTCCTGTCCTCTGAGCTGGCCTGACCTCTCGTTACTGCCTCACAGTACAGGTCCCATTGTGATGTCTCCTATTTAAAATCCTTCACCGGGAGGCTCCCAGCCTCCAGTAGGATAGCACAGACTCCTTGGCCTGCCCCCTGCTCATGCTCAGCCCCCTTCCAGCCTCTCGGATGCCTACTCTCTGTGGACCCATCATCTCTCTCCAGCCTCCTTTCCCCTGAAGCCGCCTGATATGAAATATTCCCTCCTGACCACAGTGTTTTTGATGGCAAATACCTACTTACCATTTCACAGCACAGGTCAGGGATCCCTTTGCCTGTGAAGCCTTCCTAACTGCTAGGAACTCTGTCTGCAGATGCTGTCTTGAACTTAAATTTGCTTCCATCTGGGCATCCAGTATTCCTCATTTTTACGTACGTTTGTATGGAGGAATAACAATAACTTACATACAATAAAATGGACAGGCATTAACTGTTACAGTCAGTGAGTTTCAACAGGTGCAGGTAATGGCGTCCCCATCACCCCACAGCGGACAAAAGATCCCAGAAACCTTTGTGCTGTTTCTGGGAAGTCCCCTACCCACCCCAGAGGCAACTCCTGACCTCTCTCTCGTGGAATAGTTGCATGTGTTCTTGGAAACAAACTGGAGTCCGGTCTTCTGTAGTTTCCTGTGCTTGGTGCCTTCCACTGTGTCTGAACGTGTGAGGTTTATTCCTGTTGTCGCACATATAAGTACTTTGTTTCCCATGATTGCTGGGTTGGTGTTCCCTTGTACGAATATGCACATCCCACACTTCTGTCTGTTCGTTCTTCTGTGGAAGGACTCCTGGGTCATGAACAGTGTTTGGCTCTCGTGGGTAAGGCGTGTTTTGGTGGACATATGTTTTCATTTCTCTCGGGTGGTTCCCGGACCACAGATGTAGGTGTGACTCTTCAGGAAGTTTGCCAGTGTCCTGCATGGTGGTCTCATGTGTCTGTGCCCCCGCCAGCTGTGTCCGAGACTCTGGGTCTCCAGATGCCCACCCACGTTTGTGGTGCTTGTCTTTGGGATTCTCCCGGGGGCCCTGTTCTGTCTCCATGTGGTTATTTCAGTCAGAATCTTGTCTGCTAGTTCTGAAACTTTCCAGACGGGGTCTCTCGGTGCTGTCCCCACGCCATATTCAGGGCTCCTGGTAGTGTGTGCCCCACGCTGAACAAATGGCAGGTACTGGTTTCCATCGATGATGAAGATGCATGTTCCTGATTGGCTTCCCCCGGACGCTTTGCTAAGAATCTTGGTTGGTGGTGTGCTCTGACCTCAGATTCCAGGTGAGTGTGCTGGGATTGGGATTCCTGGAGGAGCCCTACAGGGAGAGGCACCCGTCCGCAGCCCAGCACTGTGTATCGCCTTCCTTCAGGCGAGCTGGTCCTGCCGTTGAAAACAGTTTCTCTGGGGAGCTGACACCAACACCTTCTCTCAGTGTCCCCTTCATCCTGGACCCACTTCTCAGGTCCCTTCCCTGGAGATGCACCTGTTGCTTTCACTCTGTGCTCAGGGGGTGTGGCCGCACCATGCTGGAGGTCCAGGGGGTGCCAAACAAGGGTGTGGAGAAGGGTCAGGTGGATGTCTGGGGCAGGGGGGGGCGGTGAGCGCCGGAGAGAAGGCTCATGTGGTAGCGCGGGAGTGTTTAAATAGTTCATGAGCAGCAGGAAGGTCCTGGGCCTTTGGGACTAGAAGCTCCAGAATAGAGGAAATCTGCCATTGGCCGAGGTGAGAGCTGGAAGATAGGTAGGAAATTCTCAAATTCAGCTTACTTCCCATTATGTTTGGGGCTGGCTCTGTGTACCTGACACAGCCAACGTGGTGACAAGGCATATTTTGCAAAAATGCATTTTGCTAATGATGCATACCAAATAGTTGATATTAACTGTGAACTCACTTTGGATTATTAAAAGCACTTAAGCATTGTGAATTAATGTTGTAATTACAGTAATTGGGTAAGCATTTCTGCTTGCCTTAATTAGCACTGTGGTTACACAGAAGAAGCACATTGGGAAAATCACACTTCTGGGTGATGTTTCTGAAGCTCTTAAAGCAGGTCCACTCTTCAGGGAAACCACCTCAGCCTGTTCTTTGTGTCTGCCCGCACTAATCTCCTGCCCCAGCGCGGCCAGCTTGACCTTCTGAGGATCTCATTATGTTACTCTCAGACAGGAGACGCTGCAGAGGCCCCAAACCCGTGAGGAGTGTTGTGTTGCATTTAAAAAGTGCCTGAGTTGTTGAAGTGTGTGTGAAAGGTGTTCAGGACACTGGTTCTTTAAAGACGATAAGGTGGTATGTTGGAGACACTTAGGAAACCCTCTGATATCAGCTCAGTGCTGACTCTGGAAGGGGAATCAGCTGGACCTGGGAACTGCTCGCGGAGGTCCCACAGCTGTACACAACTATGAAGCTGCCACGAAGGACCCACGTAGCTGCTCACATGGACAGCAGCAGCATCTGCTGGGAGCAGACCTCACCTTCCCGGCCAGGGGGAGGAACACCGTCCTGCTGCTTGAGATTGAGATGACATGACAAGATGCTCGGTGTCCACAGTAGAGAAACTGTGTGTGTGTGTGCACGGCCGCAGGTGGGTGCACGTATGTATGCAGGTGTGCATGGGCATGTGTACACATGTGTATATGTGTGCCAAAACAAGTCTGCACATGTATACGAATGCATGCATGTGGGCATGTGGGTGTGCATATGCATGTTCGTGGTCATGTGTGTGGGTGTGCTTGCACGGAGATGTGTACACACTTGTGTGCGTGTGTGCATGTTTGTGCATCCACGCAGACATGTGCATGCACACATGTGGGTAGGTACGCATGTAGGCGTGCATATGTGTGTGTGTGCATATGCGAAGTCTGGGTATGCACATCTGTGTGCACTCCTCTAGGCGTGCGTGAAAGCACGTGTGTTTTCTCGCAATGGGTTGTGCCTTGGGGCAGATGATCTTTGTCAAGAAGTTGGAAGTGAGGGGTCCTGCCTCTCCTAGGCAGGCCTGTTTCTTTCTTCTGCCACGTGGTGCAGACCCTTGCCCACTCCTCCTGTCTGCTGCCTCCCCCTCCCTGCTTTGCTCCTCCTGTCTCTCTTCCTGGGTGACCTCCTGTCTTCGTGTCACCTGCCTGAACCATGATGTGCCTGAGAAGCTGGGTCACGACTGTGACTCTCCTGAAGCCTTTCCTTGCCAGCTCTTCCCCCCACTGACCCTTGACTTTACCTAAATAAACTGTTACTGATGTGACATTTTCACCACCTCTCCTGGGCATTTCTTCCTCCCTTCCCACAACTCTGGGCACATGCTTGGTTGTGACTATGCATAGTTCTGACCCTCAGGAAGCAGCCATTAAACAGCAATTATTATTATTTTTTTTTTATTATTTAAAAAAAAATTTTTTTTTTCAACGTTTTTTATTTATTTTTGGGACAGAGAGAGACAGAGCATGAACGGGGGAGGGGCAGAGAGAGAGGGAGACACAGAATCGGAAACAGGCTCCAGGCTCCGAGCCATCAGCCCAGAGCCTGACGCGGGGCTTGAACTCACAGACCGCGAGATCGTGACCTGGCTGAAGTCGGACGCTTAACCGACTGCGCCACCCAGGCGCCCCAAACAGCAATTATTATTAACATATCTTTATTGAATTAACGAAGCTGTTTGGGAAAATAAGGTAGCAGAAAGCATCTCTAAGAGGAAGCAGTTGGAGGAATTTAAGAGTGGATCTTACAGTCTTGATTTCTAGATGTATGTTATCTCCTTTGTGAAGAGAAACTGAGGCATATTGGGGTCTCATCCCTGCAGGATGCACCTCTTCCCTGAATTAGGAAGGGGTGTAAACACTGGAGAAAACGCACACGTTAAATTGAGGAAGTGAGTGGTAGCGTTTGCGAAATGCTGAAGGACGCACTGACCTCGCACGTCATGTCAGTGACGGATGATTTCAGAGGAGCTGCCGTGGACGACGGGCCTTGCTGAGCACAGCGTTGTGTAAATGGGTTTAGGGGAGGGATGTCTGCCTCTGTTCTGAATCAGGATCCCTTGGCGGAAGCTGCGGTTAGCCAGTGACCTGATCGCAGCAGGACAGTGTCCGTGATTCCTTCTCGCTCTGGGACAGTGTCTGGGGGATGGCCACTCTGGGGCCGTGTTTTCTTCACCTCCTTCTCTGCATTGGTTGTGAGGTGCTGACCGCGTGGGGGTTGACCTGTCCACGTGTTTTTTCCAGCCCTCACACGTGCCCAGCTCTGTGCTGAGCTCTGGGGTCCAGGCGAGGATGACGTTAGCTGTTATGCGAGCTCACAGGTCACGAAAGCCTCTCTGTGAACCTGTGACTGCAGATTGGTGTCTGAGGCTCTCCAACTGCTGTAATATCTGGGTGGGAGCAGCGCTGACCCCGAAGCGCTGACGCTGTCCCCTAAGAGGTGGAGGCTGGAGACTAAGACGCTGGCAACCGCGAGTGGAGGCCAGACCCGCTGTTGTCATTTCCAACATGGACAGTTCAGAGCAAGGAGAAATGCGTGGGATCGGAAGAGGTAGGGAAGGCGTCAAAGAAAAGGTAGGGCTACGGCAGGGCGCTAAGTACTCTGCAGGGTGTGAGGAGGTGAGAGAGGCGGGAGACACCGTGGGAATTAGAGGACGGCCCACAGGAGGCTCCTCAGAAGGTGGTCCCGTGAGAACCTGTGCCCCAGCTCTGTGCTGGCCTTGGGTCATTCTCCGGGGCTTGGGGACAGTGTGCTGGAGGGCACGGCCCAGTGTAGTGTGACCGTGGACCTGGAAGAACCAGTGCCGTTCTGGAGCCATTAGCCAGCCCAGCTCTGTGTGTGGCTGAGCCCAGATGCCTCCTCACTGCCTGTCCCCCAGGAAGGGATGAGGCGGGTGTCACAGGCTGTCTGCTTTGTACTGCGCCTTCCACTCCAGCCACAGCCATGGCTGGCGCTTTGCTTCCTGCCTCCCAAATCTGCCTTGTAACTCGGACGCCTGATGTCAACCTCTGTGCTGGCCCCAACCCTCACACTGACCCTGATCTCTGTGCTGACCCCCTGCGCTGTCCCCGCCCCCATGCTGAACCTGACTTTTGTGCTGACCCCTTGTGCTGGCCCTGGCCCTGTACTGAACCTGACCCCTTGTGCCGGCCCTGGCCCTCGTGCTGACTGTGATCCTTGTGCTGACCCTGATGCTGGCCATGACCTTTGTGTTGACCCAGACCTTCATGCTGACCCCTTGCACTGTCCCCGGCCCTGCACTGAGCCTGACTTCTGTGCTGTTCTTGCCTCTGCGCTGGCCCCGTCCTCACTGTTGGACTTAGTCATCACTGGGTCCCTTCTGGTCCTGGAACAAGTCCATATTTCCTGGCTCAAGTGTCCTCGCGACCCTCGCAAATCCACTCTCCTCCTCGGTTTTCCTGTTCACTGTTGCACACTGGCTGTTCCCTGCACACTCACCCTGTCAGGGCTCCACTTTGGCCCCTGTCCCTGGACCTGCCTGTTCAGGTCTCAGTGGCTTTGGCCCAAATGTCCCATCCTCCATACGGAACTTTCCATGTTTCCCCAGTGCAGAATTGTGTCTCCCAACCTAGGACTCACTTTCCACTGATCCCTTTCTCTGTTCCTAGAATCAGAGTGTATTCCTGCTGCTGTAGTGGGTTTTTTGCTCATGGTTTATTCCTCGCTACACAGAGTGTAGACTGTCTAAAAATAATCAGCATCTGATCTGCTTTTGTAATTCCTGCACATGCATCTTTCTGATTGAAGGTGAAAGGGACCTTTGAGGCATGTGGTTCGCTGTCTCGTGAGGATGGGACTGTGGAAGCCCAGCAGGGCTGGTGGAGAAGGGCCATGCGACGTGCACATCCAGAACTTTGCTTTTCGTTAGTTGTCAATTCTGCCTTTTATAAAACTCAAATCCCATTATACAGTTAGTGTCCAGAGGCCATTTCAATAGATTAGGCTTTCCTGGAAAATAGAAATACTTGGGCCACAGGGACTTGTCTGTTTCAGCCCGAGAAGTGTGCCCCTTTGAATTTCACCTTCCCACTTTGCAGTACCCATGCTGAATTTTGAGCATCATAACTGAGCATGTTGTATTTGTACTGCACTATCGATTGGAAATAGTGTTTTTCAAACACTGGGAAGAAAATATAACTCCACGGCCTTCAAGTTAAATTTGAAGTTAAATTCTGGATAAAAAGGCTTATCCTTGAATACATCCGCCTGCCAGCTCTAATGTGAGTGTTAAGTGGTCTTCTTAGTAGGTTAGGAGGGGTGTCCGTGGTGAATTTAAGAGGCAGCAGGGGGGCTGTTGGTTCAGAATAAGAAATCATCGTCTCGACATTGTAGGTGATTGAACGCCAGAGCCCTCCACACACAGCATACACGTGGACTTGCCTGTGTAGAAATCTCTAGAAACAGGAGACAGTTGCATATTTAGCAGTGGGTTATTGAATTAAAGGCAGAGCTGTTCTAGAGGATTCCTTGCAGTCTGCTTTAGTGCCAGGACTCTGGGATTTTTAAGGAAACCACTTTCTTCTTTGTCTTAGGTGTGCCTCTGGTTTCAGACTCTTGCGTGCCTTCAAGGGAAGGTGAACAGTCATGGAGTCTGTGTCTGTGCTAAATTTCCGCAGATGTTCTGTCCCTCCGGCTTGTTCTGCAGTGAGATCACATTCTCTGTGGGTCTCAGGAAGCCACTCCTGACACACATCTGTCTTTCCATTTCGGAGTAAATCCCAGGAGGGTGGTGGCAAGGGGCGGGGGGCAGCATGTGTCCTCGTTTGTCCTGTGCTCTACAGTTCCCAGTTTATGGTCAGCTGCGGGAATGAACGCTGCCTCAGCAGCCTGTAAGGTTTCCAGGAAAAGTCTGACACGAATGTGTTTGAGGGTGTGAAGTTAATTATTTCCTTCCTTATCGCTCAGGATACTGGACACTTTCTTGGAATGTTTTCACTGTAATTCAGCTTAAGTTGCCCCAAAAGGGACCTGCGTGTCCTAATTTCTATAAACTCGTCTCCCTTTTCCTAAGCCTTCAGACACTCCTGTAATTTGCAGTGGGTGGGATTTGCTAAGTGAACTGCAGCTGTCAAAAGTTACCTTTTTCCTTTTTATTTTTTTAAGTTTATTTACTTATTTTAGGAGTATGAGCAGGGGAGGGACAGAGAAAGAGAGAGTCCCAAGCAGGCTCCGTGCCGTCACTCGGGGCTCAAACTCATGAACCGTGAGACCATGACCTGAGCCAAAATCAAGAGTTGGATGCTTAATATGTTTTCACTCATATGTGGATCCTAAGAAACTTAACAGAAGACCAGGGGGAGGGGAAGGGGAAAAAAAAGTTACAGAGAGGGAGGGAGGCAAACCATAAGAGACTCTCAGATACTGAGAACAAACTGAGGGTGGATGGGGGGGGCGGTGAGGGAAAGGGGAAAGTGGGTGATGGGTATTGAGGAGAGCACCTGTTGGGATGAACACTGGGTGTTGTATGGAAACCAATTTGACAATAAAGTATATTTAATAATAATAAAAAAAGAGTTGGATGCTTAACCAACTGAGACACCGAGGTGCCATTTTTCCCCCTTTTAAATTCCAAGAATAAACATCTTGGTGGAATTGTAGCGGGAGTGGAGCTTTAGAAATGGCAGCTCCAACCTTCGCCCCCTCACTGCTCCCTGTGGTCCTTCCCAGGTCTGTCTCATCTCATCAGGGTACTTTCCCAGGTCTGGGAAGCCATTTCTGTGATTGCCCCCAAAGCTGTGTGGGTCTTTGCTGGGGGAGTGCATTTGGAGCTGGTCATTCCCAGCTTCAGGAGGGCTGTGTTTTGGTATGTTCTTAGTGTTATTTGTCTTGAACTCTAAAACCACCTGCAGTTTCTAGGGTTCCAGAAGGATCTGCAGTATGATTTTTTTAAGCTATAGTTCCCCATGTCCTATATACCACTCTGAGTTCATCTTTTCTCATTTGTTTGGACACGAACAGAGCTGGGAACCTAACCAACACTTATAATTACATTTCTGTGGGAAACTACATTCAGATTTCAACCTGGACTGTTAGTTCTTGCTGGGTTTCCCCTTCTAGCCCTTCCATCTTGAAGACAAAAAAGACAGGATGCTATATTTTGCTAATTTACTTTGCCAAGACCATTTGGAAACCCCATGGAAAAATTGGGCATAAGGTAAGATCTTAGAACCAGAAGATGTGAGGCAACATTTTACTATGATAGACGTGTAGCTTCCTCAATCAGGTGGGGTTTATTTCACTACAGGTGACAGCTTCTCAGCTCATTATGGTCTACAAACACTCAGGGTGTGTATGAGACCCGTATACAGGGTCATGTAAGTGGAGGCTGGATCTGAGGGCTGAGATGATGGCATTAGGGTGTGGATTCTCTGTCCCCTGCCTGAGGCCCTTGTGGTTTCTCTTGGGTGGCCTTCTCCACCTGGTAGCCTGTGGCACCTGCAGCCTTACATTATCTTGGAAGTCATGCCCAGTCATTCCACCAAAGCCCATAGTAGCGACTGTCCTCTGGCTCATGACTAGCGTGCACAGCTCTGGACACCTTGTGTGTGTGTGGGGGCAGACTGCACGGCCTGACCAGGTCTGGATCGTGGGCCCAGCCCTGCAGGAGGGCAGGTTCCCTTGTGGGTTGATGGGGGTGGGGGGTAGTCCCAAAGGAGGATCAAGGCAGAGCCAGGGGTTGAGGGATAGGTGCCCCACAGGCAAAGACAAATAAATGTGTGGGTTGTTTTTAACTTCTTGTCCACTGTGGTACATGCTACAGTTTTAGATGCTTGTCTTGGAAGCCAGAGCTCCATTTACTCTGTCATTTCTTGTGCAGTTCAGAGAAATCATGGGTGATGAAGCATCTTTGTGTCTGTAGCCTTCAGTCAGTGAGGCAGTGGGTGGTCCTACTCAGCTACACCTGTCAGTGTTACATCGCTCTTTCTGAAGAGGTTTTATAAATTAGCACTATGTAAAAGGACGGATGCCAGGTTATTCCCCTTACATCATGGCCAGGATGCTGAAGAGCCAGACTGGCAGGAACGAGAAGCAGAGACACTTCATGATGCAGTGGTAGGATTGGGGATGTGTGATCCCCATGCTGCCCCAGAATGGAGACACCTAGTTGTAATGTGTGCATCTCCGGGCTCGGGCGGAGGACCTCAGATAATTCTCGACTCCGAGAGTTTCAGTGCCTTCAGATGTCCTATTTCTCATAAATGTCTTGTTTTTGGAGTTTTGCTTCCTCTGTGATGGCTTTTGGTTTCCTCAGGTTTCCCTCTGGGCTGGGAGCACAAAGCATCCGTGCTTCTTCCCTAAACACTAAGCTCTTGCTCTCTTGTGTTATGCTGGACAAAAGCCCGAGGAGAGAGATTACCATTAAGGTAGGTCTGTTTTCTGTACAATCTGATCTCTTTCCCCCCATATCCAAAAGGCAGTTTCTTAGCCATCTTTCCTGTTACCTCTTTCCCTTTGAACATAAAGCTCCTTTTGACACGCAGAGGACAGTGGTTAAGAGGAAATGAAGGAAGGGGAAAGGGCAGGGAATAAGCAGCAGGGGGTGGGGGCGGTACAGACAGCCCCGGGCGGGGGGCAGGGGGTGGGAGCCTCAGGAGGGAAGGTAGGACCTGGGCTCTGTTGTAAAATGAAGCAGAGAGTGGCTGGTGACTTAGTAGGTCCTTTGGAACATAGGACTGACTTGAAGTCAGATCGGAAATGGAGTCCTGGCTGTGGCTCCTGTAAAGTGTGTTGTTTTGTGCTGATCCATCTCAAGGTTGCCTGTCCAGAAGCCCTAAGAAGATGACGTGCTCCATGTGTTACAAAGTGACACAGGGGTCCTCAGGCTGCGTGTCACCAGGGTTGACAGATAGGAGTTGCGCTGGTTGAACATTATCTGTTGGTGACGTCCTTCTGTGTGCAGGTGTTGGGTGCGGGAAGGGTTGGGATTGTGCACGTGGATCTTAAAGGAAGGGCCTGTGTGTGATGGTGAATGTCACTGAGGGAGGAAGGGCCCAGAGGCAGAGATGTATGAGGTCTGTTCCTCTTTCTTGGTCATCAGAATGTGTTCCCGGGTCTGCTGAGCCCCAGGGAGGTTTCCTCTCTCCTGTGGGAGGGAATGGGCCCCTGGGAGGCTGCTTCACCCCTTCCCTGAGGAGAATAGGAGAGAGCTGCTGATTGGGACCTGTGCCTTTCGGGGGGGACGGGGAGTGGGCGGGAGAGCTAACCCCTGAGTGGTCCCCAGGTGCGATCTCAGGTGTGTCAGTGAGTGCCCCAGCGGAGCGGCCTCTGTCCACACGGGTGCACGGGTAGGTAAGAGGCAGTATGATTTCTCCACACCAGAGGTACACAGGCTACCATAAGTTTGTAGTGGATATTACCCCACCCTAGATAAATAAATACCTGATTTACCCCATCCTAACATTCGTACTTAACACTCAGTACCTTTCAAAATGGCACCTTTCAAATTAGAATATCTTCTTCCCATTTTATATGTGTCTGTGGTGTCCTCATGTGGGGCCGCCTCTGCTGGTGTGCTGAGACTCCCTGAATCAGAGCCTGCCTGGAAAGGGCTGTAAATCTCCGTGTGAGGTTCTCTCTCACCATCTGAGAGTTTGTCCGGGGATCTCACTTCTTCATGGCCCTGTGATGTGATCTAAACTTCTCCTGCTTAGGAAGTCCATTTCTGAGCATGGACACACACGTGCCCTCTCGCACAGTGTACTGGCGGCTTAATTCATGGACCCCCCCCAAGGTGTCCCAGCCATTTCCAGCTTCTCTCCCACCCAGCACAGTCCTGCCTGGTTCGAAGGGGGTGCGTCAGAGCAGAGCGTTGGGAAAAACGGGACTATGGATAGGAGGGCTTCCTGTTATTACGAGTTAGAACACGTCTACTGCTGCGAGTGAACTTGACCTCAGTAAAAAATGGAGGTATTTTTCCTGTGAGTAGATCTGTTAATATGAGGTAGGTGTGTTCGTTGGTGGTCTCACCCTGGATGTCACTGAGGGCACCACCAGAGAACAGAAGGCCTGTCGTTCCTCCAGCATGAGGAGTGCTTGTCAGGATTCCTTTTACTGTCCTGTTTTGTTCTCTGGAATGGACTCTGTCATGGGAAGTACTGGCTGGTTGTCCTTCTGACTTGCCAGGAAAATGGTGCTGGCCTTTGGTCTGTGATGCCCTGGAGGAGACCTCCACTGTGAGCCTCTGTGGGTGGTGACGTGTGGGATAAAACCCTTTTCCTCAGTAGGGATGGGTCCTTCAGTAAAATTGGGGTTTACCGTGATGCACTCTCAGACCCTTTCACTAGTCTACTCGTGATCGGGGAGGCGTCTCTGAGCCCAGGTCTGCCTTGTCTGTGTGCAGTGTCTGGACTTCACCGTGAACTGAACGCAGCTTACTGTCTCCACCTCTGACCTCTTTTAATTCCTCCAGTTCTTCCGGTTCTTGCAACACGTGATCATTCAATATTATTCAAAATGCATTTTATAATGAAATTCTCCTCTTTGGTCATTAGTTAAAATATTAAGCAAAATACAGAGTTGCTCGTCTGGTACACACCATTACCCATCGTATGCTAATGGCAATACAGCAATTATAAAACAATTGCAGATAAGAAGATGTAAACGCCTAATGCTCTGATGATTGGATTTCACACAAAGCCCTTTGCCACCTACTGTTCTCGAAGTACATTCTACAAATGAACTTCACTCCACTGTAAACCGTTGTGGAGTTCTTAATCTATGACATGTGCCACATCACAGTTTTCCAGAACCTTTGTTTACTAAACAAATTTAACACCGTTTTCAACACAAGAATCTAAAAAGGTCTGAGTTTTCTTATCCAGTTTGTTCATTGAAGATTTTTTTAAACTGAAGGCAGAAGGAAGGTGGTTGGCAGTGACTCGTGAACCCGTGTCTTAGTCTTGCCGTGCGTGGGTTTTCTCGCTGTGCCGATCTGTGCAGCACTCACTCAGTCCCCACCTGAAAGGGGTCCGGCATTTAGAATTGCACTTGTTTCGCTTAGGGACACATGTCTAAATGGAATAGCAAACGTGATTAGAGGACCTTCCGTTAATGACGGCATGTAGGTAGCTGCGGGCTTGGGCTCCTGCTGGAACACCTGTGAGGAGTGAGGGGCTGACGGAGAGGAGGACTGGAAGTGTGAGCGTGCACAGTGAGCAGGAACTGCCCACACCTTTACCTCTGCTGTCCTGATGAGGAGGCTCATGTCTGTTGCGATGTCCTCTGCGTTACCGCCGCTCTTCCCAGTGTCCCACGGCAGCCCAGGAGCCGTGGAGGAAGCTGGGTCCATCACGTGGGCACGTTACCTGACCCAAGCCTTTGAAATTGGAAAAGCGGTTTCTGAGAAAGAGAAGCTTCCTCTTCTGGAACTCACACTCCCTGGAAGTGAGCAAAGAAATCTCTGGGAGCTCTGAGCAGCCCTCCTGCCACTGTGAGGTGTCATCAGCTTTCGGCTGAAGCTGTGATCACAAGATACCAGGGGAAGAGAGGGTTTCCGAGTGCTTGGGGTCATGGTGCCAGGCAGTCAGACCAGTTCTGAGCTCTGGACTGTGCAGCCTTGTGAGCCTATAAATCGCCTTTATCGTTAAGTGAGTTTGAGTTCTTCCTCCTTTCCCTTTCCCTTTCCCTTTCCTTTTCCCTTTCCCTTTCCTTCTTTCCTCTTTCTTCTCTTTTTCTCTTTCTTTTCAGAGTGAGCACAAGCAGGGGCAAGGGGCAGAGGTGGGTGGAAAGAGAGGGAAGGAGAAACAATCTCAAGCAGGCTCCATACTCAGTGCAGAGCCTGACGCAGGGCTTCAGCCCACAACCCTGGGATCATGACCTGAGCCAAAATCAAGAGCCAATTCAACCGACTGAGCCACCCAGGCGCCCTGAGTTCATTTTTCTATTACCTGCCGCCAGACACAATGTGATTGCTACTAAGACAGAGCTGATAGGATGTGTATCTCTACCTGTGTCTCTCTCTATCTAGAGAGAGACTGATTGATGCAGGAAGTGGGCTCACATGACTGCAGAGACTGGACGTCTGAAATCTGCAGGCCAGGCCGGAGACCAGGCACAGGTTGCTGCGGCCTGAGCCTGAAGGCCATCTGAGCCCAAGCGTCAGCCCGTGCACGTGACTTTGTTCCAAACGATGGTATGTGTCCCTGTCCCGCCGTGTGTCATGTGCACTGCGTGCAGCTGTGGGACGGTGGGTAGGAATGTTCTGTGTTCTGGCCGCCTGCTGCCCTGGGCTCACAGTGACCGCTCTGCTCTCTTCCTGCAGAGGAGTCTGACGTGGAAGACGGGGCAGCTCAGGTGATAGGATGCAGGTGCTCAGACGAAGGAAAGATCAGTCTGTGTCGGAGATGTCATGTATTAGAGAAGGCAGTTTAGCCTTGATTTCTTTTTAATAATGAGATGCCTGTGACATTTCAGTTAAATCTGTAATCCTAGAGGCGCCTGAGTGGCTCAGTCAGTTAGGCGTTCAACTCTTGATTTCAGCTCAGGTCATGATCTTGTGGTTTGTGAGTTTGAGCCCCGTCCCATATTGGGCTCTGCACTGACAGAATGGAGCCTGCTTGGGATTTTCTCTCTTTCTCGCCGCCCCCCCTCCCCCCACCGCCCAATAAATATTAAAAAGCCTGTAGTCCTAGAGTAATATGTTATAGAGGAATCAGATGGGATTAAATCAACCGTGTGCCATTGGTTTTGGTGTTGAGGAAATTTCAGCAGACATTGATGAAGATGGTGATGACAGACTACCAGTTCGAAGACACGGCTGGCTCAGTCGTGGAGCATCCACCTCTAGATCCCGGGGTCGTGAGTTCGAGCCCCACGTTGGGTGTAGAGATGACTAAAAAAATAAACTTAAATATTTAGAAGACAAATGAATATATGAGCTAAGTTTCTAATCTGGGTGGAGAAATCAGATTGAAATTAAGACATGGAACTCTGGAGTACGGGAAAAGTTGAATTTAAGGAACAATAGTCATTATGCTAACATGCGTACAGTGAAATTCGAATTTACAACATATTGATGGAATTTAATAGTCCTTTTGAGTAGATATTTTTGTATATAAAAATTTTATTAGACAATCTCATTCTGTAAACATAGACGCTTGCTATTACATGGGCACCTCTAATTTAATGGCTAGAGGAAAAACCATGCTATCATAATACTTACCTGAATTGATAATGTTGAATGAATTATTTTCAAGTTGTTCATCATTCTGTTCATACTTTCAGACCTGAGCCTCAATTTATGATACTTAGTAGAAGAATCACATCAAGGTGAAGGTCTGTACACATCTTTATGGACACATTCTACTTTTTCTCCATGTGTGTGGAAATGCGGAAAGTGGTTAATTCATGTTTGCTAGAAAATAGGGATGATGATTGCTTTGGCTGGCGGGGTCCGGTGAGGGAATGATTGATCTCTGTGTATCATTTAAGTGGCAAAATGAGATCAGTAGAATTGCATGTGGAATTATTTTGCATTACTCGGTTATGCTTTGCCATAAGCACTTCTTAACTATAATAGAAGACATTTTTATGCTATTGACTTGATTACCTTCCAGCCAACTAAACAGAATTTGAAATGTCTATATTTTCTCATAATACTAAGGGAGCAGTACAGCAAACGTACGGTGAGCTCAGTTCCTGTTATCACAGGGATATAACATGGTGGTTCATGTTCCTTTTCGAAAGATAAAAAGTACCTGAGATATTTTGGGATGGTCAATTAAAATAGTTGTAGATATGAGAAATTAGGTAATATTTGGTGTAATATTTATATTCGTATATGTATGCTATAATCAGGAAAACGTTTTGTGATTTTGAAAGTAGATTCCTATAATTTTGTCTTTTTAAAAAAAATTTTTTATTTGGGAAAATACCCATGTAAAATGTAAATAGGGACCTTGCTCTGCTTTGCATCCTTGAAGCCTGTGTGTGTGTATATGTGATTTCTTAAAACCTGTTCTTTTCAGCACTGAAGAATAAAAATGGAAAGTTAAATGCATATTACAGTTACACAGTGTGGTCCTAAAGGAGGTTGAGGGCCTAGAAAGCTCAGAGGTGCTGCTGATTGGACCCTCACCCAGGGGCCTGCCCCCTGAACGTTCTCCTTCGGGAGCTGGGGGAGCACAGGCCTTTCCGCCACCCCAGCTCTACATCCTCAGAAGAGCCTAAAAGTCTGAGGTCCCTGCTTTCCTCACTGATGGAGAGTCCACATTTTCCCAGCGAATCAGGAAGGAGACGCTTGTCACCCTGCTTCTCGGCTTTCTGGAGCCCCAGAAGAACGACTCCTGGCTGCTTAGAGTGTGAGAGAGGAGGATGAACAGGTGAGGAAAAATAGACCATCGAAATGCAGTCATCGCTTGGAAGACAGGACACACTGAAGTACAGGGCAGCCTCCTGGTGAAGTAAATTTAAAGGATAAACGGGAAGAAGATTCAGAAAAAGATGCCAAGGCTCATCTGTACACTGGGAGCGGGAGGCCATGAAAAGGGAAGAACTGTACAACAAGATTTTGTTTTCTTTTTCCTTCAAGTTAGAAGCAGTGGAGATTAGAATAGACATCGTGCACACTTGGATCAGTGTGAGTGACCGAAGTAACAGGCCCGCAGGTGCACCGCGTGTAAACTCTGTGGCTGAGCACTTTCTTCCCAGAGACCATGTTTGCAACACGTGTTGAGTCTTAAGATGTTCCCATCAGTGTTCTGAGGACTCCACAGGAAGGACTCCCTCCAGCCGCACAACTACCGTATGTCGTCGGTCCTGTTGTTGGCTCCGTTTTACACGTTCGGAAACAGCACAAAGTGCTTATGTAACTGACGTTCTGAGGAAGTGTTCCTAATGAAGACTGGATCCCGGATTCGGTTGTGCTCAGATCCCTGTTTTTAGCCCGTGTGCTATTGTGGGACGGCTGTCCAGAAAGAGTAGGAGATGATGTGAAAGAACCAGTTAGAAATATTATAGAAATTATGGCCCTTGAAAATAAAACTCGGTAAATATTCACAGATCAGACATAGCTGAAAAAAAGTAGTGAACCAGAAGCTGAAGCTGAAGAAATTTCCTAGTATTAAAAAGCACAAAAAGAGAGCAGATGAGAAACTACAGTTAGGGGATGGATCTAAAAGGCAGCACAGGCATCTGATAGAAGCTAAAGAAATAAACAGTAGGGGTGAGTTTGTATTGGTGATAAAATGGCCTCGGGGCGCCTGGGTGGCGCAGTCGGTTGAGCGTCCGACTTCGGCCAGGTCACGATCTCGCGGTCCGCGAGTTCGAGCCCCGCGTCGGGCTCTGGGCCGACGGCTCGGAGCCTGGAGCCCGTTTCCGATTCTGTGTCTCCCTCTCTCTCTCTCTGCCCCTCCCCGATTCATGCTCTGTCTCTGCCTCAAAAATAAATAAACGTTTAAAAAAAAAAACTTAAGGGGCGCCTGGGTGGCGCAGTCGGTTAAGCTGCCGACTGCGGCTCACGTCACGATCTCGCGTGATCCCGCGTGAGTTCGAGCCCCGCGTCGGGCTCTGGGCCGACGGCTCGGAGCCTGGAGCCCGCTTCCGATTCTGCGTCTCCCTCTCTCTCTGCCCCTCCCCCGTTCATGCTCTGTCTCTCTCTGTCCCAAAAATAAATAAAAAACGTTGAAAAAAAAATTTTTTTTAAAAAAATAAAATGGCCAATAATCTTCCCAAATCGAGGAAAACTGTTTTCAGATTGAAAATGTGTACCGCCTGACAAATACCACAGGGTTTCAATTGTATGTAGAATTTAAGAAACAAAACAAATGAGCAAAGGGAAAAAGAGAGAGAGAGAGAGACAACAAACCAAGAAACAGACTCAACTCCGGAGAACATACCAACGGTCACCAGAGGGGAGGTCGGTGGGGGATGGAGGAAACAGGTGATGGGGATTAAGGACACACCTGTCATGATGGGCACTTGTTTTTGTATGGAAGTGTTGAATCCCTATTTGTACACCTGAAACCACTACTATACTGTATGTTAACTAATTGGAATTTAAATAAAAAATTAAAATTGGAATTTAAGTGAAAAAATGGATACAGAAAACTTGTACCACCTTCTAGGACAGAATAGGCCAACAAGACACACATCTCGAGCCATCCTTGTAAAACACAGCGGTATCCAGGGTAAAGACGGAATCCCGAAAGACTTATTAGTTAAGAGAACAGAAATTGCTTAAAGATTGATGAGAAATTTCTCAAAGGTAACAACAGATGCCTGAAGCTATCTGTTGGATTTCTTGAATTCCATACTTATGTAACTGTCATTCAGTCCTGAGGGCAAAATAAAGACATTTTCAGACATATAAGGACCTGGAAAGTTTGCCACACAGAGACCATGTTGAAAGAAAAACAAGAAGATATTTTTGAGCATGAGGAAAAATGAACCCAGAAGCATGGTAGCAAAGAGATCAAGAGCACATTAATTTATAAGTATTGATTTCAGAATAAGTGATTTGTTTTCTTTTGTTTAATGAGCAATCGTATTTGGTATCCACACAGTAGTAACATCAGAGCAGCTGCAGTATGGGGAGGGCATTCTGAACTTGGGGGGAAGTGTGAGCCCCCTAAAGTTCTTTTATTCAAGAGGATATTGGAGATACTGTTTTAACCAGTGGCTTTGCTAGAAAAATACATGTTTAATTGCCTATGTTAAAACTGTTAAGGGAGAAATAGGACGTATAGGCACTGAGAAAGTAGTGAAAAGTCCTGTTGTATGGCAGTAAAGAATAAAGTAAAAAGAAAAACAAATTAAACATGAACTATCAGGACGATATAATCCCAGTTTATCAGTAATCACAATAAACATGGGAGGGTGAAACTTAGACATTACAAACAAAAACGGTCAGATCACATTGAATACAGTACAGAATCCTGTGGGTCTTTAACATAACGTTATTATATTTCAATTAAAAATACAAAAAAGCATTAATTCAATATTCAACAACAAAGAAGAAGATGCAAAAAATGTCTTGCGAATAAACTTGTGCAAGATTAATTAAAAAAAAAAGAAAATTTAACAGTGTGAAGAGTTATGGATAAAGAGTGTGATAGAATCACAGTTAAAAGGACCATATTATCAGCAGAAATTTTTTGCTGAAATTTGAAAATCAAGATGAAATGTTTGGTTTTCTTGGTGAATATAAGTGAAATAAGTTGATCTGACAAAGCTAGAAAATGTGAACGGGCTAGTAACCATGGGAAAATTAAAATTTTCCTTAGATGTACTTTTGTGAAAGATGCTGGATCAGTTTTATAGGTGAACTCTATACAAATATCTACGAATTGATAATTCTGTTATCTAAACTAGTTAAGAGTTATAACCATTACTCTCTTTTTTTTGAGTTTTTTTTTTTTTTTTTTTTTTTTTTTTTTTTTGAGACAGAGAAAGAGAAGGAAGGGTAGGGGCAGCAAGAGAGGGAGAGAGAATCCCAGGCAGGCTCCATGCTATCAGCACAGAGCCTGATGTGGGGCTTGATCCCATGAACTGTGAGATCATGACCTGAGCTGACATCAAGAGTTGGATTCTTTACTGACTGAGCCACTTGGGCGCCCACCATCACTCTCTTTTAATGAGTAATTACCAAACTTGATAATATAGTAGAAAAAGGCTAATTTTACTTAAGAATATAAATATAAATTTCCTAAGCAAAATATTGGCAAATTGCATCTAATTGTATATCTAATATGACCATCTGTAAAAATCTAATCTGTAAAAGCAAGATTCTTTCAATAATAGGATCGCTATGTTGGTAATCTGTAGGATGAGCATGTTAAAGAAAAAAAAAAAACACGGATGTATCCTAAACACCGAAGGACCTTGAAACAATACAGCAGTCACTTAGGATAAAATTCTGAGAGGGAGTAATGGCAGGACAGCTCCTTAATAGGGTTCAGAATATAATCAGAAACCCTGAAGCAAGCAGACAGTTATTGGGAAATTCTAAAGTGTGGAATTCTCACCATTAGTCCCTCTTATTCTGGGGTCTCCAGTTAAGGTTATATGGGAAAGTAAAAGAGACAAAATATTAGAAATGCTCAGTGGAAAAGGGAAGAGACCATACAAAATCTATTAGATAAGTAGGAACATGGATTATGTACAGCAAATACAAACTCAGTAAAATAAAAAGCATGAACTGTACTGCATGTGATAAAGTAATGGCAAAATAGGTCCAGTATCAGAAACAATAAACCCTACAAAACACCTTGGGAGAAAACAGGAATGTTTGAGGTCTATAGGGGGGAACAAAACCAGACTTTGAAATACGTGGAAAGGACGTAAAACATTACCTAGTGCTTGGTAGGGAAGTACACTTTAATGGCAAATTTAGTATTGAAACCTATCACTTCACTTCAGGTGTGTGTGTGTGTGTGTGTGTGTGTGAGAGAGAGAGAGAGAGAGAGAGAGAGAGAGAGAGAGAGAGAGAGAGAGAGAGAACTTCAATCAAAACCTGTTTCGGGGGGGGGGCAGTGGAGGTGGGGAGTGGGATTTGATTAAGGGATGATAAAGTTAATTCAGAAGAATGAATTCACAAGGTGTCCAGTAAAGTTTTAAAGAAGATCTGTTTAGTGGGAGTTCTGGTCTGCTAGAGAGAAACACATGTACAAATGCTGCGGGAGATAAATTGATCTGTATGACAGTCTTTTCTGCGTGAGTGGCATTTTCAAGTTGGTGGATAAAATATGGATTATTAGGCAAATTTGTTGGGATCATTGGTTAGCCGTTGGAGAGAAAGTAACATTTCTACTTGGCATCTCAAAAAAGTTCCAAACACATCAATGATCTAATTGTTAGAAATAGTTGTAGAAATGCTAAAACAAAATTTAGTCGAATGTGTTTTTTTAAATTGTGGAGTTGGGAAGATCTGGGTAATGGCAGAAGCCCTTAGAGAAGGGATTGGTAGATTTGGACATAAATTCTATCAAATGCACCTAGGTTGTTGGAAGGACACCACCGAGGGAGTTAACGCGTGAGAAAGAAGGAAAACCGTTGCAGCCTATAGAGCAGACAGACGGTCTGGAATATGTAAAGAGATACTATATGGTAATTAGGAATTTCCCCCAGAAGAAGCGGACAAATCTATAGAACAGGCAGTTTGCATGGAAAGAAGTTTGATCAATAATCACAACAAAAGTTCTTCCAAATCCACGGAAACAGCGGGAAACTTTTCTTCCCCCAGAGGCATGCAGAAAACCTGGCAACGTGTGTTGTGAGCACTGGCACACGCATGGCAGTGTCGTGGACTAAAAACGTGCAAGTCCCGTGACCCGGGGACTCCACTCCTGGAAATCTGTTCTGCACAAACGCACCGAGAAGCATATGAAAATGTGTGCACAATTCTCAGCAAATGGGGAAAATTGGAAACAACCCAGGTGCCCAAAAGTAAGGGGTTTGTGGGGTCAGTGTGAGTGTTCAGGCAGGAAAATACGGGGAGATCCTGGTGCAGGAAGCGAGTGAGTGAACAGCAGTGTGTCAGTTCTGGAAAGGCAGAATTTCAACAGGAAATGCCTGGAAATAAATACACAGTTTAGGTGACAGTCACAGCAGACATCTAGTAAGTGATTCCCGGAAACCAGGGGTTAATTTTCAGTTTGTGTGTTATTATCTGTATTTGCAGACTGTCCTTGCTAACGTAAAAAAACAGCTGATCTTCTTACCTTCTTGGACTCGTACATTTGAAAGTAAGTACAGCATTTTGTAACGTGACCATTTGGCCAGAGTTTGGTGACAGAATAAGTTTTGGAAGATGGGGTGCATCTAAGCAGGACCTCTGGCCTTCATGGAAATTTATAGAACCTGATCAGGGTTTTTGAGGGCCATGTCAAGTATACATAGATAAGTATTTTGTGGTCATAGTAGCTTACTAAGAGAAAAAGCGAGCGTGTTTTTCTGGCGTGATGGTATGAACAAGTCTCCTCTGGAGGCTCCTTTTCCTATTTCGTCTGATTCACTTGGTGGTGATGGTTGGGGGCAATAGTAATTTGATGTGTCCATGTGCAATGAAAAACAGCAGAGAATTTTAGAATTATCAAAACGTATGTTCTAGCATTTTTAAACGCTGCCCTCATATTTATCGGGGTGTAGTGCTATTTTCTTTTTCCTGGAAAGAGGATGAGCAATTGTTAATATTCCTGGTACTGCTCTCGTTTCTTGGAATCTGCCTGGTTCCTTGCGGAGCTAGCCCGAGGTTGCAAATGCTGTTTCTGCCATTGGGTTATTGGAGAGATCATACCTCTGATTCAGAGTGCGTCGCGTTATTTCTGGTTGCATATTTTCAAGTGGGGAAAGCTGACGTATCGCAATTTCGGGCCCCGACTGAGAAATGAAGTACTTTTCGTCATGAAAGCCTACATCTGCACCTACACGACGTGTCATTTTGGGATCCTGTGTCGTTTTTCATACGTAGCTTCTCTGCCAAAGTGCTGTTCTCAGGTGATGGAAGTTTTGCTCAGTGGTTTGTTTTCCAGGCACTTCCCATGTATTTTCTTTTCCAGGGGGGAGGTTGCTTATCTTTTTTTTTTTTATCATATTTTCCCCATTTCTATCCGTTCCTCATCTTAGGCCTTCCCTGCACCTGAGGCGCGGCCGTAAGCCCGGCCCGGTTTCAGCACAGCTGCCCTGGGACGCTCGGCCTGCACCCAGCCCGGCCGCCATGGGGACCGCTCAGGTAATGTTCCTGCTTTCCTTCTGTCCTCTGTCCTCTGGGTGGGCGGCGGGAGGGAGGACGCGCTCCAGGCACACGGGTGGCTGCTCTGTCATACCTGGGGACGTGGTGAGCGCTCTGATGAGGTCAGGCCTGTTGGAAGTGTGGCCTCAGAGCAGCGCGTCTGTGTCCCGCATGAGCAAGTGGTAGCCGTGGAGGAAGCCAGCTCCTCTGGAATGGAGCTTCCCCGGCAGGGCTCTGGTTCCTTCGCAGTGGTTCCTGGTAGACGCCTTCATGTGGCATCGGTGGTGGTGGTTCTGCGTTTGTGTGTGTGTGGAGGGACCCGGGAGCAGGTCCACAGAGCAGGTGACAGTGAGCAGATACACACAGGTCCGAACCACAGCATGTGGACTGCCTCACGTCCCCAAATCCCCGGTACACGGTGTTCCAGGACTCCCCAACGGCCACACCCACCATGTGCCTGCCTGCAGACACGGCTGGAGACACGTGAGGGCAAGGCTGTGGCCTTCCCTCCCCAGGGCCAGCGGGTAGACCGCATCGTCAGCTGGAGCTGCCCCCCCTCCCAGGGCCAGCGGGTAGACCACACCGTCAGCTGGAGCTGCCCCCCCCAACCCCCGCCAGGGCCAGCGGGTAGACCACACCGTCAGCTGGAGCTGCCCCCCCCCAACCCCCGCCAGGGCCAGCGGGTAGACCACACTGTCAGCTGGAGCTGCCCCCCCTCCCAGGGCCAGCAGGTAGACCACACCGTCAGCTGCAGCCCCCCTAGTAGGTCCTTCCGTCTGATCTGGGAACAGAGGGTGCATGCAGTGTGTCTCGTCTCTCTGTCCACAAGACATGAGCCTGGATGAACGTGGCTCATGGAAGTGTGGCTGGCACTTCCCATGATGCTCCTTTGTCCCCTCGTGTGGCCCTATCATGTTTGCATCTCCCTTTGCTAGTATCTTCTTCTGCTTATGTGGTATTCTCAGAAAGCAGTGCTGCCTTTGGGCGTCACTCTTCACAGCCAGGAGCACGGGTTGCCCTGCAGGGGGACTTCAGTTTTGTGTAAGAGCCTTTGGGGACACATGAGGCGAACCCGTCCTTTTATTTTTATTTATTTTTATTTTTATTATTTTTTGTACAGGTTATTTATTGGTTTAAGTAATCTCTCCACTTGACATGGGTCTCAAACTCACAACCCCGAGGTCAAGAGTTGCACGCTCTTTAGACTGAGCCAGCCAGGTGCCGCAAGCTTTCCCTTTAAAATCTACTTGTCCCTCTGCTCCCGCAGGGACCATCCATGATGCCTCTTCAGGGCTCTTAACTTGTTAGAGTCCTTGAAGCTCAAAACAGGCGGTTCCCCCTTCCTCTGTGGGCTAGCTGGGGTTCTTGGTTGAAGAACAATTCATTCTGGTCTGTTTGAGCAGAAAAGGAGTTTGTTACAAAGGATATTAGGCCATCACAGACCTTTACATGGGGCTGGATAAAGGCTGTCAGCCCCACTGCTGGGACCCCTTGGGACAAGGAGACCTCCCCCAGAACGCGCGTTCCCCAAGTGGGGGAGGGCCGCGTGGGCACAACGTGGGCGCCAGGAAGCTTGAAAACCAGTTCTGACGTCGGTGGTTGTGTCTTGGCATTGCTCCTGGGGAGGGGTCACTCACAGCGTGGGCTTCTCGGAGGTGCAGGGCAGCTGCTGAGACGTGGGTTTGGAGCCACTTGGCTGCCTGCCCACCCCCACCTTCCTCCACCCCCTGTTCTACAAGGAACAGCGGCTTGCCTTAAGGGTGCGCTTCTCCCGTGTGAGGTGAGAACACTAGCCTTCATCCCCAAACGGGACTGGGGGTGAGGGAGCTGCCAGGGCTCCTCCCTCCCCGGGACTCCCCTTTGCTGCTGCTGCCTATGCCATCAGACCAGCACCCACACTGGCTTGTGGCTCACGTGCCTTCAGCCGAGACACCTGGTTGCTGGATGAGGTAGTTTTCGTGGGTTCTGCTTCAGAGAGCAGAGCTCTAAGCTTGGGAGCCTGTACAGGTGCAGTGATGGTGTTTAAGGGGCAGTTCTGCATTCTGAACCAGGTAAATTCTCGTGGTCGGAGCGGTCCTGCGGTGTGGTGGGATGTTCAGCATCCCAGACCTCCAGCCGCACTCTCCCTCCAGCCGCGAACACAGAAGTGTCTCCAGACATTGCCGAGTGGCCTTGAGGGGCGGCCCTCCCCTCCCACCCCATGGAGAAGCACCGAGGTTTTCGGGTTTGCTGGAGTCAGGTTGTTCATAACCTTCCCTCATCTTGCTTTCAGTATCTGAGCACCTGTGACTGTGTGTTGCTCCTGTTAGGGATGCCGTGAGTTTGAACGTTCTCTGCTTCTGTCCTCCCCAATCAATGTTGCCAGTTTTAATGATCTCAATGAACCAGATTTTACATCATTGATTTTCAGCATTATTTTTATATGTTCTGTTTCTCCCATAAGCCTTCTGGTTGTGATTGTTTCCTTTCTTCCACTTACTTTGGTTTCAGTTTGCTTTGATTGATTCCCTTTTTTTTTTTTCCTTTTTAAAGATCGAAGATGCGGTGAGTGATTTGAGACTCCTCCCTCCCTGATAGACGTTTAGTGTTGTGAATTTCCCTGAGAATGTTACCTTGTTGGGCGCGGAAGATTGTGTTTCTATAAATGTTCTTGAGAGGTGGTGAATCACGCAGAAGGAATATGGTGCTTCGGGTTTTGCGGGGTGAGCTGTCAGAAGCCCTTCCTCCCCTGCCCCTCCGTGGGACTGGCCTGGCCCTGGCCTAGATGAGCTGCCCACTGTCCACTCTCTGGGCCTTGGGTTTCACTTGGCCATGTGGCTCCCATCTGTGTTCTTAGAATTTCCTTAATGATTTTGCTGTGTAGGTGGAATGTTCTTGTTTTCCGGCTGTGTTTGGGATTTATTCCCTTTTACCCACCACTGGCCTTTCTATGGATTTGCAGAAGGAGAGGGAGCCAAACGGGGACTCCTCCTCCCCACCTGGGTCCCGTCTTTTTCAGCTGCTCTCTTCTGCCAGTGCAGAGACTTGTGTCCCCTCCCAGGTGGCCATTCCAAATTCCACGGGGAGGCCTCTGCCTCCCTTTTTATCGATCATTCTCAGGTAGGGCAGTTTTGCCCCCATGGCCATGGGCATTAGCAGTGTCCAGAGAGATTTCTGGTGTTCACAACTCGGGGAGGGTGCTGCTGGCATCTGGTGGGTCAAAGCCATGATGCTATAATCATCCCTCAGTGCATCATGAGGACTGCTCTGGTCCAAACGTCGTAAGAGACAAGGTTCAGGAACCTCGCTTTACTTTTATGATCTAACCTGTCCTACTTAGGTGTCTTTGAGAGGTTGAATGTTAAAGGAGACGAATAATGTGGTTTTGTGGAGAACCGCTTCTCTTCAGGGAGAGGATTTGCTCAGGAGCTCTCAGGACTTTGATCGGTTTGCATGCAGATTCATGTAGATACATTATATTTAAAATGTACATTCGGACTTTTTGGGATAACAATAAAATTTTTTTTGAAACAACCTATTGGAATTATTAACATGCTTATCTTCTCATCGTGTAATTGCGTAATCGCATCGGTAACCCTGACATTGGTAACTATTGCAACCCTCACGCAGGATTTGGAACAGTATTTACATTTATGTTGTTCTCAGACAAGGACAAGAGCAGGCTGTGGTTTGATATTTGTCTCATTTAAAGTAAGGGAAAAATTATAGAAAGGGTTCTTAGCTTTGCTGCTGAATCAAGCCACAGTAATTCTGAATGTAGGAATCTAGTTTATTTTGCAAAAGAAAACTCACTCTTCTCAGGGTAACTATGAATAGATCTATGTTGCTCTGAGACAAAGATTTATAGGAAGGGAAGCAAAATGGTCCTAAATGTGTATATGCAGTACACTCATGCTTCACAAAACAGCCCTCTGTTAAAGCATTATTCGTTTTCTTTGGGTAGAGTCATCGGTTTTTAGCTAGGGTTTTGGTTAACCAATGTTTTTCTTTATTAAGCATATGGATTCAGTTTGGTTTAACTGTTTACTGGGCTAAACCTACTGGTTTGTTCTTTCCTTCCTCCCTTATTAGCAAGAAAGCCAGGAGGGCACTCGTATCCCCTGTCTTGTTGGTGGAGAATCCAGTTCTGGTGTAAGGGAGAATGGAGGTGGGGTGTGGACAGGTGACCAGTGTTTGCTTGGCAGTGGGAAACCCAGGTTCTCGTTCAGATTCGTCCATAACTCTTCCTTGTCTGTGGCAGACTCCCTTCCTGTGTGTGTCCCCCTTCACCATTCCTGTAACTGGGGGGCTTGAGTCCTCAGTTCTCACGGTCAGATCACACACCTGCCAGGATTTCACACATGGATGATGAGTATTTGTTATTAGTTTAACCTTCTTAGTTCAGCAAGTATATTTGTGTTAAACATAAATTATACAAATTATTTGTGGGAGTACCTTCTATCTAGCTAATTCAGAGATTTACCTGTAGAAATTATGAATGCCATAATTGTAAATTGTTTTAAGGTATTTGTCTCTTCCTTTTTATTTATATATTAATTAAAAAAAATTTATGTGTGTGAGAGAGAGAGAGCATGTGCACACACAAGCAGGAGAGGGATAGAGGGAGAGGGAGTGTCAAGCAGGCTTTATGCTCAGCACGGAGCCCAACATGGGGCTTGATCCCCACGACCCTGGGATCATGACCAGAGCCAAAATCAAGAATTGGACACTCCAGGGGCGCCTGTGTGGCTTAGTTGGTTAAGCGTCTGACTTTGGCTCAGGTCATGATCTCACGGTTTGTGAGTTCAAGCCCCGCGTCCGGCTCTGTGCGGACAGCTCAGAGCCTGGAACCTGTTTCGGATTCTGTGTCTCCCTTTCTCTCTACCCCTCCCCTGCTCATGTTCTGTCTCTCTCTGTCTCTCAAGTAAATGTAAAAGAAAATTTTATAAAAATTAAAAAAAAGAGTTGGACAGTCAACCACCTGAGCAACCCAGGGGCCCCTGTCTCTTCCTTTTTAAAAACGATGCCAGCAATATATCTTACCATGGAAAAATTGGCATAAATAAAATTAGCATAAGTAAAACAAAAAATTCAGAGATGGTCATTGTTGACACGTTGGTTTACTTTTCATATTTTCCTGTGTCCTTATATGTATGGAACCACAATTTGTTTTAATAAAATGATGGTATGAATTATTTCAATAGCAGATGTCTTAACAAATTAATTCAGTATATTATTGGCAACTCTCCTTGTCTATAACAATATTTAAAAATGTTTTAGTGGTGTTGAAGCATGCCATGGTTCAGGCAGCCTCTCAGGTCGGCAGACGTGTTCGGTTCTCTGGTCATGTAAATAAGGTCGGCACGACCTGCCATGCCTCCCCTAATTATTCTCTTAGAATAAATTTGTGAACTTAAAAGGTTTCCAAAGGTGGGGAGATTTTAAAGATTTTCAGCACACCTTTCAAATGTGGTATTTACAAAAACACACCTGTACGTCTTCTCCCAAGAGCACACACTCAACAACGTTTGCTTTTTACATTTTCTTTATAATTACGGGCTTGACAGGTGATCTGTATTTGGCAGTTTGTTTGCTTAGGTTAGCGGCTCTGTTGCACGTATTTTTTTCCCTACTTTCCCTTTTGGTTGGTGTGTAAATGGCACGGCATAGGATCTTTTCCTCATGCCAGTATTATCAGGATGTCTATTTTGAAATCCAAACCATGAGATATTAACTGTTTTCATGTATTTATGATCCAAATATTGTTTAAACTGTTTAAAAATTTTATTTATTTTTGAGAGAGAGAGAGTGAGCGAGTGAGCGTGTATGTGCATGAGCAGGGGAGGGGCAGAGAGAGAGGGGGACAGAGGATCCGAAGTGGGCTCTAAGCTGTCAGCACAGAGCCTGATGCAGGGCTGGAACCCACGAGTCAGAAGATCATGATCTGAGCTGAAGTTGGGGCTCAACCAACTGAACCACCCAGGTGCACCCCAAATAGTTTTTTGCTTCTCACATTGCCATTTCACCTTCAACTCCTATGATATATATATTTATATATATATAAGAGTAAGTTGTCAGGCAGTCATGTCTTTGAATGTATTCCCTCATGATTTCTGTCTTTGGGGAACACTTAAAAAGCCTTTCTTTGTCAAAATTTGCGTAAGCATTTAGCCATATTTCACTTTCACATTTTATTTCGGCTTTTACATTCTTTAATTCTTCTGGATTTATTTTGGTTTCCGTATAAAGTGAAGGCTGTACGTCTGCCACTAAGTGGCTAACCAGACATTGGAATATAATTTCCTGAGAAATGATGCTGTTGCATTTTCTCATACCGGATTATCTTTGTATTTGGGGAAAATGCTAATTGATTTCTACCTTCTATCACTATCCCCTTTCCATTGACCTCTGTGGGTAAACATTTATGTTAAAGCTGTTTATTTGTTTGCAAAGTGCCTGTTGAGTTCACAACAACTGTGTGTGTGTGTGTGTGTGTGTGTGTGTGTGTGTGTGTGTGTGTGTATGCTGTAACGATGATCCCTGAAAGGTGGTGTTTGGCTTTTGGGAAAATCCTAACTGTGACAACACCGTGTGATCATGTTGTTTGGAGGAACTGGCCAGGACAGTCCATTGGAGACGGGCTTCTGTTTCTTCCTGAAGTCAGTTCTTTGTGATGAGTGACGTCTACAGGGCACCTGCTCGCTCCAGTGTTGTACGTGAGGGCATTCACCCGACTCTCAGGTTGATGTAGACACAGTAACAGACCCAACAGGCATCTTCGATGGCCGCCCTGTAGTTGCAGCAGGCAAGATGGGGATTAGACAGGTCCATGTGGGAGTACTTCTTACCGTATTTCTTTTTCTAATGCTACATGTGTAATCAATGCAGATACCTGACAGTGTTCTGTAGCGGTGATATGGCCAAATTACTCATAGGATTTTTGGGCAGGCACAGCACTAGAGTAAGCATTTTATTGCCCTTATCCAGAGAGAATTTGGGTCTTTTTATGTAACAGATTACCACGAACTTGTTGGCTTAAAACACATAAATCTGTTGTCTCAGAGTTCTGTAGGTCGGGCATCTGGCACAGTCTCGCTGGGCTGAAATCAAGATGTCCACAGGGCGGGCTCCTTATGGAGGTTCCAGTGGGGAATCTATTCCTTACATTTTCCAGCTTCTAGAGGCACCCACATGCACTCCCTGGTTCTTGCCTGCTGGCTGCAGCCTCACATCTCTCACACGTCCCTCTCTCTGGTCCTCTGAGCTAGGAAACGGTTTCTGCTCTCATGGACGCATGTGATTATCTTGGGATTATGTCCTCACCTTAAGACCCCAAATCCCACATGCAAAGTCCCTTTTGCATTCGAGGTACCATGTTGGCAAGTTCTGGGATTAGCCTGTGGGCGTCTTTGGGGCCATCATTGTGTTGCCATGATATTTATGTGTAATTTAAATTTGTGCTTCACTTTCCTCTCTGGAGATTTTATTTTTTACCTTGACCTTGAATAAAATTGCTACATTTCCTGGAAAAATAGTTGCAAAGTGTAAGTTTTTTATCTTTTATCTGTATTTATCTATTTTCAGGATGTAACAAGGTTACCTTCTTTACCATTAAAAAAGTTTTTTTTAGTGTTTATTCTGTTTTGAGAGAGAGACAGAGACAGAGACAGAGTGTAAGCGGGGGAGGAACAGAGAGAGAGGGAGACACAGAATCCGAAGCAGCTCCAGGCTCTGAGCTGTCAGCACAGAGCCTGATGCGGGGCTTGGACTCACAAACTGTGAGATCATGACCTGAGCCAAAGTTGGATGCTTAACCAACTGAGCCACCCAGGCGCCCCTTTAGCATTTTTAAAGTAGTAGAAAAAATTGTTTATTGAGGCTGATGATCCCTCAGTAGGACCTGGATTTGTAATTTTATTATCAGTGTGATGGGCTTACCTTTTTCTATGACATGTATAGACATAATTAAGATGTTGCCCTGATTAAGAATGAAATAACTGAGGTGACTGGGTGGCTCAGTCGGTTAAGCGGCCAACTTTGGCTCAGGTCACGATCTCGCGGTCCGTGAGTTCTAGCCCCGCATCGGGCTCTGCGCTGACAGCTCAGAGCCTGGAGCCTGTTTCCAATTCTGTGTCTCCCTCTCTCTGACCCTCCCCCGTTCATGCTCTGTCTCTCTCTGTCTCAAAAATAAATAAACGTTAAAAATTAAAAAAAAAAAAAGAATGAAATAACTGAAGGATAGGATTCACTAATGTTTTTAACGAACATTAATTCATTAATGTTAAAGAGAATTCCGGTGTGAATTACTTGCCCCCAATCCATCAAGGTTGGTGAGCACATGAAGATCCATCTCAGGATGCAGTTACATTTAGTGATTTTGTCACTCGCCCCTCAGAACAGTCTTGGATCGACCGCAGGAGCACAGGCTGAGGAGTCAGGACAGGAACGTGTTTATCGAACAGCGTGTCAGGTACTGAAGGAACGTTCTGGGCTGGTGCCTGCCACTTGGGTTTGACAGAGCTGCAGGCACATGTGGGGCGCTTCAAGTGCAAGCAGATGAGCAGCAGAGAAAAAAGACAGACGGGAGGAACAAACCAGTCTCGTTTTAGGAGGCCTGTGAGTGGTTCTGGGCAGATATAGGCTGAGGGGCGCTTTTCTTGTTTTCTAACGCCACGAACATGTTATTCAGGACATTGTTGTTGGAACGAACGAACTATTTTTAGTTTAAAAAAATGGTTGTAAATTTCCTTGCTCTGTGCCACGTATCTGCATTTTAGCTTGTGTTTCTTTAGAGGAGTTGGGTCTTTTTGCCTTAAAAAAAGATCTGTCCTCCTCTACCAAATTGCTGTAAAGAAGGAAAAGCTTTCAGAAATACAGCTTTGGGATCATATCCTTGTTGCCCGAGTTCTCCTGCCTGTGTGGGTTAGAACACTATCATCCTGATGGTTTTATTTGTTGGTTCTTCCCAAATGTGCTCTCCTTTATTTTTCCAAAGATATTTAAAGAACTGGGGGTGCCTGGGTGACTCAGTTGAGTTTCCCACTCTTGATTTCAGCTCAGGTCATGATCCCAGGATTGTGGGATCGAGCCCCACATCGGGCTCCACGCTTAGCATGAAGCCTGGTTGGGATTCATTCTCTCTCTCTCTCTCTCTCTCTCTCTCTCTCTCTCTCTGCCCTATCCCTGCTCTCTGTCTTCCTCTCTCTCAATTAAAAAAAAAAGATTTAAAGAACTTAAAGATTGAGACTTCATTAACTCAGGCATGGCTGTCACATTCAGTGTTGTGTGTTTATGTATTTGTGTGAGAAGGTATGTATCCTTGTGTATGAATGTCAATATTTGTGTGAACAGCTGTGTGTCTATTTGTGTGAGCAGGTGTGTATCTGTGTGTGTGTGTGTGTACATGTGTGTGCGCCATGAGGACAGGTGCGAGATCTCTGATCAGGGCTGTTAGTATACGATGAACTTCGTCCACACAAGTGAGTAGTCATGTGACATGAGGAATGTATTTAAAATATTAGCTAGTATCGTAAGCATTTCAATTTTTCTTTAAATCCTTAAAGTGTTCCCTACTTCTGTTGCATATTGCTTCTCAAGTCTAGTAAGCAGTGTGTGAGGTTTGAAATGTCATTCTCCAGACACATTCTGGAGAAATAGATGAAAAATCGAGGTGATGTTAAAGGACCCTGGCCACGCCCTCGCCCGGCCACTGCGTCCCCTCCCCACTGCCTTCTCCCCATGTGTGTCACATGAGTGACATAGAGCCACGTGCTCATATCTGCCTCCCCGAGACCCTGCAGCAGGCAGAGGGCATTTTCTGGCCCGCACGGCTAAGAAAGCCATGGCTCCTCCCGGGGAGTCATTTGGTATGATTTCCGGATATGGTCGGTGCCAGTTCTTCCCAGGAACTTTGGGTTTGCCTTGTGTGAGCTTGGACTGAGAACTCCTGTCTCCATGCTTGGTCGAGTCGCCAGATTCTTCAGATGCTTAGAGAACGATAAGATAATCAGCACGTTTGTGGTTGTGGCTTGCACACACTCCTCCCTGTGCCAGCCGGTCCCTGTGACAGGCCACTTCTGCACAGGACGCCCCAGACTCGTTCTGGTGCACGGTGCTCACATGTGATGTTTATGCACTTCCCGCGTGAGTGTATTAGCCGCAGACCTGCTCTCGTTTTGTTCGGGACACGTTTCCTTCCTCTGACGACTCTGTCTCCAGCAGGACGAATACGTCTGTACTTACATAAGAAAATAAACACCTAGATTTAAAGAACCATCTGTAACAACAGAACAGACCAGTAACACAACAGCTGTGTTGTTCTTAAGAACTTTTTTCTCTGGTCTTAAATTTAGGCACAGTTACCCCACAGACACTAACTGGGAGGAAATGGAACACACGGCAGGAGCCTGGCCCTGTGGTCATTTGACGCGGCTCACGTCACAGCTAAATGCCATGGTTCTCATGCTCCTGGAACCCACAGTCCTCGAGGCAGACGGACGGCCTCTGCCTCGCCTGTCTTTCCTGTGGGGTGGCCAGTGTGCGACATGCCCGTCCCTCGGTCCTGCCACTCACAGCAGAGCCATCGGCATTCCAAGATGTGTCTTGTGACCTGTCACGTCGCTGGGAATGATAACAGTTGTGAAGTTTCCACTTGTGAGGGGTCTGGCCTCTGGTCAGTCACCGTTTAGACTGTGTAAACTGTTTAGACTGGTAAATGTGTTTGCTGGAGTGTAGGTGGTGGGTGGCGTCAGTAAAGAGACTTTGGATTAGGCCTTTGCCCTGAATATACTTTGATTAATGTCCTGCCTGGAGCTCAGTGCAGACGGCAGACGTGCAGACAGACACGCGGACGCGTGGGCTGTGTTTCCAGCCCTCTTGCTGGGAGGTTCATCTGCGGTGTGTGGGGAGGGGACCCTGTGGGAGTCCCTGTGAGGGGCCTTCACCAGCCGTGCCCGGGCCGTGTGCTCCCATGGGCACTGAGGCAGCAGGTGCCCGGGGGACTCCTCTGAGTCATGGGGGAGGAACCGGGCCTGTGTGGGGCTCAGTTAACCCGAGAGCGAACGTGTACGTGTGAGCTCCAGGAACCCCCAGCTCCCTGTCTGCCGTGTGTTTGTGGCTGTGAGATGGGGGTGCTGTCAGGGGAGTGGAGGCAGTGAGCCTACAGCGTTTACAGGGCTCCTGTAATGCTGTCGAGTGCTGTGGAACGAGCTGCTGCTTCCAAGTTTTGACGCCTTCCCTTGAAGCTCTACCAGCCTGTCCTGGGGTCGCTCTGTCGCTCCCTGGGAACCAGGATTCCCGCAGAATGAGAGGGCGGGCTCATCGAAGACAGCAGTTGGACTTGATCGTGTTTGTATCCTTGGCCCTCTCCCTGGCGCCTGACACGCCATAAATCTTCTCATTGAACTTATTAAACACCAGTTTCGACCAAGACTACAAACTCAAACTCAATGAAAACACTGGAGAATGTAATATTTAAGCATCTGCATGTCTGAGGGTCCTTCCTGCAAAATGCATGCCGCGTGTTTATCATCACTCCCCCTGAGAACATGGCGCTGTGCGACGGAGTTTTACTTGCTTAGTTGGCTGGAGGTTGAGCCACGTCCCCCTGGTGTGCCTTCCTTCCCCTGCCGGAGAAGAACCAGATACACTGTGGGAATTCAGTGTGTGTGTGTGTGTGTGTGTGTGTGTTGCACCTGTGTTAGGAGAGCTTCCCTCACGCAGAGATGGCGTTGTGGCGGGTGATGGAAATAGCCAGCCGCATGCAGGCCCCTGGAGGGATCCCAGATATACTCAGTAGGGTCTAGGCTACACTCACGGTCACGTCTCCTTGTCCTTCTCCTCCTGCACTTCTTCCCTGTGTCTCCCCCAAACTAAAGTGCAGATACCCTGAAGTCCAGCTGAAGTCTGATGTTAATTATGGCTCTTACTTTATAGTAGTTGCTGATTTTTTAATAGGAAAAGTGGTCCCGAATCTGCGTTGGTGATGCTCAACCCTAACCGTGTTCAGGAGTCCCGTGGTGAGGGCAGGATAACTCATAGATTCTGGTTCACCTGTCGTGGGGTGGGGCCCTGGCATCCACATGTTTGATACCTCCTTGAAAATTCTAGAGCAGGGGGCGCTTGGGTGGCTCAGTTGGTTGAGCGTCCAACTTTTGACCTCAGCTCAGGTCAGGATCTCGTGGTTTATAGGTTTGAGCCCTGCGTCGGGCTCTGTGCTGATAGCTCAGACCTGCTTGGGATTCTGTCTCTCCCTCTCTCTGCCTTTTCCCTTCTCATGCTCGCTCTCTGTCTCTCACTCAAAATAAATAAATGAACTTGAAAAAAAAGAGGGTTGTGAACCCACCGCACACGAATGAAATAGAGATCTTTGGGAATTTCATTTAATTTGTAATATACAGTGTTTGATAAGCTTAAGGTAAAAGAAGAAAATATATATCCGTTGACCTATTGTATTTAGCTGTCACAGTTGGGGTGAGCACTGAGGGACCACTTACAACCTAGAAGAACAGCCATGAAACACTGTCACCAAGAGGGAGCAGGGGTCTTGTTTGCACAGCGGAGATGGGGGCCACTGCTGGAGGGGCTGTGGTCGTGGCTGCTGAGTTTCCCGAGCAGGAGCGGGCCGCTGGCTGGTGCTGCTGTTAGGCCGAGCGTAGCTGGGGTTCGTTGTCTCATCAGTCTCTGAGAAATGCCCAGCCATGATGTACGCAGCCCTGGGGTCACTGGGAAAGCTCGCATTCCCTTCACTGGCCTTGTGCAGACTTTGTCCTCCTCGATGGTATGATAGGAAGTGCATGTGGTTGTATGTCAATAAAGCTTTGAGGGCCACCGATGGCCTAATGATCAGGAAGTTGTCGGAACCACACTGTGAACAGAACGACAGAGGCAAAGTGAAGGCTACAGGAGATACACATGCAGAAATATGGTTTGAAGAATTACTCTATGGAGACACTTACCAGGATGTTCTGGCCTCTGCTGTGTTCCTTGTTCCGTGACATGCCTTCTGCCCACAGTGACCACTGTCCTGACTTGTAAGCTTGTCTCCTTTGTCCCTCAGGTCAGCCTCCACTTGTGCGTCCTGCACTCTGTAGTGGAACCCTGGCCTGTTCTCCCTCGAGAAGTCTCTGTGTCTCTCTTACACGTCTCTTCTGGGGCCCTTCAACCCAGACTCTGTCCTGCAGCCTGGATCCCACGCCCGGGCTAGCTGGGTGATGGATGGGCACGGAGAGGGCACTTGTGTGGATGGGCATCGGGGGCCGTATGTAATGATGAAACACCGGGTTCTGCTCCTGAAACCAAGACTACACTGTATGTTAACTAACTTGCATTTAAGAAAAGTTATAAAGTCGTGGATTAAATACATGTCATGTGTTTCAGTTGTTGTGGTGATTTAGAGATGCTTGGACTCCCCCGTCTTTGGCTGGGGTGAGTGGGACCTCCTCAGGTTGGGCTGTGAGCCCTTTGACACGACTCCAGGGTCTGTATCTTTAAGTTTGTATTTAAATTCCAGTTAACAGTGTAATATTAGGTGTGCGATGTAGTGATTCTGCCTGTCCACACCATACCCGGTGTTCCTCACAGGGGCACCCTTCACCTCCATCATCTATCCTCCCCCATCAACCTCCTGTCTGGTGACCATCGGTGTGTCCTGTACAGTTAAGAGTCTGTTTCTTGATTCGCCTCTCTCTCTATTTTCCCTTTGCTCATTTGTTTTGTTTCTTAATTTCCACATAGAAGTGAAATCAGATGGTATTTGTCTTTTTTTTTTTTTTTTTTTTTTACTTATTTTGCTTAGCCTTATAGTTTCTGGATCCATCCATGTCCTGGCAAATGTCAGGATTTCATTCTTTTTGATGGCTGAGTAATATTCCGTTGTATATACATACGTGGTATATACAGCACATCGTCTGTATCTACTCATCAGTCGATGGGCATTTGGATTCTCTCCAGAGTTTGGCTGTTGTTGAAAGTGCTGTTGTATTCACAGGGGTGCAGGTGCCCCTTGGAATTAGTGTCCTTTCATTCTTTGGGTAAATACCTAGCTCTGTAGTCTTTGACAGATGTTCATACTGTCCCTTTTTCTGTCCCAGACTTGGAATTAGCCAGTGTCTAAGGAGCCTTTTTTTTAGGGAAAGTGGCATTTCGAGAATACTGTCTTCTCAGGATGCCTGTTGTTACAGGTTAGTCATTTCAGGTTTGTAGGGGCAAAGCTAGGACGAATGTGTTAAGTTGTAATGATAGACTCCCTGTATACTCGTACTGAGACTTAAACTTCAAGTTCAGGACTCTGGAATTTTTACTACGCCTCTTCTGTATTGCACATGTATCTGTTTTCTTCCGTGCCGAGAGTCCTGATTTCCAAGAGCACAGGACATGACAGTTAGAACCACCTATGATTCAGTATCTACTCTACCTCATGCCATACATACAGCAGTATTAAAACAACAAGGTGAACACCACCACCATCATGACTGCCAAACACCACTGAAAGTCTTTTTCATAAGCTCTCGCTTTTCTCCATTTTAGATGGCGAGTATTGTCGGCACGCCTGTCCATTAAACCGTGTATTCTTCCCACCCTCCTTCCGTCTTCGTTCTCCGCGTCACGTGCTACTTCTGGCTGCCTATCTTTGCCTCACTCTCTCCGGTCGTGATTTCCTGCAGCACCTTGTCCAGCAGGAAGCTCACGGAAACTACAATCCTTGAGCTAGTCCGTGTCGCTACCGGCTTTCCTGAGTCCTTTATACCCGGAGGGCAGTTTTGCTGGAGATAAAAGTGGGCATCTGTTTACTTTTCCCCCCACCCCGGAGGTGTTACAGTGTTATTCCACTTTCCTCCACTGGTGGTGCTGTTGTGGAGGCCGCTGGCCCAGAATCTTCTTTCCTTTCCAAGTCGCTTATCTTTCTGTCCAGATGCCAGAGGGCTTTAGTGTTCTCAGTGTTCCATGATGGAATTATATATCATGGCATTAGCTGTTCTGAGTCGGCTTCTCTGGTTCTTTCAATATGTAGCCAAACCCGTTTTTTGGTTAAATTCAGTAAACTTTTCATGAATTATGTCTGTTCCATGGCTTTAATTTTCATTTTTGCAGACTTCTGTTGTCCCTCTTTTTGCATTTTCTTTGCCTGCCTTTAATATTTGGAACTCCCTTTTTGTTTTAAAGTTTCCTTTTCTTCCCACCTCTCTCAATGCATCATTTATTATGTTTATTTATTCTTGTTTCTAGATTCATGGTTTTCTGAAATGAACTATCATGTATTTCTGTCTCCTCATTCCTAAGTTCTTCTAATTTTGATTTGCCTGTTCTTTTATGTGTCATATCACTTTCTTAATGGGTTATAACGTGTTTAGCATAGTGGGTGGTGGGTTTGAATTACTTTGTGGGCCTGTGTTTCTGGTGCTGTCATTGTGTGGGGGTGTCATTCTGTTCCTTTTTTTAAAAAACGAATTATTTTTTCAGTTTTATTGAGATACTGCTCCTTTGCCCCTTACAATAACGTTGTCAGGCCTGACCTTGATGCTTTTCCACTGCTCATTTTTGTCACCTGGCTTTTGCTGAGCGTCTGAAGGAGGCTTTTCTCACCCCATGAGCTCTGCCTGCTGTTGTTTGCATGTGGAGTTAAAAATACAACAGCGTGATTTCTGAGGTTTCTTGGCTCTGTTTCCGTTCCCCAATTTGATCTGTACCTTCTCTTCCCTTAGCCTCAGTTTCCCCATCCTGCTCAGTTTTGATTGTGGGGCCCTGTCCTGGAGGGGAGGTTCTGTGGACCAGTCTCTGGAGTATAGGGGCTGTGCCCTGAGACCCCCTGCTCCCTGGCTGTTGGGGTTGGGTGGATCCCTTCTGTTGCAGTGGCTGTGTGTTAGGGTTGGAACCCCACATTAGCAGGGAGTGCCCCTGTGCCTGGGCTGGACCCCCACATTAGCAGGGAGTGCCCCTGTGCCTGGGCTGGACCCCCACATTAGCAGGGAGTGCCCCTGTGCCTGGGCTGGACCCCCACGTTAGCAGGGAGTGTCCCTGTGCCCAGATTGACCTGCCACGTTTGCAGGGGGTGCCCCTGTGCCTGGGCTGGCCCCCTACGTGTGCAGGGAGTGCCCACTGGCTTGGCTTCCTGTCCCTGCGTCCCTGGTGCCATGCGGCTCCTCTCAGCATGGGTGCTTTTCCCTTTTCGAGTTTTGTGCTTCTTGGGGCTGCCTCCTCATGCAGTTTCCTTGCAAATGGTGTTCATGAGTGCCTGTTGGCTAACTTGTTACTTTGTATCTTTTGGTGTGGGGATTTGGGGCATGGTGAAAAGTATGCTGCTGTGTTTCCCACACATCTGTTTGTAACAGGACATTAATGCATTTTCGTATGGAAGCTTTAAAACCCAATAGCCTTGTGATATTTCCAGTCCCTTATATCCTTGCGGTATAACGTCTGTATGTCTTTCATATGTGTTCTTTTAAACACAAATAAGAGCTTTCAATATCTGGAACTTTATTTTAAAAATATATTTAAACATTGATTTTCACCTGGATTGTTTTAGACCTGTGTTAGTGGATTATTTGGTAGAGGAAATGTCTTAAAACTTTGGTAATGGGTTTCGGTATGTCAGATCCAAATGACTTGAAAGAGGGTTTGACAGTTACGGGTTCCAGTTGGTGTAGGCGTTCGATGCTGAGTATTCATCCATATTTCTCATTTGTTTAAAGTTTTTTGTCACTTTGTGGTGCAGGTTGGATGCTCACGCATCTTTGGCTTGTCCACGGGGATCAGTGAATTAGAAGGAGGTGCGTCCAGAGGTCGGGAAGAAGAACTCGGTAGAAGTGACAGGGCTGGCCCTTGTCTGAGTCTGCTTACCTTTCCAAAAAGGAACCTTTGATGGAAGTACAGCGTATCTTCAGAAAATTGTACGTTCTTAAGTTTACAGGTCCCTGAATCTTCGTGAAGGGAACGAGCCCTTCTGATCAGCAACTGCCTCGGCAAGTGGAATATTCCCAGAGCGCACGAGGCTCCCTCGAGTCCCTTCCTCGGCGCTGACGTTACACTCTTCCTCTCCCACCGACGGCCACCATTGGGCTGACTGCCAACAGCATACGAGAGTGTTGTTTATGTGTGACCTTCACGTGCCCGGAATCACGAGTGATTCACTTCAACTCGGTTCAGATCTATTTCGCATCCCACACAACGAGCCTCTTTAAAGGCCACAGGCCACTGGCTTTTAGTGTATTCATGGAGATGTGGCACGTCACCACAGTCAACTTCAGAACCCTTCCATTACCCAGAGAAGAAACGGCATGCCCCTTAGCCGTCCCCCTCCCGCCCGCCTCCCGTCCTCCTGCTCACTGATGTGCCTTCTGGACTTTTGATACGAAGGTGATTCTAGGAGACGTGGTCTTTGTGTCCGCCTCCTACTTAGCACAGTGTTGTCGGGGTTTTCCCACTTGGCAGCGTGCGTTTCCTTTGGGTTCATGACGGGATGGCGTTCAGTTGTACGACTGTCCGCATTTCATCTATCCAGTCACGAGTCGCTAAGCTTTAGGCGGGTATACACCTTTTGGCTATTCTGAGTAATTCTGCCGACATTTGTGTGGAGAGTTTTTGTGTGGACGTGCATCTTTACTCTCTTGGGTGTGCACCTAGCTGTGGATTTCCAGACTGGTTTCCAAAGTGCAGCGCCATTTTACATTCCGGCCGTTGGGTGTGCGGGTTCCCATTCCTCTACATCCCTGTCACACTTATCTCCTTGTTGTTCCCATCTGTGTTTTTTTTTTTTTCTCTTAAAAAAATTTTTTTTAATATTTATTTTTAAGAGAGAGCGAGCGAGTGAATGGGGGGAGGGAGACACAGAATCTGAAGCAGTCTCCAGCTGTCAGCACAGAGCCCGATGCGGGGCTCGAACTCACCTCTAGATCATGGCCTGAGCCGAAGTTCAGATGCTTAATTGACTGAACCCCCCCCCCCCCAGACGCCCCACATCTGTGGTTTTCTGATGGCTAACGAGGTCGAGCATCTTTCCATGTGCTTGGTGGTTGTTTGTATGTCTTGTTTGGTAAAATATTTACATCCTTTGCCTGTTTTTAAACTAGGTGGTTTCTTTTTGAGGTGAAGGAGCTCTTTATATATTTTGGAAACAAGTTCCTTATCAGATTCATGGTTTGCAGATTTTTACCTTGTTTCGTGAATTATCTTTTTCACTTTCTTGATATGCTCTTTGAACCACAGGAGTTCTTATTTTGACGATGCCCAGTTTATCTGTTTTCTTCTTTCATTACTTGTGCTTCTGGTGTCGTATTTAAGAAAACGTTGCCTAGTTGAGGCCATGAAGATTTGTACTGTGTTTTCTTGTAGGAGGTTTATATTTTGTTTACTTCTGCCTTTAGGTCTTAGATCCATTTTGAATTAATTTTTGTATGTTGTACAAGGGTAACCTTATTCTTTGACATGTTGAGATCCATTTGTCCCCATTTGTTGAAAAGACTATTTTTCCTCACTGAATTGTCTTAGAACCTTTGTTGAGAATCAGTTGACCCTGAATATATGGCTTTGTTTCTGGATTCTCAATTTTATTCTGTTGATCTATAAGTCTCTCTTATGACAGCTTCACACTGTTTTGGGTACTTCATAGGACTTTGTAGTAAGTTTTAAAATTAGATATGTGAGTCTTTCTGCTTTGTTCAGTCCCAAGATTGGCTGTTCAGAGTCATGTGTAACTCCATACGAATTTTAAGATCAGTTTATCAGTTTTTGCAAAGGTGTCATCTGAGATTTTGACAGTGATGCCACTTAAAATGTAGATCCATTTCCATATTGTAAATATTAGGTCTTCTGATCTGTGAACATGAGATGCCTTTCTATTGATTTAGATTCTTGTTTTTTTCAACAATGTCATACAGTTTTCAGAGTGTAAGTTTTGCACTTCTTTTATTAACTTTATTCCAAAGTGTTTTATTCTTTTAGATGCCATTATAGAGTTTTCTTGATTTTATTTAACTGATTGTTACAAGTATACAGAAATACAATTGATTTTTGTTGATTTATCTTATATCCTGTAATGTACTAAACTCATTCTAAGTTAAAAAAAAATGTTTATTTTGTTTTGAGAGACAGCATGAACGGAGGAGGGACAGAGAGAGAGGGACACACAGAATCCAAAGCAGGCTCCAGAGTCTGAGCTGTCGCACAGAGCCTGATGCAGGGCTTGAACTCGCAAACCGTGAGATCATGACCTGAGCCAAAGTCTGAGGCTTAACCTACTGAGTGAGATACCCAGGTGCCCCATCCTAACATTTTAAAAAATGGATTTCTTAGGCTTTTCTTTTTGTAGGAATTATGTCACCCACTGACAGATAATTTCACTTCTTCCTTTCCAATGTGTATATTTGTTGTATCTTTTGCTTAGTTAATTGTCCTGGTTGAATGGAAGTGGTGAGAACAGACTTACCTTGTTCTTGATCTAAGGGGGAAAGCAGTCAGTCTTTTGAGTTTTCGTAACTTCCCTTTATCAGGTTGAGGGAATTACCTTCTATGTCTAGTTTGTTCACTGTTTTCTTTTTAATTTTTTTAATGTTTATTTATTTTTGAGAGAGAGAGACAGCGTGCAAGCAGAGGAGGGGCAGAGAGAGAAAGGGAGACTCAGAATCTGAAGCAGGCTCCAGGCTCTGAGCTGTCAGCACAGAGCCCAACGTGGGGCTTAAACTCACGAACTGTGACATCATGACCTGAGCTGAAGTCAGACGCTTAACCGACTGAGCCCCCCGGGAGCCCCAGTTCAGTGTTTTTAACATGAAGAATGTTGAATTTTGTCATCTGTCCATTGAGATGACCATGTGTTTTGGTCCTTTATTCTCTTGATATGGTGTGTTACATTATTTAATTCTGGATATTAAACCGAGCTTCATTCCTACGGTAAATCTAGAATATTTTCTGTTTTATTTGCTTTTCCCCACTTGACATTTAGCTGTGTTGTATTAATTCTAGACTGCTTACCCTCATTGCTGCATAGTATTCTATCGTGTGAATTTTCACTACTTATTGGATACTGGTTGGCTTACAGGTTTTGTCTGTTATGGGTAGTGCTGCTTTGAGCATCGTTTTGTCTGTCGCCGGGTGAACATAGGTTTGCATTTCTTTGGTGCATTCCTGGAATGGGCCAGTTCCTAGATTTGCCTGTGTTCAGGTTGAATAGAAATTTCCAGTTTTCCAAGGTGGTTTTACCAGCTAATACTTCCGTCAGCAGGATTTGGTAATTCCTGCTTCTTATTTTAGCCAACTCAGTATTTTCTGTGCTTTTCATTTCAGGCATCCTGGGGAGCTTATGATGGTACTTTATTATAGTTTTAATTTGCATTCTTTGATGACTAATGAAGTTTAACACCTTTATATATGTTTTTTGGCTGTTTGACTCATTTTCAAGATGCTTATTCAAATGTTCTACCCATTTTTCTAATGAGTTGTCTTTAGGTTTTTAGAAAAATTATGTAGTAATAGCTTATATATTCTGTAAATCTATCTTTGATTCCATTTTTTTGCCATTGTGATTTTCACTTTCTGAATAATATGTTAAGTCATTTGCAATTTTAATACAATTAAATTATCTTTTTTGGTAAGCTAGCATTATTTTTTATGCTGTTTAATAAGTGTTTTTGTACTCTAAGGTCCTAAGATGACCTCCTAGGTTGTCTTCTAACCCTTTTTTTTTTTTCTACTTTCCTCATTTGTATTTGCTCTCATTCTAGAGTTGATCTGACAAATGATGTGTGAATTTACTCTGAAAAGTCCTGCTTCCAAATTAGAGGCATTATTTTTTTAATGTTTATGTATTTTTGAGAGACAGAGAGCATGAGTGGGGGAGGGGCAGGGAGTGAGGGAAACACAGAATCTGAAGCAGGTGCCAGGCTCTGAGCTGTCAGCACAGAGCCCGACGCAGGGCTTGAACCCACGAACTGTGAGATCGTGATCTGAACCAAAGCCGGAGGCTTAACCGACTGAGCTGCCCAGGTGCCCCAGAAGCATTCATTTAAGTAGCAGGGAACGCTTTGGTGATTGTGGCTTCATATTCTGTCACGACACTGCGGTAGACACACTACGTGTATGATTAATGTAGCATGTTCCCGGTTTTATGGATTGGGAGATTGTGAAGCGTAAGCAAATTGCTTGGACCTCATGGTTGGATCTGGCATTTGCTTGTACTTTCTCACACGCTGGTAAGAGTTGTCTGTTAGCTAGCATGTCACAGATGCTGGCAGAAGGCAGGTGCTACTGGCTCAGAGCGATGACTTCATTACTTACATCTGAAGTACTATGTGTGTGACTGCTGCGTACGCACTGGGTTCAGGTATCACCCGGGGGACAGAGCTTGGGGAACCCCCACTTCTAGTTCAAGCAGCAGAACATCTATCCTTGGTCCTGGAGGGAAGTATCAGCCCTCCAGATGGCTCTGGTGCAGCCACGGTGCTGAGAAATGGCCCAGAGGGAGAGCCGCGAGTGCCGTGCCTTGCCTTCTTGGGTCCGTCCATGCCTGTGCTGGACTCCCGCTCGCAGCACAGGTTCCTGATTCTATCAGTCGTATTTCTACTACACCAAGCTGAATAATACAGTATTTTTTGTGTATGCAACCTGTTAGGAATGTATTTAAGATGTGTCTGTAAGCATGCTGGTGACAATTAGTAATCCAGGCAAGTCTAGCTGTTAGTAGAGAGGAGCTGCGTGGCCAAACAAGATGGAGGATGGTCTCAAACCGGTAGTAATTCAATGCTTGCCAAGTAAGTATTTTTTGTTGCCAAATGAGTATTTCGCTGCATTCTTTTTGTAATGCTGGGAAGGAACCTGTAGCTAATGTAACTTTCCTATACACGTGATTAAATACTGATGTAATGCCCACTTCTAATATAAAGGTGAAAGAAAGGAAAATACTTTATAATAATAGAATAATACGTATTTTAATAAGTATATGCTTAGGTATGACCACAGTCAATGACGTAATGAAAACAGCAGGTGCTTGTATATGCTGAAAATGGATGTATTTGTTTTATATTCAAGTAAATGTTAATGGCACATTTATAGTTGACATTTAAAGGGAAGGGCTACATGGGGGTAGGTCGTATGTCTGGAGAATCCCTATAAATATAGCTGTTTTGACAGCTCTAATACCATGTTAACGTTTTATCCACCATGAAATGGTTTTCCAAAATAGTAAAAACAACAACAAAAAACGACGCTTAAATCTTCAAACAGGACTGCAGTCCTACTTGTATGTATATGAGCCTGCATCATAACAAGTATTTTTTTTTCTTCTTTAATGGCAGAGCCAAGTTCTAGCTCAGCTAATTGTGCATTTGGTTGACTGACTTTCATGAGTGGCTGGCAGAACATTTCAAAGTTGGGTGTGAGGCAGGAGCGTCCTGTGTTGTGCAGGAATGTCCTGGGCGTTACTGGAAACCTGACATCTCTGGTCCTGCTCTTTAAATTCTGGTAAAGACCCCGGTCGTCGCAAACAGATTTTCCCGGCTCCCCACAGTCCGTCTCCACTGGGGACCTGGTCGCGAGGCACTGATCTTGCACGTGTTAAGTGCCCACCTCGCAAGGGGACCGTCCCCAGACGGGCCAGGATGCAGCCGCTGGCCGTGGGCGGTTTTCGGAACCCTGGAGGGACCGTGCCATGCGGCCCACCCCTTTCCACTCTGGTTTCTCTTCCTGTGCTCGAGTTCCGTTTGCCTCGGCTGATCTCCCTGAGTGGTGCCTGGGAAGCTAGTTAGCATCGTGCTTTGAACAGAGGCAGAACTTGCAGCATCACCTGTTCGGCTGTTAACAATGTTTCCTGCTGGTGATAAATCATGAAAGAAATCAGAACGGTGGAAACCTGTGCTCCCCTCTAACTGGTGTTAGGTTCTCATGTAGGGACTGACGCCAGGCTTTCGGTCGTTAAGACGTTTTTTGCAGGGGCAGTAGCATTCTTTCTCATTTAAAATTGTTTCCGAAAAATAACTATGATGAAAACCCTTCAAGATTTCATTCGAAGTTCTCTCTGGGGCTTGGTTCTTCGAGCCTCATAGAGGTAATCTGTTGCCTTTAAAAAGACACTTTAAAAAATAATTTCACTAACAATGTTCCTATTCCCCAGAGGAAACACTGCTTAGTTTTATAAGTATTTGAAGTTTGTATTCACAGAACTGTCGTCTTTGCCTCTCTTTCATTAGTAGCTCGGCGGTGCTTCGTTTGTTGGGGATTGCGGTTTCGTGACTATGTGAACGTGGCCCGATGTGTTTCTCCCTCCTCCTCTGCGTGAACATGTGCACTGTTTGCAGGTCTGTTACTCCAACGGGGATTCTGCAGGGAGAGTCCTCGGGTCCCTGAGCGTGCACGTCTGTGGCCCCCATCCTGCAGAAGGCTGTTTGCAGCATCGTGAGCTGATGCTAACTGGTTGGCTCAGTCCCGCTGGCCCTGTGTCAGGGGCTGGTTTCCTCAGTCCTGGGCAGTAGGTGACATGGTCAGATTGAAATATTTTTGCCAGTCTTTTGGCTGTGAAGTGATCTCTCATTTAACTTTTGTTTTTCTGATTTCTAATGAGATTGGATTTTTTTTTAAAATTTTTTTTCAACATTTATTTATTTTTGAGACAGAGAGAGACAGAGCATGAATGGGGGAGGGTCAGAGAGAGGGAGACACAGAATCTGAAGCAGGCTCCAGGCTCTGAGCTGTCAGCACAGAGCCCGACGCGGGGCTCGAACTAGTGGACCTCGAGATCACGACCTGAGCCCAAGTCGGCCGCTTAACCGACTGAGCCACCCAGGCGCCCCGAGATTGGATGTTTTTTATGTTTGTTGACCATATGTATTTCCTGTTGAGGTAAGTACTTCTTGAAGAGTTTTGTCAATTTCTCTTTTTGGTTATCTTTATATTGCTGATTTTTTAGGAATTCTTAATGCTTTCGGGGCGCCTGGATGGCTCAGTTGGTTAAGCGTCTGACTCTTGGTTTTGGCTCAGGTCATGATCTCACGGTTTGTGAGTTCAAACCCCACGTCGGGCTCTGTGCTGACAGCTCAGAGCCTGGAGCCTGCTTGGGATTCTCTCTCTCTCCCTCTTTCTGTTGCACATCCTCTCTTCTCTCTCTCTCTCTCCCTCAAAATAAATAAGTAAATAAAAAAAAAAAAAGGAGTTCTTAATACTTTGGACTCAAACCTTGTGTCGCTTACGTGTGATACAAATTTATTTTCCCCGTTTGGGTCTGTCATTCCACATTCTCTACAGTTCATTTTAATGAGCAGACGTTCCTGTTTGCTCAAGTCCATCCGTTGGTCTCGTTCTTCTTGGTGAGGGGTTATGCCCGTGAATGTTGCCTGGGAGACAGACGGCACCCTGTGTGGGGTGGCTGAGGGGTCCGGTGAAGGGGGCCACGGAGCACTTTGTGGCAGGCTTCCAGGAAACCACTGCTTGGTCCGGCTGGAGGGAGAGAGGTGCATGCGTCCGAAGGGAGCTGTAGGTAGCAGTCACGGTGGTTGGTACCATTTTGAACAACTCAAAATTTGTTTGGAACCTGAACAATGCCAACCCACTGCCCACGGGGAGGGCACAGGGTCATGAAACCCCAACCCCACTGTCTCCCTGCATTTGATCTTGGTCAAATGGACACGTTGCTGGAAGGAGAGGGAAGGGGGTCCTGGGTGGAGTCCCCAGAGTTCAGCTTCGGGGCGGGTGGCTCAGGTGGGGGTGTGTGTGCACCGTGCACACAGAACAGCCGCGTGTTCTGGCATGTTATCTTCTGAAGCTGTACCCTGTTATACCTTTTACCTGATTTTAAGCACCTGGAATCTATTTCTTAAGCTTTTTTTTTTTTTTTTCATTTTCTTATTTTAGTGAAAAGAAGTGCTGTCCGTGGGCACATTTGTGTGGTTTCTTGTCACCATAAAATACTGTTTTGAAAGTTCCTTTCTGTTCCTAATTTGCTAAGTACTTTAAAAAATCCTGAATGGATGTTAAATTTTAACAAATGGTTTTTATTTATCTGTTGGAATTGTAGTACAGTCTGTTGGCCCTTGCCAACCCTCCACGCAAATATCCACATATAACTTCTGACTCCCCCAAAACTTAACTGCTGACAGCGAGTTGTTGACCAGAAGTCTTACTGATAACACAGTGGATTAACACGTGTTTTGTATTTTGTGTATCATGCACTCTATTCTTTTAAAAATTTTTTGTAATGTTTATTTGTTTTGAGAGAGAGAGAGACAGAGAGACAGAGAGACAAAGCACAAGTCAGGGAAGGACAGAGAGAGAGGGAGACACAGAATCTGAAGCAGGCTCCAGGCTCCGAGCTGTCAGCACAGAGCCCGACGTGGGGCTCGAACTCACGAACCGTGAGATCGTGACCTGAGCTGAAGTCGGATGCTTAACTGACTGAGCCACCCAGGTGCCCCTCATGCACTGTATTCTTAAAATAAAGTAACCTAGAGAAAAGAAAATATTATTAAGAAAACCATAAAATAGAGAAAATACATGTACAGAATGGTTACCTTGTTTATCAGAAACTCCGTGTACGGGTGGACCGTGCAGCTCGCGTCTGCATCATTCATGGGTCAGCTGTGCCGTTTCTCCTTTAGTCTGTTACTCTGGTGGATATTCATGCGTTTTCTAATCTCAGATTTGCATTTTTTGGATGTGGCTCAATTTGTACGAGTTCTCTTGACCTTTTCATAGGCTTTTATTTGTTCAGGATTATTTTGTCCATGCCCCATGGGGGACAGCGGCTTGTAATTGGTTCTCCTATGTTCCCTGCTGGGATTTACTGTTACATTTGTGCCAGCCTCATAAAATGAGTCGTAAGTTGCTGATTTTTACTTACTTTGGAATAGTTTCTGTGCACTTCGAAGTCTTTTACCTTAGATATTTGGTAAAACTTTTCATTGAAACCATGTGGACCTAGAGTTTTCCTTGTGGGTAGGTTTAAAAAAATTTTTTTTAACGTTTATTTATTTTTGAGACAGAGAGAGACAGAGTATGAACAGGCGAGGAGCAGAGAGAGAGGGAGACACAGAATCTGAAACAGGCTCCAGGCTCTGAGCTGTCAGCACAGAGCCCGATGCGGGGCTCAAACTCACCATTAGTGAGATCATGACCTGAGCTGAAGTCGGACGCTTAACCGACCAAGCCACCCAGGCACCCCCCTTGTGGGTAGGTTTAAAACCACTAACTCCATAACCGTAATAATTTTAGGAATATTCAGGTTTTCTGTTGCTTCTTGACACACTTCTGGGAAACTTTGTATATCTAAACTTATCCCTATCATGTTAGTTTTTCAATTTGCTGACAGACTTCCGGTGTCTCATGAGCTGTTCGATCTTTGTGTTGTTTTCAGTTATGTTCTCCTTTTCATTGATACTGGCTCTTAGTGCCTTTTATTTTTAATAGTTCAAATTAAAAACAATTCTAATTCCAGTTTAATTGAGCTGTAGTATAATTTTGAAAAGAGATATAATTCGTAGACTCTTTCTTTTATTCTCTGTAACTGGCCAGAATTTCTCAACCAACCAGTCTTTTTGCTGTTGGATCATCCCTGGTGTGCCCCCTTTTTTTCTATTTGATTTCTGTTCCTTTCTCTTCTGCATTTTTTCTTTCTTTGTAGCATTTTAGGTTGGGTGCCCAGCCTGTTGATTTATGCTGCTTTCACTAATGTGAACTTTCAAGGGATGGAAACTTCCGTGAAGACGTTATTTCGGTTGTACTGCAGTAACCCTCTTCTGTTCTGAGGATTGTGTCCCCTTGTGTCATGCACCTGCTGGCCTCTTTTCTGTCCTGCATGTTTGCTTTCTCCAGAATGCTTTGTATTCCACAGTATGTTCCCTGCTGATCCTGGCTTCGTTCACTTAGGCTCCGAGACTCGCCCACGCTGCTGTGCGCACCCACAGTCCATGTGGGAACACTTGCTGGGTGATGTTCCATCGTGTCATTGCACTCCTGTCCCGATCGGTTCTGTGTGGACAGATATGTGAGCTGTTCCCAGCTTCTGGCAATTATGAAGGAAGCTGCTGGAAACGTCACGTGCAGGTTTTTATGTGAAAGCAGGTCTTCTTTTCACATGCAGGATGTGCACGGTGTTCTAACAACGGCCAGGCTCTCTTCCCACCTGCACCTCGGCCTTCCTCGCAGTGCGTGCAGATGCCTGTGGCCCGGGGTCTGCCCACTGCGCTTGGCTGGGCTGATGCGTGTCGTAAATGGGGTTGTATTTCTCCTGGCTTATCTCAGGGTTTTACCAGACTTCCCCAATAACTAATGACATTGAGCCCCTTTTCGTATGTTTACTTTCCATCTTTAATTCTCTGATGAGGTGCCTTCGAATATTTCATCCACTTAAACAACCGGGCTGTTCGTATGTTAATGTTTAGTTTTGTGATTTCCATATGTATCCTGGGTATGAGTCTTTTCTCAGACCTGTGATTTGCAAATTTGTTCTTTCAGGTATGAATTTATTTCTTTTCTTTTCTTTTTTTTCTAAAGTGTCTTTTGGACAACAGACTGTTTTAATTTCAATCACGTGAAGTTTATCATTTTTCTCTTGTATGGATTATGCTTTTAGGGTTGTTCTAAGAACTCCGCCTTCCCCAAGGCCATAAATACTTTGTCCTGTGATTCTGCAAAAAGTCTTACAGTTTCAGGGTGCCTGGGTGGCTCAGTCGGTTAAGTGTGTGACTTTGGTTCAGGTCATGATCTCATGGTTCATGAGTTCGAGCCCTGTGTCGGGCTCTGTGCTGATGGCTCAGAGCCTGGAGCCTGCTTCACATTCTGTGTCTCCCTCTCTCTCTGCCCCTCCCCCGCTCGCACTCTGTCTCTCTTTCTATCTTAAAAATAAACGAACATTAAAAAAAGTTTTATAGTTTAAAATTTTACATTTAACTCTCTCAACTATTTTTGATTGTCATTGAGGAAGTTGTCAGATTCGTCGAGGCTTGTGTTGTGCATTGTCAATCACTTGCTTTTTTAATCTTAAAAAATATTTTCAGCACATCAGTGTATTTCCAAACACTTGCACAGTTATTTTACCCTCAACGTGTGTTTTCCAGCACGGATGTAGTTACAGCATCTGGCTGCTCTTATTCTTGCAAAGAGAAACTTCCCGAGTTCTTCATGGATTCTTTCATGTTTCAGGGAGCTTTGAGGGAGAACTATTTTTACTCAGTTTTTATTTGGTTTGATGCTTAACTGGTTTTGTGCATTTATTAAATAACTTTTACTTTAGCATTGAATAGTCAACCTTTCCTTACGTACTTGGAGATGATATGCATAGTTAATTACTGCACTATGGGTTTAACAAAGTTTCTGAACATTTAAATGCCAATTTAAAAAGTGTCTAACTGTTTATAAACATTTAAGTTCATTCTCCGTTTTCCTAACTGAACACAGACAAAAATACCATGGTGATTATAAAACTGTTAACCCTTATATTTTAAGTTACTGTAAAACGTCATGCTTTCAATTAAACATTTTAAGAAAATCCTTCTTCTTCTATATATTCTAGGTTCACTACTTACTATAATTTTGGAACTTACGCCCCTACAACCTTTACAATGTTCACACTCTTTCCTGGCCCCGGAGGAAGGCATCTTGTCTCCCGTGAGCCACCATGGCAGATATTGGGATACTGGATTTGGGTGTGTGGGGACCACTTCCGTTGATGAGAACCATTCAGGCACAAAACCATTGATGTCCAACCCAGTGAGTCCCTTCTACAAAATCAAGAGATTATCTTTTGTGTCAGTCGACGTGAATGCCTCTATTTTTCATGGTAGATTTTTGGAGATTTGGTTTTACTTCCAGGAAGAGAGTTTTTTTTTTTTTTTTTTTTTTTTTAAAGGTTTGGAATTTTGTATCTCTTATGACCTACTGACCTGGTTAGTTATTATTGCTAAAACTGTATGTTCGTTTAAAAACTTTGATTCTGAGTGGGACGACTGGAGGTTTCGTTACGAGATGGGCTGGGTCTGTGCACTTAGCTCTTCCCTTAGGAGATTTGACTAATTTATCGTTTTGGAATAAACCTCCTTTTGTGACAGCTCATCCCCATTTAATCATCAGAGCCTTTCTGGTGAATTATATGATCCCTGCTGGCTGATCCTTTCTGTTCTTTTGTGGCCCCTGCTTTGGCAGGGTCGGCTTGCCTTACACTGTTACTGGTTTTCTGCTGTCAAAGATAGAATCAAGACTAGTAGAAATTAGACAGTAGGAACAGACTAATGCTTACCAGAAGAAACACGGTATCGTCACACACCTAGTTGTTTCTTTGTGTCAATCAACAGGTGGGTATTTTGATGCATTCATACATTCACAGTGGTCTTTCAACTGTATTCTTAAAACACTATTAATTCTTCCTGCCTGGATTTCATTATCAAATCAGGCTTTTGTATAGACTTCCCTTTTTCTACTTACATCGTCATTATTATTTATTTTTAAAGGATATTTATTTATTTTTGTGAGAGACAGACAGTGTGAGTTGGGGAATGGCAGAAAGAGAGGAGACACAGAATGGGAAGCAGGCTCCAGGCTCTGAGCTGTCAGCACAGGGCCCGACACGGGGCTTGAGCCCATGAGCCAGGAGATCATGACCTGGGCCAAAGTGGGACGTTCAACCAACTAAGCCATCCAGGCACCCCTATTAATTTTTGTTCTCCTGAGGGCTCACTGAAACCCCCTCCCTACCTCATGTTGGCTCTCTGTGATATTAGCACAGTGCCCAACTGACCTTTGAGGTCACTCTTGCATTCTAGTAACAACAGTATGTTTCCCGTGTGTTCTGATGTTTTCTTGTCTCAGGAAGTGGGGACACTGTCAGTAGAGAATCCAATCTGAGCACCAGAGGGTACAGGTGGCTGCCGGATGCTCCCAGTTAAGAGTGAGTCGACAAGGGAGATTGTAAGCTTGGTCATGTCTTCAGTGACCTGCCCTTTTCTGCACCTGACTTGTGTCTGTTGTGTGGTTTCGTCTGCTGCAAGCCCTCCGTCTGTGTTTACCAGAACAGTGCCAGTGGTTTCTGACAGGAGCCCAAGAAAAGTGCCAGGGAACTGGTGCGATGTGCAGCAGGAACAGGGGGGCAGTCACTCTTGTCTGTCACTCTTTAATTTTTTTTTTTTAACGTTTACTTATTTTTGAGACAGAGAGAGACAGAGCATGAACAGGGGAGGGTCAGAGAGAGGGAGACACAGAATCTGAAACAGGCTCCAGGCTCCGAGCTGTCAGCACAGAGCCCGACGTGCGGCTCGAACTCATGGACTGCGAGATCATGACCCTAGCCGAAGCTGGCCGCTCAACTGACCGAGCCACCCAGCCGCCCCTGTCTGTCACTCTTTAAAGTGGCTGCTATCTTCTGTCAGTGGCATATTGTCTCGATCAAACTGTCTTCTCCAGATGGGGTTGATTTCCTGAAAGGAGGTGATGAAGAATTTGGGTCAGCAGTTGTTTTAAACTTTTAAGCTGTTGCTTGTAGAAGTAAAATGCTGCTGTTGCCATCCTGAAACACTCATTCTACCATTAATTAATTTAATTGAATTTTTTAAGTTACATTGTTTTTACTGTTTCGGGGAAAGCTTAAGATAAATATGTAAGAATATTTTAGAATAGGGCAGCTAATATTTGAACATTTTGATAATTGCATATATACATATATGAGCGGGTGTGTGCACATATAGAAATATGTTTGTTGTTTTATAACCCAGGTAGATGCTGGCATTTTTATTATATGTAAGCAATGAGATTAGACTCCCAACGGAAACCAACATGTGCATTATTGGGGTTTATCTATTTTTTTTAAAGGTTACTTTAGTGTTTCTTTTTGAGAGAGTGAGGGAGAGAGAGAGAGAGAGAGAGAGAGAGAGAGAGAAAGCCAGGGAGGAGCAGAGAGAGAGGGAGACACAGAATCCGAAGCAGGCTCCAGGCTCCGAGCTGTCAGCACAGAGCCCGGCGCGGGGCTCGAACCAACAAACCACGAGATCACGACCTGAGCCAGAGTCGGACGCTCAACCGACTGAGCCACCCAGGCGCCCCAGGCTTTATCTATTTTGAAAATGATCTTACGGCAGCATGAAATTTTAAATACTGTGGCACTGACCACTGTTACCGTAATACTGTCATATTCCCACAGTGCTGTAGTGCTGTAGGGTGGTGTGGCTTAGCGATGAACAAAACCTGTCTTGGTGATGCTAAAGCGATCGTTAAACATCATGTTTGTTCTCTTTAAGGAGTTCAGAGATAAGTGAACAAAACTTGGTAACAGTTTTTTTCTCATGCAGTGTCATCTTTTACTATCTTTTCATCCTTGAAATAACCAAGGTTTATACCATTAGCACATTTCTTTGTGAAGAGAGAATTTACAGAGTCATGTTATTAAATTTTTGGGAGATAAGAGCAAATGATAGGAGATACACTTTCCAGACTCCAGAAGCATTTCTTTATCAAAACAACATTTTAAAAAATATTGACTTCTTTGTATTTCTCTGCAGCAGATGTTTGCATTTGAGGGAAGCCTAATGAAAAAGCTTTTAAAGTCCCCCTATTGTGTTTGAGCCCAAAGGGCTTTTTTTTTTTTTTTTCTTCACAAAAAGGTTTATAAGTTTATGCCCCACTTGGTTCTCAGGACACATTTCTGGAACTTACTCTTATTATTAATTTTTTTTCCAACTTTCTCCTTCCCTTAAAAAAAAAAAAAAACCAATAGGGTGGAGATTGTCACAGGACAGTGGCTTTCCACTGTAGGCAAGTGTAAATGCATATATTAAAACTAATCTTGGTGACCCAGCCAAGGTTTTAATTTCAAAGCTGGAGGGAGTCAATCACTGACTCCTGTGCCCTTTCTTCCACTCCCTTAAGCGATTAGTTGGGCTGGATGCATTTATTTATTGTATTTTGCATCAGCCCAGGATATCTGGTGCCGGCTCAGTGACGAGAGTCTTCCTGCTTTGGTTAGGTTTCTGATTACTCTTTTTTTTTGAGTTTATTTATTTATTTTTGAAAGTGAGCGAGCCCAAGCAGGGAGGAGCAAAGAGAGAGAAGGAGAGAGGAGAGAGAGAATCCCAAGCAGGCTCTGTGCTGACAGCATGATGTGGGGCTTGAACCCACAAACTGAGAGGTCATGACCTGAGCCAAAACCAAGAGTCGGATGCTTGACTGGTGGAGCCACGCCCCCACCCCTCCCCCTTTAAGTTCATGTATTTGCAGTTCATGATCACCCTTGGGAAGTGGAGTTGGCAGCCCTCCCGTGGTAAACCTCGTCTTTCTGCACACGTCCTGCATCTTTGTATGTTCGCTTCCTCCAGGGCCTTCAGCAGATTTGGAAATACTTCAAAAAGTTCTTTTCAGAGCACATACCGTAAGAGGTTTGTTTGTAACATACTGGCTGCCGTGTTATTTTTGTTTACAGCGACACTCAGAGGAGCTGCTGGTCTTGCTAAATGTCCGTCAGTAAAAACCATCAAGACGCTTGGTAGGATAGGCGGTAGTTTTCCAAAGGGATGTCCGTTGCTAATGTCGACATAAATCTCAAAGGCCTTGGCTGCGTAGAGACTTCTAAGAAATGCTGTTTCGTTGGGTGAGCCGCTAGTGAGGGAGCGTGGCGGCCGACAGTTTGGTAGCTTTAACATAGAAACCGTTTCTAGGAATCCGCGTGTGGAGCCTCCCCTTTTGTGGGTTTTGTGAGGTGGGCATGTTACCGGAAACTTGCCCTGACGTCCTGTGTGTGTGTTGCATCTGTCTGTCATCCACATAATTCGGCTCTTTTTCTAAAACACAGAGTGAGGCGTGAGGGGTCGTTGAAGACCTTGCCACGTGTCACAGACGCCCTCTGAGGAGCACCCCGCAGTGCCCCCCACGGACACCACCTGTTTTGATCCCTGCATTTGCAGATGTGGAATCTGAGATTGCATAGCTGTCCGCCCGGGTCCGAGGCTGGTGCCCCTTTCTTCTTGCTGCCCCCACCTTTCCGTGCAGCTCCCGGGACCCTGGTGGATACGTACGATTTTGTGGTAACGTTCGTGAAAAACGTGAAGGAAGATGGGACACAAAGCTGCATGTTCACATCCTGTGAAACGTTTGCGGGAGCATGAAGACGTCATACTGTAATTGGAGCAGAGGTTCTTAACGGGGTGTGTGGACCCTCACGGGCTGGCAGGTAAGGGCTCGCGTGGCCCTGTAGGCTCGAATAGGAAGCCTGTTTCAGTTGCTTCTGATGGGCATTTACGTTTCCTGGAAGTATCAGTGTAGGCAACACACCCCAGCGTAGGTGACAGCACTGTGGCCTCTCACCAGTAGGGGCAGGAGAGAGCTGCTCATATCAGGTCAGTGTTGTTGCCTTAGCATGAGTGAGCGAGCTCATCCATGCTTTGAAGTTAGTGTCAGTGGATCACACACGTGATGTGGTAACAAGCCTCCTGCGTTACTACCTCATGACTAAACGTATTTGATGGTTTCAGTATAACCGTTCTGTGTGTGTTGTGTCACATGCATTTACAAACACCGTTCTCAAGGTGTGTGGGTTCGCGCGACCAGTCAGCCCAGCACTCTGTGGCATGAACTCATACACCTGCTGAAATACTCAGACGTGCTCCCAGAAGGTTCACTTTTATTTATTTATTTATTTATTTATTAAAAAAAAATTTGTTTAATGTTTATTTATTTTTGAGACAGAGACAGAGCATGAATGGGGGGAGGGTCAGAGAGAGGGAGACACAGAATCTGAAACAGGCTCCAGGCTCTGAGCTGTCAGCACAGAGCCCGATGCGGGGCTCGAACTCACGGACCGCGAGATCATGACCTGAGCCCAAGTCGGCCACTTAACTGACTGAGCCACCCAGGCGCCCTATTTATTTATTTTTTAAATATAATTTATTGACAAATTGGTTTCCATACAACACCCAGTGCTCGTTCCCACAGGTGCCCTCCTCAATGCCCATCACCCACTTTCCCCACTCTCCCCCCACCATCAACCCTGAGTGTGTTCTCTGGATTTAAGAGTCTCTGATGGTTTGCCTCCTTCCCTCTCTGTTTGTAACTATTTTCCCCCTTCCCCTCCCCCATGGTCTTCTGTTAAGTTTCTTAGGATCCATATGAGAGTGAAAACATATGGTATCTGTCTTTCTCTGACTTATTTCCCTAAGCATAATACCCTCCAGTTCCATCCACTTTGCTGCAAATGGCAGGATTTCATTCTTTCTCACTGCCAAGTAGTATTCCATTGTATATATAAACCACATCTTCTTTATCCATTCGTCAGTTGATGGACATTTAGGCTCTTTCCACAACTTGGCTATTGTTGAGAGTGCTGCTATAAACATTGGGGTACAAGTGCCCCTCTGCATCAGCACTCCTGGATCCCTTGGGGAAATGCCTAGCAGTGCTATTGCTGGGTCATAGGGTAGATCTATTTTTAATTTTTTGAGGAACCTCCACACTGTTTCCCGAAGAGGCTGCACCAGTCTGCATTCCCACCAGCAGTGCAAGAGGGTTCCTGTTTTTCCACATCCTCACCGGCATCTGTAGTCTCCTGATTTGTTCACTGTATCAGAGGTTTATTTACCGTCGGTGGCAGTGGACAGGAGGATGTGTGGACCTCCCCGTTCACTGAACAAAGCTTGTGGAGCACACGCTGTTTGTCACACAGCACCAGATGCTGGGCTCTGCGGGGCCGCGGTTTGCGAGCGTCCAGCGCAGGCTGGGTGTCTGCTGGTGGTGGGTGGGCTGCTGAGCCTGTGTGCATGCCTGGAGGGGCTTTTCCTGCCGCCCCTCTGTTGCTAGCAAGGACACTGAGCCTTAGGAGGCTCCCCTGACTTTCTCCAGGCCACTCTGTCTGTGTGGGGAGCCGCGATTTAGGGCAGGTGGGCCTGGCTCCAAGCCTGAGCCCCTCACAACCACGCCCACTGCTGATGACGCCTGCACACGTACAACTTACCCCCTTCAGACCACGGTCATTTGCATGGGGTGGAGGTGGGACCTCTTAGCAGCAGGGGCAGCGAGTCTATGCGCCTAAAGCCAATCTCGGCAGTTTACGGTTTTGGGGTTTGACTCGACTGATGGGGTGATAAAGCCGCCTTTCTCCTCCAGCCGGCTGTGTCCCACTGACCACACTCCTTTCTGTTCTGTGCACCTGGGTCTCCGAGTTTGAACAGAAGGCACTGTGGACGGTCCTGGGCTTTGTCACTTGCTTCCTTTGCCTCCGTCCTGCGTGTAATGAAGTCACCATGACCTCCCGTCAGAAACCTTGGATCGGGTTTTCTCACTCAGTCCTTAGCCCTCTTGCAAGAAGATAAGACTAATGGCAAATCCAATCAAACTGTCATGATACTTTCCCCTTTATCTGTTTATTGGCCGTAAATTGTAATGGATTATCAGCTTCATTCCACTTAAGATTCTGTGGGTCATTTTCATCTTTCTCCCGCCAGCTTAATTGATTGTCTGCCTACAATGAATAAGCAAATCAAAATCCGTCGGCTTCTTGGGCTTTGATATAAATTGCCAACAGAATTATGTTCCCAGCGAGCAGGGTTTGTGCTGATCATATTACCTGCTGTCACGTCAGCCTCTCTGACACTGCAGTAGTTTTGTAAAGGGTAAAATACCCTCCAGAGCCCTGTGGCTTCGTGGGCTTGCCGGTGAGCTTTTCCTTGGAAACCCGAGGGCCGCGAGTTTACTGTGAGCGAAACTGCCTCCTCACATACACCTGCTGCTTTTTACCGAAGGCTTCCTTGCCCTGTGTGCTCTTTTCATCCGCGAGTCTGCTGGTTGATTCAAGTATCTCCACGGCAAACACTGGTGAGCCTTGTCATGTGTCTGCTGTGTACGGACTTAGTGCTGGGCACCAGGTCGCCAGATGTACATGGCATGTGGTTTAAGAATCCAGAGAGATGTCGTGGTGATGACACATTCACTGTTATGGGTAAGTCCTTGCTACAGAGAGGAAATTCAGTGCTCAGAGCTTTTGTGACAGCTCAGTGGGGGGCTGGAGTGGAACGCTTCAGCTGTGGGGGGGTTCCCCAAGAGCCCCCAGGTTCACTGATTCAGTGGGAGCACTCGGCATACGGTTGAACTCAACAGCTAAGATTGATTTCAGCAAAAGGCTGTACCGCCAGGACCTAAAACGCCTAGCGTGCTGTCTTGTGACACGGGGCTTCGTCCCCTGTCCCTGAGACCAGCACTTGTGTGTGATGGCAGTGACAAGCCTGTTGTGGCCTCAGGGCTTTGCACTTTCTTTTTAAAAAAAATTTTTTTTAACGTTTATTTATTTTTGAGACAGAGAGAGACAGAGCATGAATGGGGGAGGGTCAGAGAGAGGGAGACACAGAATCTGAAACAGGCTCCAGGCTCTGAGCTGTCAGCACAGAGCCCGACGCGGGGCTAGAACTCACGGACCGCGAGATCATGACCTGAGCTGAAGTCGGCCGCTTAACTGACTGAGCCACCCAGGCGCCCCTGCACTTTCTTATCACTCTGCCCCAGTGCCTTTCTCCGTGTGCTCCGGGTTGCTGGGGCTGCTGTGATGAAATACCTCGCAGCCAGTGGTGTAAACAACAGAAATGTAGTATCTCACAGTCCTGGGGGCCGGAAATCCAAGATCAAGGAGTCATCGGCGGTGGTTCCTCTAAGGACGGTGAGAGAGGATCTCTCCTTTGCTTGTAGATAGCCACCTTCAGTGTCTCCTCACCTCTCGTTCCCTCTGCATGTCCGTCTCTGTTCAAATGTCCATTCCCTTTTTTAAGACTCCAGTCATACTGGATTAGGGTTCATGCTCATCTCAACTTGACTATCTCTGTGAAGACCCTGTGTCCAAATAACATCACATTCTGAAGTATCAGAGGTCAGGACTTTAGTATACTTTGGTATGGGGGGGGCACATTACCCATAGAGCCATGTTATGAGCATTCTCTCTATAATGCCTCTGTTTTCCACTAACTTGAGTACTCTGCTAGCAAAGTGTGTATGTTTGGGGCAGAACTATATACCTAACACTTGACATGGGCTGAAATCTAGTATGAACTGCAGAAATGGTGGTTGAATGAATAAATGGGTGAAAAAGGAGTGACCAGACACGTGTAAGGAGAACCAGGAAGTTGGCGTATTGAGGAAGCCGAGAGACAAGTTGAAGAAGACAGAGATGCATACTAATGCCTCCTGTGATAGACTTAGCAAGAGGAGGATAATGAAAAGTGTCTGTGAAATTGGTACTGTAAAGGTCCTAGATAAGTTTCAGGTGCCTGAAAGGAAAGTCACGTTTGTTTTGATTGGGGATAGAAGTGGAATGGCAGAAGGAAGAACGTTAGTTACTAATTTTTGAGGCATATGTAACAAATCGAAGATTTATCTCAAGTATGGGAGACTGGTTCAGCATTTGAAAATCAATTAATGGAATCGATCACATTAGCACACCAAAGAAGAAAAGTCTTATCTTATGAGTAGTTGTGAAAAAAGCATTTGACAAAATCTAACATCTGATCAGTAAAAACTCTGAGCACACTGGGAATACAGAGTAGCTTCCTCACTAAAGAAAATCTACAAAAACCCCACAACTGATGTCATATGTAATAGTGATAAAGGAGAGTCTTTTCCTCCAAGATCAAGAACAAGGGAAGGATGCCCCCTCGCTGCACTCCTTTTCAACTTCATACTAGAATTCTTGGATAATGCAATAAGACAAGAAAAGGGAAAAAGAGGTATATAGATTGGGAAGGATAAAGTAAGATGGTTTTTTTTTTTTTTTTTAAATTTTTTTTTCAACGCTTTTTATTTATTTTTGGGACAGAGAGAGACAGAGCATGAACGGGGGAGGGGCAGAGAGAGAGGGAGACACAGAATCGGAAACAGGCTCCAGGCTCCGAGCCATCAGCCCAGAGCCTGACGCGGGGCTCGAACTCACGGACCGCGAGATCGTGACCTGGCTGAAGTCGGACGCTTAACCGACTGCGCCACCCAGGTGCCCCAGTAAGATGGTTTTTGACACGGCATGGTTGTTGATTTAGAAAATCAAAGAATCAACAACAACAAAAAAGACCCTGTCAGAACTAATAAGTGATGATATCAAGGTTGCAGGATACAAGGATAATAGAAAAAAAGTGAACTGCTTTCTTACATACCAGCAATGAACAATCAGAATTTGAAATTAAAAACAAAGTATTTAATTTAGCCCCAAATAATGGAATACATAGAAATATAACAAAATATATGTAAGATCTATATAGAAATAACTACAAAACCCTTATGAAATAAATAAAAGAAGAACTAAATAAATGAGAGATGTTCCATCATGTCCGTGGATAAGAAGACTCAATGTTGTTAAGATGGTATTTTTTGACAACTTAATCTGTAGATTCATTGCAACCTCAGTTAAAATACCAGCAAGTTACTTTGTGGATATCAACAACTGTTTCTGGCGTTTATATGGAAAGGCCCAAGACCTGGAATGGCCGGTGCAAGAATTAAGGAGAAGAACAAAGTTGCAGGGCTTACTCTGCCAGACTTCAAGACTTATTAAAAATACAGGTACGGTAATCAGGAGGGTGTGGTGTTGGTGTCAGGACAGACAAATAGATCAGTAGAACAGGATGGAGAGCCCACAACAGACCTGGATAAATATATTCAGCTGCTTTTGACAAAGTAGCAAAAACACTACAATGGAGCAAAGATAGTGTTTTTAATGAGCTGTGCTGGACAGTTGGATGTCCACATGCAAAAACAATGAATTTCGACACATACTTACATCCTTTACAAAAATTATCTCAAAATGGACCACAGACCTAAGTGTAAAATGCAAAACTAAAAAAAAAAAAAACACCTGGGAGATAACAGAAACTCCAGATGACTTTGGCTATGTTGATGATTTTTTAGACATAACACCCCAGGCATGATCCATGAAAGAAGTCATTGATAGACTGGACTTCATGAAAATAAACTTCTGCTCTGTGAAGGGTAGTGTCAGGTGAATGAAAAGACAGTCCACAGACTGGGATATCATATTTGCCAAAGACACAGCTGATAAGAATTAGTATTTGAAATATACAAAGAATTCTTAAAACTCAACAATAAATTTAAAAATGAGTAGGAGCGGGGCGCCTGGGTGGCGCAGTCGGTTAAGCGTCCGACTTCAGCCAGGTCACGATCTCACGGTCCGTGAGTTCGAGCCCCGCGTCAGGCTCTGGGCTGATGGCTCAGAGCCTGGAGCCTGTTTCCGTTCTGTGTCTCCCTCTCTCTCTGTCCCTCCCCCGTTCATGCTCTGTCTCTCTCTGTCCCAAAAATAAATAAAAGTTGAAAAAAAAAAAAATTAAAAAAAAAAATGAGTAGGAGCAAAAGATTTAACAGATACTATGTTAAAGGAGAAATACATGGGCAAACATTGAACAAACATCTGTATATGGATGGTAGACACACATAGGAAAACAAGTTCATCATATGTCTTTAGGGAAACACAAGTTAAAACGACGAGATGCTGCCACACTCCAGTGAAAATGGCCAACATCCAGAGCACTGACCACACCGAGTGCTGGTGGAGACGTGGAGCACTGGGGACTCTCACTCACTGCTGGTGGGAATGCAAAATGGGGCCTTCACTTTGGAGACCGTTTATCAGTTTCCGAAAGAACTGAACATACTCTATCATCTGATTCGATAAACCTGCTCCTAAAGTATTTACCCAAAAGAGTTGAAAACCTGTGTTCTCACAAAAATTTGCACCCAGATTTTTATAGCAGTTTTATTGATAATTGCCCAAGCTTGGAAGCAACTGAGATGTCCCTCAGTAGGTGGCTAGATAAAGAAACCTTGGTCCCCCCAGACAGTGGGTATTATTCAACACTAAAGATCAAGGAGCCATCAAGCCATGGACAGACATGGGGGAAACTCACATGCATATGACTGAGTGAAAGTAGTCAGTCTGAAAACGCTGTATCCTGTATTTGCCTCTGGAAAAGGCAAAAGTACACAGACAGTAGAGATAAGTGGTTGCCAGTGTTGAGGGGTGGGAGGGATGAATAGGGGGAGCACAGGTTTTTTAGGGGAATGAAACTACTCTGTGTGATTTTGATAGTATCATAACTCTCTATGATATTTTATGACACTGTATATCAAACTCTGTGTCATACTAGGTCATCATTTATCCAAACCCATAAGATGTACAACACCAGGAGTGACCCTGATGTAAACTAGGGACTTTAGTCAATTATAATGTATCTATATTGGCTCAGCAGACATAACCAATGTTCCACAGTGATGCAAGATGTTAATGAAAGGAGCACTAGAAGAGGTTGAGGAAGGGTTATATGGGAACTCTGTGTTTTCTCCTCAATTTTTTTTATGACCCTAAAACTACTCTAAAAATTATCTCTTAAAAAAATTGGTTACTAAAAAAGTAGAGCTGGTTAATGGCAGAACTTGAGGTTTGAGCAAAGGTGGCCTGACCTCAGGGCTCAGCACGCCTTCTGCAGCACGGGAGTCTGTTAGCCAGTGACCGCGTGTGTAAGCATTCTGCCCGTGAGTTACTTTCCTGGACGTGTGGCTGTTGCGATGAGGTCTTGGCATCAGGGCACGTGACCGCCCAGGTGACGAACTGCATTAGTAACAAGACCGCAGTGATGTTGAGATTTCAGACTTACTCTGTTTGCTCGGCCAGCCTGTGGTCCAGCGGGTCCTGGGAGCTCAGCAGCAGGACTGAGGGCTCATTCCTAGCCTCCAGTGGCGGTAGATGCCGGGGCAGAAAGGGCACGTGGCTCAGATGGAGTCAAGATGGTCCTGTCACACATGTAAACGCAGGAAGGCGTGGGGGGGGGGGGAGGGAAGGGGGGAGGGGGGTTGAAAGGCGCTTCTCAGAGACTTCCCAGTGTTGAGGTTTTGCCTTTTCATCTTTTTAGTGTTAATGGTGATAAAAATAGATTAAAGTTATCGTTAGCCAAGATGATTTTGTTTCTGTTTTAGATTATTGTTTCCCAATTAAAGAAAGAAACCAGGAAGGGTAAATATTCCTTGATTTTTTTTTTCTTTGTTCTCTTTTTTGCCCTTTTGATGCAGATTCTATAATGACTTGCAGGAGTTTTCCACTGTTCCCAAAGTCGCCCTAACCACAGTTCGAGTGTGACCTTTGTTAGGTAAATTTTCAAAGCCTCTGCCTAGAAATTAGAATGGGGTTCTGGGACGACTTCCCAGGTTTTGCAGAAAAATCACTTTAATTACCAACAACTCATTGCTGCCGCGAACTCCACTGATACCGTCAAAGAGCAAATCTTCTTGACTGATTGGCTGTGACTTAAAAATAAAGAGAGTCCTATACTTCACAGACTTCTCCAAGATTCTCCATCTGTTTATCACCTCAGCTTTTCCATCCTAATGGGATAAATACTGCTTGTCAAGGAACAAATAGCTTTGTGAGGCTTGTGGTGAACCTGGAAAAGATCTGTATTTCTCAGGGAGCCACTGAAGCCTTTTGCCAAGCACTCTGTGATTGAGTTAGGGTAAATGCGTGTTCTTTCTTCTTCACTCAATCCTTAACCCCTTACCCTGTGTCTAAGTCATTTTTCGCCCTCGTTTCTTCGCAAAAATTTAAACACAATGAATGTTCATTCACTCATTTGTTCATTCCACAAATATTTGTCTCACATATGTCCCAGGCATGCTTCATGGAGACCCAGCAGGTAAAAATCCCTGTGTAAAGTCTAGCTGTTGAGACAAAAAATAAGTAAACAAACAATGAGATAATACTATACAAAACAGTACTTTCCAGGAAGAAAAACTAACACAGGAGAAGGAGTAAAGAGAGTGATGGGGGGGGGGGGTATTATTGTAGATAAAAAGACCTCTTTCACTGAGCAGAAGTGACATTGAGCAGAGTCCTGGGTGAGAACCTGCACGTCTCTCATGGATGAATATTCCAGACTGAGGGAGCCACAGGTGCAAAGGTCCTGACGCGGCATCACGTATGATGTGGCCGGACAACAGTTGGAGTAGAGCGAGTGGGGGGAGGGGGCAAGTGGCCCAGGGCTTTCCAGGCCACAGGAAAGACGCTGAGTCTTGTTTTCGTTTTGATGGGCAGCTGTTGGCTCGCTTTGGGCTCGCGGTCTGATTCACATTGGGCAGCATCACTCAGCTGCTTTCTGCAGAGCAGAGGCGGTAGTGGACTGAGCCCAGGGGCCGGACAGCGGCCTTGGCCAATCCAGAGGCGAGGTGATGGTTTACAGCAGGTGTGGCTGGAGGAGGCGTCTTGGCGGTAGAGCTCGCAGAATTGAATGATGGGTTAATGGGATGTGGGCGTGACGGAAAGAGGGAAGTTGTGGGTGACCCTGGGGTTTGTGGCCTGACAGCTGGGGTAAACGGTGCGACTTGCCGATGGTCTTTGTTAGTTTGCTGTGTCACCTGCCGTTGTCTATCCCAGTGGTCCCTGGATCAGAATCTGGGTTCCAGGCGCACAGCTCCCCCTTCCGTGACCGCTGTGCACAGCGTGTCTCTTCTGCGGGTGGTCACCGTTCTCCCCTTTGACCTGACAACAGTCTCTCCTCTTTGTTCAAGTTCAACTGAAAGCTCGTCCTTGTAAGTGTGCCCCAGTTCTTCCCCAAGCTTCCGCCTCCCAGAGCACCCGGTGCACCTGGCTAAGGACACACCGGAGTTCCTGGAGGGCCAGGGCCCCGGGTGCCTCGCGGACAACAAAGGTCTAGCTGCTGACCAATGAGGGAGTCACTGGTGGAGAAAGTCTTCGTTAGCTGCCAAGTCCAAGTGTTGGTGTTTTGACATAGGGTTTTATCTGAATAAAATGCTTCTTTAAAGCATTCATCTACTTATGCACAGTTAATTCCTAAACAGTTAATATTGAGGTACTGTGTTCTTCATTTTATTATAAACTCTTTCAAATGCACACCTATGAATAGAGAAAAATATGCTCACCGCTGTACCACTCATGTTTATTAAATATTAATGTCATGCCAAGTCTGTTTCATATTTTACTTTTTCTAAGAAAGCACTTAAGGATGTGATTCCTTAAGGATCCTTTTTACTTTCCTCAATCCCATCACTGCATTCGCATCCTGGAGCTGGTCTGTGTCGCGTCTCTGGTTTGTATGTTCCCAGGTCTTCAGTATTGTAGATGACATCTTTGTGCGTCCACAGATAATCTGCAGGTATTTGCAGGTGGAGGTCCATTTGTATGGCTGTGTTTAGCTTAAATGTTAAGCTGCTGCATGGCTCTTGCATTCTTGAAAATGACTCTGTTTATCTTTCTTCAGCTTGATTTAAGGCACTTAGGTTTTTTTTCCAGGGTTTTCAGTATTGCGGAGCTGAGCTGCAATGAATAGCTCCCATTTCTGCTTGGACAGTGTCCCTCTTAGGCAGCGGTTCTCAAAGTGGGGTCCCAGGTCCAGCACCATCAGCATCACCTGAGAACTTGGTAGAAATACAAACTCTTGAGCCCTGTCCCAGACCTCCTGAATCAGAAACTTTGCCTTTGAGGCCCAGAAACCCGGGTTTTAACAAGCACCCCAAGTGAGTCTGATCTAAGCTAAAGTTTGAGAATCTGCTCTAGGGTATATCTTGAAGTAGAATTTATGAGTTGTAGGGTAAGAGAATCTTCAACTTGACTTTAGTTTCAGTTTGATGTAAAATGTGGTATTCCCTCATCATTTCTGTTTGTTTCTAAATTCTTGATTACTAATGACATTGGACATATTTTTCTAAGGGTTATTGATTCTTCATATTTCCTTTCGTGTTAATTGCCTCTTCATATCCTTGGCTCATTTTTCTGTTGGTGTATTTGTCTTTTTTTCCAATTAATTTATAGATGTTCTTTATATATTTGAGATACTAATCCTTGTCATCTATGACTTCTTTTGTAACCTGTTTTATAGTGTCTATTGTCACCCATTGTGTTAAAAACATTAATTTACGTTAAAATTTAAAATCTACTTCTTTCTGTTTCACAGTTTTTATTTTTTATTTTTGCTTTAGAATGACTTCCACACCTTGATATAAAGGGTGCTAATTATTTTCTTCTAAAGATTTTTAAAGTTTGCGTTTCACCGTTACATGCTTCATTTACCCAGAATTAGGTTTTTGGATATGGGATGAGATAGAGATCTGATTTTATTTTTCAATATGGATAATCTGTTTTCCTGGGTAAATTTCTCATCACTCTGAAATATATCACTGTTACATGGCAGTTTTTCATGGGGTACGTGTCTCTTCCAGGCTTTCTATTTTGTTTCCTTGGTCTGTTTATTAAAACTTTTGGTAATGATTCATGTTCTTAACTATTACATCTTCAAAACAAAATACTTGGTGTAGAGTAAATCTTCCCAATTTTCTTTCAGAAATTATTTTAATTATTCTAGGCCATTTATTTGTTTACATGAAAACTGCTTATTAAATTTTCCAAAACACGATTGATTCGAATCGTTTTGAATTTATGGATTAACTAATGGAGAAGTGGTAGCTTTACAATATTTAGTCTTCTATGTTACAAGCACAGTATATGTGTCCATATATTCAGGATTTCTTTTATGTTCTAAAGAATGTTATCTTTTCCGTTTCAATTTTGGGTATCTCTGATTAGGTTACACTTACACTCAGAAAATCATCTTAGAGTTTTAGTGCCTAAAAGAGATTAAAAAAATGTCTCTTGTCTTTTCTAGTTGGTTACTCCTCGTGTTATGTACTCTACCAGGTTCTTATACTGATTTACTGCCCTAGCAATATTGGCAACTATTGTAGTTTGGTAGTCGATTCTCTTGGATCTTCTATGTGGCTCGTTACCTGCAAAATAAATTTTATCTCTTTGTCCTCATATTTTTGTATCAATTCTAGTCTGTTAATGTGTCTGCTGTACAGAAGGTTTGCTTCTTCACTTTCAGGTAGTACATAGATACTTGGGAGGAAGAAATTGGCCATCTGCTCTTTTGTTCTTACGTGGGCACGACTTACAGGTATAGTTACCTTGCTCTTCTGGAGGCAGCTTTTATGACCAAAGTAATCTTTGTGCTCAGAACTGAAAATGAAGGAAAACTTGGGGATGGGTACTTAATTCTGTTACTGTCCCTCATGCTCTTATAATCACAGCGTGGACTTCACACTTGCAATGGAATTTCCAAATACTCGTGTAAGAAGTTTGAAGCCTTGACTCCAAACCTGCTTTGGACATTTCTTTTAAGGAGCAGATATTTCCTGTATCTCTAGTTGCAGCAATCCTCATTGCTACACAATAGGTATTGTTGAATGAAAGAATGATAAGTAAGTTCAAAGATAGCTGGTCACCTTTTATTATAAATAGGAATTTTGCAAACCTGGCACCATTTCATGTGAAGCTAAGTATACAATTCCAAACAAGCTGGGGAATTATTCGGAAAATTACGAGAAATGTATTTGACAGTCTTAACCATAGCAACCATTCGTTAAAAATATTGACCTAGCAAGCCTGATAAGTGTTCCGTGCTGGCTCAGGACAGAGTGGCATCGGGTCTGCAGCTGTGTCGCTGGAACAGGAGGGTATGTCTACCCTCCAAGTGGAGACGTGTTTGCTGCTGGATGCTTTGCTGTTTTGCTGGGAGATTATTCTCTGCTGATAATTCACATGCCATTTTATTCCTCAGATAATACTGTTTGGCTCAGTGTAAATAAATGCAAATTGTCTTCTTTCAAATCATTAGGAAATTATTTCAAAAGGCAGTTATGTATAAATTCTCATCCCACCAACTGTTTAAATTAGCAGAGTTTTGAAAGAAATTCCAGCCTCCTGCATCAATGTTTTCAACACAGTTTTCTATAATTCTTCTGAAATATATGTAGAAACAATAATTTCACAGCTTTCTGAACCTATCATGATTGTGGATCCAGATATAATCGAATTTGAAATAAATGAGAACCTGTCCTTTGAGTACTGCCTGAACCGTGGGGATGTGTGATACATGGGTGCTGAGAGGCGGATGTGCTGAGACATTGACTAGCTCGTCTCTGTCTATAATCAGAGCAAACGGCTGAGGACAGAGGTCTATGCTGTGGGCAGGAGAAGACTCTACACCCAGGGTGCACCCAAGCCTGGGCCATCGCCTCTTGTAGTATTCTGGGCAGGAAGCGCTGCCTCCTATGGCTGCTGGCCCTTCTCTTGGGCATCTGGAGGGAACACTGGACACCAGGAGTGTTGGACTCCAATTTTTAGTTCTGGAAGTAGCTGTGTTGCCCTGGGAATTCACACGATTCTCCCTTTCCCTCAGTTTCTTCATCTGTAAGTAAGTGACTTAGAATGGATCAGTCCAGGGTTGCTTCAGAATCCACATTGAATTTGAAGCCTCAGTTTTTTCATGTTTCCAGGAGTCTGGTGTTGGCGCACCCACCGATACAAGACTGTGAGTGGTCACTTGACGTTGTATTTTACTTGTTATCATATATAACTGATAAAATTGGGGCAATTAATCCGCGTACTTTCCACTGTCGTCCGAGAGTCCGAGCCAGTGCGTGTCCCGTCGCATGTTTAGATATGAACAAGGCAACCGTTCAGGTGTGCTGGGCGTGGTTGTTTATCAGTTGCTTATTTACGTGCTGTGATACTTGAGCGGCAGCTCCTGTGGGGCTTCTTTGGCGTGGTTCCCCTTGCTCCCAGAACAGTGAAGTGACAGTGTAGTCAGTGGTCAGGTGGGTGTTGGGATTTGGAGTGAAGGTAGGAGTGGTCCCACTCTGCCTCCCTCGGTGGTGACTGGGGCCACCCAGGGATGTAGTGATGCCAGTGTCATCACTTTCTCTCTGGCTTGGGTGCTCTGGTTCTAAACCAGTCCCCGTGTCACTGACTGCTTGATTGGTCTGAACAACAAATAATGGTTAAATCCCCAGTGTTTAAGATTTGATGCCCTTCGGCTCTCTATGAGGAGTAATTTCTTAACCCTCTTTTCAGTGTAGATGATCCCGTACCATGGTATGTTCTAGCGTTCAGCCAGTGTCCATATGTCTTGGAAATAATGCCTCAGGGTTCTGGCTAGAAAAACAGATGAGGGTTGATGTAGTGGTTGCAGGAGAAACCCTGATCATTTGTTAGGATGCTTTGATACACAATTCTAACTTACTTTCGATTAAATTAATGTCTTTCTACCCACTGGGAGTTCAGGACGATAAAGTGTTGCATTCAGCGATGGTAGTCAAACAATATTCTTTTCAGTAAATATTTTATGGTCATAAAATGGTGAGTGTTATCTGTGTTTTGGGAGCTCATGGCACTTAGTGACAAATGGCCAAGGCCTGCACTAACACTGATAGTTTATTCCTAAAAAAGGATCATTTAAAATAAAATACCTCGGAGATGTTGTGGTTTGCTTCCAAACCACTGCAGTGAAGCAAATATCACAATAAAGTGAGTGGAATGAATTTTTGGTTTCCCATTAAAAAAAGCTATGTTTGCACTATACTGTAGCCTATTAAGTGTGCATTAGCATTATATCTCAAAAATATACATACCTTAATTAAATAATACTTTATTGCCCCAAAATGCTAATCGTTATCTGAGCTTTCAGTGAGTTGTAATCTTCTTGCTGGTGGAGGGTCTGCCTCGATGCTGATGGACCAGGACGGGGGTTGCCGAAGGCTGGGTGGCCGCGACAGTTTCTTAAAATAAGATGACGAGGAAGTTTGCTACATTGGTCGGCTCTTCCTCCCGTGAACGATGTCTCCACAGCACGCGGGGCAGTTTGACAGCATTTTGCCCGCAGTGGGACTTCTTCCGGCTTTGGAGCCACCGTCTCAAACCCTGCCGCGGCTTTCTCAACTCGGTTTATGTCGTGTTCTCAGTCCTTTGTTGTCATCTCAGTGACCATCACAGCATCTGCACCAGGACTAGATTCCATCTCAGGAAACCCCTTTCTTTGCTTGTCCACATGAAGCGTCTCCTCATCTGTTCAAGTTTGATCGTGAGACGCGGCCCCTCGTCCGCTTGTGACTCTCGTTCTCTGGCTCCTTCCACCACGTCTGCCTCTACTTCCCCATGAAGTCTTGACTCCCTCAGCGTCATCCATGAGGGTTGGAGTCCACTTGTTCCAGACTCCTATTTATGCTGATATTTTGGCCTCTTCCCCTGAGTCACGGATGTTCTTAATGGCATCTAGAATGGTGAATCCTTTCCAGAGGTTTTCCATTTACTTTGCCCAGGTCCATCAGAGGAATCACCATCTATGGCAGCTGGAGGCTCATGAAATGAATTTCTTAAATTGTAGGTCTTAAAAGTTGAAATTACTCTTTGATCCATGAGCTGTAGAATGGATGTCGTGTTAGCAGGCATGAAAACTACAGTAATCTTATTGTCCATTTCCATCAGAGCTCTTGGGTGACCAGATGCATTGTCAATGAACAGTGATATTTTGAAAAGGATTTTTTTTCTGAGCAGTAGGTCTCAACAGTGGGCTTAAATACTCAGCAAACTACGTTGTAAAGAGATGTGCTATCATCCAGCCTTTGTTGTCTGTTGATGGAGTTCAGCCAGGGTCGATTTAGTATAATTCTTAAGGGCCCCAGGATTTTCAGGATGGTACATGGGCATTGGCTTCAACTTAGTCACCAGCCGCATTAGCTCCTAACAAGAGAGTCAGTCTGTCCTTTGCAGCTTTGAAACCAGCTGCTGACTTCTCTCTGGCTATGAAAGTCCTGGATGGCATCTTCTTCCAACAGAAGGCTTCCAGTAGATTTTCCAAGTTAAAAGCTGTTGGTCGGTGCAGCCACCAGCATGAGTTGTCTCAGCCAGATCCTCTGGATAACTGGCTGCAGCTTCTGTATCAACACTCGCTGCCTCACCCTGCAGTTTTATGTTATGGAGGCGACTTCTTTCCTTACTCCCATCAACCATCCTCTGCTCGCATCAGGTGTTTTTCTGAAGTTTGTTCACCTCCCTCATCCTTCAGAGAATTGAAGAAGAGTCAGGGCCTTGCTCTGGATTAGGCTTTGGCTTCAGGGAATGGTGACCTTCTATACAGACCACACAAACCTTCTCCATATCTACAATAGGTCTGTTTCAGTTCACTTTCTTTTTTTTTAATGTGTGTTTATTTTTGAGATAGAGACAGAGCACGAGCAGAGGAGGGGCAGAGAGAGAGACACACACACAAAATCCTAAGCAGGCTCCAGACTCTGAGCTGTCAGCACAGAGCCCGACACGGGGCCGGATCCCATGAACCGTGAGATCGTGACCTGAGCTGAAGTCGGACGCTTAACCGACTGAGCCACCCAGGCTCCCCTCACTTCACATTCTTATCACCCATGTGTTCACTGGAGTTGCACTTTTAATTTCCTTCAAGGACTCTTCCTTTGCATTCACAGCTTGGCTGACTTTTTGGCACAAGACACCTAGCTTTCAGCCTGTCTCTGCTTTCAGCGTGCCTTTCTCACGAAGCTCATTCATTTCTAGCTCTCTATTTAACGGGACAGACCTTGAACACTTAGGAGGCTGGTGTAGGGTAATTAATTGGCCTGATATCAATATTGTTGTGTCTGGGGGTATAGGGAGGCCGGAGGGTGGAGAAATCAGAACGCACATAACATGTATTGATTAAATTGATCGTCATATGGACGCTGTTTGTGGTGCCCAAACCGATTACAGTAGAACAGCTCGCTGACCACCGATCACCATAACAAATGTGACCGTAATGAAGAAGTTTGAAATATTGCACCTGCTACTGAAATGTGACACAGGGACATGAAGTGAGCAAATACTGTTGGAAAGGTGGCACTGACACGCTTGCTCAACACAGAGTTGCCACGAACCTCCCATTTGCTGAAAAAGCAACATCTGGGAAGTGCAGTCCAGCAATAAAGTGAAGGCCTATGGAAAGCACTTTAAAATAAAAATTTATATTAGGCAGTGTTCTTGTCATTTAGGATGATACAACCAATTCAACAGCCCTATCTTTTGACACCTCTTTCCTTTTTTGAAATTTTAAGTTGTATGTATTCCCAGACATAGGAAAATTGGAAAGTAGATTTAGAAATCTCAAATATAAACTTGTTGAAAAGCTGAATCTCTTCTAGATACAGTTGCCTGGCATCCATTCTCCAATCTGGAAATGGCAGTTTTCAGTATTCCTGCAACAGGGGAGGCCCCGATCCCTCTGCGCTCTCACTCTGCTGACCTCTGGGCAGCCAGCGGAGCCCCTTGAAGGCACGGTGGCGTGAGTTTTTGCCCTCAGTTCGTGTGCTGTCTGCAGTCGCTTTGCTGCAGCTCGATTGCTGTATGGAAATTTCCCTCCGCGGATCTTCCGGCCGTCCCTGTTGGAGTCCGGATATAATACAGAAGGCCACTAGGGAGTTATTACTGCTTCCAAATGCTGAGCTCATGCTCCCAGCCTAATGCTTTTATATTAGCTTCCGGCCGTTAAGATTGATTTTAAGATTGTACTTTAAAGTTAGACTTTCTGGGACTCGTCTCGATTTGCACCATCAGTTCTGTATCCAGACTTCCTTGTAAGCTTCACTTTTCTGTATTGATCTGATTGTGTCATGTGCCTCGGGCCGGGTTCAGTGTGGACACCACCACGTGAGCACTCCAGTCCCTGATGCCCCGCCTGACTCTCCATCTGTAACTGTGTGCATTCGCTCACCGGTATACATTTGTATGTGGTATTTAGTCGTGGGAAGGGAGGAAGTCCTGGTTAAATAGGGCTTTATAATCATGGGAACAGGTTGCTTGCCTTAACAACGCTCTGCTCTTTCTACAAAGCTTGCTGCCAGTGCCCCTCTGTGGGTCTCTAGGCCTTTGTCCCGGTGGGAGGGGCTTCCACTGGTATTTCCTGAACTCAGCTGGTCTCTGCGGCTCCCGGTTCTGTGTGTGTTCTCTTGGGGAGCGGTGGGGTCTGTGTGTACACAGTTGATTTTGATCCCTAGGACAAGAGCAGCTTTAAAATTTCTGGCCTTCCCTGTTGAGTCTGCATTGACGATAGGTTGAGGAAGCGCTTAGGAGGGTAGAATCTTCTAGTCCACGTATTCTCGCGGTTTCTTCTTAATTTTTATATAGAATAAAAAATATGATCTTAGGACCGTATTTTGGGGCCTAGAGTGTTTACTTAATTGCAGAACTCGCCCAGTCTGCAGCAGGGTTGGCGTTCCTGGCAGAGAGAGGGTGGTCGGTTACTCTTTTCCTCCCTTTATCCTTGTTCCCAATTGGACATGAGTGTCTGATGAGGCTTCTCCTGCGCTGTCCAGAGTCGTTCAGTGTGGCTCCAGGGTCTCACCGCTCCTGCTCTAACCTGTGCTGCTACTGCTGCTCACGACGTTTGCACCGGTGCCACACACTCCCAGGAGGTGCCTGGAGCGCCGGCTGTGTGTGTGCTCCGGGTGGGGGGCACAGCAGTAGGGGCACAAGGCCTGGGAAGGGTCCTGCAGAAGTTCCAGGACAGCGCATCCGTCCATCTTGTCTGCCGGTTTAGTGCTTGCGTTTTTCGTTCCCAGCCACATAAGGTGGTTGCCCAACCCTCGTCTTCTGACAAACCCGCTTCTCTGAGACCTGCTCCATCAGCTCCCACGGGGCTCGTCTGCCCCAGACCACAGCGCTGATAGTGGGTCTTCTGCGTGCCCAAGAAAATGGAGTCTTACTAACACAGCCTGTCCGAACAGGTGCGTTTAGCTGTGACTTGTTCATAGAGAGCCTGGTGTAGCTCCTGGTGGTCGCGACCATGGGTTCTAAGTATGTTTCCCAGGCGTTGTTAAGTATGAACATCGAGTTAATAAATCCCGTTCATTTCTAGGATGTGCCCTTTCCTCCTATGAATTAATCTAGACTTTGCTGTTCTTTGTGTTCTGGATCGTAACCTTATCCCGTGTGAGTGTTTGGAAGAACTTGCTCAGGGACGATTTTCCCCTCTTGCTCCAGGGCGCTAAGGGGACCACCCTGGGTCTGAAGGCCAAGCACGTCTGTCTTCATAGTTTTCATGGTCTCAGTGACCTGGTGCTGTGATTGCTAGTTTATGGTTTGTTTTGGTTCCTTGTGCAGCATGAAGGCCGTTCTCCTTATAGGTCAGACCGATGTGAAGTAAGAGTGAAGAAATTCTGATGTTCTGTCCTGTGTTCACCTGTGGATTGTTAACTCTGTGTGACTCCAATTTATATGCTGTTTACCTGCCGTCATCATTGATAAAGGCACAGTTGGCTTCTGGGTTCAAAGGCAGAATTGGAAATTGAATTTTATCTTTGTCTACCGGGACTGGGCTTGTGTTCCATGGGAAAGAAACCCTGTGTTTTCTTTGTGTGTTTCCCATCTACAAAGCATCTTTTTTTTTTTTCATAGTTTTTTGTTGTTGTTGTTGGAATGTGTGCAATTTACGTATGTTTAATTATCAAAACTTCATGCACCTGCTAGTTTTCATTAGCAAACGTTAGCTTCTAAGCTCTGATTTTCCTGTTTGGTGGGGAGAAGGAGCAGTTGCAGGGGCAAGGTCTGAGGTCCCACACAAGCTCCAACAGGTGCTGAGTCTCGTAGAAGTGTTACTTCATTTTGATATCCAAACTATGGGACAGCAGAAGTACAGTGTGATCACAGTTACGTCACATGGATTGTTCTGTTTCATATTCACACTGGACCCGGTGATCGTAAGCTTCAGTGATATACATGTATCTGCAGAGTTTTAGATTTGGGCTTTCATGAGTATGAATAAATCACACTGATGCTGGCTGTATTTTAGTTGCGTTCATGTGAGATTCTGTTTTGCCCTGTCATCTGTGCTTTATGTCGGGGTGGCTGCCTCAGATTTTCCACCACGTATCTCTGTTCACACTCGTTTCTCATGGTGCGTGTGTGGCGGGGAGGGGATGAAGCTTTGGGTAATACTGCTTTGAGTCAAATTCTAGAATGTGAGCCCAGCATTTTTAAAGTAAATGGTACGTTTTGTGTCCACTCATATTTATTACGAACATATTTACTCTCTTGTGCCACTTGTATTAATTTTATACTCACTTAAAAAAACCTAGCACCTGGCAAGATAGTTTTAAGATTTCAAGTTTGTTTTTAAAATTTCTTATCACTTACATCGGTCAGACATCCATTGCTTCAAATGCAAATGTGTATAAATTATTTAAAGGTGTCAGTTTTCAAGATGGTTATGTGATTTATTTCCAGCTAATTTAAAAAAAATTTTTATATTTTTTTCTTTATATTTGGGGATAAGAATACCATGGGAAAGACATATAAGAAAAAGAAAATGGTTTGTGTTTATCCCGAAGGCTGTTATTTTTGTCTGTGTGAGGTGTCGTCACATGTGTGATTGCATATCCACGGGACTTCCCCATTAGGTGTAGGTGTTTTGTCTTGTAGTTGCCCTCCTTAGTGGGGGTGCTCACGGGTTCATGTGTTGCGCCCTTGTACTTGGAAGACTGCATATTCCTGTTGTAATGTTTGATTCAGGAAGTCTAGTAACTGTGAATCCATAAGACACTTACCTACAGAAAAACAAACCATCTGACTCATTTTCTGAAACCCTTACGAAGCACGGCCACGTGAAACAGGTACCTGGTTTCATGGCTCTGGAACCCCCACGGCACTCCCAGTTATCTGGAGATCAAAGCTGCTGGAGAGAATCAACATTGGTCCCCATGGCGGATAATCTGAAAAATGTGCTGTAGTTTCTGAAGGTGATTATAAAGAAGGGCTCTAGAAATACGATAACGACTGTCAGCCTGTTCCCTGAGGACACGAGCTCCGAGGGAAGCACGGGTAGGTTTCCGTATGTCTGATACACGTTCAGCCTACGATCTTTGATCGTATGCCTCGTGAACACCTTGTCCCCCTTCTGGGTGGGAGACGTGTTGGTCTAACGCCATCCCAAGTCTGGAAGCCCTGAGGAGTAAATAACTGGGGACTAGACCAGTCAGTCTGGAAATGGTGTTCAAGGGGGTTTTCACATAGTTTCTGCCACTATGCCTCCTGGTACTTTGGGTCCCCGTGATCACGGTGGCACAGAAGAATCTGAAGGAATTTCCCCCTTAGGAAAGTTTTGATTACCATTTGGTCTGAATTTGATAAGCAGGAGAAGGTGCCTGGCCCCTCTGCAGACGTCCCCGTCAGCCGGCTGAGTACGGGGTGAACACCGGTCCCTGGCCGTGCGCCTGCCCTCCGGGTCCCACTGCCGGTGGCATCTTCTCTGCCTTGAGGGCCCTCCTGTGCCTCCTCTTGCCTGATGTACGTTTGCAGCTTTGCATAATCCTGGCCCAGCTTATTATTTTCCCTTTGGTTTGCAATGAGCCACCCAACGAGCTCCTGTGAGCTTGGGAGTTACTGTCTGAACCTTTCTTTTATTGTTGACGGTTGTTTCTCTGGTGCCCTCAGAGTGGCCGCAGCACCGAACTGGATTGCGGTGCACCCACCCACTCCCAGCACACCCCCCTGCTTTCTCACGGAGAAGTGGTGCCTTCCCTACCCCGTCCCTGCCCCCCAGCTCATTCGTTCAGGGCCCTCTTTCTCTCACTGAGGCCAATGCTGCACATCTCCTTCTTTAGAGAAACAAAATGCCCTTTCTGTCTGTGCTCTGAGAGCTTGAAAGTCAGTGATTAAAATAGACGCTTCCTGATTTTGCTCTGGAAAGGGATAGCCAGTCACCGTTAATCACTAGGAGGAAAAGCATGTTTCCAGCACCAGCTTTTTAATTATGCCAAGACCTCCGTGTCTCTTCCCAGGCTGGTGGCGGGATAAAGTTGGACTTAATAAACATAATAAGAAAACGAAAAGGCTCCTTTGTCTTTGAAATGAATATGCACATGTCCTTTTCAGTCCTGCTGGAACACGAAGGGACCAAGGTCTGGGCGGTGAATCCGCAGTGGTGGTGTGGACGGCCATTCAGGAGTCTGGGTCACCCTGTCTGGACGCAGGCCTCTGCTCACCGAGTGGCCCCCAGTGGCGCCTAGTGGGCCCAAGGTGTCCCCACAGCAGGGCCGCCCCGGGGAAGGGGCTGATGACAGAGTGCGGGGTGGGTGGCGGCTTCCTCAGCGGAGCAGAGGGTTTGGGCACCAGCGAGGAAGACACTGTTACCGTTTTACAAAACAGATTTGACGTGGAAAGTGAAATTCTGGGCCTGGTTTCGGGTCTTCACTCTAGGCGTGATGAAAACATTCTCTGGCTTTGGGAGGACACGACCCTGGTTTTCCTGGTTCCGTGGCTGTTTCTTTGTTAGTTTCCCCCCAATGCACGTCTTTCAGAGTTTGCGACCGAGTTGCTCCCGGAGCTGCCCTGCACCTTTACCACCACACTCTTCCTCTGACCCTCTGTCCCTCTACCCTGAAAACGCGGCCACCCTGGCTCCGTGACAGCAGACGCAAGCCCTGGGAGACCCTCGTTGTGTCCCTGCTCTCCCCTCCTGCACCCTCTGCCCAGCCCGTCCAGGGGTCCTGTCTTCATGCCTTGTTCTTCTGCTTTGCCGTGGTCATCGCCCCAGTCTGGGCCCATATCCGGCGTTTTGGCCGACTGCTTCTTGGTGGAAGATTTCTAGAACCGCCCTCAGCTTTCTGGCACCCCCGCCTGCCTCTGGTGGGGTCTCTGTCTATGGCCTTGCCTCTGTGCCTTTAGTACTCATCGCGAGGACCGGGAAGGAGAGGGCCCCGGGTGGGGGCCGGGCCGGGGGCTGCAGGTCAGTGCCCTGTGGCCAGCCCAGCCTGCTACCTGGAGGGCCCAGTAGGTCCCTGGACCCACCTGGCCTGCTTCCCCAACTGAGCAGAGACACCACCAGAGCCCCTCATCTTTCCTTACGTCCTTCAGAGTAAACAGAGGCGGCCAAACATCCCCATTTATTTTCTCCGGGATGGTCTGTGGCAGAGAATATGGAGTGACCTCATGCGCCTTCTCCAACCGAGTCTGGATTTTAAGTGTCTGGGATAATTTGAGGAACTTCTCCGCCCCGTGCCCTGGGTTATCAGTATCCCTTCCCCATGGAAACAGGCTTCCTCAGGTCTCCACCTCTACTCAGGCCACAGGCCAGCAGCAGGACCCACCGTGGTTTTCTTCCAGTGGCTCCCCACTTGGCTCACGCCTAAACTAACCAATTAATCTGTCTTTTGTGCACTTTTCAGTCAAGCTTTACACAGATCTGTTAGCATGCACCAAATTTCCATGCTTACTTTGGTTTATTCCTGGATCTTTCTTTTCTTCCATCACTGTGGCAACAGCTTGCTGTTACAGGACTGTTTTGTAACCTCTGACGGCGTGATCCCCTCTTCTTGACACATTTGTCCATCCAGATCAACCTTAAAATCGTGTTTCCAGTTTCCAAAGAGCATTTATGTTTGGGATTTTGACCAGGCTTACGTTGGATTTGCAGGCAAAGTTGGTAAGAATTGGTGCTTCCTGGGTGTTGATCTGCCCCGTGGCGGTGTGCACGTCTCCATCCCCTTGAACGTGTGTGTGGTGAACTGTTAGCACTACTGGGTCCACAGTCTTCCCGCCCTCCCTGTTCCTGCCTCCGCGGTGGGACCCACGATGGGACGTGGATGTTCTTTCCCACTGCCGGGCCCCGCTGTCTCCTTGGTTTTCTCCACTTTTTGCTTCAGCCATTTTGACGCGTGTGGATTCATGACAGATGTTGACTCTGACTGTTTACCCGTGATGAAATCTCCTTCCTGTTTTTGACAGTTTTGCCCCAGACTCAACACTGTTCTGCGTTAACATCTCAACTCTTGTTGTTGTCTGTTTATTTTGGAGACCTGAGAGTCAGATTTCATTTTTTGACACAATCTGAGTCTTTCTCTTTCTAGGTGATTTTATCCTATTTAATGTAGCATGTGTTTTGTGCTATTCTTGTTTATTTTTATTTAATTGCTTTTATTGTTTAAAAACTCAAAAATATTTTATATACTTTGTGTGTTTTATGTGCTTTCTTCTCGTTCTTCCTCAGAAATTTAAAGGGATTTATTCTATTGCTTTTAAATTATATTTTAAATGACATGTTGACATCCATGTTTCTTGATTATTCAGTTTCAAAACCATTACTGTTAGGAAAGACGCAGAAACAACCTTATACTCACACGTGTAACCACAACTAAACTGTCTTTCTACCCAAGGAGTGTTTCCTCTCATTAAAATAAAAACAGTTTTATTGAGATATAATTCACACGGCACACAATTCACTCACTAAGTTTATGACCCAGTGACTTTTACTGTATGCAGCCATCATCATGGCCAGTTTTAGAATATCCTGTCACCTCTGCCATCACCCCCAAGCTCCTACCTCTGCCTCTGCTTGGGGTGCCCCTTCACCCACCTGGGTCCCGGGCATTTCCTGTGGGTGGGGTCTTAAGACATGTGGTCCTTGGTGACTAGATTTTGTCACTTTGGAAAAATGTATCCAAGGTTGAATTCGTCAAGTAGCATGTATCAGAACACCATTCCTTTTAAAAATTCCTATTTCTTTTAATTTTAAAAAACTTAAAAAATATTCTCATTGTGGCAAAATATGTATAGCATACAATCTGCCATTGTAACTGGTTTTTGTTCCAGCCTTAAAGATTTGGAATTTGGCCATTTTAACCGTTCCTAAGTGTGCAGCTCAGCGGCATGACGTACATTCACCTTATGCAGCCGTCCCCTCTGTCCCTTTGTAGACGTGTTTTGTCCTCTGTTCATGCCACACCAAAGTCAGGAAGTTTCACCACTGCCTTTCCTTCTAAGGGCTGTGCAGGCTTAGTTCTCACACGTGGGTCTCTCCTCCATATTGAGGTGGTCTTTGTGTCTGGCCTGAGATCAGAGAGTCCATCTTCATGCATCGGCGTGTGGCCCTCTGGTCGTTGCAGTGTGTGTGTTGAGAAGTCTCCTTTCTGCCTTCGATGGTCTTGGCATTCTCGTTGGAAATCAGTTGACCATAAAGTATATGAGTTTGCGTCTGGATTCTCAGTTCTATTACACTGATGTGTCCTTGTGTAGGTACCACAGTCTTGGTTACTGCTGCTTTGTCATAAGTTTAGAAGTCCAGACGTGAGTCCTCTACTCTGTTGTTCTTTTTCAGGATTGTTTTGTCTATTTTGGGTCCCTTGCAATTCCATGTGAATTTTGGAATCACCTTGCTGATTCTACAAAGAAGTTAGGTAGGCTTCTGAGAGGCATTGCATTCAATCTGTGGATTAGTTTCAGGAGCATTGCCACCTTAACATTTGATGTCTTCTGCCTCATGAACATGGAATGTCTTCTCATTTTTTAGGTCTTTAACTTCTTTTAACAATGTTTTGTAGTTTTCAGAGTGTAGGTTTTTCACTGTGTTTGTTAAATTTATTCCAAAGTATATTATTGTATTTGATACAGTTGTGATTGGAATTGTTTCCTTGGTTTTATTTATAGATTGCTCATCTCAGGTATATAGAATTACCATTGATTTTTTAATATTGATTTTGTATCCTTTGACTTTGCTGGACTAATTTATTCTAATTGTTTTCGGTGGATTTCTTAGACTAGTTTATATACAGGATCACATGTTAGGAGGTGGAGGAGGGACAGTAAAGTACCTGCCAAACTGAGAAGGCAGTTTGAGCCTGGAAACTGAAGCAGGCCACTCGGTATATTTGACACAGAGTATACTCGGTGTCACTACGGTTGGGGGGTGGGCAGGATGGAGGGCAATCCATGGCAGCTGCACAGATATTCTCCACCAAATCCCGGCCTTGGTCCACAGATTTTATAGGAGAAAAGGACACACAGAAGTGCACTGCAGTGAGATCAAAGGGGTTCAGATGCACCATATGTCAAGAGTTGGCACTAATTTGTAAGGTTCCGGCAGAAATCAGCAGAGAAGCCTTCAGAGTCTGTGGATACTTTTTGATGACTAATTCACTGTCTTCACTTGTTATAGGTCCGATCATGTTGTCTTTTTCTTCTTGAGTCTGATTTGGTAGTTTGTGTCTTTCTAGGAATTTATCTGTTTTTTCTAAGCTATGTAATTTTTGGGCATACATTTGTTTATTGTATTCCTTTATAAATCTTTTTATTTCTGTAATGTCTGTAGCAAGGTCTGTAGGACTATCCCAAGTTTCACTTCTGATTCTAGTAATTTGACCTTCTCTTTTTTTCAATTTGTCAATTTTGTTGATCTTTTCAAGAGCTAGCTTTTGGGTTTATTTTTCTCTTTTGTTTCTGTATTCTCTGTGTCATAAATTTCTGCTTTAATCTTTGTTATTCTCCTTCCTTCTCCTTGCCTTAGGGGTAGTTTGCTCTTCTTTTTCCAGCATCTTATGTTGGAAGAGTAGCTTATCTTTTTTCTTCATAAAGGCACTAACTGCTCTACGTTTCTAAGCACTGTTGTAGCTGCAGCCACTTAGTTTTGGTATGTGTGTCTTCATTAATCTCAAAATATTTTCTGGTTTCCTTTTTGATTTGTTCTTTGTTCCATTGGTTATTTGGGAGTGCATTGTTTAATTTCCACATATTTGTGAGTTTCCCAGTTTTTTTCCTATTACTGATTTTTAATTCTATTCCATTGTGATTGAGTAACATAATTTATATAATTTCTCTCCTTTCACATTTTTGAGATTTGTTTATGGCTTAGCATGTGGTGTCTTCAGGGAATGTTTCATGTACACTTGAGAAGATCATATGTTCTGTTGCCATTGCTGGGTGGAATGTTGTACAGATGTCTGTTGGGTTAGTTCATTTCTAGTGTTGTTCTTGTCTTCTGTTTCATTATTGATCTTCTGTCCACATGTTCTGCGTATTATTGAAGGTGAAGTGTTGAAGGCTCCAACTGTTGTTGTCAAATGTCTTCCTTCATTTTTGTTTGTTTTTGCTTTAGGGATTTTGGTGCTCTGTTGTTAAGTTGCATATGTGTTTATAGTTGTTACATGTTTCTGGTGGATTGATCCTTCTTTGGTTATAAAATGTCCCCTTATCTCTAGTAACACTTTGGTGTCTTAATCTGCTTTCTCTAAGATCGATGTAACCACTTTTAGCTTTCTTGCGGTTGCTGTCTGCTTGATATATTCTCCATCCTTTCACTTTGAATCTATTGTATCTTTGAATCTATGGTGTGTCTCCTCTGGCAGTGTTAAGTTGGATCATGGTTTGTTTTTGCTAAATCCCCTCTGACACACTCTGCTTTTGACCGGGTGGTTTAGTCCATTCACATTTCATGTTATTGACATGGTTGGGTTCCATCTGCCCTTCCAGTTTTTGTTTTCAGTTGTCTTGAGTCTTTTACATTCTGCTCTTCCTCCTTACTGCTTTATTTCTTTTGTGGTTGTTTTGGGGCTTGCCTTGTGCACAGTACCCTGTTAGAATCAGCTTTAGATTTATGCCAATTAAGTTCTGGTCATATATAGAAACACTACTCCTTTGTAGCTCTATTACATCTCCCCCTTACAAACTCCGTGGCACATGGTTATAATTATTTGTTTCTTTAGCACATTGCAGCTCTGCTCCCACCCACCCTCTTTGTGCTGTTATTGGCAAATATCTTAACACATATGTTACTCTATGTTACAGGCCCACGAATACTTTATATATAGTATATGTATATAAAATATATGTTTTATACAATGTCATTCTGTTAAGAGAAGAAAGGAGAAAATGTGCATTTATACCGTGTTTTTTATAATTACATAATTACCACTACTACCCACACTCTTCATTTTGTTCATATGCATTTGAATTACCACCCGAGGTCACTTGTTTTCAACCTGAAGAACTTTTGGTATTTCTTGTGAAGTCGGCCTGCTAGCAATAAGTTCGTTCAGTTTTTTGGTTTCCTGGGAAGATCCTTATTTGCCTTCACTTTTGAAGACTTACTGGCTGCACATAGGATTCTTGATTGCGTTTTTCTTGAGCACTTTCAGTACGTCATCCTACTGACTTCTGGCCCCTCTTGTTTCTGCTGGGAAGCCAGCTGTTAATCTTACGGGGTTCTGTTAGTAAGGAGTCCTTTCTCTTGGGGCTTTCATGATTTCCTCCTTGTCTTTTCACTTTCAGAGTTTTACCTCTGCTATGCCTGTTTGTGGATCTCTTTGAGTTCTGCCCCGATATGTAGGTTGTTGTTTTTCAAGAAGTTTGGGAAGTTTTCAGTGATTGTTTCTTTGAGTATCTTTTCTGTTCCTCTCCTCTCTTTCTCATCCTGTTTGGCACGTGTTTGAAAGCCGGGCGGCGTCTCACCTTTCTGAGGCTGTGCGGCGTTCCTCAGCTTGCATCATCTCCACTGATGGGTCTTCAGGTTTGTTTATTCCTTCTTCTCTCAGTTCAGGGCTGCTGTTGTGCTTTTCAAGTAAGTTTTTATTTTAGTCATTTCACTTTTTTAGCACCAGAATTTCTATTAAAAAAATTTCTTTCTCATGCTTGCTTCGGCAGCACATATACTAAAACAAATTTCTTTCTCTATATTCTTGTTCTCTGTGCTAGCGTTGACATCATACTTTCTTTTATTTCTTCAATCATGGTTTTCCATAATCTGTGAGCATGTTTGTACTGGGTGCTTTGCTGAGTGTAGCTCTTACACATTCTCACCATATGCTCACATGTGAGTTAACTAAGCCACATGATAGATATGTTCATTAACTGGATTGTGGTGATCATGTTACAAGTATAGGTGTATAAGAAATCCTCACGTTGTACCCCTTAAATATATACAGTTTGGTCAGTTTTCCTCAATAGAGCTAAAAAAATAGGTTGAGGGGCTTCCTGTGTCTTTACTGACCAAATCTGGCAAGGTTATGTGTTAAAAAGAACTTGAATGTGTAAAAATTTAATTTAAAATATTTTACAGTGACATAGATACTATCTGAATACATTTTATGTGGGATCCACAGGGAATGTAGGTCAGTTTCAGTGTGGGCTTGATGAGTTGATTCGCTGAGGGACAGGAACACGTCCGGGGGAGCCTAAGTTGTTTCCCCCTTGGCTGCTGAGTGCAGAACTCCTCACTCTCCCAGAAGTCATTTGCAGAGTCTGGTTACATGATTGTCAGCCTTTGAGGAGGTGGCCGTTGTGTCGTTGGAATGTTCACAGGGCGTCAGGCTGTGCTCCAGGATGGACACCCAAGTAAGTGCCCAGAGGTGCCCTCAGTGAGCCTGTGATTTTCCCTGTCAGCCCTTGCCTGCCCCACACAGGTGCTCTGTCCTCCACTTTGTTTGTCCTGTGTGGCCCTCCTTCTGCCCCAGGAGCAGCTGTGACTTGGTTGGGAGACACTCTCTGTTGACACAGAACCCAGTCCTTGGACACCTGTGGTTTCTCCCTCCATCGGTCCCCTCTTATCTTCAGGGCCATTCCTAGGGACACAGGCCCTTGCGGATCTGTTGTTCCGTGACTTTGGCTGCCCCTCCTCAACCCTCTCTCTTCCTGGTCTGTCATTGTTCTCCTTGGCAAGATTCCAAGTGTGGGTTAATTCCATGACTGAACTTCTCCACTCAGTACCCGAGAGGATTTCTGCTAAGGAAACCGTATATCTGTGCTGATGCTGCTGATTAAAATTCAGCACCCCGCCCCCCCCCCCACCGCAACGGTCTCCACTTCGCACCCATGTTGTTACCAGCACTTTCTCGTCTCTGCCCTGTCCAGACGCCCCTCTGTTCTCCCACCCCATCTCTCCCTGTGGTGGGACTCCGCGTCTCAGCCCTCCTCAGGCTCCCCCACCTACTTCCTTACTCATTTACTCTCCGCAAGCAACATGCTCCATTTCACACAAAGAACACAGAGGTCAAAGGAAACACTTTTCGTGCCTTGTCCCCAGGCTGCTCTTCTGTTTTCCTCCTGTGCTCTCACTCTGGGAGGGTGGGTGGGGGGGATGTGTCCTTCCTGCCAGGGGGTTTTCTGTTCACTGTGTTCTTGGCTCCTCTCCTGCATCAGGTCTGTTCCCTCTTTTCATTCCTTCTGACGGGATTTTACCACGTCCTCTTGGCCCATTTCCACGTTTCTAGTGTCCTTCCTACCTAAGCTCCTCCTGCGATCTGCTGCCGGATTTGTGCTCCGCAGGTACAGACCTGCTTGTGTTTTGCGTGAGACTCTGTCAGCCATGCCCAGGATAGCATTCAGACTCAGGCAGAGGGTTCTGTCCGTGGTGACTGTCACATGTGTGACCACTCCACAGTCTTGGTGACATGGTCGGTCCTGCTGGTGACTTTGCACGTAGGGGCCTCTGCTGAGGGTAGTGTTCCCTCATCTGGACACCTTCTCTGGTGCACAGGCCCAGCTTCCTCGGAGAAGCCCCTCCCTCCTACGCTGGGGTGCGTGGCTCTTCAAGCGTGGCCGTGATGCTCTGAACGCTGCTCCAGAACAGCATGCATGGTGTTAATTTGTGGCCGGCACACCATGTCCTCTCTAATTGGATGGCCAGCTTTTGTCTGCAGGACCTGTGCCACGGCTCGCTCTCGCAGGGTGCTCTTTAAAGCTCTAAAGAACTTGCAGAAATTACGTGCAGTGTGACTTCGGTCATAAATTTAATCTTACATGTTTTAAAGTAGAATAGTCCTTTTTAAAACAATTCAGCAAAGTTACACAACCTAGAATGGGGATTTTAACTTTTCGGAAAATTAATAGACAATCTTTATTTGAGCTATAAAATTCTCTCCAGTGGTAATAGGTCTACATAGGCTTAACGTGACCATGAGTCTCATTTGTCCCTCAGTTTTATATGAGACATTTGTCCCCTATAATTTGGCTGGTTGTAGGATACTTCATCAGAGTATCTGGTTTCTCTTCTGTTCCCCGTTTCCCAAGTTGTGCATCCCCCCTCCTCCCTTCCCTGACTGAGTTTATTCAGCAGAAATGTTTGAGTTCGTCCCATATGCAAACTCCTCGTGGTGTAAGTACTACTTAAGAGAAGCACTGACCTGTTTTTTGCCCATTCCGGGCACTGAAATCTTGGTATCATTAGTCAAGTAATATCCTGCAGTCCAGACATCTCTCTGGAATGGTTGAAATGGTTCTTTAATGGAGAAACTAGTGAAGGCAGTCAAAGAAATTTTGAGTGAGAAACACCTACCTGAACACCCGTATGCGTATATGCACTTACGTGGACTTAGACTTTCACTTAACCCAAGTATCACTGCCCGTGGCAGATGGACTGAGACTCGGTAGGACTGATTTCCTTCGGTTCGCTGGTTACCGACGGCCACCCTCCTCAGTGACCCCGCCCTGGCTCACAGCTGTGACTTCTGTCACCGCCTCTGCCTCAGTCTGTAGAAGAAAAGCTGCTCAGAAGTGATGCTTTGAGTCGAGTTTCGTAGATGGTGGTGCCGGGGTCGGCCCCTCCTTCTTGTCAGCCACTGTATGGCTGTGTCGCACGGCCCTCTTTAACCCCCGTCTCGTGTGTGTTGCCGTGTTACTAGCTGATTTTGTGAGCGGTGTAGACCGTGCTGATAGGGTGGCTTCATTCTGTTCCTCTTGGTAGAAGAATTAGCTTTCCAGACTGTGGTCTGAGCAGGACCCTGTTCCCACCGTCGGGCAAGCCTTGATGGCATTGCCCTCCCCTGGCCCGAAGGCTGTGCCCTTGCAGCCGCCCTGGGCCGCTTGCTTGCCTCTCACAAACCCGTTGTCGGGTGTCATGTCTGTCTGCAGGAGCTGGAGCCAGGCAGGGCTGGCCTGGCCTGGGCCACCGTGACCACCACCCCATGTCCACCACTCGGCTGTGCAGGAATTGAGACCAGTGATCCTGAGACAGTTTCTGATAGAAACATTTAAGGAAATTTACCTAAGTTTAACCAATAACAAAGTATGTACCGGGGCACCTGGGTGGCTCAGGTGGTTGGGTGACTGACTTTGGCTCAGGTCATGATCTCGCAGTTTGTGACTTCGAGCCCCGCATCAGGCTCTGTGCTGACAGCTCGGATCCTGGAGCCTGCTTCGGATTCTGTGTCGCCTTCTCTCTCTACCCCTCCCCTGCTCACGCTCTGTGTCTCTGTCTCTCAATAATAAATAAACGTTAAAAAAATTAAAAAACAAAAAAGCATGTACCTCACATACATCCCACATCAGGGTCGACCTTTTTTGCGCAGGACTTTTTAGAGTCCTTAATATGCTAATTGTCGTCAGTCACCAAGATGAGTGTGTGATTGATATTTAGTGTTCCCTCATCTTCTTTGACCTTGAAACTCTCTTTTTCCCCATGGAAATAGTATTTGGAAAACAGAGTTCAAGCCTAATTGAAGATTAGAAATAGCAGTCACCTCAAAATCTTAACTGTGGGGTTTTTTTGTTTTTATTTCACCATAATTAACCAACACTGTTTCTGTTACTTTCAGGTAGATATAGTGATTCATCACACCTGGTGCTCATCACAACAGGTGCATCCTTTGTCTGCATCACCTGTCTTCCCATCCCCAACCCACCTCCCCTCTGGTGACCAGCACTGTGTTCTCTGGACTTAAGAGTCTGTTTACCGGCTTGTCTCTCTCTCTCTCTCTCTCTCTCTCTGTCTCTCTGTCTCCCCCTTTTTCCCCCTTTGCTTGCTTGTTTTGTTTCTTAAATTCCATATAGGAGTGAAATCATGGGGTATTTGTCTTTCTCTGGCTGATTTATTTTGCTTAACATTATACTCTGGCTCCATCCATGTCATTGCAAATGGCAAGATTTCATTCTGTTTTATTGCTAATATTCCGTTGCATATATATTTTACCACATCTTATTTATGGATGGACACTATGGACAGATGGACACTACGGACAGATGGACACTGTGTACGGGTGGACACTATGGATGGACCCTGGACGGATGGACACGCTCCGTATGGATGGATAGCCGTCTTGGCTACTGTAAATAACGATGCAAGGAACAGGGGGTCATGTATCTTCTCAGATTAGTGTTTATCTTTTCTTCGGGTAAATATGCTTCCTGTCTTATTTCTGTATTCAGCTCTGTTTAAGATCGTGTGTTCCTGTGTCCTGTGCTCTGTCCCTACCTTGCTGCTTCACTCAGCCCACGGCGTGTGTTCCACACCGAGAGCACAGAGCGATGTGACCGGGCGGGACCTTCCCACCCTGCCCATACCCCCTATCTCTCTGGTCCTTGTTCCCAGGTCACATGTGGTTCCCTGCACTCCCGCCCTCTCCCCAGGTCCTTGTTCCCAGGTCACATGTGGTTCCCTGCGCTCCCGCCCTGCCCACACCCCCTGTCTCCCTAGGTGCCTGTTCCCAGGTCACATGTGGTTGTGGTCTCGGGTTTTCAGGGCTTCCCCTCACCCTGTCCCCTGCTTGTGAGCACATGACCGCTCTTTCCTGCCTGCTCCACCAGGTCTGCCCCGGCCTTGCCATGGACTCTGGAGCCCCTACCGCTCGGCCTGTCCCCTCAGACTTTGTGCCTAAAAACCCGCTGTTTGTTCAGCTCTGCAGAGCCCTCGAAGCCGACGCTTCTCTGCTGGCATCTGCCCCCCTCCCACTGTTGTACCTGGGGTTCTGTGGGTCTGCAGCCCACCGGCCCCGTGGTGCACTTCCGGGGGCAGGCATGGGGGTGTCTGCCTTACTCCTTCCATCAGATGCTCTGGGGCAGATTTGTGAGAAGGACATGACCCTGTCCGTGGGGGCTGCACCTGTCACCAGGCATGGTGTGAGGCACTGCTGGCAGGTGACAGCCTTTGAAAGTTGAAGGTGAATGGGGCGTTTGTGGCAGGAAGGAGTCAAGGAGGGTGTTCTATTCAAACTTAATTTGGAATAGTATTTCAATAGGAAAGTGAGGAAAGGTCACTGGGTAGGGCTGAGGAACTGAATGTCCAAAAGGTCAGGCTGCATAGGGTTATACCCAGTGTTGCCTTTGGTTGGTGCCTGCAGGACAGAGAACTCACAGGTGCCCCCTGCTCGCCCAAGGCCGTGCTCCCGGGCAGGACAGAGAACCCACAGGTGCTCCTTGCTTCCTGGTGACCGTGCTCCTGGGCGGGACAGAGAACCCACGGGTGCTCCCTGCTTCCCTGTGACCATGCTCCTGGGCGGGACAGAGAACCCATGGGCGCCCCCTGCTCGCCCATAACTGTGCTCCCGGGCAGGACAGAGAACCCACGGGTGCTCCCTGCTTCCTGGTGACTGTGCTCCTGGGCGGGACAGAGAACCCATGGGTGCTCCCAGGCGGGACAGAGAACCCACGGGCGCCCTCTGCTCACCCGTGACCGTGCTCCCGGGTGGGACAGAGAACCCACGGGTGCTCTCTGCTTCCTGGTGACTGTGCTCCCGGGCGGGACAGAGAATCCACAGGCCCGGCCCCGCTCGCCCACGACTGTGCTCCTGGGTGGCCGTGGGTGGAAAGCTTCCACAGGGCAGCCCTTTGCTGTTATGCCAGACGCGGGCGTGGGAGGCCTGCGCAGGGTGCACACGGGGCCTCTCTGTGCGTGTGAGTCCGTGTGCAAGCAGGCATAGGGTTGACCTTGGAAGAAGACCATTCAGGGCGCATGTGGCGGTTGCTGTGAGCCTGGGAGCGTCCACAACACATGATACGCCAGGTGCTACGTGGCTGCCATCCACGAGGAGCCGGGAAGGCCCGCGGAAATGTGGGGGAGGGTGCAGCACGGGGTGGGTATGGGGAGGGCACATTCCGGAGAGCCTGGCCGCCAGAAGGTCTGGGGAGCATCGCGCCCGCCCGGGGTGGAGAGCAGAGCCCGGGCCCCTGGTGGTCTGGGGCGCGCCGCGCACGCACGCACGCGGTAGCGCATGCGCACTTGTTCACGAGCCCTGCCGCAGGCGGTCTCACGGCCGCCCGGCTGGCTGCTGTCAGAACCCAGAGAACAGCAGATGCGGGCAAGGGCACAGAGAAAAGGGGCACCTTGTGTCCTGCTGGTGGGAATGCAAAGTCCTGCAGCCACGTGGAGGTCCAGAGAGGTAAGAAAAGCGCCACCACCGGGGCCAGAATTTCACTAAGTATACACGCCTCCTGGCGGAAGCAGGGACTTGGGTCCTGCATGGCTGTGCTCACGGCAGCCAGCAGGTGTGTTCCTGTGCAGAGAGGGGCTGAAATGTGTCCGCACGTGTGTCCACACGCGTGCACGTGTGTACGTGTGTGTCCTGTTATCTAGGTGCAGCGTTTCTCCAGAGACTCCCAACCACGACAACGTCGTTTGCCGTTCAGTAGACAGGAAGAAAAACTAGAATAATCCTGAAGAAGAATTGTTTCATGCGTCTTAACCATGCCGAGATGATCGATTAAATGAACAGGCATTTGTGATTTATCTTAGTTACATGTGCTCAGTGCACTCAGATTTTCTTACACTGCAAATAAATTTAATTAAATTTAATTAAATGGATGGAACCAGTATGCGCCCTTGTCTACAGCAGAGAAGCAGGAGGAATGTGAGAGGAGAGGGCTGCTGGAGGCCATGGCCCCATGGTCTTGGGTGAAGACGGGCTGACGTGGCCTCAGGGCCCCGGGGAGTTGCGGCAGGAGTCTCCTGGGTGGATTCAGCCCTCGAAGGGGGGACGCTGTGGTCGTGGCCGAGCACCTGCCCGCCTGTCTGTGTGTCTGTCTCCGCGCTCATTTCTATCTGTCTTTGGGGAGAATGTGTATCGAGTCCCCTCTGTGCGAGGTGCTCCAGTTCTGGGACAGCTTGTGAGTGACACAGCGCCATGTCCCCTGCGTCCCTCCCCAGGGGCCTCAGCGGGGGCCAGGTTGTGGCCCGCCTCCTCACCTTCCCCGGGGTCCACCGCTCCTGGAAGGTGGGGTTCCCCTCATCATGTACTAAGTCACAGAGGATCCCACCTGCTTGTATAATGCTGCCCTGAAGCTTCCCTGACTGCTGTGCTGGAGATTTGGCTGTCAGTTGATGGCATGGTGGATGGCGTCGTGGGTGGCGTGATGGATGGTGTGGTCAGTGCTGTGGTGGGTGGTGTGGTGGGTGGTGTGGATGGTATGGTCAATGGCATGGTGGGTGGCGTGATGGATGTTGTGGTCAGTGGTGTGGTGGGTGGCGTGGTCAATGGCGTGGTGGGTGGCACGAGGGACGGTGTGGTCAGTGGCGTGGTAGGTGGTGTGGTGGATGGTGTTGTGGTCAGTGGCATGGTAGGTGGCATGGTCAATGGCGTGGTGGGTTGTGTGGTGGATGGCATGGTGGTGGTGTGATGGATGGTGTGGTCGATGGCGTGGTGGGTGGTGTGGTGGACGATGTGGTCAGTGGCATGGTAGGTGACGTGGATGGCATGGTGGATGGCGTGGTGGGTGGTGTGATGGATGGTGTGGTCAGTGGTGTGGGTGGCGTGGTCAATGGCGTGGTGGGTGGTGTGGTGGATGGTGTGGTCAATGGCATGGTGGGTGGCGTGATGGATGTTGTGGTCATTGGTGTGGTGGGTGGCGTGGTCAATGGCGTGGTGGGTGGCACGAGGGATGGTGTGGTCAGTGGCGTGGTAGGTGGCGTGGTGGATGGCGTGGTTGCGGTGCTAAGTGATTCTTGCCTCCTGCCCACATGTGCTTCTCATCACAGGGGTGGCCGTGGGACTGCACTTTGTACCTAAGAGATGCCAGTGGAGGCGCTGCGTTCCTTGTGGTGACCCTGAGGAGCCAGTGCGTGACTGCTTGCCCCCACCCCGTGGCCGTGGGCTCCGGACAGTGGTCTCCGTGTGTCTCCCCTGAAATGGACGCAGTCAGCGAGCTTCATCTGTGTGTCTGCCACCCAGGCACCGGGGGACTGTTTGCCGCTACGGCACAAGCAGGGCATTTGCATGTTCTGTGCAGGGTTCTGAAGCCACGGTTGTGAGTGGGCATTTGACAGGCAGTCACCAGGCCAGGTCAGCTCACGCCACAGTGGTGGAAGTTCTGTTTCTGAAGCCCGAAGGGTCCATCTGAGCTGTGAAACGTCCAGCAGTCCCATGACCTCTCCATTCCTCAGTTTACTCTAAAGTGGGGGAATCATGGCAGGTTTCCTGAGATCGCCACGGATATGGAATCAGCGCGCGACAGGCGAGCATGTGGCCCGAGGCCCGGACAGTGAGTGCTGTTGGATTTGTGCATCCTGATATCCACAGGTTTGCTTGCAGCTGCCACGCCCTGTATTCATCTGGGGGGCAGTCCCGCCTCGTGGGCCCCGCTGGGAGCAGCGGGAAAGGAGCCCTTGGTGTCCTGGGACCCCACAACTCAGACGCAGACCCCTGCACCTGCTGTTTGTTAGGGTCAGTGGTCTGAGGCTGATGACCACTCTCGCATGTGTCACTGTACCGAGTACCTCAACAGACACTGACTCAGGGCCCACGTCAAGCCCGGCTCTGGGCCCTGGGGCCACAGCACGGCCCCCTGACAGACCGTCCTGCCTGCACAGAGCTCCTGCTCTAGCGGGGCAGGGGGAGAGCGCACAGAAGCAGGAGGTAGCACCAGGCCATGTAAACTATGAGGGAGCACAGTGTGGGGAGAGCGGAGGAGCGGGTGCAGAGAAATGACCTTGAGAAGGCTGGAGGGACCTTGCAGGGAATCTGGAGGGAGCCATCGGTGAGGACGTCCTGGAGGGGAGCTTGCCAGCAGAGGGCAGCACGGGCAAAGGCCCTGGGGGATGCTTGGCAGGTGGAAGAGCAGCAAAGGGCCTGAGCGGCAGGAGCTCTTGAGGGGGCTGAGATCAGTAGCTCCTGCCACAGAGCTCTGGGGGCTTTGGGGCATTTAGGGACCAAGTGTTCTGAGGATGTGTCAGAGTGTTCTGGGCCAACGATGACATCCAGACTGGCTTAGAAGGTCAGACTGGTTTGTGTGTGAAGACCAGTTTTGGGGCCACAAGAGCGGAAGCAGGCAGACCAGTCAGGAGGATGCTGGACTCATCGGGCCAGTGGGAGCACGGCCGGGACAGGAGTGGGGTGCGTGAGACCCTGCCTGAGTCTGATGCAGGCTTCCAAGTGAGGTCTGAGGCCCCCGCCGGGGACAGTGTGCTGGCACCACTTGCAGAGATGTGGTCATGCGTGGATGGGGAGGTCGTTTGTTAGGGGGACATGTTAATTTTGAGATCCCACTGGACGTGTGAGTGGTAACAACAAGTGGGCAGTTGTACGTGTGGCCCTGAGATCCAGGGAAGGGAGTGTGCAGGGCTCGAGGATTCTGGACCAGGGCCCGGGTGGTGATGGAGAAAAGCCGTGTCCTAGGCACCCAGAGCCGAGAGGCGAGACGAGGATTCGGCACAGAAGACTGGGAAGGAGCCGGAAGCCAAGGCGGGGGCCCTCCTGTGCTGTCAGAGGGCATGAGTTCAGATGGAGGCTCGGTTAAGGGGAAGGTTCACAGGTGACGTGGAACCAAGCGTTTCTGTGGGGTCTTGGCGTGGACCCTCAGTGCTCCACTCACATCTCCAGGGGGCGCACATGGCAGGAGTGGGGTGTTGGGTAAGGTGCTTATTTTATAGCGTTAGGCGTTGACCGTTCTTGAACTTTCAGAGAACATAATTGACACAATTACCAGCGTTTCTGTGCGAATAACAGAGCTCTTTAAAGTGCCAGTGTTTGTGGGTCATCACTGGCCCCCACGTCCCTTCACCTCTGTGGACTGAAGTCTCCGGGACCCCTCACCCTGCAGTCAGGAGGGACAGCCCGTTGGTGGTGAGGCTGGATGACCCGTGATTTAAGTCACTCTTTGCTTTTCCGATGATTTGTTTACAAAAAGTGAGAAATGATGTTTGTTCTCGTAATTTAAGTTGTTACGCCTTTTCAAAGCTGTCCATAGGACTGTAAGCTCCTAATTAGTTCCTGAGTTCTTAACTTTGTCAATCAATAGTTCCTGAAACTTAGACTAACAAGTGTGTGGGCCAGCGTTGTGAAACAGCCAGTCTAAATTCATTACATGCCAATTTCTGCTATTTTAAAACTCAGATAACTGTTCTGTAAAATTAAGTTAAATGGTCTCTTCTATAAGAATGGAAATATCTGCAACTTTTCTTGGCCCTTTTCTGTCTGTAACGGGTACAATTTGTGCAGTGTGTGTGCTGGCACTTCTTGGTTCCAGGCATGCCCCCTCCCCCACCCCGTCTACAGGATACAAGTATATTGTTTGACTTTCAGAAATGAGGTGTTTGACTCCTTCACGAGACCCGAAAGGCAGGCTGTCCTGAGGGGGTTTAGTTTTCTAAATCCTCAGGACCCTGTGAACACCCCGTGAGCGTGGGGTCACCTTTCCAGATTACAGGCGTTTGTTCTGTGCCAGCCGTTGGGGTGGGGCAGCATGAGGGGCTTGAGGTCCTCACTGCAGACCAAGGATGGACTCAGGGGACGGTATGAGGAGGCACCCCCATCCCGAGGTCGGCCTCTCCTGACAGCAGCACTGAGGGAAGCTTCTGGAAGTTTGAGTGCAGTGCATGCCTGAGGGAGAGCAGGGCCGGGGTGGTTGGTGAGGGTCTCTCCCAGTGTGGGGCCAGCCCTCCAGTTCCCCCCCACCCCTGACTTTCTTGTTGAGCAGAATGTAAGTCCATTGGCTTCCCTGGCTTTAGGGCTTGACCCTGACACCCTGTCTCACTGTTTCTACCCTCCACATGGCTGCCTGCCTGCCTGTTCCCATAACAGGGCCTCTCCCCTGCACCCGGTCCTTCCTGGGGGGGTCCCCACACCACAGTAAGTGGGACCCCGTCCTTCCCGGGGGGCCCTGCCCCACAGTAACTAGAACCCCGTCCTTCCCCCTGGGGGGCCCCCAGCCCACAGTAACTAGGACCCCGTCATCCCCAGGCAGCCCTCACCCCTCGTCCTTCCCAGGGGCCCCCAGCCCATAGTAACTGGGACCCCATCCTTCCCTCCAGGGGGGACCCCGCCCCGCAGTAACTGGGACCCCGTCCTTCTCCCCGGGGGGGGGGACCCTGCCCCACAGTAATGAGGACTCAGGAGCTGGCATTGCTCTGGCAGATGCTCAGGATCGCCCAGTGAGAATTGGGGAACAATTCGGAAGCCACACGTGCTCAAGAGCACACACCCCTGTCGTGGTGGCTTGGCCCCTCCCCTGCCTCCCCTGTGTCCCCGTCCATCACGGGGAGAGCCCGAGAGGATGTCCTCACAGGATGGTCCCGGGCAGTCGCCAGGGCCCCCTGCATGCAGCCCCACTGCGCTGCGAGCCGGGCTGGGCCGTGCAGACACCGGGGTGCAGCACGAGATCTTTGGTTGAGGAAAACCTCTCCGAGAACCGCTGGGGCGGTCCCTCACCCCGGTGCTCCCGTAGTCACCTGCTGGTGTTGACGGCACGCAGGGGCTGGGCCCACTCCAGGGCCCTACGATGTCCTGTCTCCGTGGGCTGCCCTGCGGGAGGTTTGCGCCAGGCTTCGTGGCCGAGGACCTCTGCTCTGGGCCTCCAGATGCCGAGGAGGCTGGTGGTGGTCTCTGGCTTCAGCCAGGGTGCTCCAGGGCCACAGAGCCGCAGGGCTCACGGGTGTGTCCGTCTGTCCCCCTCTCTGTGTCTCTCTGGCAGGACGTTTGTCGTGAGGAAGTGGCTCGCGCATCACGGAGGCTGCGTCCGCAGGCTGGAGGCCCAGGGGCTCCGAGAACCAGGGAGCTGCCAGCTCATCTCCCAGGGTGAGGGCAGCAGGCACACTGTAGTGCCGGCTCCCGCCCTGAGGCGGAGAAGCGGGGGCAGCTCCTTCCTCCTCCCCTTTGGTCCTGCTCAGGCCCCGAGGGGACTGAACTATACCGCCACGCTGCCGGTCTGGTGCCGGGTCTGCTGGGGCAGGCGGTCTGTGCTCTGGAAACCCTCAGACATGCCCAGAAACGGGGTTTCGTCTCGGCACCCTGAGGCCGGTCAAGGACGCCTCGGGACGCACGAAGTTAACCGTGGCCGGCACGGAGCCAGCAGGGTGGGCATCTCCAGCCGGGGGGCACGCGGTGGGCTGTGCGTGCAGTCTGACGGCCATGATCACCCCGGAGGAAGGGGTTTGAGGGCGTCGAGGAGCGAAGACGGCGTTTCTGGCCACAGCCGTCCTGCAAGCCTGTTGCTCTACTTGGTCTCGTTCTCGAACGTGGGGGGTGTGCTGACGTGTGCCTCTCAGCCGGCTGTTTGCTGAGGGTGCAGAGGCTGACTCCCTGCTGGCCTGTTGCAAAGAACAGCTCTTGTAAGGCTGGGCAGTGACCTATGTCGTGCACTCAGAAGTGGTTGTTATCGTTGGAAACACTCTACACAGCTCGCTCAGTACGTGGTTCTCGGCCTCGAACATCGCCCCTCAGTTTGTGGATGTGCTGGGCGCCCCGCAGGCCCCCTGAGCTGGCGGCTGTGGGGAGCTCACCAGCTGCAGTGTGTGGTTCCCCCGTTGCCTCACTTGGGGGTGACGTTGGGCTTGGAGTCGTGGCCTCTCCTTCTCCAGGGTGTTAGGTGCCAGTGCGGCGACATTGGGCGGATCACCGATGAGGACAGCCGTGTGGAACTTGACCCGCCAGTGGGTCTGGTCGTGTGGCCTCTGCCCATCCAGTGCCATTTCAGAGAGAGGTCCCTGCAGCTAGGTGACTTTGGGGTTTTCCCTGTTTCCCCCTGAAATCACAGGCAGAACCTTGTTCGGCTTCAGTGAGAGGCTTGCACTACACTGTTGAGAATGGCTTTTTATTTTGAGGTTCTCATTGCGTGGTCATGTCCAGTGGTGTCACGGGGTTTGTTTATTCACATCAGAACCGTGACGGGCTCCTTCCTGCAAGGGCCCATCTGGATGAGCTCCCAGGACAGGGTTTGAGGGCTGCTGTGGGTCAGCAGGGGCAGCCCCCACATGGGTTTCTCAGCTGTCGCCCCAGCCACCCGACCGAGAGGAGGGGACCGTTGACCTCGCTTTGTACGGACGCCCTGAGCTGTGTGTCTGTTGCCACGGAGGTGATGCTTTGTGGTTTGTAAGGAACGTTCAGTGCGGTTTTGTTGTTTGGAACACCACAGCAGTGAAGAGGGGCTATTAACTCCGTCTGGCGGGTTGAATTTTAATCCTTGTGTTGACATCCATCTTTCCAGTACACAGCATGATGTGCACACACGAACCCTGCATGTGCAGTGTCTCTGGGGGCTGTTGTCTGTGCGGCCCGTGCTCTGTGGTAATGCTTCGACCAGCAGAGATGCACCCGCCTCCCAGGAGAGGCGTGCGGTCACCCCGGGTCTCCTGTGTGTGACAGATGACAGCCGTTCTGCCGACAGAACAGTCCCTTGGTGGAGGGAGGGAGGGTCCAAGGAGGCCCAGCCGTGGGCACAGAGCCAGAGAGCCTGCCCTCCCCACGTCCTCAGCGGGCAGGTGGGGCACCTGCAGGAGGCTCATGTTCACTGTGTGGTGAAGTCCCTACGGTCCCCCGGACGTGCTTGCATTTTGTGTGAAATACAAGCCAGTTTCCAGTTTCCAGCATCGATGAGCATTCTCCCACCCTTCCCTCCCCCAGCACCCTCACCAGACGGTGCATCTGTCACACCTAATGATGTCGCCATCGCCCAGAGTCCACAGTCTACACCGGGGTCCCTCTTGGTGTCATGCATCCTGTGGGTTTGCGGAAATGTGCGGTGACTTGTGTCCATCATTACGGTGTCACCCAGCCTAGTCTCACTGCCCCGAACCCCTCTGTGCTCCACCTGTTCGTCCTCCCTCCTCCCACAACCCCTGGCAGCCAGCCTCTCGTCTTCTCACTGTGTCCGTAGTTTTGCCTTTTCCAGGACGTCCTGGAGCTGGAATCACACCGTAAGTAGTCTTTCCAGATTGGCTTCTTTCCCTGAGCGATGCGCATTAAGGTTCCTGCATGCTTTCATGGTTGGATAGCTCACCTCTTTTTCATGCTGAACGATATTGTATTGTCTGGATGGACCATTTTATCCATTCATCTGCTGAGGGGCTTCCAAGTTTGGGCAATTATGATAAAGCTGCTGTAAACTTCTGTGTACAGGCATTTGCGTGGACGTGAGTTTTCAACTGCTTTGGGAAATATCAAGGAGCAGGATTTCTGAATTGTACGTCAAGAGTGTGGTTAGTTCTGTAAGAAACAGCCACCCTGCATCCCCTAGAAACAGCCATCCTGTGTCCTGTAGAAACAGCCACCCTGGGTCCCCTAGAAACAGCCATCCCACGTCCTGTATAAACAGCCACCCCCTGTCCCCTAGAAACAGCCATCCTGCGTCCCGTAGAAACAGCCACCCTGGGTCCCCTAGAAACAGCCACCCTGGGTCCCCTAGAAACAGCCATCCCGTGTCCTGTACAAACAGCCACCCCCTGTCCCCTAGAAACAGCCATCCTGCGTCCTGTAGAAACAGCCACCCTGCATCCCCTAGAGACAGCCACCCTGGGTCTCCTAGAAACAGCCACACTGGGTCCCCTAGAAACAGCCATCCCGCATCATGTATAAACAGCCACCCCCTGTCCCCTAGAAACAGCCATCCTGCATCCTGTAGAAACAGCCACCCTGCATCCCCTAGAAACAGCCACCCTGGGTCCCCTAGAAACAGCCATCCCGCATCCTGTACAAACAGCCACCCCCTGTCCCCTAGAAACAGCCATCCTGCGTCCTGTAGAAACAGCCACCCTGCATCCCCTAGAAACAGCCACCCCCTGTCCCCTAGAAACAGCCATCCCGCATCCTGTATAAACAGCCACCCCCTGTCCCCTAGAAACAGCCATCCTGCGTCCCCTGCAGAGGGAGAGGGACAGCTTCCGTTGCTCCGCGTCCTCGTTCGCCAGCGCTTGGTGTGCTCAGTGCTCTGGGTTTGGGCTGTCCTCACAGGTGTGGGTGGCGTCTCCTTGTCTGAATTTGCGTTTCCCTGATGACACGGGATGTGGCATGTCTTCTCACGTGCCTCTTTGCTGTCAGTCAAGGTCTTTGGCCCACGGCTTGAGTTGTCTGTTTTCTCGTTGGGTGTTCTGTGCACATTTTGGATAGTAGTCCTTTATGAGGTGTGTCTTATGCAGGTATTTTCTCCAGCCTGTGACTTGTGTCTTCTCTAGACAGTGCCTTTCACAGAGCAGAAGATTTTAGTTTTCATCAGGTGCCGCTTACTAATTCTTTCTTTCATGGCTCGTGCCTGCGGTGTTGTACCTAAAAGGGCGTCTCCCTGAGGAAGTGCGTCTAGGGTTTTCTTCTGTGCTATGCACTAGGGGATTTACAGTTTTGTCCTTCACGTTTAACCTGTGATCTACTTTGCGCTGTTTGTTGTGAAGGCTGCAAGTTCTGTGTCTGGATTCATCATTTTGCGCGTGGACGCCTTTGTTGTGAAGACCATCCGTCTGCTCCGCTGTGTTGCTGGGGTCCCTTTGCCAGAGATGAGTTGTCTGTGCTTATGTTCCACTGGTCTGTCATCCGTTCTTTCACTGATACCATGCTGCCTTGATTACTGTGTTTAAATAGAAGCACTTGACCTGAGTCCTTCACTTATAGCCCTTCGTAAACATTTTACCGTGAAGTGACTCTGGATTGGGCCAGACCGTGCTCATGTTTTGTTCTTGCTCCTAGCGTTTGCCTTATCCGGGTTTGCTGGATGTGGGTTTTGTATGAGGTAACGACTGAGTTCAGGTGTGTCTGACTTATAATGAGAAAGCTATAAAAATGTGTGGAAGCACTTTAATTCCAAATAGGTGTTTTGGTCATTTTTGTCATTTTGAATGCCCTTAAGGACAGGGGCAGGCACTTGGGTGGCTCAGTTGGTTGAGCGTCCAACTCTTGATTTCGGCTCAGGTCATGCACGATCTTACGGTTTGTGAGTTTGAGCCCCAGGTTGGGCTCTGTGCTGGTAGTGTGGAGCCTGCTTAGGATTCTCTCTCTCCCTCTCTCTGCCCCTCCCCCACTTATTCTCTCTCTCTCTCTCTCTCTCTCTCTCTCTCTCTCTCTCTCTTTCTCTCTCTCTCAAAATAAATAAACATTAAACGAATAAACATCCTTCAGGACAATTTAATACTGCTTTCCTATAATTGTAAAAATCATTGTACAGACTGGCCGTACGTTATTTTATGTGAGTTAATTTTAATTATCACGTGAATCCTACATGTACACACTATAAAAAGTGAAGTGGTTTTAGGAGGTGTGTGAAGAGCGGCCCCGCCCTGTCCTGCTGCCTGGAGACCCCTGTCCCCTCCGAGTGCCCCGCTGGCGTGTGTGGAAGATGGGGCCTCTCTGGCCCCTCCCCCTGTGCTCAGTGTCCCTTCTGTCCTGATTTTTGGGTAAATCGATGGTCAGTACTTCGATCACATTCAGTTTATAGGATCACACCTCTTTTTTTGGTAACGTCTTTTATTGTTTGTTAATTGCCTTATTCTTTACTGTCTTAACATTTTTATCTTTCTTTCCTGTGTGTTCAGCCTGCATCCGTCCTCCGCACTCCCTCCTTCCCTGGGGCCATGACCGGGTGTCACGTGGGGACCCTCCACCTGAGTGTGGCCCTAGCCTCCCCGGGGGTGGGGGGGTGGCCTCTCGGGCTCTCTGTCTGCTCCTGCCACAGGTCTTGTGGGATCATTTTAGAAAGTGACCCATTTTATGCCTTGCTTGTCTCATGCTGTCTTCTGTTTCTCCCTTGGAATTTCTAAAACACCGTTTCTGCATATTCTAGCTTCCAGTATTTAGTATTTTGGTTGAGTTTGGGACTGTTTGTTCTGGATTTTCATGATGGTGAATCTTAGGCTTGTCACGTTGTGCTGGCTGTGCCAGGAGCTCAGTGGGCCTGTTGAGTCTGAAATTACGTTGTTCAGACCTGTGGATCATGACCGTCTGTGTGATGCTATGTATTGTTTCGTGGCCTTTCACTCTGGACCTCCCACTGGCCGGAATGGTGTGCCCCCCGGGATGGCCACATAACCTCTGTTCTCTCCTTTTTTCCCCTCTTTATATAATTTTTCTCTAAACCTTCTGGGAGACTTCCTTGAATTTGTTTTTTCAACTATTTTTTAAGATTTTATATTCATTTTTGTTTTCTTTTTAAATTTCCAAAAGCTGTTTCTTGTTCTGTAGATTTCCCTTTTATAAGAATAGCATCCTGTTCTTGGGTCATGGACAAAATCTCTCCTCCGTCTTTCTGCAATGTTAATTATCATTATCTTAAAATGTTCTCTCGTTTTGGTAATGCTTCTGTTTCCTCTGATTTTGTTTTTCTTAGTCACTGTCAGAGTGGGGGGTTTCTTTAAATGCATGATAATCCTCAGCTGTGAGTTTTCATTAAGTGCAAGACATTAAACATTTATGTGGAGTTGGTTTTTGGTGAATAAATGGGGCTTATTGGCTGGTGGAATTTTCCACACAGATCTGGTGGCAAGCCAGTTTTAATTGGAAAGCCTACGTTAATAGGAGGTGTTTTCTCTTGGCCTTTTTCATTTTTCAGAGGAGAATATTCTGGTCTCCTGCTTGGGGAGGACGGGGGTGGGGCAGGTGACAGGCCAGGGTTCTCCTTCTGGAAGAAGGTGAAGCAGGTGAGAGGCAGAACCGTTGGGCGTGCCAGCTTTGTGTCTCGCTTCTGTGCAGCCCCGGGATCGCTCCCCAGCACCCGTGTGCTTTTTGCTCCCTCTGGTTCATGTCTCTGGGTGTGGGAGGGGGGCCTGGGCACGACACACTCCGGCGTGGCTGCTTGTGCCCTCCCTGGAGACACAATGTGCTTCTGAGCCCCAAACTTCTGGTGCTGAGTCCTTGCCGAGAACTCTTGGACAGTCAGACCCTAGATTTATGGCTCTCCTCTTTCTGCTCCTTATCTTTTTTTTTTGAAGTTTATTTGTTAATTTTGAGAGAGAGGGAGAGAGAGAATCCCAAGAATCTGAGCTGTCAGCATGGAGCCCAGTGCAGGGCTCGAACCCACAAACTGTGAGATCTTGATGTGAGCTGAGATCACGAGTCAGATGCTTAACCGACTGAGCCCCCCCAGACGCCCCTTTCTGCTCCTTATCTGTCAGGCACCTGTTGAAATCCTTTCCGTACGTGCTCAGACACTCGGTTCTTGTGTGTGAGTTTTTATCTCAGCCGCTCTTCCGACTTAAAGTCATGTCTGTGTGTGTCGAAGGGATGGGTTAATTGAATGTGTTGCTGTGTTTACGCAGCATAAGCTGCATGCTGGGCCGGTTCAGTTCGCTGAGTGTGTTTCCTGTCCAGGGAGCATCAGTGTCGCTTGGGAGCTCAGTAGAAATGTAGATTCTGGGTGTGTCCGTGCACCTGTGTGTTTAAAGGCATAGGAGAGATTTATTGAAGATTGGGAACAAAATCTTTTCCAGAGCTTTGTTGTGGTATAATTGATACACGAAAACTCCAGTTTGAGGCGTTGGGATGTGGACACACACCATCCCCACAGTCAAGGCCGTGAACGTGGCCATTGCCTCCCAAAGTGCCCTTGCCCCTCCTCGTGGTGTGGTGGGCACCCCCTACATGCCATCTGCCTGCACACATTCCAGGAGCTCGGCATAGCATCGCGGATGGCGGGTGCTGCGTGTGCACAGGCCTCCCGAGCTCCTCCTCCAGCCCGGAAACATGGGTGAGTGCAGGGCTGGTGGGGTGGGGGGGGGGCTGTGCTTACAGCCCCCTGCATCACGCTGATGCAGGCAGAGTGTGATGACGCACCCGTGCCCCACTCACATGTGACCATCGAGGCTGCTGGTGGCTGAGGCTTGCCCTGTGCACGTGCGTGTGCCCTGAGGGTGTAACAGTGGCCTGTATCACTAGGAATAGGGACGTCTCCGTCTGTGAACCCCCTCTTCCAGTCCACCCTCCAGTGTGGGAGTGCGTGCAAACTCCCTTCATCCCCCCAGCCGCCCTGAACGTGTTTTCTTTGGAGATGCGAGCTGACGGGCATGGTGCGTGTGGGGCAGCCGCCTCCCCGGCCAGCTGCTGCGAGGGGCCGCCACGGGCACGGGGCTCGACTGAGCACACAGGAGGTATGCCGGGCCCCAGGGCAAGTGTGGGGCCGGGGGCCAGCCTCTGTGTGGCCGTGTGCCTTGCAGCAGGTGCCTAAGCTGGTCACTGCTGCTCAGCTCCCCTTGGGAGGGAGGCATAGGAGAGAAAGCCTGTCAGACATGTGCAGATCCGCGGGCCTGGCAGTGACGTGGGGGCCGTGTGCAGATCTGTGTGCAGATCCGTGGTCCTGGATGGGAAGCGGGGACCACGTGTAAATCCGTGTGCAGATCCGTGGTCCTGGCTGTGACACGGAAGCCTGGCTGTCTCATTTCGTGAGAGCCACGGACACGGCTTCTTGTCGGGACCTGCCTGCAGCTCTTGGCTAACAGTTATCGGCCGGGAAGAGGGGCCTGAGCAGCTTGGTGTACCCCGTGCTCCCCGCGCTGCAGAACGTGTCTGAGGCTCACGTGCCCCGTGGAGCACGTTGCGCTGCACGGTGTTAGTTTGCAGATGTAAAGGGCACTAGCTTGTTACTTGGGCCGTAGGAAGTAAGGCTGTGAGGGCCTCCAGCTCACGTGGCTCGTTGAGCCCACTTCCAGCTTCTCGTGACCACACGGGGATGGAGAGGCTTCTGCCTGGATGGAGGGAGAAGGGGCAAGGACGAAACAGCACCCCTGAGAAATTTTATTTTATTTAAAAAAAAATTTTTTTTCCCAACGTTTTTTATTTATTTTTGGGACAGAGAGAGACAGAGCATGAACGGGGGAGGGGCAGAGAGAGAGGGAGACACAGAATCGGAAACGGGCTCCAGACTCCGAGCCGTCAGCCCAGAGCCTGACGCGGGGCTCGAACTCACGCGAGATCACGCGAGATCGTGACGTGAGCCGCAGTCGGCAGCTTAACCGACTGCGCCACCCAGGCGCCCCTTAAGTTTTTTTTTTTTAATGTTTATTTATTTTTGAGGCAGAGACAGAGCATGAATCGGGGAGGGGCAGAGAGAGAGAGAGGGAGACACAGAATCGGAGGGCTCCAGGCTCCGAGCCGTCGGCCCAGAGCCCGACGCGGGGCTCGAACTCGCGGACCGTGAGATCGTGACCTGGCTGAAGTCGGACGCTCAACCGACTGCGCCACCCAGGCGCCCCGAAATTTTATTTTTAAATATGAATGTAGTTGACACAGGATGTTGCCTCCAGACCTTGTTTTCTTCTGAAAGATGACGCACATATCTGAGGTCTGCGCCATTCAATACGGCGGCCACAGCCACGCTTGCACTTGAAATGTGGACAGTGCGACCGAGGACCAGAATTTCGAATTTTAATTGACTTCACGTATTTTCACTTAACTTCGCCCGTGTGGCCAGTCAGCGCCGTATTGGGTCAGCAGCACTGGATCTGAGGCTCTGGCTCTCTTGACCCGACGCCTTAGGTAAACCCTGCTCAGGTTGGCCCCGCCAGGCATCAGGATGCAGGGAGGAGCGAAAGCTTGAACTTGACGTTCGGGGAATGGATTGCCAGTTGGAAGACTCCGGACACGGGATGCAGAGGACGTGGACAGCAGCGGTTTCCGAGGGCACGTGCTGTGGGTGTCGTGCTCGTGATTATGTGGGCAGGCGCCCATAGATGTGTGCTGCGGGGTGCAGAGCACGGTGTCCCCCAGGCACTCTCTGCAGTAAATGCTCTCCTGCAACGGGCAGGTTAGCGGCTGTGAGCCTTTACAAGTGCCGTTGGTCAGGCAGGGCGATTTCATTCCCTTCTGCTGTTTCCTGGGGAGGCTTCAGGGAGGCAGCGAGGCTACCGTGGGTCCCCGGCCCAGCCCCAGCTGGTGGCGAGGAAGAGACGTGAGGCTGTGGCGCCTGCCGGGATCGAGCACCGGTGTCTCACCTGTGGCCATAGCGAAGAGGAGCTTGTCGAGATGAGGGATGGGTGCTATTTTTGAACTCAAATGGTCTGCCCTCAGCAAAGTCACAAGTGGATTCTATGGCTGCTTGTGATTTCTCTGGGCCCATATGTTCTCTTGCTTGGGGTCACGTGACAAGAGCCACACGGCTTGTTCACAGAGACCGCGGTGGCCAGGGTGGGCTGAGCGCTGCCTCGGTGGGACCCTGGGATGAGCAAGTGGCCGTGCCAGTTGGTGGCCGCGTGGGGCGGCGTCTAGGGTGGGGGCTGGAATGGGGAGAATCGCGGGGTCGGGTGCAGAGGCCTGGTGAGGCTTAGTTGTGTGTGTGGGTGCTATGCATGGGAGTTCCTGTGGCTTGCTTTTAGAATCACTCGGCTAATAAGCTGACGTGTGTTTGTGGACATCTGTGTGGCTCTCGAGGTCTTTCTTCCCTGACACAGATGCCACAGGATGGACCCCAGTGGGGTGTGATTGCCCTGGCATATCGGGGCCTGGAAGGGGGTCTTCCTATCTGTGGACAGTCCCTGTGGAGCGTGCGGCCCCCCAACCCCATGCCAGGCGGGAATCACGGATTCTGAGGAAGCCCTTGTCACCACTGCGGTCTTTCCCACTGGTTCCTGCGCTGCCTAGAACCACAGACTTGTGGTGTCTCTTAGGTTTGTTTAGACTTGGAAATTGGGAATACCATTTTGTCTGCAGCTGATGATACTTGGGCGTGAATTATTCCTTCCCTGGTGTGGAGGGATGGCAGGCAGCATGGAAGAGAAGGCCGATGCTCTTTCAGAGCGAAGCTTCTGTGACCGTTAGTTCCACCTGTTACAACAGGCTGTGCGCTTGACTGGATCGCAAGTCGATCAAGGGCAGACCCTGGGCTCGGTGCCCCCTGCCTCCCCCTGCCTCTCCCCTCTTCCTCTCCCCTCTTCCTCTCCCTCTCTCTGCCTTTCCCCCTTCTCCCCCCTCCCTCTCCCCCTCCCTCTCCCTCCCTCTCCCTGCCTCTCCCCTCTTACCTCTCTCCCTGCCTCTCCCCCCTCACCCTCCCTCTCCCCCCATCCCTGCCTCTCCTCCCTCTCCTCCCTCTCCCCCCCTCCTCCCTCTCCCCCCTCCCTGCCTTCCCCCTCCCTCTCCCCCCTCTCCCCCCCCTCCCCCTCCCTCTCCCCCTCCCTCTCCCCCCTCCCTCTCCCTGCCTTCCCCCTCCCTCTCCCCCCTCCCTCTCCCTCCCTCTCCTCCCTCGCTGCCTTCCCCCTCCCTCTCCCTGCCTTTCCCCCTCCCTCTTCCCCGTCCCTCTCCCCTCCTCTCCCCTTCCCTCTCCCTGCCTCTCCCTCCTCCCTCTCTGCCTAACTACCCCCACACCCGCCCTGCTTCTCCCTCCCTCCCTCCGTCCCTCTCCCCCCTCCCTGCCTCTCCTTCCTCCCTGCCTTCCCCCTCCCTCTCCCTGCCTTTCCCCCTCCCTCTCCCCCTCCCTCTCCTCCCTCCCCCTCCCTCTCCCCCTCCCTCTCCTCCCTCCCCCTCCCTCTCCTCCCTCCCCCTCCCTCTCCTCCCTCTCCCTCCCTCTCCCTCCCTCTCCCTCCCTCTCCCTCCCTCTCCCTCCCTCTCCTCCCTCTCCTTCCCTCTCCTCCCTCTCCCTCCCTCTCCTCCCTCTCCTCCCTCTCCCTCCCTCTCCTCCCTCTCCCTCCCTCTCCTCCCTCCCTGCCTTCCCCCTCCCTCTCCCTGCCTTCCCCCTCCCTCTCCCTGCCTTTCCCCCTCCCTCTCCCCTCCTCTCCCCTTCCCTCTCCCTGCCTCTCCCTCCTCCCTCTCTGCCTAACTCCCCCCCCCCTACCCGCCCTGCTTCTCCCTCCCTCCCTGCCTCTCCCTCTCTCTTCACTAAGTAATTGCTCCGAGATAAGTAATGCCTGCTTCTGGGCTGAGAGTCTTGGATGGGTGTAATCACAGAGGGTTGAGGAATGGTTGCAGCTTCATCGGTAGAAAACTCAGGATGGAAGTCCAGCTTTTACTGTGATTGAGTTAGAACACCGAATCGTAAACCCCCACGTGGTCTCTTCAGTGCAGCTCCTTTCAGTCTGTGCCTTGCCGTCGCCTCACGCTGCTGTTTTCTGGGGAGAAAGCTATTTTCTGTTATTTTCCCCTTCCCTTCACTTATCAACTAAGATATTTCCTTCATCATTTACGACCAAACCATGAATGTAAATAGAGCCTTTTCTCCCACATTCCTCTTTGTGACTCATCCTAGATGACAGCATCTGTGCCTGGATCCCACAGGACAGGCTCCGTATACTGCCGCTGCATGCTTCTCCACTTTCAGGCGCTAATTGCATCTAATATTCTAAAAGCCATCACAAAAATTGGTGGGCCCATTTGCCTTATTGTAGGAGTCCCTTGAGTGCAGCTTTCAAGATCCTCTCAGGACCCATTAGGGGCATCCAGGAAATAGAACTGCATTGCCATTCTGGAACAGCATATATAATCAGCACACCTACCTGATTAACCTTTTTGATGAAAAATGTGTGTCATTGAAATTTTTCTGAATTGTTTAATTTGTTAGATCATTCTGGGCGTGATGACCCTGTGCGACACGGAGCGACCTTAGTAGAGAAACACTGCTACAGTTAATGAGACACCTTTCTCCACCTGAGTGATAACCAGACGTATCTTATTTGTATGTTTTGAAACAGGTTTTGCCTGGCATTCTGCAGAAGCATTGCTGTATCTTACCAGACAGGAATACAGGTAAATATATTTTGTTCTTCTGATGTGAGCTGACGGGTTTTCTCTCAGTGGAAAATTTGAGAAATATGATTGCATAATTTAGACACCTTGTGTTTTTAGCTGTTGTTTTAGTGCAAGATTGTATATTGACTGAAACAAGCGAAAAACTGGATTGTTCAGTTTTGCGGTGAGTTACCGCCTGAGCTTGGAGATCTGTTTCTCTTTGACAAAGTAAATATATTTAGATGATTGTTGTCTTAGGCTTTTAAGGGAAACTGGTTGTGTTTTAAAGTTGAATATGTGAGTTTCAAAGTGGTTTATTTTGTTGGTTGTACTTACTAAGAAAGAACTCCAGGACTGGCAGGCACAGAATGTGTTTGTGGTCAGTCTGCTGTCTGGGCGTTACTGCAACCAGGCTAGGAACTGGCCAGGTGTTCTGTACTTAAAGCCTTGAGGGTCTCAATGAGAAAACAAAGGATGGGTGTCTTGCCGTGGGAGATTGTGTGTTGTGTGATTTCTCACAGATTTGGCATCTGGAGGTTGTAAATGAGGTGGTTTGTATTACTCTTAGGAAACATGTTGGGGGGGTGGGGAATATCCTGAAAAGAAACCTTTGGAACTTTATTAGTAGTTTTAAAGTTCAGGAACAAGCATGAAGATCACATGATGGAGTGTGTTGTCCTATGGGCCTTTGTCTCAATTAGTCTCCCTGGTGGGGTTTCTAATTTAGAGCATTTTCAAAAGAAATTGCAGGACCTGAGGACAAGATACAGAATGCTCTGTCTTTCCTCCCAGGGCTAGTTCTGTGAGAATTTGCTCCTTCCTGGGATAAGCTGTGTCCCGTCAGATATGTTTGCATCCCAGGGTGCTGGTGCTGGGTACGGAATGGAGGCATGCTGCCGTCCCCTTAGGGTTTACAGCTTTAACACAATGAGCCATAACGGACTCTCTGAGAGTCAGAAGAATTTAACGTGTTGGGATCTACTCTAACAGCATATTAACCAGCTAGAATGGTTATTGGAGTCTCATTCTTAAGTGATCAATGAGTTACTGTTTTATATTATGCATTCCAGTGTAAAACACCGAGTATTTGGGGGAAAATAGGATCTTTATTTATTTTTTTACTTATGATCATGGACAGACTGTATCACCACCTGTATTATTTTTCAAAAACAGCCCATAGAGTGGTCCCTGTTTTGTTATCACCCATTTGGATATACCCTGGTTGTGACTTAGAGCACACTTACTTACAGGGGAGTTGGTCCGGAATGTGGCTACGTATTTTTTGAGCCTCTTTTTATATTTCAGAAGTCTTGGTTAGTAACAAAAATACACGAACAGGTCCCATGTGAAGGAACAAAGATTTTTGCAAACTGTGTCCATCAACAATAGTGAGTGGCACACAAGTTAAAGAAGGAGTGATTAGTTCTTGCACATTAGTTTATGTCTTCCAGGCGAGTCTCTGTTTCTGAGCCACATCAAAAAATAATGATAAAATTCGCTAAAGGCTAAGTACCATTCTCTGGGAATCTAACTGGATTTTAAATGTTGAAATGAGCTTTCTGTATTTTTAGACCATTTGTTACATAAGAAGTTTCAAGTTAATATGTGAAATTCTGCCAAATTGAGATGTTTTATTTGCTTTCTGTAAGAATCCAAGGAACTAGCCTTTAGAACCCAGAATGCATCCCCTTCAGTAAGACCTGAATACTGAGAACGTTTGTTAGGGGATTTTCTTTTGAAGATTTTTACATTATAGAAGTCAGTTCTTGAAGACCCAAGGCTATGACATTAGGTGCGGAAAACGAAAGGAATTGTATCGAATGAGAGGAAAGAAAAGTCGGCTGAAATTATCACTCTTTCAAAGTGTCAGCTCATTCAGAGCTGAAAGATGTGTGAATTCTGGTTTTTACCACGTAATGTGATGCAATATGTCTGAAGCTGCTCAATTATTTAGGAGATGTTGTTTGGAAATTTCTTCAGACTCAGATGGAATGGTTTATTGGCTTTGCATTTTAATGACATACAGGTTCCTTATGAACTTGAATGGATATTTTTGTAGTCTTAGTAGTTGTATAGAAGCGTTTCCACCTTTTTGATTAAAGTCAGTGCTGAAATGGGGAAAGTGTTTCATTTTGGGAAGATGAAAATGTTCTGGACGGTGTTGTTGGGTGTGTGACACCCTGCATGCACCCAGTGCCACTGAGCTCTGCACTTAAAAATGGTTAAGATGGTAAATTTTATGTGTGTTTTGCCACAGTTAAAAAATTGGACAGCTCTGGGATGAGCCATGCTGTGATGTTGTTTGCGTTTTGCTTTTTAGTTATTTTAGAAATTCTGTAGCTGCGTACCCGGAAGAAGATGCACATATTTTCAGGTGTTTGTCATTGTCATGGAACTGATGCCCTTAACAGAACTGGGTATGAAAAGCACGAGGAGTAACACCGGATGGTACACTTCGCCCTTCTCTGGATTAAACAGGAAAGACAGACGTCATCTTCTCTTTGTGTTTCGACTCCTTGGGATAGTTTTGGCCGATGATACGCAGAGCTGAGTGAAGTCTCTTGACCAGCTCCGCACACTGCCTTATTTTCCGTGTTGCTCTCAACAGAGCGTCAGGCAGGCAGCGTGTGTCACGTCGTGGTGGGGGCGCGCCTGCACAACCAAATGCGCCCGTAGGCCCTTTCGTGTTTTAGTACGTCAGCTTTGCTTCTAGCCACTCTCTCTTTTCTTGTTTTGGGGCCCCTGTTTGACCCTTCGTCTGCCTTCGGTGTGCCCCCTCTCTGGAGGAGAGCACTGCCTTCGGTGTGCTCCCTCTGTGGAGCGTGTGTGCGGATCCAGCACCTGCGGGGGGACGGGACCAGCTTGGGGAGGAGTGGCGGATGCCCGGCGGACCACTCAGGTGGGCGGTTGGCACGGCAGCAGCATCTGGTACTCAGCTCCCTTACCAGCCTCTCCTGGAGTGGCCGCGAAGTGTCGTGGGCCCCTCCGTCTCTCAGCACCGGTATGGGAAGCTGCCTCTGACCCGCACGTGGAATGAGGGCAGGTGTCCTATGGTCTGCTTCCCTTCAGCGTGGAACCCTTGTGTCTGAACCCCAGATGGCTGGTCTTTGGTGGGACCCCTGGACACGGCACAGTTAAGATAGTCCAAGGTGGTGCTCAATCCTGTGTGGTTGGAATCTTATTTGAGCAGTGACTTCTTCACAAACATCATTTTATTATGAGCGGCTATTTTCCGCACTAAAGTTAACCTGTCTTTACTTTGTAATAGGCAGTTTCCGCTGTGAGGTTGGCGGACGTTGGCACGTTCGTTCCTTGCGGTACGTGACTCACAGCCCAAGCTGCCCGTTACCTCTCTGACAGTATCTCATGTCTCATCACACGAGGGTACGGTTTACCCATAACCATTGTTGGCTAACACATCGGGGGCAACCCTCCATGAAAGAGATGTGGATTAGGAATCCAGGTTTCCCCAACAGTGAGGATTTGAGCAGCGAGGAGGTTGGGAGATGTTTAGTTCTTGGACAGTTGGGCTTCCTTATCTTGATCAGTGTGGCTGCTTCAGAAGTGCCACACCACTTGGGGAGTCGTGAGCTTGGCAGATTCTCCTTTGTTCAGGCTACACAGCAGGCAGGGATTGGTATTCCGAGCTCCACTGTCCCGCAGCATTTATCCTGTGTGGTCAGGAGACAGCCCATTCCACTGCTAAGACTAATGAGAACTTTCTGGAATGAATTGGGTTTGCAGTGAAGCAGTGGCTGCACCCACACAAACTTTGGTAGTAACACCTACGTCACGAAGCCTCAAGCGAGGGGGCTGCGTCATGCCTCTGTTCAACGGAATGGAAAATGTGAAATAATCTGTATATAAAAATTGGGGTGGAAAGATGTTAAGTATTTCTGTTATTTTGTGGAACCGATTCTTGTGTTTGCAAATACGTACTGTGTCATTCACTGAGGCCATAAGGGTTACTGACTCTGGTTGTTGTTGGGTCCCTGCCAGTGAGATGCTGGTCAGTGTTTGACAGTGAGAGAGGGGCCAGGAGGCCCAGGTGTCTGTGCTGGATGTGCTCCACCCCTCTTGTGGGTGAGTGTGGGTCCACGAGGACTTCTCAGCTGCTTGCCCTCCCCAGCTGCTACAAGCTAACTCTGCCGTCCCACCGGTTCCTGCCTTTGTGCCCATGCGTCCTTCCCGAGGTGTCTTATCCAGGGGCCAGGGGTCCATGTGTTCAGTTGTGTATTGACTAAATAGAATCTTGGATTGAGCTTAATGTTTGTGAGAGGGCATTTAGTTTACCAAACCTACATAGGTTGACAAATATCTTTATCCTGTATACTTGGATGTGGAGTCTAAATGCACTATTACATAAGGTTTTAGAAGCCTATGGGGTGGTGGACTTAATTACACATTATTGAACTCTTCAGTGAGTAAGGCTATTGGAATATGGACACCCGCTGGGGTCGTTTGCATACTGAGCTCAAATGGCAGAGGGAACATAGTTGTCGAAATGGCAGGAGCGTTTGTGTTTGCTCTGTCTAAATCCCCAGTGTCTTCAGAGCCAAGGGTTTAAAAAGCTTAAAATTGTTTTTAATGTTTTATTTTATTTTATTATTTTTTTAAAAATATAATTTCTTGTCAAGGTGGCTAGCATATAGCGTATACAGTGTGCTCTTGGTTTGGGGGTTCCTGTGATTCATTGCTTACACACGACACCCAATGCTGGTCCCGACAAGTGCCCTCCTCAGTGCCCGTCACCCATTTTTCCCTCCCCCTGACCCCCAGCCCCATCAATTCTTAGTTTGGTCTCTGTATTTTTTTTTAACGTTTTTATTTATTTTTGAGACACAGAGAGACAAAGCATGAACGGGGGAGGGTCAGAGAGAGGGAGACACAGAATCTGAAACAGGCTCCAGGCTCTGAGCTGTCAGCACAGAACCCAATGTGGGGCTCGAATTCATGGACCGCGAGATCATGACCTGAGCCCAAGTCGGCCACTTAACCGACTGAGCCACCCAGGCGCCCCTGGTCTCTGTATTTAAGAGTCTCTTATGGTTTGCCTCCCTCCCTCTCTGTAACTATTTTTTTGTTATCTCCCTTCCCCCAAGGTCTTCTGTTAAGTTTCTCAATGAGAAAGAATGAAATCCTGCCATTTGCAACCACATGGATGGAACTGGAGAGTCTTATGCTGAGTGAAATAAGTCAGTCAGAGGACAGATGTCCTATGTTTTCACTCACATGTGGAATTTGAGAAACGTTTTATTTTTGAGAGAGACAGAGTGTGAGTGGGGGAGGGGCAGAGAGAGAGAGAGAGGGAGACACAGAATCGGAAGCAGGCTCCAGGCTCTGAGCTGTCAGCACAGAACCCAATGTGGGGCTGGAACCCACGAACTGTGAGATCGTGACCTGAGCTGAACTCGGACGCTCAACGAACTGAGCCACCCTGGTGCCCCTTAAAAAGCTTTTATTTTCGCGATGGGCACATACAGGAAAATCAGTGAGTGAGTTTGCTGTGTTTGCCACAGACCTGTCTCAAGAATAAAGGGTTCCCAGTAACTGATGGCGGAAGAAGGCTCACGGTCTGCGAGTGGGAGTGAACCTCTAGTTTGTGATTTTCATACCCAACGGGCGTGATTCCCCAAAGCTCTGCATGCAGCCATGTCACCAGTGTTAAACTTAAGCTTTGCGGTAACCGTGGGCGTCGCACGTTGTGTTCCTAAGGTGTCTCGGTTTAAAAGTCTCTCAGATCACGGTAACTTTTCGGGAGTCCTTCCACTTTCTTGGGAGACAGGGAATGTGGTGCCATTTTGCGGGTGATCCACAGGTACATGTGACTCCACGTGTTGTCACACAGCTGCTAGCTACTTTGCTGGGACGCAGATATCCGTTTTCCCTCTAAGTCAGCACATGACACCACAGTGACCCTGTGTGTAGACTTCCCTACCGAATACGGTTCCAGGCAAGCAGTATGGACCAGGGTGCCAGTGGAGGGAGACCAGCTTGGCCTGTGGAGCTTCAGGATGATGTGGGCAAGTGCTCCAGATGGCTTTGTTGCCAAGAAGATGTCCAGTTAAGTGGGAAACTTACCTCCACAGGATGCTTAACCATTTTCAAAATGTCAGGTGAATGGCATTTGAAGACTAGGTTAAGGGTAAAATGTTACTTCTTTCAAAGGCCAAATATTTCATAAGTTTCTCTTACCCAGATACTGAAATTATTTACACAACCTGAGGTGTGCAAATGGGGTGCCTTGCTGTGTGGCTTGCACGGTGGGAACGACAGAGGAGAAGCCAGGAAGAGCCTTCTGTGCTCGGCCTGTGTCTCTGTGGCTGGTGACCCCCCAGCCTGTGTCTCTGTGGCCTGGTGACACCCTAGTCCACATCTCCATGGCCCGGTGACTCCCCAGCCTGCATCTGCACGGTCTGGTGATGCCCCAACCCGTGTCTCCGTGGCCTGGTGACACCCCAGCCCACATCTCCATGGCCTGGTGACACCCCAGCCCGCATCTGCAGGGTCCAGTGATACCTTAGACTGTGTCTCTGTGGCCCAGTGACTCCCCAGCCCGTGTCTTGTGGCCCGGTGACCCCCCAGCCTGTGTCTCTGTGGCCTGGTGACGCCCAGCCTGTGTCTCCGTGGCCTAGTGACACGTTTCCTTCCCTGTCCACCAACTGAAGACAAAAAACAAAAATCCTCATCTGCCAAAAAGGGCTTTATTTCATAAACTGAAAATTACTTTATTAGAATCCAAGTCATGCTATTTAATTGCTGACAGAATGAAAGGTTATGGATCAATAGTTTTAAGGCCAGAACTGTTTTTTTTTTCCACGTGGCTTATTCCTAACCCTGAGGGCCTGCTTCTAGCCTAGCTGGCATCTTTGTACCACGTAGAAAAATGTCACCCCTTGGGGAAAGCGAGATGGGAATGAACGGAAGCGGGTTCCTGCTCTGCTCACCCCGGGAGCAGGCGCTTCTGTGCAGAGCAGCTGGAGGTATTTACTGACTGAGTTTTATGTTTAGTGGCAGTTTAATGTGGAGACACCAGCTCTGTGGCTCAGGGTTGAATGTGGTCTGGTTGTGTCTCCACCGGGGGCCTCAAGATCCCCCGAAAACTTACTGGGACTGCCCTGTGTGTACTGACCTGGGGGGGCGAGGGGACCTGAAATGACTGCTCACGGGGAATGCTCAGCCCTGTGAGCGGGTTCGTGCCCTGGGGGTGTTGGGATCGTCTTCACGGCTCTGGGCTTGTCTGCCCACTAACCCTGGGGCTGCATTTCACGGGAGCACAGAGGGCTCCCGGTGCCGAGCGGTGTGACCTTGCTCATGCCGTGAGCCGTGTGTCCAAAGCCCCACGGGGAGAAGCTGGATCTGTGGAGGAGAATGGCCCCGACGTCTGCCCCCGCGTCTCGAGAGCCCTGTGTGTGCACTGTGTGACCGTGAGTGCACAGCTGCCCCACGTCCCCGTGTCCACTGAGCAGGCCTGGTGCTTGCTCCTGGAGTGTGAACCGCCCACCTGCTCCCCAGGGGCTCCGGGGCTCCTGACTGAGGACATGTGCGAAGGTACATGTCTAGCTGCTGTCTGTCCAGCGCCCTGTCTGTGTGTCCATCTACCCGCAGTACGCACCCCCCCCCCCGCCCCATGTGTCCTGTCCACCTGCACCTCTGCTTTACCGCGTCCTCCCTGCCCTGTTGTTATTTTGTGTTGCTGCCACCAAAGCAAATGCAAGGCAGGTCATTCGTAAGCGACTTTCAGTTCTTTCTGGCGTGAGACAGCACGCACGTGCATTCGTACAGAAAGAAAACTGACGGGCAGGTATCAGTCTGTGGTTGATCGTTAAATCCAACCTAACCCCTTTCAGCCACTGGAACTGAAGAAGGAGAGGCCTGAAGCTTCCCTCGAGTTGTTGTTGTAAGTGCTGACTTGGTGTGGCACCAAGACGGGTGACCTGGCCCCAGGGTCTTTGCTTCTTGCTGTGGGAATCTGGTTCCGGAAGCCAGGAATTAAGGTCCTGAAGAACTGGATCAAGGTCAGGGTTGATGCTGAGGGGGATTTGAGGGTCTGGACCCTCCCCCCAGGCTCGCCATCCCTGTGAGAAACGGGTGGTGCCCTAGGCCCTCCTCTGGCCTGCAGAGTCCCCTCTGGGTTCGTCTCTTGCTGGGCAGAGGATGGTGTGAAGTGCTGGAGGGTTGTGGGGTTGCCAGCTTTTCCTTCGCCCACCGTTCTTCTGAGTGAATCATAGTGAGCCGCGTATGTCGGCGTTTTGAGAGTGAGATCCGGAAGAGGTTTGTCTGTTGCCCCGCCAGGAACACTCAGGTTTGGACGGGCACATTCTTTCCCAGGATGCTGCTGCCCACACGTAGGTCCGAGGAGGGAGCGGGAGGTGGAGGGAGGGTGCCCGGTGCAGGTGCGCCTGCACTCCTGATACGATCATGGCACCCTTTCCCCGCAGGAACATTAGCTCCCCTTGTGTTAGTCATTCTGGGCTTAGTCGAGGGCTTCTTGCCCTTCTGGAGGCTGGATGTCCGCGGGCAAGGCCCTGGCAGGCACTGCCCTCTTGCTGTGCCCTCACCTGCACAGAGCAGGGACGTGATCTTGTACCTCTTTGCTAAGGTCACTGACCCCAGCAGGGGGGCCCCGCCCTCATGACCAAGTCCCCTCCCAAAGACCCCGTCCTGACACTGCGACATTGAGGGGTGGGCTTCAATATAAGAGTGTCCTGGGGGCACAGACTACTGGTCTGTAGCAATCCTGCTCGGAGCTCCTGCACACTTAACCAAATGTGCTCTTCCCCTCGAAACCGTTAATGCTCATCTTTAAAGTGTCGGAAGGTTGGTGGGGTTATTGGTCTTTGCCAATGGAGGAAACCCGCCAGTGAGAGAAGCTGTCTTGTGGAGTGAGGCCAGCTGACCAACAACCTTTGACTCTCCCCGTGATGAGAAGGGTCTGTTTCCCAACCCCTCAAGTCCAGACTAGCCTTGGCTCTGCGGCTGGCTTTGACCTATAGAACCTGGTGGAAATGATACTGTCCTAATTCTGAGCATGGCCTCTGGACGTGGCCATTTTTAGAAGCCTGGGGGTAGCCTTCCAGAGGGTGAGCGATCACGGGGAGAAAGGCTGTGCCTGCCGGGCGCCTGTGTGAAACCACCTGGGATCTTCCCACTGCTGGGTGGGGCCCGGGCAGGACCCCAGTGCCCTTGCACAGGTACTGGCAAACTAGCAAGCAGCCTTGAGTTTGTGATGCATCGGTTCATGTGGGGCATCAGTAGCGGCCACTGCCGTCCTCAGGAAGAAGGGGCCATCGCCACTCACTGGAGTCCCTTGTGCGCCAAGCACAGTACCCTCCTTGTGAGAACCTGACCTGGAGCCAGTTCCCGTGTTAGGAAAATGTGCTTCCCCAGGAAACCTTACTCCCACCGCAATCCTTTGTCTTATCTCTGTCGTGGGACGTCTCCAAGGTGTGCTCTTTCTGAAGAAACCCTGATCAAAATGAGTCCGTACAGCATGACCGTGTGACTGTCCTGACTTTGGGACCTGTCACTGTTGATTCCTCGTGTGCAGGACAAGTCCTCGGGTCACTTTTGGATCTCAAGCTGCAGGTGATGTGGAGCTGAGATATTTGGTGCTGCCGTTTGGGAGTCACGGGCTTAAAATCCGAGTGAATTTTCTCAAGGTTCCTGGTCTTTCCAGATTTTTACGTCTCCGTCTCTGAGTGGTGCTGGTATTGTGTGTGCCTGTGCATGAGATGTATGAAGTCAACAATTTTGATTTAGTTTCCTGTTTTAAGATGTGCCTCTGCCATTTGAGCGTGGCTGGTTAGGGTTCCTTGTAATTTAGAGGACTGCTAGTTTTTCATCACCTTAGTGGAAAGTAGGGTTTACAGAGTCGTCTGGTCGTCCGGTGCCGGTGGATGAGCTCGAAGGACAGCCCGCTCTTAGCTCATGCCAGCGTCCTTGTGGGGGTTGGGTGGGGTGTGGGTTCTTGGAAAGGACGGTGCACTTGGCTTTGTGGTGTGTACCAGCACCTGGTGGGCCTTCCTGTTCTCTGAAGCAAGTACTTTGGTCATAACACCTGGCGGATAAACTGGCATTTGCTATAGATTTGTTTTCAGGAAGACCATTGTGTTAACCCACATGGTTATTTGGTTTAAGTTCTTTTCTTGAAAAATATTTTTAATGTTTATTTTTGAGAGAGAGAGAGAGAGAGAGTGAGTGAGCTGGGCAGGAGCAGAGAGAGAGGGAGACACAGAATCCGAAGCAGGCTCCAGGCTCAGAGCTGTCAGCACAGAGCCTGACGCGGGGCTCGAACCCATGAACCGCGAGATCGTGACCTGAGCCGAAGTCGGATGCTTAACCGACTGAGCCACCCAGGCGCCCCTACACAGTTTTAAAAATAAAGTTTTAAGCACTGCCCAAATAGAAGGTTCTGGCTGATTTTTTTTGTGTGCTCTATGTCTGAGAACCTTTTATTATCTGCACCCACAGCCATATATAATAGAAATAGCTTTAGTATGTATTTTAATATTCTTGTCTTAAAGTGGAATGAACACCTCCGATAAGGACAGTGACTGAGTTTTCCAACAAGGGCTTGCTTATTTAGCAGTGCAATTTCATTGCGAAACAGCTGTTCAGGTGGGACATAAATCATGCTGGGCGACTTGATTTATAGCAGTCATTCTCTCGGGTGTGAGGCGGCTAATGTGTGGGGATATTAGGAACCGGCACACAGATGATGAAAGAAAGGGAAGACAGTGCCTCTTTGGGGAAACGAAGCCAGGGACCTGGGCCGCACACAAGGGCCACGTGCGGTGACCAGAGCTAGCTGCTGGTGCGCCCTGTGCTCTGCAGGAAGCCAGACGTCCTTTACACGTCAGAATGGCTTGGTCCGTGAGAAATTGGCTCTACATCACGGTGGCACCCGGGTTTTGGGGCCGGCTCCCATGGCAGCATCGTTCTGGGCTGATGTGCAGAAAGCCTCTCTGCTGGACGAGGGCCATGATGGATTTGTGATGCCCCCCTGGGGGGTGGGTGGGCTTCCCCTGGGTCAGGAGCACTCCTGACCGATCTGGGTGCCCCTCTCATGCAGGCTACACAGAGGACGGTCGGGTAAAAGCAAGTTTTAAATTGAACTTAACGTTTGCTTTTATCAGACGGCTGCTGCCCTGTTACGGGGGAAGTGATAGAGGAGGAAAGCATAACTAATGAAAGGGAAGTGTCTTAGAGAGTGGTGTTTAAAATAATTAAACGGTCAGAGACTGCCAAAGGTCTCAAGTTCATTAGCTGCGTGCCCAAGTAGTGTACAAGTTGCACGGCAGGCAGCAACGGCCTGTAGGTGACATCAGGTCCGTTCCAGCAAACCTTCTCTTCTGAAGAGACCGACAGTTAAGTGCCCTACGGTAAGTGAGCAGTGCTGGTGATGCTGCTTCAGTCGGGGGTGCCAGCGCACAAGGGATTACAGTGCAGGCGGGAGGGTGTAAGCACCAGGACGCGGGTTTGGAGAGAGGGGCTCGCACAGCGTTGCTGCGCTTTGCAGTGTGTGGTGACACGTGGAGTGTTCGTTGGGGACAGTGTTAGCGATCTGTCCCGAGCTGTCCAGTGGTCGTGTGTGTTCTGAAGCGGGACACTGATTCCGTCCCATCTGCGGGCAGTGCTGTGCTGGCAGTGAGAGCACAAAAATGGGGTCTCCTATCTGTGGGGGTCCTGTTTTCCCAGGTGGGTCATCACTGCCCACGAGCTGGGGAAGGGGGGCTGCAGAGGGGCCGGGAGCCTGGGTTGGAGCTCGGTGGTGGCGGCCGTCTGGGTGCTTTGAGGAGGGGCTGGCTTGCCGTCACCGTCGGAGGTGAGCCAGCCTGGACAGGTATGGATGGGCGGTCATGCGGGTGCGTTTCAGAGACCTCCAGATGTGGTCGCTGCCTGTTCCTTCTGAACTGTCCCTAGTGATTTGTGAAATTCTGGCTCTCTAAAGACCTCAGCAGGTGAATTTATACTTGTCTTGATAATGACGGTCACAGAGGAGCATGATGTAGATGGTCACTTGGAATGCTGTGGATGTACTTACTTGGATTTTATGTACGGAATGAGCTTGCCTCCTCTCTCTGGATGGAGGTGGGTCACACAAGTCGAGGGAAGGACGCTGTGCTTTGTGAGGCGCTGGGAAGGCTTTGCAGTGGCCCAGGAGTCAGTTACGGGCAGCATCGCAGATGGGCAGAGAGCTCGGTTAGTATTCCTAGGTTGTAAACGTGGTGCACGGAGCAGTTCTGTGGCCTCTGTCTGAAGCTGTATAAGAGTTCTCCAGAGAAACAGAACCAGCAGGATGTGGATATATGCACACATACACGTGAGCACATGCATGTGCATACACATGCACACACTTGTGTACATGTGAGCACATGCTTCCTTACGTGCACACAAACACACAGGTATACACCCCCATGTATAGACCCATACGTGCACACACATGTGTATACATGGATATACACACACATGTCCACACACAAACACATGTGCGTGCACACATGAACCCACGTGCACACAAACACACATGTACATACATGTACACACATGCAGATACATGCACGCACCCTGCATGTGAACGTTCATACGCATGTACACAGACACATGCGTACAAACATGCATACACATGCATGTAAACACACACACATTGACACATTCACACAGCAGAGGGAGCATGAGTGCTGGGGTACAAGGCATGTGCTTGTGCGGTAATGCAAGCAGTCAGGTCTCAGTATGTGGAGGGAGAGCCAGCACGCTGGGGCCCTGGGAGACTGGATGGCATCATACGTCTGAAGGCTGGTGGGCCAGAAAGCCAGGAAGAGCTTATGTTTCAGTTCAAGTCCCAGAGGGAGAGTCGGGGTCCCAGTGTGGAGTTAGGTGCAGTCCCCTCTCTGTCTTCTGGTCCAGCCCTCAACTGATTGGACGAGGCCCACCCACACTGGGGAGAGCAGTCTGTTTTCTCAGGCACCAAGTCAGATGTTACTCTCATCTGTAAATGCCCTCCCAGACTCACCCAGATCAATGCTTTACCAGCTGTCAGGCCACCCAGTGGCACAGTCACATTGACACAGAAAATCCACCATCAGAGGACACACCTTCAGTGGAAGCCCAGAGCAAGCTCTCCTGGACCCACTGGGAGCCCAGACATCTGGGCTGAGGCAGGAGCCAGGGGGGTGGCCCCGTGGGCAGCACCAGCCCCGGGGCTCGGCGGTGACACAGGCTCTTGGGGCCGAGAAGGCGTCTGCTCACGGTCTGCCGAGGCCACGCGTTCCACGCCCCCAACACCAGCCAAGTGGTGGAAGCTCCACCTGCCCGGGCACCATCTGGAGAGGAGACCGGAAGACCCTGGCACCTGTTCAAGTGCTGGGGTCAGACCGAGTTTGCCGTCTTGGACCAAATTCGGGCCTCTTCCTCCTGTACATCTGCAGCTGGGCTCACCGGTAGAACAGGTGAGTGACAGAAAACAGACCTGTCTCCCTCGCTTGCTGACTGCCACGTGTGCACCCGTGAGCCTGTGACTCACAGGTCGTCTGGTCTCTTCGTGGAGCCTGGGAGGCGGGTCTGGTTTCACGCGCACGGCTTGCAACAAACGCACAAGCAGTGAAGACTGCGTTTGAGACCAGCCCCTTTGGGTCTGGAGTTTGGGCTCTGTCCACAAAACCAAAAGGAACATACGTGGGATCTGAACTCCGTGCGTTGGGAGGTTGTTTCTTTGGTTCCCTGACGGGCCTCCAGTATCCATGGGCTTGCCTGGCACGGGGCAGTGTCCAGGAGAAATTTACTGAGCACAGAAGGCCCAGCTCAGCTGGTCCTGCTTTGTTTGTGTTTGAAAGAACGCACCTTGCGGTTAATTTTTTGCCAATATAAACTATAGATTACCGTTTGCTTCCCTATAAGGTGGAGGGTGGTCTTGGGTGAGGTCACAAGCCTGGCTGGGCGGGGATGGAGGTTGGAGCATGGAGGGGCTCACCTACCTCGGGCTCCCTGCTTCTGCTGGCAGCGTCCTCATGGGGAGCCTTACCCCGCAGAGACGCTGGAGGTCAGAGAAGCAGGATGTGCCGAGGAAGCAGTCTCCTCCCCCCTGAGGTCACAGCCTTCATTCACCCCATGGAGCCACTTGGGTTCGGCTCTGAGGGAAGGACAGGTATTAGTTGTGTCTTTTCTGTTTCTTAGGCTGTGACATCTGGGACCTTGTGTGCTCTGCAGGGCCCGTGCCTCCTGGGGCACCAGTTCCTAGACCCGCAGACCCAGAGCCCACACCCCGACCCCTCCTCCACGGGCTCCTGTGTCTGGGCCACCGAGCACCTGCCCTGCTCAGCGCAGGCCCTGAGATCAGAGCCACCGGCCCTTCCCAAGGCTGCCCCCTCCCCAGCCCCGTCTGTTCCTTCCCAGGAAACCACAGTGAAGGCTCTTGCTCATGTTCTCCTCTCCCTCTGCCTGCGGACGGACCCTGTGCTTCTCCATGTGGCCCTTATGCCCCTGTGTCCAGGAATCTGTGGGTATAAACGTTGTCCTCAGGATGGTTCATTTCTGTGTCTGCGTGTCTGTCTCACCTGGTTAAAACCAATCCTGGGCGTATTGGACACAAGCAGAACCTGGGCCCCACACTCTCCCAGTGCCAGGTGTGTGGGTTCTGCTTCTCCTCCAAGAGCAGGTGCTGTGGGGGTGGGCGGGCCAGTGGGGCAAGAAGTAGTCCCAGGTGGGCTGGGGGCAGTCAGGCAAGCGGGTGCTGGCTGTGGGGCCAGAGTGGGGCCAGGGCCCTGCCAAGAGGTGAAATTAAGCATGAGGGTCCTGGTATAGGGGGCAGGGCATCAGAAGAGGCCCCCTCCTCCAGGAGGGCCTCGGGCTTGCCCCTCAAGAAACTCTGAAGTCAGATAAGGGAGCATGGGGTGTGCCCCAGGGGGGAGTCCTCTGTGTCCCCGAGGAGTGAGAGCCCTGAGTGCTGGGCTGGGCGAGGGGGAGCAGGGGGATCAGGAGGCCGGCCGGGCTGAGTCCTGGCCCAGAAGTCTGGGCAGGACAGCGGGTACCTCAGAACCCACCGGTCACTTCATTGATAGGGACTGAGTGAAAGCCGTCCTGTGGCCCGGACATCCTTGTCATCAGTGGAACAACAGTATCCCTTCTGTGTCCTTCTCAGAGGGTCGTGGGCCCCACCACTGTGAAGAGGAAGGGCAGGCTGCAGCGTGTGGTTGCTGTACCCATGCAGGGTCACGGTCCTGTCACACACTGGAGCACAGGGTCAGGGTTGGCCGTCCTGAGAAATGCGTGAGAAATGGAGGTGGAGTTGAGGGAAGGAAGACAGTCTGCAGAGTTGCGGGACCGGAGCACATGTGTGCCGGGGGCAGGTTCAGCTGCATCTGTCGCGCGTGTGGATCCACGGGCCCTGGACCTGCGTGGGGTTAGAGACGCCCCACACCCCGTGCAGTCGAAAATCCATGTATAGCTTCTGACTCCCCCAAAACTTAGCTACTAACAGCCTGCTGTTGACCAGAAGCCTCACCAGTAACATAAGCAGTTGGTTAACACAGATTTCGTGGGTTTCGTGTATTACGTACCATATTCTCACAGTGAAGGGAGCCAGAGGAAAGAGAATGTCCTGAGGAAAACCCTAAGCAGGGGGGGGGAGACTGCTGTATTTAGTGAACAGCAGTCTCTGTGTAAGTGGACCACACCCTCCAGACTGTTGTTCAGAGCCCAGGGCTCAGTGTAACTCAGGGCGTAGCAAGTCAGTGAGAAGGGGTGGCCGTTGGCCGTGGGACCCTCTGTGACTGTGCCCGCCGGTGGGGAGGGCAGGGTGGCCCTGGAGCTCCCGGGTGCCTGCGGGGCCGTGTGCTGCTGCTCCCGAGTCCTGGCCGTCTCCCCGGGTCGCCGTTAGGTGCGGTCTAGCTGGGCACGTTGGGGGCTGTGGTTACGACAGCGCCTTCGCATCCTGGTGGCCGAGTGAAGGAACTGGTGTTGGGGTCTGTCGGGGAATCCTGGTCGTCCACTGGGACCGCGCCACGTGCGCGGCCCCCAAGCCAGAGTTCGGGTCTACTTGACCACGTTACACGTCTGGGGTGAGCTCTCGCACTGCTAAGGTTAGGAGGTTGGGGGAACGCGGCAGGGCGTTATGGGGACGGATCTACAGGTCCTTGGCGTGGCCCCGAGCAGGCGTGCTTCGTGGAGGAGGAACAGAGGGCAGGTGTGTTGGTGCTCAGCAGATGCTCACAGGCCTGACTCGGTGCCATATGCCTGTGGCAAGGGCATCTGGGCGGCGTGGGACACACTCGCATCACAGCGTGACGCTCACTTGGAGCCGGTAAAACAACCTGCGCAAACACGCGGAGGTGTCGGTTGGTGATGAGGCTCGAAGAGCTCCTTCCGCCCCTTTCGCACCCAGCGCGAGTGTCTCCATGTGTGGGCCTAGGGTTAGATGAGTCGCCCCCCTCGGCGCAGGTCAAACCCGAAGCCACAGGGCGCCAGACGTGGAAGGGCCTTGAACGGGATCTGTCTCAAAGCCTGGTTTCATGGACAGCTCCCCGCGCACACGTGGGGGCAGCGGCCGCGGGTGCCATCTGCCCTCAGCCCCGTCCTCAGACTTGACTCCCTGAGTAGAAACCCGTGAATGTCCTTCCGGCATTCGCCCTGACTCACCGCGGCCGTCCGGTGACTCTGAGGCCTGAGTCTACTTACACCCGCAGGGAGACGTTGCCGGGGGCTGCCGCGGTTTCTCCGGTGAGTTGTTTCCACTCTCAAGTGGGTTGCCGTGAAAGGACGCGTCTGTGCCCGACGTGAGTGCGATGCATTGAGCCAGTTAGTTTGGTCTGCCTGGTTTTGTCTTCCCCTGGAAATTAATCTTTCCTTCTGTTGCAATTCTGATTTTCCACGTCGTGTTCCAAGAAGTGGGTCCGTGTGCCTCTGCAGCACGGTTTTCCTGCGTGTTTCCACCTGAGACAGGCCACCGGATGCATCTGCTTGGGGTCGAAGGCCAAAGGTTCTGAGGCACACAGGCCAATCCTGGCGTCTCCTTTCTGTAGCATTTACGGAGGTGGCTGCACAAACTGAAGCCGCACAGCCCCTTCCCTTCCTGAAGGAATGGAGACAACGGTGCAGCGCGTCCCGTAGATCTTCACATGGCTCCTGAGCCGGCGCGGCACTCCGTGGACGCGGCCGGTTGCTGTGGGACCTCGCCTCTGCTTTGGGGAAGTCCCGGTGCTCTGGCGGGTGGCTGGGGAGCACATGCTCCTGTGCCCGTGATGAGCCCTCGTGCTCTGGGCCCGCAGCGGGGACGTGCTGATGCCGGTCAGGAGCCAGGCTGCGAAAGCGTGCCACGCGGGAGGTGGTGGAGGACGCTTTGAAGCGGCGTTTTACGTGAGGAGGAGCTTAGCCAGGTCCGCCAGGACGTTCCGGGTCCTGGAGGAGCCCCGTGGGCTCAGACACTCAGAGCAGTCGTTCACTCGGGGCTCCACTGTTGCACATTCACGTGGGGTGCAGAGGGGGAAGAGATATCCGGAGCAGGCGTCTGAGTCGGTGTGGATGGCAGCCTCGTGGGGTCGAGGGCGGTAGAGACGTGTGCAGCTGTGGCCGTGACGGGGAGGCGTTCGTGGGTGAGCAGAACCTGTGAAGATGAGGAGCTCAGACGTGTGTCTGGTGCATGTGATGGAAGGAGGGGGGGGATGGAAGAGGGACCCTCCTGCCATCCCCAGAAAGGCCGCAGGGTCACAGAGTTCTCCCTGTGGAAGGCCTCCCGGGGAGCAGGCAGGGACAAAAGCACAGAACCATGTGTGCACGGACGGGAACTGTGTGAGCAGGTGCCTGCGGGCGTGGGGCGAGGGCCTTAAGCTTCCTGGACCTGGGTCCTGGGGACAAGCCGACTCTGTGTGTGAGGGCTGGAGGGCGGCGTGTGCCCCTGACACCAGGCAGGTGTATTCCCGTGACGGTTATACCAGCCACCTGGGGTCTGTGGGGATGCAGCCCCCCTCCTGCCTCCCAGCTCTGGGAAGAGTCACCGTCACAGGCAGCACGATGCCACCTCGTCACTCTTTGAACTCCCAGTCTGCCTGGAGACGCCGGGGCTCCTGATGGCTCCCTAAGGACTCCACATCCCGCGGCTCCTGAGAACGTTCGTCCTACGGTTAGAACTCGACACCCGGCTCAGCCATCGGCCCACACCCGGGTTCCTTTTGGTGTTCGTGCCGCCTCCCCTCTTCTACCTGCCGCCAGCTGCACTTGGGACTATGGGACTTGCACTTGGGCCTGTCCTCACCCTGGCCGTGCAGCCGCCCCAGGTCCCCCAAGCACCACGCCGTGTGCATCCAGGAAAACTGGCCTTGCTTGGCATTGCTTTCCTTTAACGACCTTTATAATCCCGTTATACCGCTCGTGTCCACTTTTTAGGCATCTTGGTTGGTGAGGTGTATGTAAAAGCCTAAACGTGACCACTTTCCTCCAGCCACGGGCACTTGTTAAGGCTGCGACTCCATTCACCAGAATCCTTGTGGACGGTCTGGTCACAGAGAAAGATTGAGGAGCTCCGTTTGGTCCCTGTGGGTGGGAAGAAGTTACGGGATTATGCACCTTGCACATATTCTGTAATTTGTCTTTTGTCTGGGGAGGCTTCTCTTCCCAGAAATGCCTTCTAGGAAATACTTGAAGGAAAACACACATCCTGAGATCTCTGCATGAGGCAAGCAGGTTTTCCTGATTTTCTTCTGTCGGCGGACCCACCCACCCGTGGCTTCTCAGTCACTTTTGGGTGAACGGATGAGTTCAGTGCCTGACCCAGACTGCTGCACGCCGTCTGGGATGGCAGGGGCCTGTGAGGGTCAGCTTGGGGTCTCACACTCACGGGAGTGGTGTGCAGATGTGATGTTCCTCTTAGAATTTCTAAGGGGAAAATTTCTCAGGCTGTAGAGGGGAAAGCTGAGAAATGTTTCCAGGTTAAAACCAGAGACTGACAGGTACACGAGACGTGTGGTCTTGGACAGGGGATTTTTCCTTTGATGCACAGGAGGAGGTGACAAATTTGAGGCCTGCCAGTTTCGTGTCCTGATTTTAACGGCTGTCCTGTGGTGATCACAGAGGTGCCCCTGGTTTTAGGGAACATGCCGGATCGCCAAGGGCTGTTCTGTCTGCAACCCAGTCTTCAGTGGTTCAGAAAAGACGGGTTAAGGTTCATGAAAGACGGATTAAGAACAGCAGACGTAATAAAACGTAATGTGTGGGCAATCTGGAGATCCTCTGTTTGCAGCTTTTCTGTATGTCTGAAATCATTGCAAAATTAAAAGTTAAAAAGTAAGAGGATGAAGACAATGAGGGTAACTGCTAGGTTGGAAGAAATGCCATCAGTGTTCGTCACCCACCTGGCCTTGTTTTCTGATCCTTCTGCCTGCCCCGGGACCGTTTTGGGCAAAGGTGAAGGACACTGGGACTGTCACGGCGAGGGAGTTTCTTCCTCTCATGGAGGATGTGGGGAGGAATTGGTATTTTCACTGCATCGTTCTGTGTCAGCCTCTGAGGGCGTCCACAAGACTGTCTCCACTTAATTCTTGCAGGAGCCGCTTGGAGGGGGTGCGTCCCTTTGCTCTGCAAAGCGTTGGCTCGCGGGTGGTTCATACGTACCTCGCTGCACACGAAGACTGGTTGGGTTGTGATCCAGGGGTGGGTCTGTTGGTGCCACACTTCTCCCTGCGCCCCTGGCCTCTGAACTGACACTCACACGGTCCCCATATGCCATCTCAGTCCTGGGTGGTTGGGGCCTAGCGGAGCACAGGGGAGCCACACTGGCATGTGCCCACTTCCTTCCCTTCCTCCCCCTCCTCCCTTCCTCTCCCTCCTCCCTTCCTCTCCCTCCTCCCTTCCTCTCCTGCTTTGAGCCCTGGCTTCTGCACAGGTGCCTGTGTTTCCTAGGGAAGGGCTGAAGGACCCAGGGGCAACCCAGAAGCAAACTTGCTGGGTGGGCATGCTCTTACTTCCCGAGGACCACAGCTGGGGAGGGAGGCGTGCCCACCCCCGTGTGTTCCCAGAGTCACTGGGCTGCAGGTGCAGGGGTTGGAGGTCATGGGAGGTCGTTACAGAAGACTTGTTGAACTTGTCTGCATGTGATGGAGGCATCAGTGCAGAGTCTGCTGGTTCCTGGGGACGGGCAGAGAGGACGCCCAGTCAGCTTTTCCACCAACTTTCCCACAGAATAAAGTCCCGGCAGGAGGGGCTCCCCCCGGCTGTGTCTGGGAGGACTCTTGTCAGTGCTCCCGCCAGCTCGGGCTATTTAAGTGTTCATGTGATGCCAGCCCATCAATACTGCCCTTTCTAAATGTCTGAACTCATTTTTAAATTTCCTGCGGCCCCCGAGCACCAGTCAGGCTTCCTAGACCATGGTGCAGCCCCTGGCGTGCTGACATTCTCCCTGAATACCCCTGAACATCAGTCACTCACAGCAGTTGGTGCAGCCCTTTGTGCTGTTCTCTCAAGACCCCCTAGGCATGTTCTTCAAGGCTTTAATGACCTCAGGGTGATGCTCCTGTTTGTTTCAGTTTTGCAAAACATGCTAATCCTTACAACAGTTCTCTGGTTTATGGGGCAGCGACTCACAGGGAGCCAAGGAAGTACTTAAGCTGCTTTCCTCCCCGCTGTGCCCCTGTGCCTAGCAGGGCGTGCAGGGCACGTCACTGGCCAGTGGACAGTCCGTACCTTGCCCCTAGGTGACACTACGGTCATGTGCTTTGTCTTTATTACTGATTCAGAAACATGCGCTTCTGTAACCAAAGCCTTATTAAGGTCAAAACAGAAGCAATGTTTTAAGTCTTTAATTATTTTCATTATTCAAAAATCTGGTCTAGTTGTTAATTTGTTTTCTTCAAAAAACTGTCTTCTCCATGGCTACCTAAGGCAAGCTGCTTTGAAGAGACGCTCACTAATACAGGTTTTCCTGAAGGTCACAAATGTCGCACCGCCGAGAGCACCAGGTGTGTGGATTCCCCGTAGGACCCTGTGGTCGTGCGGGGGACAGAGCCCAGGAGGCAGGGGCCCTGGGGAGCGTTTCTCTACATTTCCTCTCAGAGATTATTGTGAAATTGACTCATTAGACTCAGATTATAACGTGAGAAAACGCAAAGCCCATTGTAGTTCAGACCATGTTGAGATGCAGACCCACCAGGGCGAGATTTGTATGTTCTTGCGGGGAGCTCAGTTCGTGTTTATAAGTTTAGGCCGAGTTTTAATTACGTGTCTTGTGCTGTCCCAGGGTCTGGGGAAGCAGAAGCAGACAGGGCAGCTTCTGTCCTCCAGGAACGCAGGGGCCCATCGGGGAGACGGAACAGAAGCAGTTCCCTCAAGCACAGGGCATGGGAGGTGGCTGTGGCAGAGCAGAGGACCCTGGAATTACTCGTGTTTGGAGCACCCACAGACCTTCTCCCAGGGGGTCCAGCAGGCGTTGAGGGCTGAGTACGGCAGACGTTCTCTGGAGGGAGGCGAGCTGTGGAGGGAGGGAGGTTGGGGTTGTGTGGTCGGGCAGGGTCGGTGGGCCGGGACGGGGTCCAGGAGGGCCCTTGGTGCTGCTCGAGGAAGCCTCCACCTCCTCGGCACGCTGCAGGGAAGGAGCTTACGTGGCTTGTGTGGCCGTTCTGGTCAGAAGCTGTAAGCCGGCCGTGAGGCCACCCCAGAGCCGTGGCCAGGGGTCTGTCCCACTCTTCCTCCGTTTGGCCTCAGGCCCGTGGGGTTCTCAGAGGAGGAGGCCCCCACGGGCACCCAGGGTGAATGAGCACAGGATACAGCAGAGGCCACGGAGCGGATTTGGAAGATGTGAGCAAACATGTGGCGGGAGCTCAATGAGGAACAAGGCGCAGAGGCAGTGACATTTGTCCTGCACACCTACACCCATTGTGCCCAGAAACCTCCCAAGTGCCTCTCTGAAGGAGCCACAGAGCCCCGGCCTCGGGGCTGCGGAGACCCCTCCCAGACCCTGCTGCTGAGCAGCGTGTGTGGCCAACACAGGGGTCCCGGGTGGTGGCGACGGCGGAGATCGTGCCGGGCCGCTGACACACACGCTGATTCACCGGTAGCACACGCTGGCCAGGCCCTGCGACCACCAGCGAAGGAATCTTGGTCTTCATCCTGAAGATTAAGAGTGCCTCTGGCTGGTATTAGAGCAACAGCATACTTGGAATTTAAATGAAGGCCACAAGAGCCTTGGAAAGGCTCTGGGCCTGGGGCTAAAGATGGGGCTTCCTGTTTGAGTTTCACTGCTCACTTTATGACTCTTCTGACATTTACTTAAATTCTCGGATTGTCCATCTCACCTTTAAAATTGGTACAACAACAGTGGCAGCAGCAGCGAAAGTGGTTGAGTGACGTGAACAGGGAGTGCAGGTAAGACACTTTCTGTGCCATAGGTGTGCCTCATGGTGGCTTGGTGGGTCTGGGGATCCGGGACCGGGATGCAACACAGCGGCTCAGACCCGGGCCCTAGCCAGGGTTGCTCTAGGTGAGCAGCTCACTGATGACCCTGAGGTGCCCTGCGGGCCCTGTCACTCCCTCATCTATGGGGTGTATGCAGTACGTTCACACACGTGAACCCTGCGTACATACACCGTGCAGTGGAGGTGTGTGTGCGCAGTGCACACGGGTATGACCTGTGCAGTCCGGGCACATAGATGCACTCTGCACACGTGCATGCAGGGAATTACATGTGTGTACGTGTGCCGTGTGGGACAAGCACACGTGAGCGCTGTGCACATGTAGACGCTGAGTGGGATATGCACACGTATGCACTTATATACGATACATAGGCGCAGTCTGCGTGTAAATCCATCCTGTAGTACAAGTACCTGTGGGGGTCATGCCCACGTATATGCACTTACATACGATACATATATTCGCTACGTGGTATATAAGCACCATGAGGGGTTAGTGCGAATACGCACCGGGCGCGTATATGTGTGTGGCACCACATCGTGTTTGTCAGCAGATCCCTAATAATGGTGGAAACAAGTTTTCACACCATCAGATAATATCAGCATCAATTCTCCAGTCAAATGGATATTTTCCGGGATAACCCTGTTTAGGAAGAGAACCATGAGCTTTTGATGAAACGGGGGGCGCATGCTTGTTTGAAAAATAATTTTCAGAAGATCACTGTGGAGTGGCTCCCATTTTCCACAGGAGTTGGTGATGCTCTAATGGAGAAAAAAATACTAATGAAGAAAGTTAAGTCTCTGGCTGTGCCTTTTTTTTTTTTTTAATTTTTTTTAACATTTATTTATTTTTGAGACAGAGACGGAGCATGAACAGGGGAGGGGCGGAGAGAGAGGGAGACACAGAATCCAAAGCAGGCTCCAGGCTCTGAGCCATCAGCCCAGAGCCTGACGCGGGGCTCAAACTCACGGACCGCGAGATCGTGACCTGAGCTGAAGTCGGATGCTCAACCGACTCAGCCACCCAGGCGCCCCTGGCTGTGCCTTTTAAGAAACGACTTTGGAATCAAACCTGGGTTCAGATCCTACTTTTAGCTGTGAGAAGCGGTCAGTGTTGTGGCTCTTATTTTTTCGGATAAATACACAGGAATGCTAACAACGACCACATTTATTTAGGCTTCCCGCATGTCGGGTGCTGTTCAACCAGCCGTGTGTGCATAAGTACGTTTAACGCTTAGTGTTCCTAGTAGAGAGCCCTCATCTCCCCCCCGCCGTGTAGACAGGAAGTGTGCGGGGCACGGAGACACTGCGGGAGCATCAGGCACCCTGCCAGGTGGTGGGCGGGAGGGCGGGACCCACGTGCACAGAGCCTCGGTGCACACGTCGTGTGAGCTACGTGTAACTTTTAGCCAGGTAGTGGTCATGCCAGAGGGATGCAGGGTGAGACCCAACTCTGATAATACGCTTTACCTATCCTCGTGTACCCAAAAACGTCATTTCTGAATGTGTGTTGGGGTCTTCAGGTGGACCCCCAGGCTTGACCAGGCACTGGGATTCCCAGGGCTTGACGCACAGTCGTGTTCATGGCAGTGATTTATCACAGCAAAGGACACAGGGCATAATCAGCGAAGCCCGAGGAAGCCAGGCTTCCCCAGCTGTCCCCGGGGTCACAAAGGCTGCACGTGACTGCAGCCACACAGCGGAGCATCCACCAGGGAGCCTGGGAGCCAGCATTTCCTGCCCTCTGCTCACATGGGCCCCAATCCCTGAGTCCCAGCAGGAAGGCACACTCTCACCATGAAGTTGATGCCTGGGGTCAGGGTAGCAGCCCTGCATGGTCTCCCCCAGACCCCACCTTGTCCGGTCCTCACCTGTAAGCTTGGTGCTTGGATTGTGAGGCTGCCTGAGGTCGGCTCCCATGTTCCTTGACTGTGGCACCTGAGTTCACGAGTATAGGCAACATCAGAGGTGGTGTTCGTGGAAGGTGGGCTGGACGTGTGTGTTGTATGTGGGCAGTGCTGCTGGTGCGTTGGGCATGCCTGGTGAACCCAGGGCACCAGGGAGCGGCTTGGAAAGGACTTCCTTGCTCCCCGTGTGTCTCCAGGTGCCGGGCTTGGGCTTCTCCCCATTATCACAGGATCAGTGCGGCCCATTTCGTAATCCTGACTCTGCACATTTTGTTTGTCATTTGTTATTCTCGTGCAGACCTTCTATGAGGGTGAGTCGGGAGCAAGAGGGGACAGATGCATGTTGACACAGTGTGTCTTACACAACGTAACCAGAAAGGACATCCCCTTCACAGTTGGTCAGGGCAACTTCCTGATCTTTTATGGAAGTCTAAAATAGCTTTGCACACTCTGACCCCTCTTGTTATACTGATTGAGTAAGCATCCTAGAAAAGACCCCTGCCTTTTAATCATATGGCTGCCCGGGTGGGGTTGTGGCGGTGGGAGGCAAGGGAGGGAGATTCAGACCCAACACAGGTCCCAGGGACTTGGGGACCACGTGTCAGGAGTGCACAGAAGGCCCCAGTCAGGTTTTGCAGGAATCACACTTGGGGGTCACAGCCGGTCTCCGTGTGGTAAATGTGGAGCAGGCTGGATGCCCCCCGGAGAGCAAGCCCTTTCCTATGGGCAGGGAGGGGACACTGGCCGTGTACCCAGCCTCCGGGTTTTCAGGCCCCTGCAGACTCCGTCTTCCACCCGCTGTCCCTGAGTCTGAGTCATGTGTATAAGCAGTGATTTTGCTGGGTGTTAGCCCAATACCGTGAGTTCTGAGAACGAAGCAGCTCAGAGCAGACCCTCAGGTTTTAGCTTAGTGTGAGGTCTTAAAACCAGAATTTGTGACTCCAGGATTTACTTCAAACAAACAAAAAAAGTGGCTTTTCTCAGGAAGCCACAAAGCTGAGGTGGCCGGGTGGCTGTGTCCCAGGCCGGAGCGGCAACAGCCCTTTCCCAGGCCCTTTTGTCTTGCCCAGCTTAGGATCTCAATCACCACCGAGGAGTATGCACATCAGGCTCTAAGGGAGACCTCTGATTTAAGAGAGCTTGTTAGCAAGCTAAAAACCACTTGTCAAAACTCCAAAAGTGTGTCCCCAACTGCAGATTCGCTCTTTTCCTGTCTCCATTTTCCGTGGGCTCCAACGGACAAGATTAGGGCAGCTGTCATCAGTGGTGCAGATTTGTTATGTTCCTAATAGTCAGAATGCTCTTCGAGAGTTTCCTCAGATCCGTGGCTTGGAAGGCAGCGTCTACAGGGGCAGCACTGCCAGGGTGTCCTGGCCGGGAAGGAAGGGGAGGCCACAGCAACAGTGGGTGTGTTTTCTCTCCTGTTTTCCTGTTTTTTTCTAAGCCTTGGTTCCATTTCTGGGACCTGATTTAACCTTCGTTCTTACCACTTGACAAAGAGCATAACACGGGCCTCACACCTGTGGCACCTCCAGGCTCACCTGAGGAATGTGTGAGGTCTTTCTCCCCCCACTGGAGGAGAGCACAAAACCCAGAGGCATCACCGGGACTGTGCTGTCCTGCCTGCATCAGCCAGTGCAGCCGAGAACATTCCAGGCACCCAGTGCACCCTTCCTGGGGTTGGACCTGTTACTGTTGAATTGCATCGGTGACTTTGGCCTTTTGGATGACAGCTGAGGTGCTGTTTACTGCCCGCAGTGACTCAGGAGCCTCCCAGACATCTGAGGTTTGACCCTTCCGCTCCTTTGTCCCTTTAAAACAAGCTTGTGCCCGGGGCACCTTGGGGGCTCAGTCAGTTAAGCGTCCAACTTCAGCCCAGGTCATGATATCACCGTATGTGGTCTTCCAGAGGCAGTTTGGTGCAGGGAAACAGTACGTAAGGTCTGCAAAGAGGAGGGTGTGTGGGGGCAAAGTCTGGGAGAAACCAGGGCTGGGTTTCAGAATCTTCTCCCAGTGAAGCTGGGATACATTTAATCCCTGCAACGGTGAGTGTTGTCTGTTGGAAGTGCTTGCCTGAGGGGTGCTTGGGGGGCTCGGTTGGTAGCTCATCTGACTTCGGCTCAGGTCACAATCTCACAGTTCGTGGGTTCGAGCCCCACGTCGCGCTCTGTGCTGACAGCTCGGAGCCTGGAGCCTGCTTTGGATTCTGTGTCTCCCTCTCTCTCTGCCCCTCCCCTACTCATGGTCTGTCTCTCTCAAAAATAAATAAACATTAAAAAATTTAAAAAAAAGTGCTCGCCTGAGCCAGGAGTCTGAGTGTTGACTGGGGGCTGGCCACATCGTGCCCGCGTGACTGACCACAGGCACTCAGATCCCGGACTCCCGGAAGGAAAGGAGGTGTTCAGCAGGCACAACGCTTGTAGAGCGAGGATGGGCACAGCCAGCTACTCTACCATTTAGGGAAGTTTCCATCAGTGCGAGGGGGAGAGAACTGTTTCCCAGTCATTCTCCAGGATGCCAGCAAGGGTCATCTCTGCATCAGGCCTTTCTGAAGACAGCGGCCTCAACATGCTGGGCTCACTCCTTCCTGCATAGCACGTGACCGATAGAAAAATGTTTAAGGAGACCTTTACGCTTTGTGTGCGTGCTGTGTGTGGAATCAGGCGTGCATTTCCACCTGTGGGACGCCTCGTTTGGACCAGCCACGCCGGCAGTCAGCAGCAGCCTAGCGGGTGTATCGTGTGTGCGTGCACGGGCTCATGGATGGGGAGCGTCTGCTCACGTCAGAGTGCGTGGGAGAGCTGGCGGCACGTCATAAATTAAGATATCATGTGGTGAGAAATTATGGATCAGATTAAGTGGTCAACGCTGTGTGAAAATATTTGAACTCTCTGTGCTTATGTTTCACACCTTGACCTCCAGGACATCAGCCTCTGTGTCTGATTCTCTGTGTTGAATCCCCAGGTGAAAACAGTGATACCTCCGTGCAAAGGACTAATCTTGGGATTCCAGACATAGATGCAACTCTGTCCTCACAGGTTTATTTGGGCCCAGATACCATACGGTGTTGAACTCTGTTGCATAATTTGCCCTAATTGGGAAGGTAAGAGGATTGCTTACTGATAAGCAGGGACCCTGGAGCTGGTGTGGGGGCAGGAGCCAACCTGACACCCCCTGTACCTGCAGGTGACTCATTTGGGGGCAGAATTGTCCAGTTTCTCATCTCATCCAGGTCCTTCGGGGTTCCTCGGCAGAACCCTAAAAAATAGGATTTTGCGCACAGAATGCCGTTAGGAGCGTGACCTCCTTTATCCGGCTAATTTATGTGAAGTCTGAGCCGTATTTCAGAGCCGCGTCACCAAGCACTGACATGCTCTCCTTCGCAAACCATCCTCCCTCCATTGTCCCCTCGCTCCTGCCCTGGGCCTGGGGCCGCGTCCTCCGCCTCCTTTATGGGAAGCGTTCCTCTGTTTCCGGTCAAAACCCTGCAGAGAGAGTACGTTTCCAGACACTGTTTGCAAGTGGCGTATTTGACGTTGAGTAGCGTGGGTCGTACCATGGGGTGATTATTGTGACACCCTGAAGTTTCCTCATTTTCCTGTAGCGTGAGACACAGGAGTCGGGACAGTGGGGTGTCTGCTGCACGGGGCTGTGGCTGCCTACCACGTCCGCCTTGTCCTGCTCCCTGTTCCCCTGAGGAGTGAACAGCATCATGTGTAAAGTGCATTCAACTCTGTGAAGGAATCGTTTTTCCAAGAAGCCTTGTAGTGACCTTGCGGGTCATGTGTTTAAGGAGTGGCCATTCCGAGGTGTTTCTCTAGCGGCGTCTTTGATGGGAACTTCACGGATGCTGTTTTCCACGTTCTCCCTTAAGGGCCACTGAGGCACGTCCACTCCCGTGGCGTCTGGTCTGTGACGTCAGTGTTGACACTCCTGTGTGTCAGGGGACAACACGGGAGGTCAGTCAGTAAGCATGCCCCGTGCGCTCTTGTCTCTGCACCGTCTCGTCCCCGTCATGGGAAGTAGGCCTCTGTTGGCCTCCTTGGGGGTCCTCCCACATGTGCCGGGGCCCCGGGACACTGGGTGGCCAAACTGAACATGGACACGCAGGTCTTGCCACCATGCAGCCGGGTCTGTGGCTGCCATGGCTTCAGGTTCTGAGCTGGTGCAGGTGCTCTCTTGTGTGTGACCTTCGTGGCCTGGGGGTCGGGAGAGGCCTGCAGAATGCCGTCCTCTGGCTGACAGTGTGTCTGATGCCCTGAAGCTCTGGTCGGGCTCTGCCTGAATGACGAAAGCCTTCTCTGAGAAAAACGGTATTTTTTTAAGTGCTCACACAGTGCTCAAGGCAATGAATGACGAGACAGGATTTCTTTCTGCTGTGATTCCTAGTTTAAATGAATTTTTGAAATGGTAATGTTAGAAAGACAGGCGGTTGAAGTGATTACAGCTTCATAAGCTGTGTGAGCATCCTCAGCGTCCGTAGATGTGACCTCCTTAATGGTCTTCGAGAATTGGGTGTTAACTCCGCAGACCCAGAGCCAATTCCTGTTGACGATCTCACAACCTCAAGTGCACATGGGGAGAAACGCAAACACAGTGTTAGATGTTACATCCCCATTGGTAACTGGGATGTTTTGAAAATTTTCTGGGTTGCATGCAATTTCCTAAATGGTTTGCACATGTTAATTTAATTTCACCCTCCAGAAAATAAGAAAGAATGGGGAATTGGAGATTCTGGAGCAAGGTTTGTGAGCCACGGCCTTGTTGGCATTTGGGGATAACTGTGGTTGTGGCCGTCCCGTGCGTGACGGGCGCTCAATTGGCACCTTCCCAGTCACCCAGCAGGGAAGCCTCCAGCCACTGCCGCTGTCCCCACGTGGGCAGCAGGCATCAGCCCCGACTGAGAGCCGCTAAGCGGGAGTCAGAGCCTCAGGGAAGGAGAAGGGATATGGAGACAGTGACGCCAAGAGACAGGAGGTTCTGTGGCTGGGGTTAAGTGTGCAGGGATTTGCTGAAGGCTACTGGTGAATCTGAAAACACTGGTGGCATCTGTAAGTTTCCCATCACTAGCCTGGTTTACTCTTGCGGTCACACCGGGGGCCTCCCGGACCTAAAGTAAATGCACGCAAAAGCCGAGCAGACAGCCGTGGTTTCCCTGCAGGGTGAACACCTCCTCTGTCTTAGCTGAGATTTTTCTGGTTTGAGAAACGTAGCCTCGCGGGAAGAGTCACATCGAGCAGGTTTTCTGAGTGGCTCCCCTTCCCGGGCAGGAATGGACCCTTAGTCTTGAGGCTTGGTCGCTCGGTTCCCCGAAATGCAGAGAAGAGGCAGGAACCCCTCTTGGCCTGCAGGCTGGGACCTGAGCCCTGGCCAGGCAGGGCCCCTCTGCAAGGTCTGCACGGCAGCGCCACCTGGTGGGCATGGGAGGCCGGGTGGCGGGAGGGACAGGAGCAGGTGCCCAGGCAGGAGATCTTCAGCTCCCAGCCCCGCTCCTGTGCTCCCGAGGGGCCCCCTGCTCTAGGGTGCTTTCCTCACCAAGATGAGCTCCTGCACGTGTCTGGAAGACAGCGAGGGCCTCTGGCTGGCGAGCAGACACCCGATAGGAAGGAGAAAACCCCGGTAGGGTTAGGACAGAGCCCTGCCACAGGTGTTCTGCTGGGAGATGCCGGGGCCCCGTCCCTGATACTAGACACGGGCGTTTTCCCCCTTGTCACACGGGCTGCAGGCTGCAGGCTTTGCTGTCACCACCTCGAGATTCTTAATTTTGGGACAAGGGGCCACGTGTCCTCATCCACCCGTGATGCCACCGGGCCTGCCTCGGTCCCCTCAGCCCCCTCAGTTCTGCCCCTGTAGCTGAGGACAACATGTAAATAAGTGTGAGTGCACTCTGATAAAACTATATAAAAGAGGTGACCAATGCAGTTTGCGGAGTCCTGATCTGCGGGTTAAAGGTCACCCCTCACCATGGCTTCCGTGACTCCCAGAACCCAGCCTAGGCCACTTTACCAGCACTGATGCTGTCCATTGTGCATTCTACACCTGGGCCACACCAGGACCGGTACTCAGTCCTTGCTCTTCTGTGGATGCTGTGGACCTGGGAAAACAGGATGGTCACTGAGGAAGAAGGAGATAAAGTGTGCATACAGGGTTTGTGTGGTCAGTACAGGAGGAAGGACAGATGTCCAGCATATGGCGTCCACACTCTGGTGGAGTCAGCACTCCCTGAAGGGCCAGCTCCTGGTCAGCGGGGCCCTGGTGATGCTGGTGTCTAGGTGGATTTCAGTGTTAATGCTCTCCTGGCTTTAATCACATGGAGGGTCACCCTTGGAGCAGGTGTGGTCTTCTGTGAGATACCATTTAAACTGAGCCTTGGCGGGTAGAGAAGGAGCCGGGTCTGTGAAAGCCAGACAGGGAGCCTGGGTTGGGGGAGGGCAGATGTTGTCCATGGCCTCAGACTCAGGCACAGGTGAACTCTCACAGGCCGTGAGAGCCACAGGCCCAGGAAGGGCGTGAAGCTCGTGTTGTGACCTTGATGATCACGGAAGGGTCCACAAGGTGAGTGTGTAATTAATTGCAGGTGTGAGGGGTTTGGGGGGGGGCATGTTCTGGGGGAAGGACCTGCTGCTGGTGGCGGTGGCATGTGTGGGAGGTGGAGGAGGGAGGGGAGGAGCCTGGAGAGGAGGTTCCCCACAGATCAGGCTTCTAGGGTCTGCACCCTGGAGCCCTCCCTTAGGGCCCCTGGGGAGGTTCCCCGGACTCCCCAAGACCTTCATGGTGACCTGCTGTCATAAACACAGACTCGCGGTTTCCTGAGGAGGAGCAGGGGTGGTGGGAATCCAGAATTCAGTGTTGGCCTTCACTGCACTCAGTGGCCTGTTAGAGGCTCAGGCATAAGAGCAGGGCACACCACCGGTGTGAGTCTGGAGATGGGCCTGGGGGCTGTCGGCATGTAGGTGGTGTCTGCAGCCAGGGGTTGGGTGGCCCCAGTGGGGCCCCAGTAGAGAGGAGGGGTTGGGTGGCTCCAGTAGAGAGGAGCAGAGACAGGCCTGAGAGATGAGCCCTGGGGCCAGAAAATTCAGGAGGATGGAGGAAATCCGGCAAAGGAGGCCGAGGGGGGCAAAGGAGGCCCAGTGCCGGGCCAGGCGGGAGAAGGTCACACAGCTGTGCACACCACAGGCACACACGTGCAGGTGTGCACTCACACTCATGGAACGTGTCTGGTTCTGCATTTCCCTTCCCGGAGCTCAGCCTCCTTTAGCTGTGCTCTTTCTGGCAGGTTCTCTCTCTGCCCCACTGTCCTCCTGAGACCTCCACCCATCCCCAGGGAGCAGCCTCTCATGTCTGGGACCATCTTTGGGTCACCTCAGGGCCGTGGGCAGATGGTCCACGCCACACCACAGGTGCAGAGTGGACTGAAGGAGGAGGGGCTCTCGGTCAGGAAGGGCTGGGCTCAGCAGAGCACGCTGGCACACAGTACGGGTGACGACTCTCTGGTGTCCGAACCTGCAGACCACCTGGCCGGCCCCACGGGTGCAAAGTGCTAGGAGCTATTGCTTTTCTGCTAATGGAAAACAGAGCCATGGAAGATACTTCTCCTGGCACAGCCGCGTTTATAGCATCTTGTAACCAAGGCAGACGGACACGTCATTGCAGTGTCTTCCCTCATGGTTTCTCCAGAGGACCCCAGCTTTCCACGAGGGCCTCCATGCCCTCGAGCGTCCATGTGGCTGCACGGAAGATCGTTCTGTCAGTGATCTGGCCCCGGATGGTGATCCCTTGCTGGATTTCTAGTTCCATGCCCAGCTGACGTGATTTGTGATCTGAAGATGGGGCTCTTTGATGCCATGTTATCAAAAATGAAGGAATACGACATGGCCAACTTTTATTCTCCGACGTGATAGAATTTGACAGGGACACAGACTTACAGTGGGGCGTTTTCTGGAGGAAAATGTTTAATAACCTTTTAAAAATCAACTTTTTAAATTATACAACTAACACATAAAGATAACACTATTTATTGAGCACTTCATTTCGATCATCTCCTGTATTTTCACAGCGCAGTTTTGTGATAGGGGCCTTTTCTGTGTTATATAGTTGAGAAAACACGTTTGAGGAGACGTAGAACAGGGCTGGTAAATTGCAGAGGAAAAAGTAAATCCAAACCAGATCTGTACGTTTGACCAAAACTCTACATGTGCCATGTGGAAATATTAAGAGATTAAGTTAAGCCAAAGGAAACACTCGTCTACATCTTCTTCCCAGACAGAATCACTGTTATTATTTGGATTCTCATTTTGTTCATGTGTTCTGTACGTCAATTATATAAACAGAAGACTATGCATACTGTTCCGTAATTCTTTTCCTTAATGTTGTACTGTAAATATTTTCCTGTGGTTCTCTTTTCTAATGTATTATTTATAATATTCCGTCGTGTGCCTAAAGGATTATTCAACAATTGTAGGATTTCTACCTTATTTCTGATACTTTCCTACCTAAGAAAAAGTACCACGAGTAATGTCTTTGTGCATCTCCTGTGTCCTCAGGATGCCCTGGTAGACTGATGGGTAAGTAGTGCATTTCTGACTCGAAGGGTAAGCAGACTTGTAGTTTGTGTGGTTTCATTGTATTCATGAATTTGTCCCGATTTATACTAACGTGTTCAGTAATCCAGTAGATACCCCCTGAGGGACCAAGCTGTGCCGGGAGCTGTCCACGGTGCTGCCCGCTGGTGTGTGCGCTCAGTATTTCCCTGCCCTTTCACATTTTCACTTGCAACTACCTCACGGTGATGGAACATTTGGAGGAAGAAATTGATCTCCAGATTCCAACATTGGTAACATTACAAATACGTTTTTATCCAAATGCCTCTGTTTATCCTGGGAGGCTGAAGGGCAGATTCCTATTGAAACTATGAAGATAACTGTGTCATCATGGAAACTGATGAGACTCGGTAAAGAAACTGTGCTATTTGATCAGTGTGAAGGATGGGTGTGCACGCAAGGCCAGTTCCCGTGTGTGGCCACTTCTCCACATCCTCACCTGGGCCAATAGGCTGCTGTCACTGGAGACCATGTTGTCCGCAGACACAGGGTAGTTTGAATGACTGAAGCTTAAATGTGGGCACTGATGAGCTTTCTGAGGTTGATACTTGTGAGTGCACTCCTTCTGATTATTCTAGTCCTTGCCATACTTAAGGTTTCCCTGATGGCTCATTATTTTGTAATTTGTGCTGAGATTTTTTTCGTAGGATATTTTTACTAAATTCTGAGGGATTTGTTGAACAAGATACCAGTGAGAGTGTTGCATTCCAGTTAGCAGAGTTACAGTTAGAGGATGGGAACAGGCGGAGCAGTGAGGAAACAGGCTCTCTTTCCTGACCAGCAGACTGTGGGCAGTCATGCTGAGTGGGATCCGTGGACAGTCATGCTGAGTGGGATCCGTGGATGGTCATGCTGAATGACATCTGTGGACGGTCATGCTGAGTGGGATCCATGGACGGCCATGCTGAATGGGATGGGCCAGACACAGAAACAGCATTGTCTCGCTTGCATGGGAAATCTCAAACAGCCCGGAAGAAGTGGCGAGCAGACCCATGTTGCCAGGGGAGGAGGATGCAGAAGTCATGGTCACAGGGCAAGGAGTCCAGGTCATGAAGGATGAGTAGGTTCTGGGGATCTGCTATGGGATCCAGCTGCCTGCAGCTGACAACACCATTCTGTGTGCTTGAGATCCACAAAGAAAGTAGATCGGCGTTAGATGTTCTTAACCACACACACTGCTCGTCATTGTAATGGGGGCCAGCAGGACATTTTGGTAGCAAACTGTGGCCTTGGTGGTCGTGATGGTTTCATGGCTGTATTTTCCCCAAACTCATGGATTTGTACATGTTAAATACATGCAGTTTCTTACATGTCTATCATGCCCTGATAAAGTGGTTTTAGAAGAAAAAAGAACATAGAACATTACCTAAAATTGAAGTACCCTCATGGGTTCTACCTGGCCTCATACTTTTTCTCACCCTGACTTTGGTCGGCAGTCAGGTTTTGGGGGTCATCTGCCTGTGCTGTAAAGCATCCAGGTGACTGTGAGCCTGTCTGTGGGTGCAGAGCCCTTGCCCATGGGTGACGTTCCTGCTGCAGCCATTATGGGGAGCTTTCCCATCCCTTCTTTCGAAAGGCTGCCTGCTGTGCATGGCAGAGGTGAGGGGAGAGGAAGTACGACAAAGCAGGTGGCTCCGTTCAGGTGTCACAGTCAGTGGCAATGTCAGGTGGAGGAGAGCAGAATCCTCTGTGGAGATGTGACCCATCGTGATGTCATAGGCTGGGCCCATGGTTGTCCTGAGTTGCACAGTTGTGGACATGCTTTACCCCACACCGTCTGGTAAAGGGCATTTACCCGCTGTCAGCGACCGGTCTTGTGAGCCTAGAAACAGAATCTTATTTTTTTTAAATGTTTTTATTTATTTTTGAGACAGAGAGAGACAGAGCATGAACAGGGGAGGGGCAGAGAGAGGGAGACATAGAATCTGAAGCAGGCTCCAGGCTCTGAGCTGTCAGCAGAGAACCCGATGCGGGGCTCAAACTCACGGGCTGTGAGATCATGACCTGAGCTGAAATCGGACGCTTAACCAACTGAGCCACCCAGGCGCCCCCTAGAAACAGAATCTTAAGAGTCTGCGTATCAACAGTCTTCATCTTGTCTTTGTAAATGTGCTCCCATCCACTGTAGAAGGTGTACAGGGTACAAGACCTGAGCACATGCAGGTGAAACTCCTGGCCTGTCCTTCTGGCCTCAAGGAGGTTGGTTTCCTTCTACTTTGACAGTCCCTGAACTTGATGAACAGGGTGGCTGTCAGAACAGGCCACACTTAATTTCTAACACCCTCCAACACCTTTTACAGGATGATGGCTAGGCTGTAGGTGCCAGTGCATGGCACAGGCATTGGAATCACAGGACAGCAGTGAACACCCGCAGACTTATATTTTTGACCACAGGGTTTGACCCTGGGTGTCCCGGTCTGACCCTAGATGTCCTGGTCCAACCCTAGGTGTCTCAGGTCCGACTCTAGTGTCCCAGGTCTGACCATAGGTGTCCTGGGTCCAATCCTAAGTGTCCTGAGTCCAATCCTAGTGTCCTGGGTCCAATGCTAGTGTCCTGGGTCCAACCCTAGATGTCCGGGTCCATTGGGCAGTTGTGACAGGGCATCACAGACAGGGGCTTATAATAAGCAGCAGATAGTTACTTCTTATGGTTCTGGGGGCTGGATGTTTGAGATCAAGGTGCCAGCAGATCCAATGTCTGGTGAGGTCTCTTCCTGCTTCATAGACGGCATCTTCTCACGGTGTCCTGTCATGGAGGAGGGGCTGGGGGCTCTGGAATCTCTGATGAGAACACTGATCCCATCATGGGGGCTCCACCTTCATGACCTCATCTCATTCCCAGGGCCCCTCCTCCTAGCCCATCACCTTGGATTTCTGGGACACACACATTCAGGAGACAGCAGGGGGAAGGAATATCACAGAATGGTCTCAGGGGAGATGGTCACTTGATTAAATTCAGTGCCAGAGGGCAAGGGATGTTGTTGTGCAGCTACCTCATAGTCCACATGTAGCATCACGTGAAAATGTAATTTCAGAAGGCAATATGATTACAAAGAAAATTAACTTTCCAGAGGTGAGGAGCACATGTTTTGTGATGCATCATGATACATTTTATCGTGGACACTTAGACAATCTCCTCTTTAGTGATGCTGAAATAAACTTCTCGGGATGTTCGTCTCTCCCTGTCATGCAGGTGCCTTCGCGGGTGGGTTCTGGGAGAGGTCGCTGGTCCAGGTGACACCCTTGATTTCACTGCCTGTGCCATGTTCTGATGGTTCATGGTCTACCTACCACCCTGAGTTGATGGCAGTCAGGCTCTTCACAAGCTTAGTGTTTCTTAAAGTGCATCCTACCCTTGAGCAAGTGGGGACGTGCCCGGATCAGGGTCTGTTTCACTTTTAAAATGGTTCAGATACCACACAGCCTTGAGAAATTTGTGCCACCTGTGTTCTCAGTCTTTGTGGTTTTGAGAGTAAGTGGGTTATTCTTATGCATTTCATCTGAGAAAGAGTCACTGGTTGCTGAAGCTTAGAGAATGTCTTTAACTCTCTGGATACCTTCGCGAATTCCGGGTTTCTATGTGAGTAATAGTTGTATGGAAAGATCAGGGTGGGATAGCCTGTAATTCAGTGTGAAACAAGGAGAGATTCAAAGTTTGGCAGAGGTGCTTTAGAATTTAACTGCACAGTTGTCTCAGGCTGGATATTTTTCTTGGATGGGATGTACTTCTGAGGAGAGGCACAAATATCTGTATGGATCTGCTTCACAGAATCACTGAAGGAAGTTTGTTTTGTTAGTTTGTAAGATCCTGAGGAATCCAAAAAGGTATATTCAACATGGAGGTGGTTTTTCATGATGAGTAGGACATATATGTTCTCTGTTTAGGCTTCCTTATTCCAATTTAGTATGATTGAGTCTGATTTAGTCTCTTTGCTGACATACGCATGGGGCACACTCACCTCTGAGCTCACACACACCTGCACACACACTTACCTCTGCTCACATCTGCACACATACCCATACACATGCACCCACACCTGCTCACACCTGCATACACACACACAGCAGTACACACATACCTGCCTTCATACAGACCTGCCCCCACACCTGTATACACATATGTCTGCACTCATACCTTCACTCACATCTGCCCACATACCTGCCCACACCTGCATGCACACACACCTGTATCCACATACCTGCCCACACCTGATGCATGTACCTACCCACACCTGCATGCACACATACCTGCACTCTCACCTGCACTCACATGTGCACCCACATCTGCACACATCTGCATACACACAGACATGTACACACACACACACACACACCCCGAAATTCATTTGCTTTACTCATGTTTTCTTTTGATAATCCTTGAGTATTTAATCTTAATTCGGTGACTTCAGACAGCATCTGAATTGCAACTTTCGTTTATATTGTAACTTGGAAAAGCAGGCTTTTTACTGAATACAACCCCACATAAGCAGTAAAAATAACGGAATAATGGTGTCAGCGGTGGTTATTGAGTGCTTACCTCCTCCCAGGCTCTCTACCAATGGCTGTACTGTGCTGACTCACTTAATTCCATAGGAAATGTACAGTTGGTGGAATACTGAACATGTGTGATGGAGCAGGAGCGCAGCACAGGCAGAGCCCCTGAAGTACTCGGTGAGAGGTGGACGAGCTCACAGCAGGCCCACATGGGGGCCTCTGGAGCCCGCCCCCACCCAGTGCACACGTCTGCTTGCTCCCTTGAGGCGCCTGCTTGAGGGTCTCCCCCGGGAGAGGCCTGGGCACCGGAGCCCCCACCAGGGAGCCTGGTGGCGGGGAGCAGCCCCGCCTTCCCACCTTCCCTTTGCAGTCCAGGGGAAAACGCTTGCGGTAACTGGTGGAGGTCTTGGGCCGGGCCGCAGGCAGGGCTGGAGTGGAGCAGGACCACCGTGCGCAGGAGTGGATTCCTACCGCCCTCGCGAGGCAGGTGCCGCCTCTGCAGGCGTTTTGCGTGTCAGTTTACACATCAAATGATACAGAGGTCGGGGAGAGGGAAGGATGAACAGGTGGGGCACAGAGGATTTGGGGGCAGTGAAACTACTCTGTGTGATACTGTAATGGTGGATACGTGTCACTATACATTTGCCCAAACCCACAGGATGCCCAACACCAAGAGGGACCCTGGTGTAAACCGGGGGCTCTGGGTGATGACAATGTGTCCGTGCAAGTTCATCAGTGGTAGCGAATGTCCCTCCGGTGGAGACGCTGATCGTGGTGATTGTGCACCTGGGGGGGCCAGAGGGGTACAGGCCGTCTCTGTGCCTTCTCAGAATTTGCCGTGAACCTGACACTGCCCTAGAGTACAGACTGGGCTGAAAGGTATGGATGATGTGAACTCAGAACCACGAACACTATCACACAGGTACCGTCCAGAACACATGTCCCATCTACTGTCACCTGGGTTCTGGAAGCTGTGTCTGTGGCACCTGGAGGGGGTCCTGCACATGGGCTCCTGGTCAGTGATGCCCTCTCAGTGGTGTGAGATCAGAGTGTCGGGGGGGGGTCCCTGCCCTGGGAACTGACCGCGTCCCATCAGGGCCTGATCGACTGTTTCATCAACTGTGTGAGCCGACAACTGTTACCAGTGTGGATTAAACTTGAAAGTGTGTTGGGTCTCACCAGCATGTTGCAAACAGCGCAAACACGGAGGAAATGCTCTTTTAATGTTCAGACACCATTACGTGGTTCAGCAAGGAAGCTGCTCACATCACTGACAGACGAGGGAGATTCTGACACGTCTTCATTGTATTCTCTTTTGTCTTGCTCGCTAACACAAGCAAAAATACCCACCAATGTTCACGTTGGAGCCGCACTCATTTGTCGGTGACACTGGAGCTCTTTGGCGAATCAGGCTGCAACCAAGCATTTCTCTGTGGTCTTATGTGGTGACGGTTGTTGGTCACACAGCCTCCCCCCACACCCCCTAGAAGCAGCTGTTAAACACTAACTGGCACCCACAGCTTGGGGACCTAGACACCCATCTGTTTGACCTTAGTTGTGTTTCTCTGTGATAGAAGAGAACAGGACTGTTGTTTAGACTGGAGTAAATAGGTGTGATTGGATTAGACTTAAAAGAATGTTTATCAGAAAAGCTTTGCAAGGAAAAGCATGTCATTGTTTTTTCGAACTAAGAAGAGCTTTCTCCTTGTGACTAAGAAATGGGAATACGTGATTTTTATGTCCTTGAAAAGATACAATTACTTTAATAAAATGCTCTTAAAATTTAGTATATGAAAATGCTTTAATTATTCAATTAAATCAGTGGTATTCTAGACCTGAGCTGTGCTGAGTTCCTAGTATGTTCTGTGGCCTCGATTCCAGGCTTACTAACACACCTGAGATTTTCAGTGCATTTTCTACGATAGATCTCAGACTCCAGAGTGCCCTGACTTTGATGCAGTTAAGATCTCCTAAGCAAATATAAAATTCTAGTGCAAAATTCTTTTAAGGTATAAGCCAGTTCTTTTCTTTTCTTTTTGCCTACGTTCAGCATGTTTAACCATAAACTTCAAATTGTACACGCTCTTGATGTGTCTTTCCTTCTATGTCAGGATCTTGCCTTGGTCTTAAATGATTATCTCCGAACCAGGCAGTGTCAGTCAAGACTCAGGACTTCCGTATATAATTGGACTTTATCCAGACTGAAAATTCTGAGCTCCCAAGGACAACATCATGGAATTGAAAAGATACCCAAAAAGTGGGAGAAAATATTTGCAAATCACATAGGATGTGGTTGAGGGGATACCCAGCCCTCGCATGTCTCTTCTTCCTTTGCCATGTGTGGGGAACATGGCAGAGAAGCCGCAGCCCAGGAACGCAGGCTCAGAGCAAGACGGAGACGGAGCCACGGCACCTAGAGGCTTCCCTGACCACACGCCTTCCTGCCACAGCAGTGGGGTTCTGCAGGGTGACAGGCCTGCCTCTGTTTCTGCCAGGCCCTACTTGAGGAGGAGTCTTGAGGGAAGCCCAGAAACAGCAGGAGAGACAAGAACACCAGAGGAAATGTTAGCGTCCTGGCCTGAAGGTACAGCAGACACGGAACGGCCCAACTCCTGTGCAGGTGAGCGTCAGCCGTCCCGTCAAAGCCCTTACCTGGTGCAGCCTGTCTGGGGCTCTGGCCTTCATGCCGAGAGGCAGAAGGCACAGTCCGAAGAGACGTGCGTCGGAAGCAGACTTGGGTTCAGCTGGTTGTGGAGTATCAGATGGGGTGGGCTGAGGGCTCTGGTGGAAAAAGTGAACTGCACAGGGTGGTGTCAGCACAGAGATGGAAAGTTAGCAAAAGAATAAAAGGGAATGCCAGAAATCAAAATTCCGTAACGGGTGAAGACTGGACACGGCCAAGGGAAGAATCTGTGGTCTGGAGGAGTCGTCCATGGAAGCTTACCCAACTGGGAATCAAGGGCAGAGAGAATGAAAAATAAAGGAACAGGCCGGCCAAGCCCCATGGGGTAGTTACAAAAGGCTGGCGTACGTGTGATAGTCGACACATGACGTTATGTGTTTACCGGAGCTCGTACAACAGAGCAACTGAGTGAGCCCTGAAGTCAGGGGTGCCCTTGGCTTAATAAGGGCATGCCAGTGCTGTTTGTTAGTTTTCACAGACACACCCCAGTGGTGCACATGTTGACCATGGGGATGCTGGGGTGGGGCATAGGGGGCGTCAGCGGGGACATGGGGGTCTCTGTACTTTATGCTCAGTGTTTCTGTGAGCCTAAAAATGCTCTAAAAATGGACAAAGATTCTGAATAAACAGATTTCCAAAGATACTCAGATGTCAAACAAGCATGTGGAAAAATGCCCCACACTTTGGCCACTGGAGAAACGCAGGTGAGTGCCAGCCACGGTCCGGTGCCACCCCACATCCACCAGGGTGCCTATAGGGATCAGGAAGAACCATGGGAAATAGCACATGCTGGTGAGGGTGTGGAGAGATTGAGACCCTTGTGTGTTGCTGGTGGGAGTGTGAAGGCTCAGTCGTGGTGGAAGGTGGCTCGCGGTCGCTCAGTAGGTGAATTACTGTACCGCCCGGCGGTTCCTCTCGAGGTACACACCCAGCAAGGAGAGAGGAAAGCTCACATCCATGCAAAACTTGTACTGGAATGTCCTCACACGCATCGTTCTCAGCAGCCAAAGAGTGTGAACAATCCAGGTGTCCGTCAGGAGGTGAACGGAGGGGTAAGATGTGGCACTCCAGTGTGGTGGGGAATTAGGGATAAGAAGGGATCTAACACACTCCGCGGCGTGGATGGACCACGAAGGCACGGTGCTCCGACAACGCCAGACGCAGGACGTCACGTATTGTGAGTGTGTGTATGGGGAACGTCCGGAGCAGGCAGACCCACTGAGGCAGGAGGTCACGTAGTGTCCAGGGTGGAGGGGCACAGGGATGGCCGTCCCTGGGTGTGGGGTTTCCTTTCGAAGTGATGTCAGTGTTCTAGAATTATTGCAGTGGTGGTTGCCTTTGTCTATAAATGTGCTAAAAACCAGTGTGCACTTTGAGTGAGTGGTTTTTTACGTCAGTGTGTTATTTCTTAATAAACCTGTTAAAAACTCATGACTTATGACTTGGATAGGTGGCCGTGATCTATGACTTGTATGCTGAAAAGCCAGACCTTCTCAGTGACAACGAGGCAGTTTTGCGTGTTCCTGTCTCGTCTCCTCTTCTGCCGGTGGTTTGTAAACATTCCTCGTGGACCAGAGTGGGTAGAGGCCTACTGGCTTCCTCCCTCTTCTACTCCACTTCTGGGTGCTGAGAAAACGAAATCATTCTACCCCCGGAGATTTGTCCTGAAGAATACCTCCTACCTTTAGTGTTTCTGGTGACAACCTGTGTCCATACCTGCTTCTTGACTGCAGGACGCCGAGTCTGCGTGCGGGTGGGTGGGGGGGTGGTCTTGCAACTGGCTCACGTCAGGGTGACACGGTCAACACTGTGGGTGTCTGGCACCACGATGTGACACGTTCTGATGGAGCAAAACCTCTCTCCCCAACGGGTTGCACTTCAAGCTGCTGCTCCAGGTTATTGCCAGTTGGTTTTACATGTTTACTTTTGAGCTCCTGCCTTTGCTGGGTTATTTTGAGTTGTTGGGGAAGGGGGTACATATTTTCATTCATATCTGGCAAAATCTGTAAAACTGTCTTTATTCTTTACAGGATATAGAGAACATTTTCTCATTTTTGTAGACTGTTTATTGGGTCTCAAGGCCATGGGGAGGGTGGTCCGGAAGAGAGGGAACATCCGGGTTCTCATCTTGGCTTGGTCGTAATTCAACATGGATCTTTGTCTGGCAGGGCATTTCAAAGCTGTATTTGCTTTTCCTAACGTTTAAAAGGCTTTGTGCAAGGCAGCTTAACTTCTGTGTGTTTTATTGAACGAGGTTTCTTTAAACGTTCCAAAATGAAAATAACGCAGCTCTGAAACGTTAATAACAAAAAGCGTACAAGACGTCTTATTACAAAAATAACTTTGCAGCCGGTGCCCCCCGCCAGCGAGCCTGTGGTTCACGTAGAATCAGTGGTGTTCCCCAGGGCAGCGTGATGAGTGAGGGACCAGTTCCTGCACTCCCTGGCGTCTGAGGGGGAGTCAGCAGATGTGACTTCTTGAGGCAGAAGAAATTTAAATCTGGGTGTGGTGATCGCCATTCCAGCATCTGGATGGGCCCAGTATTATTAAAATCCTTCAAAAAGCAGTCAGGACAACTCCACAAAGGATCCTAATGGCAACAAGAGTCTCCTCTAATGGGATTATAATGACAAAATAATAAAAGCATTAAGCAAATGGAGATGAGAGCATTAAACATACTGATCTCCAAATAGTTGGGAGAACAGCTAAGACCAGCAAGAACCCCACCGAATATCCCCCACGAGGAAAGAAATGGTATTTGAGCCTCACAGAAGGAGGCGTAGGGGATCTATGTGTGCGTTCTTTCCCAAAAACATGCTGTCACCAGGTGATTGCGCCACGCTTTTCTTAGTAGCATGCACCTGACTTGCGGCCAGGGAGGGGAGGTGTTGTGCTTTGACATTTGAGCAGGAAGTGCTCCTGGTTTTTACAGTAGCGGCTTATGCTCGTGCCTGGTGATGGCGGTCTTCCCGTGTCACGTCGCCTGTGTTTGCCCCGTCGGCATCGGGAAGGACCAGGATGTGCTGACACTTGATCTGAAGACCAGGTGTCTTCAGGCCAGGTGCAGGGACTTGAGGACAGGTGCCCTTGCTTGATCGTGCTTGGCGGGTATTGTGCTTTTACCCGTGGAGGTTCTGTTTTCCCAATGGCGTGAGCTCGCTTCGTGTCTCTGTGTCACATGTGGCAGTTCTCCCCATGCTTCAGATTTTTTATTACTGTTACATGTGTCATGGTGATCTGTGTTTGGGGTTACAGCTCGCTGAAAAGCTCAGGTGATGGTTAGCATTTTTTAGCAATGAAGTATTTTGAATTCGAGTATGTGCATTATGGCAGACGTGATGGTATTGCACACGTGAGACAGGGTAGTGTAAACGTGTTTATGTGCACCGGGAAACCAAAAATTCACTTGACTTGCTTTATGGCGTCTGAGGCAGAACTGGCATTGGCCCCGAGGTGAGCCCGTTCCTCCTGAAGGTGAAGGTGTCGGGCGACCGGAGTGCCTGGCACAGGCCAGGCCTGAGGCCCCACCTCTCAAACTTCAAAAAAAGAACCCGTAAAAATGATCAAAAATCAAATGCTTTTATTTTCAGAAAACTCTTAGTGTTTTTGTCTATTTGTTTCAGAATAAAATTATTTTATACCTATATACGCTTGTGGTAATAATTTACACTTATTTATATAAAGTCTGCATAGCGTATTCGGGATCTTGAGAGAATGCGTATGAGTGCGTTAGGGTCACCTGCCATCAGACCGTAGGGTTAAGAAATGCTGGTTTGCGTGAGGAGTATATTCTGACGTTTACCTCACGGTCGTCGCCTGACATCTGTGTACCACTTCCTTGGTATGTTTTGTTCTTTCAGATGCTCTGTTGATGCAGGTATTCTGGTTAGACTCCCACAGTCCGTGACCGTTGGCATGCGGAGGGGACTGCGTGTGGGCTCCGCGTGGGCTCCACGTGTGCAGCGGGCTCTGCCTCAGTGTGTCTTTACTGTGCACTTCCACGCATCTGCTCCGTCGAATGCCCTCGACAAATGCACAGGGAAACCAGCATAATGACTCCAACATCGAGTCAGAAGATTGTTTCGCAGAAAAAGGAAGGGGCTTTGGCCTTACCCACCTTGATTGACGGACAGCATCGGTTCAAGTCTGAATATTTTTCGGTCCATCTCTGTGATCAGGAACAGTAAGCCGTCCGCCTGGTTGGTAAGGCCAACCCTCCTCGAAATTTCCTTTAAGCCAGAAATCCACCTTAGTGTCTCAGTAGGGTTTTCGAAGTGCCCCTGGCCAGAAGAAGTGCCTACCTGTTCATTTTATCAGGTTGTTAGGTTTGAACAATTTGCTGAGTATTTCAGTGCTAACATAGTAGTAGTTATTTAAAAACTGCACATACAAACTTCCGGTTATAAGTAAGTCCTGAGGGTGGAAGATAGAGCACGGTGACTGTTGTTCGTGACACCGTGTCGTATATTTGCAGGTGGCTAAGAGACTCAATCCTTAACGTTTTCATCACAAGAAAAAAAAAATTAGTGACTACGTGTGGTGACAGGAGTTAACTACAATTATTGTGGAGACCGTTTGCAATATATACGGCTATCTAACTGTTAGGTTGTACACATGGAACTAATGTTATATGTCAGTTGTACCTCAATGAGAATGCACATAAACTGAAAGAAAGATACTCACATCTCATTGTCAAACAGCCGTGTGCACTTACTAATGGAACACGTATCCCCATGGGCTCTCATGGCTTCCCCGACTTGCTATTTCCTGTTCCCATACTGAGGTTTTCCTTGGGCCTTGAATGAAGGGCCGACCAGAGACCCAGCCTCACAATGATATGACCCATTGGAAGGAACATAGTACAATTTAATGAAGAAACTGAACTCTCTTAAGGTGATGGTTTTGGTGGCCCGACAGATATTGAGGACTGGTCTCTTTTCCTTGAAAGTTTAGGTGATCTGGTGGCCTTGTCCCCCAGGTGCCCTGGAGCACAGTCTGGGGACTGTGATGCTAACACTTTCACTGTCTCCCTGTGAGTCGTGCCTTCTGGGGTTATGGCACATGCACCATGTGCCTGCCCCTGGGTGAACTTGACACACGGGGCTCTGGCGGAGCTTTGGCCCTGCAGCTGCTGGCGGTGGGTAGAGTCTGAAGCACAGAGCTCTGAGGGTCTCTCGGGCACCCCTCGGCCAGGCTCAGGGAGGAGACCGCCAGCAGCCAGGAGACGCCGTGGAGAAGGCAGTTCTGGAGTCAGCGGGTGGAGGGAACTGCGTCGCAGAGAGGGCGGGTGCGAGTGTGGGTCAGCTGGAGGAAGGGACCTTCATGGCCGGAAGGCCCCACGGGCAGGTGCTGAAGATCCGGGAGGCACTGAATTCTCTGTTGAAGAGTTTCAGGGTTTTATTGTGAAAAGTGTGCATCCGTGGAAGTGTCAGGGTTTTATTGTGGAAAGCGTGCATCCGTGGAAGTGTCAGGGTTTTATTGTGGAAAGTGTGCATAAATGTACCTCTTCACCATTCTTCAGTCTACAGCTCGGCGGCATGAAGTCCGTTCACAGAGTTGTGCGAACATCACTTTCATCTTGTTCATAGTCCCAGAGACCCTACACCGCCGCCCTAGCCCCGGGGACCCCATTCTATGTTCTTCTGTATGAGTTTGCCCATTCCAGGCACATTATCATTACTTGACCTGAGTGAGTCATATGGTGTTCGCCCTTCTGTGTCCACACATCTCATGTGCCATGACGTTTTCAGGGTTTATCCGCGTTGTGGCGGGAGTGAAAACCTCATTCGCTTCTCCAGCAGAATAACGTTTCTGTGTATGTGTGCCCTGCATCTTGTTCATTTCTCTAGTGGATGTTTGGGGAGTTGCCACCTCTTGGCCCCGGTGCGCCTGAGGCCCTGCTCTCACCCCCTTGGCTCTCTACACCCAGGGTGGCATTACCAGATCATAGGTTGATCCCGTGTGTAACTTTTTAAGGAATGGCGAAATTGTCCACTGCGGCTGCAGCGTTTTATGTTCCCACTAGCTGTGCACACAGCTTCCAGTTGTCCACATCACTCGTTACTTGTTCTTTTGAACAAGTGGACGTGAGGTGGTCCCACGGCGGCTTTGACTTAGTGTTCTTTTTTTTTTTTTTTTTTTTTTTTTCAACGTTTTTTAATTTATTTTTGGGACAGAGAGAGACAGAGCATGAACGGGGAGGAGCAGAGAGAGAGGGAGACACAGAATCGGAAACAGGCTCCAGGCTCCGAGCCATCAGCCCAGAGCCTGACGCGGGGCTCGAACTCACAGACTGTGAGATCGTGACCTGGCTGAAGTCGGACGCTTAACCAACTGCGCCACCCAGGCGCCCCCTTTTTTTTTTTTTTTTTTTTCAACGTGACTTAGTGTTCTTTAGGCAGGTGGTGGTGAGCCGCTTCCCGTGTATTCACTGGCCATCTGTAGGTCTTCTGTGGAGACATGGCTCTTCAAGTCCTTTGACAATTTTTGAATTGCTTTGTTTTTGTTGACTTGTAGGAGTTCTTTGTATATTACGGATATTAATCCCTCCTCAGTCAGTCGGATGATTTGAGAATATTTTCTCCCATTCCGTGGACTTTCATGAGGAGGTTGGATTTTATTATTGACTAGAAATATAGTAAGTCTTGATATCCCAAATTTCTTACCTATTTCTTGTCATATTCAGCCCAATCAGACGCCAGTGTTTCTTCTTCAGAAAGCCTTCTTTCTCTTGTCCAGGTGTGTCCCTTGCTGCTGCTTAGAAGTTAGCTGCCCCCCTTCTCAGCTTGCCTGGTCCTGTCTGACCGCTTCCCCTCGGCACGGAGAGTGCGCAGAGCATTTGAGAGTGGACCCCAACCTCCTGGCTGGCTCCCGTGGGCACTGCCTCTGCCTCTGCCTCAGCCGCAGAGTTGGCGGAGTAGGTGTGGTGGTGCCTAATGGGGGGCGTGTGCAAGTTACTGGTGTGCTGCACACCAGCACACAGAGCTCCACCCGTTATGCAGTAAGCACTCGATAGTTGCTGCTGTTTTTACGTAGGTGTTTTTTATATTCAGTCGGACTGGAGGAAGCATTGATCGTGTTTGTACTGTCTCCTGAGTTCTTTTACCCCAGGTACGAGGAGTTTTCAGCAGTCAGCCGAGGATGTGAATTACTGCTTCGTGCTTGTACTGCAAGGGGCTTTTTCCACGGAGGGTTTATAAAGGATTTTTATGAAGTGATACAGATTGTCTTTTTGTAGGGGAAAAATATATATAGCCCTATAAAGAAAACCAGCGGTGCTCTCGACGGAAGTGAAGGCCAGGAGGTTTAAGAAAACGAGGATTCTTTGCTAGAATGTAGAATTATCGTGAGAAATAAATGCCACGGGCGTGTTTGAAAATTTGAGGATTTCTGAGTCTCAGCACCTCCCCCCTGTGAGTACTGAAGACCTGCTAACACTTACAACCACATGGGACTCTGCCAGGCACCCGGGGCACCCTCATCCATCTTCTGTGTGGCCTTGTACTCAGCGTCAGAGCCGGCACCCCTGGTCTGGGAGCCGAGTACTCACGTCCATTCGTGACTGTGGGGCCCTTACAGGCGGCTCTGACCCTCCCCCGGCCTCACACCGAGAACCGTCTTAAGACGGACTTGTCAGTTGGATACATTTGCTCTAGTCTCCTGTTTCTGTCTACGCCTTTCCTTTAAGGCAGTGAGTTGTTTGGAAAACAAGAGCTGCGGCTCACTGATACTGTGGCTCGGAGCGCAGAGGGTGGACCTTGGGGTCTGGCCAGTTTGGGTGCACGCGGTAGACGGTCAGCACATCCCCTCAACACCCAGCTGCCGATGGACCTGGAGCTTGCTGACGCGGAGACCCGGGCGTGGAACCAGACACTTCACCGCGCTGCCTGGACCCGCCTGCACGTCTCTGAGCCTCAGCTTCCTCCTCTGTTCGCGAGGCTCTGAGGCTACAGTAGGTGCGCAGCCATACGAGGGCGTCTCCTCTGTACAGAAGCCTGTGCTGGATGGAAGGAAGTGGCGGCAACAGGCCGTCCGGCGCCGGGCATGCCTGTTTCACCCCGTGTCCCACAGGTGGCTTCGGGGCGTCAGTTCCCACCCGAGGGTAGAAGTCGTTTCCGGGTTTTGTCGGAAGCATGTCCTTGACAATCACAGTGGAGAGAGCCCTGGGCTCAGACTTGGCGGTCTCGGTCCTGGCCCAGGGTACCGCCGGCCTGCGTGTCCTCGCACATAGAGGCGGGTGGGTGGACGGGGGCTTGGTGCCTTCCGATGCCAATGTTCTCTGCCTCTGTCAGGTGTCAGTGTGTGCCGACCCCGTGTCCACCATCAACAGCAGAAACACCCCAGCTGGCAGCTGGAGACCAGAAGCGCCCCCCACCCCGTCGGGAAGCGCCCTCCCCCTTATTTCTGAGGGTGTGGGTGCAGATTCGGCTCGCCCTGCTCCAGACCACAGCCAAGCCCAAGCCACCGACCTGGGACTGCCCGTGTGGACCATCCAGAGGAAGGGCCTGACCCAGAGAGCCAGTGCGGACAGCGCTCAACTCGAGTGTCAGCACCCCGGGACCCAGCCGGCGTGCAGACTCACTCGAGCACGGCGGTGTTCAGAAACAGGCTGCCACTGTTGGGTCAGTTTTCATCGTTGTTGTTATTTAGTTTGGGTCGCCGCGTGTGGTGTGAGTGACCGACGTGAGAAGTAAACAAAAGCCGTGAAGACAAGTGTCCGTGTTCTTCATTGGCCGTTACAACAGCAACAGCCTGAATGTGCCACGTCTGACCCCGGGCAGGCTGCTGGACTGCACGGCACCGTGATGCTGACTGCATGTGTGCGTCTAAACTTTGAGCTGAAACAGAACAGCCGCCAAGTGTCTCAGACATGCTTCCAAGCAAGAGGGAAGTAAAGCAAGTATTTACAGAGTTCGTACTCTGTGTGACGTTTCACGCATCTCCGCCACAGCCATGGCGGCGCTGAGGCTGGTCTGGGCCTTTGCCAACACTGGCATAATATGGCGCCGTTTGGGCTCTCGTTCTGATCCGGGAGACGGGCATTCTGGAACCGGCTCAGGAGGCCTGCCTGGCCTGACTGTCCCTTGAGTACGTTTTAGTGCCGAGTGTTGGTTATGGGTGGGGCAGGTACATGAGCTTCAGAGTCAGGCTCGGGCCTCAGATGGAATGCTGTGTAGACCGCTTATTTAATCCCTTAGAACCTTAATTTACATAGGTGGAGAACAGCGTTGTCAGGATTAAACGAAGTAATGCATGTGGTTAGCACACGGGTCATCTCTGAAACATTAGTTTCCCTGTCCGTTCCCCAGGTACGGAGTGAGTCAAGGTGATTCATGCAGAGAAAATTTTGCAGAGAGACATGTTTCAAAGGAGAGTAGACCAATCAAATTTATATAGGATTTTTTATGATGTTTCATAAAATGAAACCCTAATAAAGCCTACAGCGTATCTGAGAACAAGCATCCTGAATGGCAGAATTTGGTTAAATTCCCTAAAAATCTATAATCCGTCAAGGGAAGATGGTTTGAGATGGCTCTGTTCTGCCTTATGGTTCCTGTCCGTCCCCAGATGTGGGACTGAGGGAAGCGTGTTCATGACGGGCAGGAGCCGTGTGGGTCAGGGTCCTGGAGCTTAGTCCATGGGTGCCCTGACATGAGTCCCCAAGTGTTTCAGCACCTTGATCAAACCCTGACCTGGTGCTGTCCTCCCAGGACGTGGGGTTGGGCAGGGCTGGCGGGAGGAGTCTGTGTGGCCCTTTCCACCACACGCCTTCTAGGCGGATTTCCTTCGGGTTGACGCTAACAGGATCTGACCTCATCCACGGTCCATGTGTTGACAGCCCATGTGGCTTTCCTACAGCTGCCTGGTCTCCTGGGCGGCATTGGCAAGGATTTCCTTCTCCAAGGACAATTTACAGCCAAACTCCCCCAAATGTCGGGAGATGAAGGGGCTGTGTCCCCACAGCAGCGAACAGCCGTTAGGTGACCTGATTTGGAGGAAAGAAGAAGGGCCCTGTATCCCATCAGGCCCCGCGGCCTGTCCCGCACCGTGTGGCTTAATGTCTCGACACCCTAGGAGGGAGTTTACAATCACGAGCAAGTACGTGGGGAAATCGGGATCAAACCCCTATTTCTCGTCCTGCCTCAGCCCTCCAGGTCTTTTTACTGCACGCGCCTTGGACATTTCCTGTTGTTCCAGATCTTCTCAGCTGCTGTCCCTGCTGGGCAGCTGCTCCTGGGGGTTGGCTGTGACCCGGGTGGCACATGCCCCTGGCACTTGGCTCTGAGGGCGTCACGATACAGGAAGGCATCCCTGTGTCTAGTGTCTTTTCTGAGTGACAGGAAGACGAGGGAGGTCCTGCTCTGCAAACCTGCAGGGGTCTTACTGGGGGACATTTCCACATCTGCACCTCCCTCCCCGCTTGTTCCATGCAGGTCACATCTCCAGTGACCACACAGGCAAGAAGCAAAGCCCACTGCCTGAAAACCTGAGGGACCCCTGCACTCCCCCCGCCACAGCCACCTTGAACCTTGAAAACCGCGGGACCCCTATGCTCCCCTCCCTCCCCACAGACACCTTGAAGACCCAGGGGACCCCTGCACTCCCTCCTCCTCCCCCCACCCACTCCCAGCACTTCCCAGCATCTATTGTCTAACTGTGGGCTTTTGTGGTTGCCCCGGAAACCCTGCCAACAGACAACCAGGGCAAACTCCATGTTTGCCCAGATGTTCTGCGCCCTGGTCTTACTGTGGACCTTGGGAATTTCGCTGTCTTCTCCGTGAGGCTGTCCTCACCTTTCCTGCTGGGGCTGGGAATCAGTCCCAGTAGACAATGAGCTTCATTTCCACTTGCAAATGCTGCTGCTATGTCCGTGGAGCTCGGCTGTACTTTGAGGCTGGCTTCCTTCCAGTGTGGATGAACAGATGATAGACGGGTTCTCCTAATGTTTATCTGCTAATCCCCCGTGCACCTGTATGGTGTTGTAACAGCACACGTAGTGTATGTTATGGTAAGAAATTGATGTTGTCTGTGGCTGCAGCAAGCTTCCTCAGAAGGATTTCTGGCCCTCGATGCGGCTTCATGCGGAAGCTAGCCCACAGCTGTAGGAAGAACCCCTCCAGAAGGGTCCTGGACCCGTTTGGCTCTCGCAGACTGCCACGACCCGTGCGTTGCGGCCTCACGGTGTCGCGTGTTGGTACTTCAGATGGAGTGTGTTCTCTTGCCCTAAGTATTCTTACCTGCTTGGTGCCCTTAGTATTCAGACCAAAAAGTAGGCACCAGATCACCTGCAAGCGTGTCCTGGGATTTTATGAATGTGCGTGTTTAATGAGAATATAGATTTTAGCTTCAGGGTCACCGTGAAACCCGGAAATATCAGTGTCCACAGACTGAGGCCCTCCAAGTCTCTTGGCAAAGTGTAATGTTCATTCTTTGCTCCAAAGCTTTGGTTAACACTCAGCCTAAGAGTATTTTACTGCCTAACTTCATTTCTTAGCTGTTCATTCCGCGTGAAGGACTAGAAATGTGATTTCTCGGTCTCAACTTAAAATGTCTTTGGCAACACAGGAGATCATCAAGAGATTCCTTGTACATCTCTTTCTCTTGTCCTGACCTGGCTTGACCGCTCTATAGTTTGTGGCCTCAAAGTCCTTCCAGAAGCTGGTGTCCCCTGGGCCACGTGCGCCCCCTTCTCTCCTGGACACTGCCTGCCTGGCCTCCTCTTGACCTTCAGATACCGTCGTGCCTGGGCTTTGACCCTCCAGCTTGATGTGCCCCCTCTGGCATCAGGGGTCATGTGTCAGCCCTGCTCCCCCGGCCCCGGCCTGAACCTGGGCCTGCGCAGTGCACGAGTCCTGGTCTTCTGCCTCATTCTCAACTGTGCCAAGGACCCCACTGTCCCCACTTGTCTGTCCTCGGACCCCGCAGCCCACCAGCACCGCAACTTTTACGTCCCAAACAGTTATGCATCTCCTCTCCACAGCCGCCCTTCTGCCCCCATCCCCTCCCACCTATGCCTGCCGCCCCCGCATCCCACTTCCATCCCCCCTCCGTCCCCCCATCCCCCCTGCCCCCTCTCCATCTCCCCCGTCCCCTGTCGCCTGCTCCCCCATCACCTCCTCCCCATCACCCCCTCCATCCCCCCCCCGCCATCTGCCCATCACCCCCTCTCACCCCATTTCCTCTTCCATCCCCCCTGCTTCCCCCCTCCGTCACTGTCCCCCCGTCCCTCCCTCCATCCCCCCTGCCCCGCTATGTCCCCCCCTCCGTCACTGTCCCCCCACCTCCTCTCCATCCCCCTCCATCCCCCTCACCCCCTCTTCATCCCCCCCTCCATCACCGTCCCCCCATCTGTCCCCCCTCCATAACCACCTCTGTCCCCCCTCTGCCCCCCTCTACCCCCTACTCCGTCCCCCCCTCCATCCACTGCCCCATCCCTCCTCCATTCCTCCCACCCCATCCCCCTTCCTTTTCCCCCACCCCATCTCCCCCAGCTAAACCTCCTTCATGTGCCTTGGGAAGTTTCCTAAAAGACTCTGAGTTCCTGAAGGACAGGATGCCACGTTACTTGTCTAGTTCTGATGCCTGTGTCATTGTGAGTCCAAGTGGATGTGTGTGAATTTTGGACAGCCCTACGGTTGCCTCACAAGCTGCATTTACACATGGGGCAGACACTGTATCTCCATTGGCGTTCAGGGATGGTTGGAGGACTGGGGAGCCCGGGATAGTCACAGCTCAGAGGAGATCACAGGCTTCACGGCGTGCTGAAGCCTGGCCAAATGTATATTTGTTACAGGTGACACCAGACCTCAAAAGCCATCCCGTTTCACTGTATGCACGACCAGTTTATGCTACATGTGAGTGCATTTTGCTGTAGCGACTTAGGAAACAATGTCTAAAGCAAATGAGACGATGGGGTGGTTGGTCTCACATGGCTCATGTTGTATTTATACCTGAAGTAGACACCCGTTAACTCCTCTGTCGAGGTGCTGAGAACAAGTCCAGTGCTGCTTTGTTCTGTGCAATAATCTCAAAGTCCATAAACATGCCTGGAAATGATTGAAAAAATGAAGAGTATTACATGCAATTAAAATAAAGCACTTAAAAAAGAATTTTTTTAACATTTATTTATTTTTGAGAGAGAGAGACAGAGCATGAACAGGGGAGGGGCAGAGAGACAGAGAGGGAGACACAGAATCCGAAGCAGGCTCCAGGCTCTGAGCTGTCAGCGCAGAGCCCGATGCGGGGCTTGAACTCATGAACTGTGAGATCATGACCTGAGCCGAAGTCAGATGCTTAACCGAATGAGCCACCCAGCCGCCCCAAAAATAAAGCATTTTTATTGCCCCTTAGACACACTTTTATATGGTTAATGTAGAAAACCAGATTTAAGTATATAAGAGAACAGTTTGGTGGGAGTCAGGGTGGAATTGGGGAGGGGATTGTACTCATTTATGAAGTGTTGGTGTTTCTGTGCACACTCGGTTTTTATTTTTATTAAAAAATTTTTTTAACGTTTATTCATTCTTGAGAGACAGAGACAGAATGTGAGCAAGGGAGGGGCGGAGAGAGAGGGGGACACAGCATCAGAAGCAGGCTCCAGGCTCTGAGCTGTTGGCCCAGGGCCTGTCGCGGGGCTCGAACTAAAGAACCGCGAGATCGTGATCTGAGCCAAAGTCGATGCTTTCAGGAAAATACTGAAATAACTCGAATCACTGATGAAAAGTCTGAGTGATGTGTTGCAAATGAGGCTCAGCTGTGACGATGCAGTGAGGAGAATCTTCAAGTCCTTGTTTCTCAGGGAGGTGTCAGTAGCACTGACATGCTTGGAGAGATGGCAGACAGGAGTCTGTCTCCCTAGAGAGCCAGCTGTCACCCCCCGTGTGGACGCTGAAGACCTGACACCCAGGAGGCCCCTTCCAGCACCCACAGTCTCCTCCCGCCTCTGCCTGTTGGCAGGTGCACACAGGCTTCATGCCAGAAAACAGTCCATTCGTGGAGGTTCCCTGGCCCCTGCCCCACAGCCTCCTGCTCCTCTAGCCCGGTGCTAGCTGGGGTCTCCCCCAGAGTGCCCAGCTGCTTAGGGGGATCCGAGAACACAGAGCTCTTCCTGGGTGGTCTGGGGTCATGATGGGAACGGAGGAGTGAGATCTGGCTGAGGCTTTGGGGTCCTGTGTCCTCAGTGTGGGGCCTTGGGCAGCAGCGTGGAGACTGGTTTGGGTGCTGAAGGCACCCTCCGCGGGGACCGGAGTGTCGGGACGTACAGTTCACCACGTTAGCAAAGTGCCTCCTGTGAGCGAGCCTGCCCCTCCTCAGAACACTGGAAAGATGAGTTTTGTTACCAGCCATTACGTGGAGGTGGGTCTTCGCAGAAGGTGTATGGGTTCAGGGGTGTTCTGCAAAGAACCTGCCTGACATTGATCTGCACGAACTGATCATACTCGTACCGGAGTGCCACGTACTGTGATACCCACTCCTCCAGCCTGTGTAGTTTCCAGGGAGAGGAAGAAAATCCCAAGGGCAGGTCAAGCACACCTCCCAGGGGTGTATGTAAAGAGTACTGTGCCCAGTTTCCCTCGAAACAAGCATGCTGGAACTTCGACATAAAAAGGGGTCGCCTCCCTGGGAATCGCACCGTTTTATACCCTTTCCAGAATTTCTCTCTGGGACCCTTCGTGGGCCTGGAATCTATCCAGAGGGAGTATCATTTGACCTGGGTGGAGTTTACGTTTGGAGGTATTGATTGCCACGTTCTTCAGCAGAAGTAAGTGGTTAGGTGGCCTGCAGAACCCTTGCGATGGACTGTTCTGTTCACTGTGTGAATGTCACCCCAGCAAAATCAAGAGTCCGGATCGTATGATCCTCATTTTGTGAAACTGTCTTGTGACTTTGGCTACTGTTTCAACTGTTTCTGAGGAACGTGCACTTTGAGGTGTCATGCTGTACGACTTGGTTTTTCAGATTGAGGGATTGGTCCCCATCGGTTCACATGGAAGATGAACTCAAATACAGAAATTAGTTCATGAAAATTACAAAGCAAATCTTACAAATCTCAAAATACTGTTTAAATATCTGGAAAATCTGGATATTTTTACTTGATGGTTTTCCTTTTCAGTTTATCTTACTAAAAAAAAGCAAAGTAATATATATATGCTCTAAGGCATTGAACCACTACAGGAAATTAGAAGGTGTTCATGAGAACTCCTGCCTCTGGGGAATAACCACCATTAAACACCACGTCCAAATAGTGCAAACTCTAGGAATACTTTGAGTAAATGAGATTGTATTCTGTTTGGTCCATTTTACAAAAATATGAAATGTAACTATTCAGTCTTAACAGAAGCAGTAAGTTGATGTGACGCTGAAGTCGTTGCCATTCTTGACACAAATATCTCTTCGTCCCAACAGATTTAATCCCTTAAAAGGCCTTCTAAGAATAAAAAAAAAAAATTGAACAATATTGGGAAGCTTTGAGAGAATGAGTAGTATTTTTATATTCTCTCCTTTGTCCCAAGACCTGGAATGTGCACCTGTGCACACGCACGTGTCTGTGCCATGGAACCAGCCCCGCGGAGACTTCTTCTCCGTTCTGCATGGGCTCGGTGCTCCCCACCACCCCTTTCACCGTGGCCTTTCTGTCTGGCCAGATCTGTTCTGATTCCTGGTTGGCTGAAGGGGTTCTTCTTAGCACCGGCTGTGGGGGTTGTGGCTTTTTCCTCCTGGATGAGAACGTCTGTCTCCTGCTCTCGTTCTCCAGGGAACACTTGGCTCATCTCACCTTCCTGGGTTGTACGACTTCTGGGAGCTCACCAGACGCTATTCCCTCGTCGTCTTGCCCTGGACATTCCGTCCTCCTCCACCTGGCCCTTTCCCCTTTCCTTTCCATGGCCAGATTTTGTGACGCGGCTGACGTGCTCGCCACCAAGGTGCACAAGGCCGTGTTCCCTGAGTTGTTGGCGGTGGAGAGGGCCGACGACAGCCTTTCTGCCTCCAGTGTCCTGGGGCCGCAGTTTCCCACAGAACTGCCAGAGTCTAGTGTCGTATCACATCTGCACGGTTGATGGTTTTTTAAAATTTTAGACTTAAATCTTACCTATGCATGTCTTGTACTGTGTACGGATGGCGTAGAGTGTCGTCAGTCCTTTTCTGTTGGAGTTTGCGGTGATTCCTTCATGGCAGAGGCCCCTCCTCCTCCGATCTCGGGGGTTATTTCGGCCCCGCGTGTTTCTGCTTTCCTGTGAGGGTGTGTGGCGCTTCCTCTCCAGCCGAGCCGCTTACCCGCGTCGGCCTGTGTATGGTCGTCTGATCTCATTTCCTCTCTGATTTCTCTGTGTTCACCTTGACTCTTCCATGGTAGGAACATGGTTTCTGCCTGTATCTCTGCCTACTTGCCCGTCCCAACTGACTTCTTGGTTCCGTGATGCTGGTTTAATTCCCTCCTCTGACTTTTTTACAAGGGAACGATTGCCTCCGTCTCGTCTCTTCTCACGTCATTAAGATCCAGAGGGGACGGTGCCGGAAAGTGCCTCTCCTCTGTCCGGGTCCAGAGGCCACATCACTTGATGGTGGTCCAGCCAGAAGCTTGCTGAGCGACTTTTGGACAAAAACATAATGTCACGTTATTTCCATGCATTTGTTTTTAATGTTTATTATTTTTAGCCCAACCTTTGGCCACAAAATATTTAAATAATAATTATAGTTTTTCAGATATTTCCTCTGTATAAAACCGCTTTTATGACACACCATTGCTTATGAAAGTGCTTATGTTTAGAAGGTACTCTGTTAAAAAATATTAAGTTTGTTGAAATTTCTAAAGTAAGTTCTAGAGACAAAGGCGGGGGGGGGGGAAGCTGAACTTTGCTTAAGGGTAAAACACAAGTAATATTTTAGAATTGATTTAAGTATCACTGTTTGGTTTCAGCTTTCAAAATAATGCTGAAGCTCTGAGCATTACCTGGGTTCATGAGCGTGGCGGGAAGCAAGCCGTCTTTTCCCAATTCCTCTAGAGTATTTGCAAGTGGTAATCTCCCTCCAAATTTCTGGCACTCTTTCAACACCAAGAAGCAAGAAAAAAATCTCTGATTCGGAACTTCACCGAAGCAGATTTGAAGGCTGGACAATCGGCTGATGCTCTTGGGCTTGACAATAGGCTTGGCTGGGAAAGTGATCTGTGTAGGAACTTGTTTGAGCTTAAAACACGGCCCTAAGACCCAGTGAGTTGACTCCATGGTGGCAGGTGCTTATTTCCCTGTGTGGTAAACCGTAATGGCCCTTCCCCTTCCCCTTCGTCCTGGGGACCTTGCTAAGCACTTCTGTGCACCTGCCTCAGCTGCTGTCATCACCCCGTTTTACAGATGGAGACTTTGAGGTGCTGAGCACGGTCCCTATGGAGGCTGCACAGCTAACGAGGCGTGATGACAGGCTTTGTACCTTGGCTGTCAGACCCCAGGGCTCTTTGTCACCACATTAAAAAAAAAAAAAAAAAGGCACTACTACACAAACAGTGTTTCTAGCTGGTTTTCAAACCTTTTCCACCTTTCCTTACGGTCCTGTGACCTGTTGTAATTAAGGGGAAAGAGGTCTTAGTGAGATGGTCACAGTGAACGTGTTTAACTAAACCCATGCTGAGGAAATTGTCGACAAGAAATGAGTGGTTTGCACTAAAAAGAGTCAAGCTTTGAAAGGCCAGAGTTTAGTAGGATACGTATTCAGTAGCACTTAGGAACAGTCCTTGGCATTGAGGGGCAGCATCAGGAAGGTCAGCAAGGTAACAGGGGAGCCTATCTGCTTTCCCTTTCTGAGCATGGGAGGGGTGTGGTCACCAGTGTCCCTGGCCAGGCCCCTCGAGGTGGGGGATGGGTCAGGTGCCTGCAGGGGAGGGGGCATACATACACTTTGGGGGGGGGTGCTGGTGTCCTGGGGAGGTCCTGGGTGTCCTGTGGGGGGGGGCCTGGTGTCCTGGGGGAGGGTCCTGAGTGCCCTGTGTTGGAGGCCTGGTGTCCTGGGGGGACTGGTGTCCTGGTGGGGGGCCTTGGTGCCCTGTGGGGTGCCTGGGTGCCTTGTGGGGTCCCTGTGTGTTCCTGTGGGGGGCCTGGTGTCCTGTGGGGGGGGGGCTGTGTGCCCCTGTGGAGGGGCCTGGTGCCCTGTGTTGGGGGCCTGGTGTCCTGGGGGGACTGGTGTCCTGGGGGGGCCTTGGTGCCCTGTGGGGTGCCTGGGTGCCTTGTGGGGTCCCTGTGTGTTCCTGTGGGGGGCTGGTGTCCTGTGGGGTGCCTGGGTGCCTTGTGGGGTCCCTGTGTGTTCCTGTGGGGGGCTGGTATCCTGTGGGGGGGGCTGTGTGCCCCTGTGGGGGACATGGGTACCCTGTGGGGGGGCTGTGTGTCCCACGGGGGTTGGGTGTCCTGTGTGGGGGGGCTCTATGTCCCATGGGTGTTGAGTGCCCTGTGGGGGGGTGCTGTGTGTCCCATGGGGGTTGGGTGCCCTGTGGGGGGGGGCTATATGTCCCATGGGGGTTGGGTGCCCTGTGAGGGGGGGCTCTGTATCCCATGGGGTTTGGGTGCCCTGTGGGGTGCTGTGATGTGGGGCTTAGAGCCTGAGTACACTTGTTCCCAGCAGTGTCCCCTGATTCCTGAGTCCATCACCATTTTTAAAAAATTTTTTTAACATTTATTTTTTTTTGAGAGACGGAGAGAGACAGAGCATGAGCAGGGGAGGGGCAGAGAGAGAGGGAGACACAGAATCTGAAGCAGGCTCCAGGCTCTGAGCTGTCAGCACAGAGCCTGATGCGAGGCTTGAACTCATGAACCGTGATATCATGACCTGACCTGAAGTCGGACGCTCAACCCACTGAGCCACCCAGGCGCCCCCCATCACCACTTTTAAAAGGGACAAAGAAAAACAAGATGGGTCCTAAATGACACAGGGAAGTGCCCAGTGGCTGAGAGGGAGGCATGGCCTTGAAGAGCACCCAGCAGGTGACAGGGGAGGGTGTGTTTGCTGTGGCTCCTGTAAGTGCCACTCCCCCTCCCCACCCATCTACACAGCCACAACTGGTAAATGGAGCTAATTCGCTGTCAGTACAGTATGTTCTGTGCTCCCACTATGGCACATGGGCTTTTATCGTGACCGGGAATCCCAGTTTGAAGTCAGCCTTCTTGTGTGCTCCCAAGGGACGTGCTGGAGGGACTTGGCCATGTGGGTAGGCAGACCCGGTCCTGAGCCAGCGCATCCACCCCTGCTTCAGCCCACGTGGCCTCCAAAGACTCCCTGGAGGGCGGGCTCTGTCTCCCAGCAGCTGCTCTGTGTGGCCACGGCTGTGGGAGCAGGCAGCAGGTGACACGAAGGAGCCGTGCGCCCAAGATCCCACTGCCCTCGTTACCTTCTCCTCGTACTTAGGCCTCACCGCGGCCTCCCCTTTGGTTGGCATTCCTGGATGCTAGTTTTGATGGGAGCCTGGAAAAAGACCGTGCAAACACTTCACAGGTTACACTGTTGATGAGCCCGGGGCCCGTGGATCCCGTTACAGATGTCACAGTCAGCGGCTGCTAGCATGACCGCTCTAACGTGTCTGCGGGTGGATGGAGCATTTCTCTGGCCACATCACTTTCTAATGGAGTCCTCTCTGGTGCTGACGGATGGCTGTGTAGCAAACCACTTCACGGCTTAGTGCCTTGAAACCACAGCCAACATTTATCGTTTCCAGAGGCTGAGGGAGAGCTGGGCTCCGTGGGCTGGTTCCTGGCCCTGCCTTGTGACGGGCCTGTGGTCGCCGGCCTCTGTGGAGGCTGGGATGGCCCAGATGCTCGCTCACGGGGCTGGCAGCCCCCGCTCTCTTAGGGCTGTTGCCCTGACCCCTTGGCTCCTCCAGGGAGCGCCGTCTGGTGCAGCCGGGCTCCGCGTGGGACTGCTGAGTGACTGCACAGCCATCAGGGGCGATGCACAGACCACTCACGATTTTCTCAGGTGTGTTTTTACCGTCATGTTGTATTGAAACTGTCTTTTTATTTGGTGCCCATCCCCAGCGTTGTAAGTTTGTCAAGTACCAGGAACATATTTTAAATCTTTTATCCCCGTGTTTTATTCCCGTGGAGATGCTTGAACAAGCACCCAGCGCCTGTGAGAACAGAACTGACCTGTAAGTTGTTTTTGATTTTTTGGCTTCTAGGATATTAAAACCGTCATTTCTAATTGACCGGTGGCAATGACAATCTCCCTAAGACCGTCCCTGGAAATGGAGGCGCTGGCTGCAGGTACCGCGTGTTTGTGACTCTTGATGCGCGTCTCACTGCTTCCCCTCGGGGCGGCACAGGTTTATGTCTCCAGGGGCAAGCCCCAGCAAGCCCTTTGTGGCAGCTTCCCCAGCGTTGGCTCGTTTTCGTTTTGTCTCCTGTCTAAATAAACTGGCTGAGCTAAAGGAGCGGGTCACTATTCCTGTGAGTCGCATTTTGAGATTAAGGTTACTTGTGACATAAGTAGGGGGGCTCTGGCTGACCGAACGTGCGTGCAGTTTTGGTGTTGACTTGGCTTGCACCTGCGGTTTAGGGCTAGCTCATGCAGAACTGTGGGCATGTATTGTAAGCACTATTCTGGAATCCGGATGCAAGCTTTCACCCTTCTAGCCCCGTGACACGTGTGTGTTGGAGAGGGCAGCACGCCTGAAGGAGTCAGAGTCTGTCCACAGTCATCCCGCTGACCCTGTGGGCCAGTTATGGCGAGAACTAATTATCAACCTAATTTCACTATCTGATGGATTTACGACCATGTTCCAGTAAATGCAGAAGTTTTGTTTGCTGCCAGTTAGACCGTATACCAGCAAATTGAACCCTCTTCCACGTTGTTCTGTCCCCTACTTTGTAAGATCCACTTGACATGATATTGTGCATGAATCATCACGCTGTCGTGTTTTATATCCTCCAACTGCGTGAGAACATTGATATCACACGGTGCACAAAATTCACTGCCCTGGGGAGTGATCCTGTGTTTTGACTGTAGTGATGGTTACAAAAATGTGTGTGTGCCTGGAAATGTGGTAGAACTGTCCACACAGTGTGCCCACGCCAGTCTCCTGCACGTGTTGTGTGGTGTTGTCCTACAGCTGAATCAGGTGTCCACACTGGGGGAGGCATACGCAGGGCCATTCTCTACTTCTCCCGTATCTTCAAGTGCATCTGTAGTTATTTAAAAATAAGAACAGTCTTATTGGCAGCTCTGTGAAGAGTTCATAGCACATGGTTGAAAATCACTGACATCACGTGCAGGTAGGAATCCTTTCTGCCGACTGCCTCACAGGGTGTTTGCTCGAGGTCTTGAGGGGACAGTTGCTGACCTTGATTTTCTTGGAGTGAAGCTGTCGTCCTGTGACTCCCGCCCAGAAAGTTCTATCTTGAAAGGATGCCATGGAAAAGTCAGCCTCCTCCTTTGTAAGGCAGCCCTTCAAATATTTGATGCCTGTACTGTGCTGGCTACACATCCTGATGTTGAAACGGTGCCCGTGTGGCAGGAATTTCCTTCCCCACAGCTTCGAAGATTTCTCTCGTCACATACTTACCCAGCTCCTCTCTGGGACTGTGGTCCCAGATGGTGTTTTCTGGGAGTGTGCTCCAGACGTCTCTGGCCAGCACAGTGAGAACCCGGGTTTCGTGGAGATCACAGGCAGCAGGGTAACGTTGGCGAGCTGTATGTAGGAATGTCTGAGGCCCTGGGTCAGCCCGTCCCGGGGCCGAGGGTGGGGGGCATGCGCGGCTCTCACTTCATTGTCTCCAGTGCTGTGTGATTTCTGGAGGTGCACCACGGGGGGACACGATCGGTGGCTGTCCTGAGGACCCTGTCCTGCTCTCATGCCTTTGGCTGCAAGCTTACTGAGGAGGGGTGAAGGGACAGAACTGGCATTTTCATGCTGCATTTTATTTCTCTATTTTTTATGGGCAATTCTTTTTTTAGCTTTTTAAATTTTAGTACAGTTGATGCACAACGTTACGGTTGTCTCAGGTGTAAACGTAGGGATTCGACAAGTTGATACTACGCTGTCTTGTAATGTTGGAATAGCTCAGGATCGATTTCACTAGACATCTTAGTCGTGGACAGAGTCAGGTGACTTGTTTACACGTCAGAAGGGAAAACGTCCCACTAGGCAGATGCTGTGCCTAAGGACACAGAGCCCCCCGATCTGCCTTGAATCCGTGCGGTCAGTGTGGTTGCCTTATGTCTAGCGTGTTTCCTGTAAAGATGCGAGTGCTGTTCTGGGGCAAAATATACTTACCGGACTGGCCGGCTCCAACGCCGTCTGTTTGGGCGTAAGCGGGAGCAGTACCTGGCAGTGTCATAGGAGCCCCAAATAGGCAGGCAGATGATTTGGTTATGGCTTTCATCTGGTAAAATCTGTTTTGTGTCTTAACTGAAGTTGTGATTTTAGGAACAGGGTTTTTGGCTTATTTTGAGCTCAGAAATAGGAGAATTTGTGTTTCTCAGATTTATAGCAAACGTATTTTAAAAGAGAAAATGTGCTATAATGGGGGAGAGGGTTATACCCATTCTCTGGTGCTCGGTTCCTGAAGAAGCATTGTGTCCCTGACAATAAAATGCCCTGTGCATGGGAGCAGATGTGTCCTCTCTAATCTGACGGGTTACAGAAGCTGCGGATATATGCTTTCATGTAGTCGAAAATGACATATATTCTCCAGGCTAGAATAAGTTTTTTAAGTATTTCCTATTTTTCACCAAAATTGATTAGAAAAGCCAGATCCTGATCTATCTCACCATCAGACATACTTATTCTGAAATTAGAAAGTATTTTTTAAAATTCCGGGTCAAAGGGCACCTGGGTGGCTCAGTCGGTTAAGCGTCCGGCTTCGGCTCAGGTCATGATCTCACGGTTTGTGAGTTCCAGCCCAGTGTCAGACTCTGTGCTGACAGCTCGGAGCCCGGAGCCTGCTTTGGATTCTGTGTCTCCCTCTCTGCCCCTCCCCTGATTACACACTGTGTCTCTCTCTCAAAAATGAATAAACATTAAATGGAAAAATTTTAAATTCTGGGTCAAGATTTTGATCAGGAAATAAATGTCAGTTGCCACTTAGAAGTATTGCAAAAATTTAAAAAGGTCGCTTGGAAATTTATACTTCAAATAGTATATACAAGGCCATGACATAGCGAGAAGTGATACTAATCATATTGTGTGATTTTAACATGATTGTGATCATATTCTAATTTGTAACAATTTTTAAAAGGAATTATGTTCTTGAAAAGGGAACAGTGAATATTTGTACATAAAATCATACTTTCTTACTGATTCACAGTAACTTAGATGGGTGACTGTTACCACATGAGGTAAAGTTTAACGCATAGAAACATGACTTGAAATCCTACCAGATGCTTAATGTGGCCGTGGTTACTGGAGCAGCTCTGCTGTCCCCTTGGTCGTGCGTCCTGCATCTGGAGCGAGGGAGCCACTAGCTACTCTTAGCGACGGGCCGCGTGCTCCTGACCATCAGCTCGCTGGGCGCCCGGCCACCTGTGACATGTCAGCACAGTGGGTCTGCTCCCTGCCTGCTTCCGGGGGAGCCCTGTCCCTCCCATCCGTCCGTGCAGGGATGCCGGTGACCAGGTGGGTGACACCACTAGCCACACAACCTCCAGTCCACCCCTGGCCGGAGCCCCGGCGAGGAGCAGGGGAGGGCAGGGTGCAGAGGCCCCAGGTGCATTCTGTCCCCAGACCGTCCTTGCGGCTTCTGCCGGCAAACCTCCCAGACACCCTGTGATATCATGCCTTGTTTACCTGAGACCTTAGGGGGTATGTGTCCTCTGGACGCTGGGGCCCTGCTGCAGGCTTGGTCTTGAATGGCCCACGTCCAGGATCCTGTTCTTCCCTTTGGTCAGACGGCCGTCCTCATTATAAAACGTGCCGCCTCTTCAAGAGCCCTCGGATGCCGACTTGACTTCACTGCCCGCACAGCCCTGTTTTCCCTAATGCTCATCCTCCTGGCCTTCATGAAGTAGATTCAACTTCTGTTCATTAAGGCCCAGTCCACACGCATAGCAGGAAGATACCCAGTTTCCATTTTATTAGAAATTTCATGGACCTTGTGTGAGCTCACTGTGTAACGAGCAGGACTGGCTGTCTTTATAATGGCTTATTTCACCCAAGGAGCACACAGAGTTTTTGAAGGAGGATCTAACTGTTGAGAATTCGGCTGTCATCCAGAGTTAATACCTGGAACAGACCTTCACAGATGTGCTGATGTGTTTCTTCGTAAGTGTGGAGGATGAAGTGGGATGTCTAAATGTGAGTGGGGCTGTGAGCTTTCCCTGGTGGGCTTTCTCCCAGGTTGAGTGCCCAGCCTGGGGAGGGGGTGGAGTAGGGTATTCACGCCCTGTGTCAGCAGGGAGTGGAGTCTGTGACCCTGACAGAGCTCGGGTGTTTTATTCTGCTACGCATTTGCATTGTCAAGAACCAGAGATGCCCCTGATCATGTCAACACGCCCTGTGTGCAAAATGGGCACCGTCTCCTTTGTCTTGAGGCGTGTAGTCCTTGCTTACGTAACCCTGGCGCTTTGCAAAGCCAGGTGGGACTGACTTGAGAGATTATTATCTAAACTAGAGAATAATCAGTAGCCAAGGCCCATCCGTCTTGTCAATAGCAGCACTGTGAGACACTGTACCGGACCTGGTTTGCCACTAACAAGCCTCTGGGGTGCTTGCGTTTTTGCACACTGGAGCTCATGCAACTAAAGAACACTAGTGTAATTTGTCTTTCAAGACAGGTTTCTGGGTACTGCTTTAATAAAGTAAAAATGAGCGTTAGGGCTTCATTGCAGTTCTTGTGGTTACTCTCAGAGACCGGAAGAATTATTTAGATTCAACAGACTGTTGTTTTAAGAATATCTTTTAATTGGTTAGTCACCAGCTGTTTAGGTATAAACACACACATGTGTGCACCCACAAGCGTGCACGCATGTGCACACACACACACATACATGCACACACCCAAAATACATACACACATGCATGCATGCACATGCAAACACACGGCACACAACATATGCACACACATGCGCACAAACATGCAAACACACGGCACACAACGTATGCACACACATGCACACAAACATGCAAACACACGGCACACAATATACGCACACACACACACACACACATGCATATGCCCGTGCAGACACATGCATGCACACACACACATGCAAACACACGGCACACAAACATACATGAAAACACGTCACACCATGTACGCACACGCACACACATGCGCAGATTCAAACACAGACACGTGTGTACATGCTGTCTGAAAAGTCAGTGGTGCCCCTGACTTACAGGCAGTCTGCAACTCCTGTTCCGTTTAAGACGTTCAGTGGAGCGTAATGAGCTTTAAAAAAAAATCTGAGCCACTGGGAGCAGCTTAGCTAGTAGGTGGCCACCTCAGGGGTGTGATTTAAGGGACCTGAGAAAATTATCTTCCCAATTTCCTGCCATACTTACTGGGTTTTTTCCTTTGAAGATGAATTGCTGAGGGTCTTGGAGACTCTGTTTTAACCCCCTGCAGTTACACTTGGATCACATCTTAGGAATCTACACTGTTCATTGTTTTGCTGTGATTTCCCTCAAGGTGTATGTACAGGCAGGACCCAAAAGAATGAGCCTGGACAAGTGATCCTCGGGGTTGGGTCCCTCACTGACCAAGGAATCAGGAGCCGGGGACAGACGGTTTTGCTTAGGGGTTTGTGTATTTTGTCAAGGGAATTCTCTCGTTCTGTCCTTTGCTGGTCATGTATAGGTGGACACAGAAACACGTTCTAAGCTCCAGACTGGTTCCTGGGGTGGCTCAGACCAGGAAGCATGACTCTGATAGGAGAAGTGGCCTGGGGACCTTTTCATAGGCTCTGCAAACGAGGGCCAGGCGCTTAGCAAGCCCCTGCAAGCCTGTCTGCCTCGCACCCTCTGCCAGGCCCCTCAGATCCACCTCCGAGCTGAGCTCTGTGGTGTCCTGAACGTGGATCTTCGCCTGCCATCCTGTGACCTGCTCCTCTGACATCATTTACCTTTGGTCCCTGACGAGCCTGAACGCCTGCCCGTAGTCTCCACATAGTTGTCTCTGTTCCTGAAATTAAAGAAAACGCTGATGGAATGAAGCCTTTTTTCAAAACTGATACTATCTTTGGGATGAAAACACATGCATCCTGGCTCCAGAGGCTGGTTCTCCCGGGAGCTCTGTGTCTGTGTTCTTGGGAAGCTGTGTCCGGGCTGGGTGGGCGCTGTCTGTCCCCCAGCTTCCTCTGACCACAGCTTCTCTCCGCCACGTCCTCATGGTGCACTTCAGGCTAACACCCAAGTGCTTGTTAAATGAATGACGACTGATTTATTTATTTTAATCTTTATTTTTGAGAGAGAGAGAGACAGCATGTGAGCTGGGGAGAGGGAGACACAGAATCCGAAGCAGGATCCAGGCTCCAAGCTGTCAGCACAGAGCCCGACGTGGCTCTGTGCAAGTTCATAACCTGACCTGAAGCTGGACACTTAACCCACTGAGCCCCCCAGGCGCCCCAGATGCCTGATGCTTTAAACGTGTGTCTTATTTAACCCCCAGGCCCCATGGGGGGCCCCTGCCAGTGTCGTTCCAACTTTACACAGGAAGAAGCCTGGGCTGGGAAGACACTTCCCATCTTCGTGCAGGTAATAAATGCCGAGTCGCAATGCTCCTGGGTCCTGCTGCGCGCCCCCCCCCCCCCCCCCCCCGCACTCTCGTGTTCTCTCTGCAATGCCAGGGTTCATACCAGGTGGTTGACAGACCCCTGCTACTAATTCTCTTCATGGTTGTGAGGAGTCAGGAGCTCTTTGTATACATTTTGAACTTTTGAACTAAATCATTGGTGTGAAAAAGTTAACAAGTGTTAAGTGCCTGCTGTGTACCATCCCGCATGCAGGATAGAGTAGGGCCTTTTAGCCTCTTGTAAACTGATGAGGAAAAAGCGTAAATGCAGATGAAAAAACGGGAAGAGAGTAGAGGCTTGTGTGCTGGCTGCGATCTTGCAGACTTCGGGATGGAGAACTCACCATGTGTGCCCTGGGGCTGGCGCTGGACCTGGGTCTCGAAGGGGTCTCCGGCATGACCCTGGAGCCCTGGGGTCCTGACCTGGCTCCGCACGGAGTCTCCAGAGTGACCCCGGAGCACCGGGGTTGTGACCCAACTCTGCACGGGGTCTCCAGGGTGACCCCAGAGCATCAGGGTCCTGACCTCACTCAGCGCAGGGTCTCCAGCTTGACCCTGGAGCCCTGCAGTCCTGACCTGACTCTCCACAGGGTCTCTGGTGTGCAGGGGACGTCCCGCACATTCATCCCGTCCTGACCCTGCATGGCTCCAGTTCAGGCCAGTGAACCACAGTCTGTGTCCCACTACGTGTTGTTATAAATGAAGTTTTATCAGCACACAGCTCCCTCCCCCCGCGTTGCTCCGTCCTCCCCGGGCTGCTGTCCTGCTGTGGTGATAGTTGTGGCAGAGAACGTGTCCTCCTCAAATGCTACTGTATTTTCTACCTTGCCTTTGTGGAGAATGGTCCCTCCCTCACTGTCCCTGTACCCTCACCGTGCTTTGCTGTGGGCGGGCGGAGGCGTGGTCCAGACACAGGGTCAGGGCTTTCTCGCTGATTTAGGGTGGTGGGTAGCATAAATAAACCTGGCTTTGAAGAAGAAGCAGGAATAGTTAGTGTGACCACAGGGCATCTTCCTGTGACTCTGCTTTGCATGAAGTCAGGACGTTCTCTGCGAAGACATCACCTTTGCTGTCTTGCTAGTTAGCGGCTCTCGACTGCCCTGCAGGGATATGTGCTCGCGCCAAGGTTGATCAGCAGCCCCAGCAGCCCTCGCGCCTGGAGACCCTGGTTCTCGCCCTGCCCTGCCCCGCACATGTTCCTCTTGGCAGAAATTAAAATCCGTTCACCCTCACAATCGTGTTGAAGACTCCTAACTCATGATATTTAACCAAAGTTTGTAATTTTTACATTAATTCTAGACCCTATTCTTAGAAGTATTTTGTTAATTCCAAGGAGACACATTTCAACTGTCACTTCAACTAAAACATCACTGTTTGAGATTTCATCTTCTTGTCCGTTAAAGAACATTTGGTGCCGCGTTGTATGTGATTTCCTTTTCAAACCCTGAAATCCAATAACAATGACAAGCTGACGCGGCTGTTGGGAAGGACGGTTGGAAGGCAGTCCTGCGCTCCCGGAGCAGAGACAGATGCGTCTCTGCGGGTGACGGCCACCGTCCACCGTCTGATACCCTCGAGGCACGGGAGGAAGCAGCTGAGAAGGTCAGTGCTGTCAAAGTGCTCTTGGCCTGTCCTGTTTGGAGGAGTCCTTTGTTGTGTGCGATGTGCCACCATCCGAGTTAGAGCTGTTTTCACGCACGCGCTGTTCTCTCCTAGTGAGCACGAAGCACTCTTCACACCCAAGAAACACACTGCGGACCGACAGGTGGCTCGTGCACAGCTCACCGCTTGCTGCTGGAGCTCAGGAACCCGTACCCCTCCTGTACCGAGATGCTTGTACCAAGTGACAGTACCTGGACCAGTGGGCCTCCGCTGAAGAGTCACCACCCAGGACAACTCCACAAAGTAAGATTTTCACCCAGAATCTCCTATAGGAGAGAATTCTCTCTGTGTCCTGAGTGTAACATCTGCCCTCTGTGGACAGGGTTCAAGATGAGCGTCCTCTGCTGGTGGAGGCCGTGTCTGGGTTTGAAGGTGAGTTGTTCCCACAGCATTTAGTAATCCTATGTTTGCAGGGAATGTGGCTTCTTTTGCTTCCGATTCTGACTATTCTAGAATTTGCTTTGTTGTGATTATGGGTGGGATCTGTTTTGGCCATATTCTCTTAGCTGCTGGCATCTGTCAGGGACGCATGTGGGGTCGGTGATCCAGCCTTTGGCCCAGGATAGGGTAAACTGAGTGACACCCGGCCTTGGGGTGTGAGCATGGATGCCTTACAGGGACAGCATGGACTGCTGGGCCCCTTCCAGCACAGCCTGTGTGCAGGAATGGGGGAGGGAGCGAGGCACGGGAGCCGCTTCTCTGGGAGAGCAGTAAAGTTATTCTGTGAGCTTTGGTTCAGTATTTCAGTCGCCAGCAAGTAAGACACACGCGAGGAAGCAGATGTGGATATTAAGGCGTGATGGCTGTAAGCCTGTCTCTGTAAAGTCGATGCATCGTTTTCCAGGGACGGATAAATTATACAGTTGTTTGCGTATTTGTGTCATAGAGCAGGCTTGGTCAATGGTCTTGCAATTAGGCAACCTGTTTATTTGCTTTCAAAGTACAAGGGGGCCATCCTGTTCCTAAAAAAATGCTGAGCTCTAGTTTTGACGTGAACTGAGGAGGCAGGTTGGAGGCCCGAAAGAACGTGTGTTTTCCGGCCGTCAGGCCCTTGCTGGCAGGAACACTGGCTTCTCTCAGTCAACAAGTGTTTGCCAGTCCTTTCTCTGCATGTAGTGCTCCGGAACCTTCTCTGAGGAGCGAGGGCTTGCACGCGGCAGCGCTATGGCATTCCGAGGTCTGCACATGTACCAACCACCTCATCTCGTTTTATACTCGAAACAGGTCGAGGTCTTTGGAGTTGTGACCACATGATTTGTTAGCTGAATCAGCGTGTGTTTGAGAGTGAGATCAATGTGTTAACCAGAGTTACCAGGACGGTGGGCACCAACTGGGATTGTACGGATGATACGGGACGTGTGACCCCTTGAGCTTAGGACCCCTTGGGTTTCAAAGGAGCCGAAACCCAATCAGAGTGTCCCAGGCCAAAATGAGGTTGGTTCTCCAGCCGTTGGGAGAGACCTTCCCGAACCCAGAGCACGGCGGACGGCACTATCGTCCAGCTCTGGGTTTGCCTCACTGAGGGTCTGTACTTGAGAGGCTGAACGTGGTCAGTCTGCAGACTCGGGATTCCTGGCAGAGCGAGTCTGTCCGGCTCAGTGGAGACCAGCGTCCACCCTCCTCACTCGCATCCACGTGCTTGCTGGTCACGGTCCTTGGGAGCAGGCGGAATGGTATCCAATATCCCACTGCAGGAGGGCTCGGTTCTTGTCCACGGATCATAGATGGAGACCCTGAAAGGCAGGTGGAAATGATTTACCAAAAGTCAGCTGATCAGCAAGTGTCAGGTTGAGGGTGGAAATCTGTGTGCCGCTGTGATGGCCACATGTGTTTAGAGTAATCCGTGTCACCTTCACTGTGTTCCTGGGGACAGACAGTACCAGCCGAGGTGAAGCACCTTAGGTCCTGAGAAGATGAGCATGCCCTTCCCACTAGAAGCTTCGTAAGGAGATCCAGACGTGTGGAATTGCTGATTTTTCTCAGGCATGAAGATCATTAGGCAACCAGGCATAAAATGCCATATATTTTGTATCTCGTATTTGCTCAGAGAAGAACACTGAACCCGTCTCATGTCCTGGTGATGGAGGTGGTCTTTGAGATACAGGACGGGGCTGGGGAGCCTGTGGCGTCCTCTTGTCTGGATTCCAGCAAAGACGTTGTTGCTTGTAGGGGTGGATTAGCTGTGCTGAGTGCGGCTAACATCTCTGGGCCAGTTACCAGACTGATTTCCCCCTAATTATAGAACCACAAATTGTGGGCAGGCAGAAACCTGTCTTGGCCGTCCTGATCTCAGGCAGTCAGAGGCCTGAACAGACTGTCTATTCATATGATAAGAAGAGTGAAGGAGACAAAGTAATTCCCTAAATTGGTGAGAACTCAGCTGCAGACTACATAAGACTTAAATTCTAATATTTTACCCAGAGTTTATTTCCCAGGGAGAGGCCGGGGATCCAGGGTCCTCTCCTGCTGTGTCTCCTGACCATCTATCTGTCACATGCCCGGGCATCATGGGGTGTCCTCTGTTTGTGACGGGTGGTGTGGACCTGTCACTCTCCGACTTCCTGCCAGGTCAGCACTCCCTCCAGGCAGCCTCCGGGGATACCTCCTTCCTCATGTCCCAGCTGGTGTGGCCAGGTTGCGGGTATAGGAGGGAGCCGTCCAGATCCCAGGGAGTCAACCTGAGCGAGATGTGCGGGGGGCAAATCCAGAACAATGCACGAGGTGCTGAGTGCTGTCCCCCACCCTCCCCCTCCCGGGCAGAGAATCAGATCAGGAAATAGACGCCCCTTCCCTACAGGCAGTAAAGGTCGACCAGAAGTGTGCCCATCCCACTGTGGAGGGGATCAGAGGCTGTCACCGTGGCAGGCTTGTAGCGACCTTCTGATCTGTGTTGGATGTGCTTAGGTTTAGAGCAGGAACTCCACACCCCGGTGAAGTCCCAGGAACCCACGCGGTGTCCACACCGTCACTGTGACCAGGGCACCAGCAGCTCCTTCTCAGGTGTCGGGTTCTGCAAGGACACAGCCCCACTAACAGTGGTACCATTCTGTGTAGATGCCCGGGGACGAAGGGACCGCCGATGAGGTTGTTAGCAGAGTGCCAGAGATGGGACGTTTCCGAAGTGCAGCTTCAGCTTTTACAGATCAAGAGTTCTTTGAAGTTCTGGAAGATTCTTTCCAAAAGTTTGTCCTGATTCACCTCCAGAAAGGTCAGCATGTTTTAAGATAGAAAGCAGGGTCCTATGGGTTGTGTTTGGTAGAAGGTGTTCCTTCGTAGCTGGCCGGGCACATCCCGTGGGACACACTTTCCTGTCTGCCGTAATGGACCTGAGGCTGGTCCATACTCGACAGAGTGACCCGTTGGAAATATGGCCCAGGCTCTGGAGTACGTGTGTGTGTGTGTGTGTGTGTGTGTGTGTGTGTGTGTGTGTGTGGAGTACGTGTGTGTGTGTGTGTGTGTGTGTGGCAGGTCTGTGTGTAACTGCACGTGTGTGTGTGGCGGGTTCCAGTCCTTCCGCTCGGGGGCCTGTTGGTTCTGTTGTAGCCAGATCCCGCGCCCGCCCCGTCTCTTCCATTCGGGGCCTGTTCTCCACTTTCTCGTGACTGCGGTGAGATGCCACTTCCCATGGCAGCCATGTCCGCATTCCTGTTTCCAGCTGGTGCTCCCTCCTTCCACCCACGAGTGCTCAACCTCACAGCTTTGGTAAAGAGTTTGCTGCCCAAAAGCTTTGCGCCCCTGGCTGCCCGCTTTCTGTTCCGGATTCTCCTCACCTCCACCTCCTGCGTCTGTGTCTGCGGCTGCCAGTCTGATTTGCCTCCACCCAGGTGTGCCACATGACGTGGCAGGGACAGTGTACATCCCACCTGGACGGGACGAGGTCCTCGTGGCTGGGGCTCCAGTTGAAAATGAGCGCCCGTGGGAGATGCTTGAGCTCCTCCCCACATCACCAGGTCTCCCCTTGGCGACACAGCTCTGGACCAGGGGCTTCTCCCTTCACGCCGCCGTGACGTGGGCACCTCAGTGGTCCCGGTTGCCTTGACCAGAATCCCTTTCTCCTGCTGGGGCAGAGCTGAAGTGAAAAGAGGTGACTCATGCTCTTGCCCCTTGATGGGAGGGGGGGCGGCGGTGTGGCTGTGTTCTCTGTGTTCATGAGACCACAGATGCTTCACGCTGAAGGGGTAGGGGGGCCATGCAGTGATTCAGAAGCCCAGCTTGCCTGTGCAAGAAGATGAGCCTTGCAAGTATCCTGTGTCTCGGGGGATTAGGCCAGATGATCCCCGAAGCCCCCATGGTCGAGGTGAAAGACTGACCTGCTTCCCGACCTGGGGCGTGGCTCCCTGAAGTTAGGGAGAAGCCAGAGCAGAGTTCCAGAATGTGCTTGGATGCCTGGGCAGATCAGTGGGATTCGGAACGCAGCTGATATAGCTGGCCACATTTTATCAGGTCCTGCTTCTTTCCAGATGTACAGTGGTTCCTTCTCTGTGCACGCATATACACACACACATGTGCATACACACACACGTGTGGACAGAGATGCAGTTACTGTACGTGTGTGTGCATTTATGCACGTATGTGTGCATGTAGTCCCACGTCTGTGTGCATACATGCAGCCATAATTACAATCCCCAGACACTGGAAAGGGCCCGAGGTGGCATCCTGATTTTGTGGGCTCTGTGTCCCTGGGAGAACCCATTTTCATCAGAATGTCTGCCCTTGTTGGGTTCTTCTAGAACATTCTCCAGGCATGGCCCACGCCGCTTTCTAACCAGCAATCCTCCCGCTCCTGTCCTCACCTCCATTCCCTGGCCCCATCTCTGTGTTTTCTTGTGCAGTTATGGAGGCAGACAGAGCCGCGTCTACAGGCTGTTTTTTGATGCTTTTCTCTTGGATTCCTGTCTGTTTAGCAAATCTTCACTCTAAACCCGCCGTGTGCCAGGCACTGGGATGGCAGAGATTCATAGCATACGGTCCTTTCCAAAGGAGCTCATTTTCTAGTTGGAAGAGGGCTATCTAGACAATAATGTTCATGTGACAGGAATGGGTCCAGGATGGAGACAGCTGTCAGGATGGTTTCGGGAGGGAGTCTCTGGTTTAAGTGACTGGCACGCGCATCCGTGGAGTCCTCCACCATGGGCACTTGCACCAGCGAGGATGGAGCATCCCCCCCGCCCCCACCGGAGCCATGCCTGGCTGATGTCTCCCTGGGTGCGTGGATGGCGGTGCCGTCCCCGTGACACACGCAGGGCGGTCGCCCTGGGCCCCGGCGGTGGGACAGGCTGATGTCTCCCTGGGTGCGTGGATGGCGGTGCTGTTTCCCGACGCACGTGGTGTGGTCGCCCTGGGCCCCGGCGGTGAGTGCGCTCTTGGCCACCCTGCCCGTGTCCTAAACCACTGCTGTTGCACAGACTTTCCTAACAATCCCCCTTTCTTCACAGGTCGCTTACAGAAGACGGTTTGTCACCACACGCAGCTCTGTATCTGCAAACTGAAAACAGTTCACAACAATGGCAGAAGGACTCAGGAAATTCTGTCGCTGTTTAGTTATTCTGTCATTTTGTATCAAAATGTTAAAACTGAAATTAAACATATATGAAACATTTGGTGCGACTGGGATTTGTTTCTAACGTTAGCTTTATTAAGGGATAATTGACATAGAATTGTCAGATACTTGAGTGCGTATCGCGGTGGCACAATGTGCACATGTGTCGTGAAAGGGTCCCCACCATCTGGTTGGTTACCATCCGTCAGGTCACAGAGCTGCGGTGAGGGCGGTTCAGGTCTGTTCCCGTAGCAGATTCCATCACACACTCGTGTCACTGACTTGACCACCATGTTGACATTAGATGCGCGGCGTCGTTCACCTTACGCTGAAGGTTTGCGGCTTTCTACCGACCCTTGCCCTCTTCCCGCCCCAGGGCTCTGTGCCTGGGACGCTGACCTGTGCCGCTCTGTCGTAGATTCTTAGATTCCGCATACACGTGATACTGAGGGATTTGTCTTTCTCTTGTCACCTCACTTAGCATAAGGCCCCCAAAGGTCCATCCAGGGGGTTGCAAATGGCGGGATTTCCTTCTTTCTTGGGGCTGAGTGACAACATGCTGGGGTGGGTGTGTGTGTTTGTGTGTGTGTGTGTGTGTGTGTGTGTAAATATGTATTTACACATCCACTATCTCTTCTTTATTCATCTACTGATGGGCACTTACACTGGTTTCATAATGGCTCAGATTTCTTATCCAAGCAAAGCATCACATTTACCTATAAATCTTTATATTTACGTATAAATTAACATACAGTGTGTATCTAATCATGTGTGTTTATTTTTAGGTATTTTATCTATTTATGAACACGCCCACAAGATTAATGACAGGTTTTAAAGTGTGTTGTAACCAGTCCTCCCATAACAAATACATGCTCATTTCTCTTTATTTTTGAAATTCAAAGATTATCACTGAACGTTGGGAATATCGTCTCTTATGTATGCTCTCTGTATAAATTATTAAGAATCATCCATGTTTTGGGCTTTAACATTACCCAGTAAGGATCCTGTTTTGAGAAGCTGGAAGTGATTATCACCCACACTGTTTTGTGGCAGGTGATGTGTGTGTCTGTGGTGGACAGGCCTCTTTAGCTGCAGAATTCAGTTACGGTTGTTCAGTGTGAACTACTTCTGGGTAAGGGTAGTAAGGCAGGAGGACACGGAGACTTTGCCCATGTCACCGTTACATGACTCATACACGGGGATGACCACGAACCAGCAGGTTGTGAATACGCATTAACTCCAAGACTGGTGGAGGGCCCACCCATTAGGGTCCAGGCACGGTGCTTGGTGCAGTGGTTTTAGTCAGTGGACGTGGCGTGGGACAGCACAATGTGCCCCCACACCTGGGGTGCACCGGGGCACAAGGAGGGTTCGGTCAGTGGAAGGCTGCAAGAAGGCCCTGGTGGCAGGTCATTAGCTGGGAGTCTCCTGCAGAGACCTGCACTGTGGCGGCTCCCTAGGGCTGCTTCTGCAGGGGGTGTGCGATAGGTGTGAGTGGAGGGCAAGGGAGGGGAGGCTTGTGAGACCCCTGTGACCCGGGTGGTGGCTGGCGTGGAGAGGAGCAGAGACAGGGAGTCCTGGGAAGGTGTGTCCAGTGGGGAACAGTCAACGGTGCTTCACGGCCAAGCGGGCCTGGGTCGGGAGAGGGAGGGACCCAGGCTGGCTGCTGGGTCCTGCTTGAGCCATTGGGAGGGTCGTGTTAGCAGGACACAAGCCGTGAGGCCGGGGGCAGGTGCACGTATGACCTCTTGGTTCTGGTGCCGATGTGGTGCTTATGGGTCATCTGCATCCAGGACACAGGTGGGGCCGTGGGGCATGGACAGGGTCTGGGCTGGGGCTGCTTTGGGAAGGTGCATCCTGGTGAGTCCAGATTCACATCTGGATGTTAATTTGGGTGGGAGGGGGGCTGGGATTTTCTGGGAAAGTCCTCTGGTGAGAAAAGGGGAGGCCCAGAACCAAACTCCATGGAGACCATCATTGAAGGCAGGGAGAAGTGGAGGGAGGGATGCTGGGAAGGAATCGGTGTGAGAGGGGAGTGGGGTGTCAGGGAAGTTGCTGGAGGGATGCTGTGGCTATCTCGTCCCCCTGCTGGGGGGTCCCTTCCTCCTTTGTGGCCGGACGATGTTGCAGGACCAGGTGAGGTGGCAGGAGACCCTGGTGACAGCAGTTTCACTGATGCCACTGAGAGTCGACTCAAGGGGAGGGAGGGCTGGCACACGAGGGTCGCCTTTGTGCCCACTCTGCACAAACTGCACTGTCCTCGAAGGTGCGGGGGGCTCTCAGGGCAGGGGTGGGGGTGGGGGGCTGGGGAGGAGGGGTGTGTTTCCGAATTGGACGAGTGGGAGCTTGTTTGAGTTCCGGTGGAATCCAGCGTGAGGACCATGATGGAGTGCCAGAGCGGAGGCTGGCAGATGCTCTGATACGATGCCGTGGGAAGGCTGAGGGCGGGCCGTCGTCGTAATGTGGGGGGCTAGCCCGTCATTTTTATTTGACTTCAGAAATCTAAAAAATCCACTCAGTCATTTCTTTTTCCTGAAAGAGATACTTTGACCACGTGGAATAATTGTTTTCATGGCTCATGTTCCTTCTCCATACAGTCTGTTATACGCACCCCAGCCTCTCAGGCCCTGCACCTGCTTTCCCGCCCATGCCCCCCTTTATGGCCTATTGACATGTGGGTCCCCGCTCATGGTGGCCCCTTCCAGAAGTAATGGAACAGTTGTGTGTTCCACACTTCAGTCCCCAAACTCTGTAGTTCTCTTGTATTTCTTCCTGACGTGTTATGAAAGTGTTTATATAGACATTTTCACATGGGATGCCATTCAAGAGTAAATGCATTGATCAAAATATACCAACACTTTTAAAATTTGGTGCTGGCTGCAGGAAATGAGATTGTAACATGTGGGCAGCTGAAATAGATGTCCCCTCGCTGGATTCACAGGCTTTCTTAGTCTTGGCTACGCCATACTACGTATTCTTTCAGTCTGTAGAATGTGGACTAGTGCTATTTTGATAACTTCTACCCTCAAATGTTCTTTCAAAAACACTTCTTAATTTTTAATCTGCAGTACTGTGTGCTTCCAGTGACTTAATTTACGTGCTGTTGAGAGTGTCCCTAGACTAGCTCAGGCCACTTATTCTATGTTTTGGTTTCTTTGCTGTTTTAATGTATGAAAGCAGCTGCTGTGGCACCATCCACGTGGCGGAAAGCAAGGCGGCATCTAGAGAGGTTACGTTGTTAAGGTTTTGTTTGTTCACCTAATGTCCACTAAAGTTGCTCACGGCAGCAGTGCGGCCACATGAAGCATCTTCAGTCTCTCCTGGAGGAAAACAGTCAAAACAGAACAAGGTTCAGGCCTCGGGCACTAGAGGCCCTGAAGACAAGTCCAAGAAAGGGCCGGTGGTCCCAGCATGTCTGCTGTCGGACCCCCATGGCATCCCGCTGTGTGTAAGTTGTTTTGTTGTTTGAAAAAACAGTAGTAGTTACAAAAGGTTGTTCTCCCTCGTGGCCGCTGTCCTCAGCCTCCTGAGTTTTCAGGGCCCTCCTGACACTGGTGGAGAAGCCGGTGTTGTCTTCTGAGCAGAGGCTGCCGTGGCATCTCTTCCTAAGGGTGCCAGCTGGTGGTGGCCGGGCCTCCTGTCCGACCCGTCCCAGCAGCCGGCTGAGAACCCTGGAGTCGGGCATGCTGACATCCCATACTGTACAAGGTGGTGCGATTAGATTAGAAATATTTCAGCGAAGATGTTATTATTAAGAGTAATTTTACCAAAACAAAAAACGTCACGACTCATAGACTTCTCCACCTCATTTGAAACCAGCCCTCCTAAAACAGTCCATCACGATTAGAAATGAGTTTCCTAATCGCCGAAGTTCGTTAGACTGTGTGGCTGTTTCCCAAATCCAAGTCTTTAACCCCAAGGAAGCAAGTTTGCCGTCAGCTTCGAGCCCGTGAGCCATCTCCGGAGGTCTGTGCTGATGGTGGTCATGTCATGTCCTGGGGGCTTGGCCAGCTGCAGGCGGGCTGCCCCCTGACTCAGCACAGACCAGGCGTCAGGTTTAGCTCATTTACTGAAACGGTGAAGGGCGTGCCTGTGGCGTGGGGACATCCCCGATGGCTGTGCAGGGACAGCAGGCGCCTGCATGCAGGGTGCAGCCCGTGTGCCCAACAGCAAATCCTAGGGCTCACACGGGCCGGTTTTCCTGGAAGGTAGACTCTCTCCTTGTTGAACAAAGGCCCAGACCAGCATCTGGGCACCTCTGAGTCATTCCGAGCCAGACGAGGTAACAGTGACCCTCACGTCCTCACCCGTTCAGCTCACACCAGAGGGCTGACGGCACGCAGACTCACCGCACGATTTTATTTTGTGGATGTAAGCGCTTCCTGGTCTATTTCTTTTAGGCCTGTGCTGAAATGTCACCGTGCCCAAGAGGTGAGGTGTTGGAGTGGACAGCCCACGTGTGCCTGAGCCGCTCACTCTCCACCGTGAACCCCTCTGGCTTTGGTTGTGCTCTTGAATCGCCACTGAACGTGGACAGTGCCTTAGTGGAGGGCGCCTCTCTGGGAAGCACCCCGTTGTCCCCAAAGCGCCACAGTCCCCACCGTCACACCGAGTCACCACACAGGCGTCAGACAGTAGAGAGGCATTGTTCACGGGGCTGTGCTTGAAGCTGGTGATGTTTAAGGCAATTAAAACGCGGCCATGCCTCCATCTGCTGCCGTGTGTTGTGTTCCGACAGCTGTGGCAGGTGCTTTTGTGGCCGGTGGGTGCGTTTGAGGGGTGCGTCCCCCCCACACACGGGGGTGGATGGTGTTGGTGAGCCCCAGGTGTGAGGAGCAGCCGGTTATAGGGATGGTGAGTGTGCATTCCTGTGGCTTAGAAGGTCTCATGTCAACCTGCTTCCACAGCAAACCCGGGTCAGCAGGGGAGGAGGAAGGCCTGGCCAAGGCCACACGACTACGAAGCTCTGAAGTTGGGGCCAGACAGAGCCTGTCACTCAGACTCTGCACTCCTGGTACAAACCCACACATTCATGCATCAGTTATGGGGGTTAACGAACACCACGACAGAAGCTGGGGAAATGAAAATCCCACGCTCCCACCCCGGGTGGACCAACAGAGCGCCACAGTGTGCCCAGTGCCCAGGACCCTGCACCTGCTGGGGTCCCCAGGGAGGACAGGCTCCCCCTTAAATGTGGAGTTGGGGTGATGGCGGAGGGTGGATGATATTCTAAGGCATGTGAATGAGCGTGAGGGTTTTCCGCCTGGGGACTGGCAGGTGTGTCTGGAACGGCTGTTCCCGGGGCACCTGAGGAGGGCTGTGGGCCTGGGCCTGGCACGCTCATAGAGGCCACTGTACTTGGTGCTCACGGAGCCATCGGACGCTCAGTTTACAGGGGAGGGGGCAGTGGGCTTGTGTTGCAGAACGACCATCCTGGCCGAGAGGAGACAGCGGGTTGGAGGGGCATGTGGTGGGAGCCGGGACAGTAGCCAGGTCGCTAAGAAAGGTGTGAACAGGGTAATGCAGTAATTTGTGTAAAGTTTTAGTGCCCTCAAAATAGTAGAAGATCACGTATTCTTAATTGTCTGTGGAAAAACAGTTTCCATTTGTTGGACATCAGAATGTGTGCTCACCTACCTTATGCAGGTGTCACGGGCAGTCAGCGTCCACGTCCTTGTGTTGCTGGTGGGTGAAGGGGTGCCAGTGATGTCAGGGTCCGCACCCAGGCCTGGGGCTCGGGGGAGCCCTGTTCTCCAAGCGTCCGTTATTTGGTGCACTTTTGCACACCGCACAATATGGTGTTTTCAAGGCCTGCGATTCTGGAAGCTGCACATAGTGAGCAGTGGGGAGTATCTCTTCCCTCGAAGACGTGTTATCCCTGAGTTTGGCCAGAGGGGAGGGTGCAGATGTGGCCCCTTTGTGACCACTTCAGGCCATTAAAATAATCAAGCTGAAGGCTTTCTGCTCCCGTGACGAACACTGGGAGATGTTCTCATAAGTCAGATCACCGCCTCTGCCTGGGTTTCTGATTTACCAAGTGTGGGGTGGGGGCCTTTGCGGGGAGGTGATTGATTGTATTTCCAAGGAGTCCCCAGGTGACGCTGACGTTGCCAGTGGCCACGACTGACAGCCACGGGTGTGAGCCCAGGCTTTGCAGACAGCATGGTGGCCTGTTTCCAGTGTACGTAGTAATCAGGCGAGTTGACTCAGAGGCGAGGGAAGCCCAGTGTGGGGCTTGAATAGGCAGCTTGACTCTATTATCGTCATGAGCTGTGCGCGTGTTGTGTCCAGCGTGGTGAGTGAGTTCATGTACACGCAGGGGGTGCTCTGCTCCTTCGAGTGCAGGGCTGGCCCCCGGCGTGTGTCCAAGGTCACTTCATCAGACGCTCGAGGCTCTTGTCTTGTTGTGGGCGGGTCACTGTGTAGATGATGGTGCTGGACGGTGTCTCCTCTCCATGCTGTTGGGCTCAATTCTGGGGTGTTCTGCTCAAGCGTGACCTTGGATAGCTGGGTGGGATTTGTCCTGACGGGAAGCAGTGCTACTGTGACCGCTCCCTGGACTTGAGGAAAAGAAACTAGAAAAATGCCATAGGCTCCAGCGGCATAATGATTTTCGCCTCCCCCGGGGCCTCTGTCAGACACCAAATCAGAAATCAAGAGGCGGAGTGAGATAATTATTAAAAAAATTTTTTTTAAATACTCGTCTTAGAACGTGCGAGTGGGGCGGGCGGTGGCAGAGAGAGAGGGAGACACAAAATCTGAAGCAGGAGAGCTAGAGAATTCTTAAACAGCATTTTATGGTCCGTAAATACTAAGTTGGCTCTGATTCCAAAAAGTAACCCTATTCTGAGTGTGCTAATTGGGATGAGGCGGTTAGTGGTTTGACCTCACTGCTGCCGTCCCTCTGTTTTTCGTTCTGAGGAGTGCGTGGCAGGAATCCTGCAATTCTAACAAAGGCCGGAGGCAGGTGAGGGCCGGCGTCCATGCAGGTGGAAGAAGGACTGTGTGTGTGGACACGACCCCACATGTGTTCGTTCACCCATCAGCAGCTTCTCGGCCAGGAAATCATGCTGTTACATGTGAACGCGGCAAGCTGGCGTGTCCTGCGGCTGCCGTGAAGGCAGGGTCTCGGCACACTGCTGCGTTTGCACGGGACGTGCATGTCTGTGTGGGCTGCGTCCAGCCCTGAGGACCTAGGCTGGCAGGGGTCTTAGGGCGCAGCACTTGGGGTCTTCCAGAAATGTGCTTCAGTCGGTTTCCTCATCCACGAAGAGAAATAATCACGCCTGTGTAGCACATGCAACACAGCGCTTGCCTTGGATTGAAACCCGTGTGACTAACACGCGTGGAATCGGCGACTGGCAGGGCTTGGAGGTGCTGTGTGCCGGGGGTTCACCCTCGGACAGGAAGGACGTGAGCCCCGCGAGGAGCCCCGCTTCCCGCCCTTCCTCCTGACTCCAGGACCAGCCTTTTCTGTCCCGGCTGAATTGCCTTCTGCCAACTGCCTGCTCGTGACTCGTGTGCGTCTCATGTGCGAAGGGGTGTGACGCCTCCAACAGTAAATGGTCAGAACACGGGAGCCTCTACTCGAGTTACTTTGCACTCGGGACACACTGAGACAGCAGAATTTTCCCTGTATCTGGGAATGGAGCAGAACTAATCTGTCTTCTTTAGGGAGAAATCTATCCTTGACCCTTGATTACGGTTCATTTAAAATAAAATTTAAATGCAGGCGTGGGATCACGTCAGTTTTGGGACGGTAACAGGATAGCATTGGCATCTCGTTTACTTGATTTATTGAGGAAGAAAATGCTGCTTCCGTGACCCGATCCAGCTCCTCCTGGTGAGGCCTATCTCATTGCTGATCTCTGGACCCGCAGTGTGTGCTCGGGGGTGGGTGGGGTCAGGCCCTCTGTGCCCGCTTGTGGGGGAGGCCAGGTGGAGCCGTCCCCACACGCCCCCCAGGCTGGCCAGCTCGGGACTGACCCCCGTCCTGATGCACAGACACTACCTCCCTTAGATCTGTGAAGCCCTTCTCGTCCCCTTGTCTCGTAAGAACACGGAGTCCAGAAGGGTTAGACAGCGTAGCTGTGAAGGTGTCGGGGGCTTGGCCACCCTGTCCAATCGCCACACTTGGGGACCTTGTGTGTCCATCGTGTCTGGCTTCCTGCTCACACTCGACATCCTTTCTGGTTGCCATTGTTGTGCCGAGAGATTCCCCGTGCCACGTTGGCCGTGGGTGAGACAAGCAGACAGTGATGCTGAGCGTGACACCCCAGTGACACCCATTACGACCGTGGCTGAGCAGAGATGTGGCTCCCCCACAGCCCTGGCCTTTGAGCTGGGAGCGGAGGCCTCGGTGGCAGGTGCCCATCTGAGGTTCCCCGAAGCAGCCAGTGGGCAGAGCTGGGGAGTGCTGGCTGGCAGGCGGGGCCTCGTGGGGGGACGCGCTTCCTCCCTTGCTGCAGGGTGAGCGCATCTTCTGCTGCCCCTTGGTTGCTCCCCAGGGGAGCTTGCTGTAGGAGCAGCTGGGCCCTCACAAGTAAGGGAGAATCTCCATGATGTCAGCGCCCGGCCCCAGAGTGAGCACCGTCTGTGGGAGTTCAGGGATGGAAAGCTGATCCTCTGAGAGTTAGCTGCTAAAGTGTCCACGTGTCCCCTAGATGGAGCCGTCCCCCTGCCTTGTGAAGTGTGGGGACCCAGATATGTCACGCAGGGTGTCAGTGGCCTGGGTGCCCGCACACTGCAGACTCTGGGCGGACACTGACCGGTGGGGGTCTGCACTCACTTGCTGTGGGGAATCCGGTGCCTCCCAGGTGTGGACCTCCCCACGTGGGCGAAGTCTGTCCCTATCCGCCACCTGGGACCGACAGCCCATCTGGCAGGGGCTCCGGACATCAGGGCCGGTGGGGAATGCAGTGCCCACCGTGTGCATCACCATGTCCCCAAGGTCGTGATCCGTGTGGTAGCAAACCAGCAGCATGATTCCTGCGAGAGCCAGATCTGTGCTGGATCCCGGGTTCCTGGCTCACGGCCTGTGCGGGACTTCACTTCTGACCTTGAATCCCTGTCAGATCACCTATTCTCTGGTAAAAGCGAGCCCTCCAAGGGGTGTTCTGCGTGCGGTGTGTGTGGAGGATGGCCGAGGGGAAAACCCTGGGGTGCCGTTGGGTGAGGCCCAGCCGGCGCTAGGGAGTGCTTCTCAGTGAGCCCCAGGAGGTGTAGACGGGGCAGACGCGCAGGTGGCGACCGCGGGCCCTTCTCACGGCAGTGGACGGGGTGTTAGAGCACGCTGCTCGATGCGGGGAAGAGACCGGGGTGCTGCCAGCGCAGTCTGAGGAGACCACAGACAGGACATTGTCCCAGGATCTTGAAAGACGCGTGAGCGCTTCCCGACTGACGGGAGTGGAAGTGGAGTGGAAGACAGATGACAGGAGCCCCATGTCGGAGGCGGGAGAGGGCCCCCGGGGCTGCCGGGGCCCCAGGGGAAAGTGTCTCGGGCCAGCGGAGCCCCAGCAGGTGGTGGCCAGTGGTGCTGCTCGGGGGGCAGGGACGTGAGGGGGCAGACGTGGGTTCCTTTGCAGGGAGGGCTTGGCGGGTGCAGGTGTGCGCGGCCAGAGCAGAAGCCTGTCGCGGGAGCAGGCGTGAGATGTGCCCATGCCCGCGTTTCGGGTGCGCAGTGGCACCGGGCGTCTTCTGCGCCCGTGATGCTCCTGCCCCTACAACATGACGGGCCGGTGCAGTCGCCCGAGAACAAGCCCATGCACGGAAGGCACGTGTCTGTAGCCGGGCTGCGAGAATGTCAGGGGAGAGGCTCCACCACTCACCACCGTGGCTTTGCCGGGCTGTTTGTTCCCCTTCTCCTTGAAGCCACGAGGACAGAGCTGGCTGTGGGTGTCCTGTGGGCAGTGGCCGTTGCATTACGCAGTCACGTTGTATACCTCGGGGGCCTCTGTCCGTGTTGTTCTAGTTCAGGAGGGTCGGACTCTGCCTCATCACGTGTCCCTTTCCCACCAGCACTCCGCCCAGAGTAGAGGCTCAACGGAAATTTGTTGGACAGACTGCTGGTCCTAGAACCTGACATGCAGAAAGCCCTTAAATTATGTAGCTTGGTGTGATCCCAAGAGAACGGAGTCCCTACGACTGTGAAAGCTCAGGGGTGTCCAAGATTGCACACCCTTCTGGCAAGGCTCCCCACCTCTGGATTTGTCATATTCGTGTGGCAAAACCCAGTCCCGTGTGCCGAGCCCCTCTTCGGCCCCTGGCCCCACACAGCTGCCTGAGGCTGGGACGGGCCCAGAGCTGTGCATGTGGCCTCCAGCCTTAAATGCAGCCTCACAGCAGCTGACAGGCTCCCGTGCTTCTCTGGAACATTGGCCTGCACGCCCCCCACCGCAGATTCCCAGACGTCCAAGCCTCCGCTTGTGAAGCTTCAGGTCTGCCTCCTGTACTGCACCACCCCGCTGACGTGTGGTCAGTCTGGAAGGACCTCTCTGGACCAGCCGGCCCTCACTCCTGCTGCCTCCTCTCTGCTTCTTGGGCTCCTGTCCCTCCACTCCTGCACCACCTGCCCTGAGGGTCACCGAGGTCTCCCTCTTGTTAAATCCTACGTGATCCCCACTGGCTCCCATCTGACACCGTGTGGGGTCCTGCTGCTCCTCGCCCCTGTCTCTCCCTTCTCTCTGGGCTCTGCCGCGGCCTCAGCGCTTGGCCCTCCCCTCGCCTCTTCCTACCGGCTCTCGCTTGCTCTCCCCTGTTGACATGGGCCCGGCCGTGTGGCATTAACTCTAGTCAGAGCTGACTCTTCGGACTCTCCTCAACACACTTCTCTCAGCACGATGCAGACGCCCCAGGCGGAGACTGGCTTGGAGCTCCCCAAAACGGCGTGTCTCTGACTTGACCAACTAACTGTGGTTAACTAATGTTAGCAAATCACGGCTAACCAAAGTTAGCCAACTATGGCTAACTAGCCATGGCTAAATAAAGTTAACTATGATCAACTGTGATTAACTAAGCAAGGCTAAATGGTTAACTGAGGTTAACTAACCAAGGTTAAATAAGATTGACTCGCTAAGGTTAACCCAGGTTAACTAACCAAGTTTAGGTTAACTAAGGTTGGCTAGCTAAGGTTGACCCAGGTTAACTAACCAGGGTTAACTACGCAAGGACAGCCTGGGAGTCTGATGCCTTCCACCCTGCCCATCAGGAAATCCCGTCTGACCTCGTTTTGAGCTGTCCACGTGCCACTTGGCTCCTCCCATGGTCCAGATCCTTGATGCCCTGGCTTCTCAGCCCTGGGATCCTTCAAGGGTGTGATGGGTTAACACTCCTCTGAATAAAACCCAAGCGGCTTCCCGTGAAGAAGCCTGGAGAAACTAGCGGCCAGTGTCCTCCAGGCTGATATGGTTGCACCCGGCTCGCACCCTCACCTGGGTGCCCCCTCCCTTCTCACTGGGCTCCAGGCACCCGGCTTCCATAGTGTTTCTCCAGCCTGGTGTGCTTGGCTGGTCCCTGGCCCTGGTGTTCCCGTGTGCACGCCTGGCCTGGTCCCACAGGTGTTCTGGTCTACACCACGTGCAGCCCCCGTCTGCATGCCAATCACTTTTCCTTTCCGATGCTGTTATCGCTGTTTGACTCATCCTCGCGGGTGTCAGTATCTTCTCTCTTACCCATGAGGAAGTGAGCGGATTGGTTTTGTTCGTTGCTCCTTCAAATGGATGTCTGCTCCACCAGACAGGCCTTTTCTGTTTGGCCCCCTTCTCTGTGCAGCACCCAGCAGAGAGGTGCATGATAAATGCCCAACAGATACTTGTTGGAAGAAGGCGTGCGAGGCACCCTGGGGCCCTCGGGGAGAGCTCACCGGCCCAGAGTCCTGCAGAGAGCCGCACAGTCGCCGTCAGGCCCGACCGAGTGTGTGACCCAGGTTTCATGGTGCTGGGTTCCAGACATGTCAGGGTGGAGGGGTGCAGAGGTAAGCCCTCGTTGGTTTTAACTGGTAAGGAGGGAGTAGACGGGAGTATGCAATAATATGCTATTCAATTTTATTGAAGGTTTTTCTATTAAAAATAATGAAAAGCAACCCAGCAGTATAAAAGCTGTCCAGTTACTAGTAAATTAGTAGCAAATAGAATAAAACCAGGCATTTATTAACAGAAACATTATTTTTGAAGCATAATGTGAGTTTAATTACCTTTATTTCCTTACCGCTTTCATTTCTGCTTTGCCTTTAATGGAATCTCTAATTCTGCAGAATGGAATCTGTGCATTATAAAAACATTTGCTTTGCTGTTTTCCATAAAAATGTCAAACTTTGTGTCTGACCATGGTGCACACTCTGTTTCGTGGCGAGGCGGGAAGTAGTTTCTTTTTTCGGTTTGGGTTTGTGACCCCAACGCCCCACCCAGCCCCCCAGCTGCTGTGCAGGTGTGATTCCGCGGGGCTTGTGGAACGGCACTGGCTCACTGAAACGCCCTCTGCTAAAACGCTAAAGAAAGTAACAAACGTTGCAGAGGTCCCAAGTCATGCCACACTTGAGCGCAGGCTTCCGACACTTTGGTGCCTGCCATGCACACTCTCTCTCCACCGCAGTAACCAGAGTGTCAGTGCATGTCGGGTGAGCCGACAGGCGTGCGAGCCACCACCTCTCCACCTCACATTAGTACCTTGCCTGAAGCCAGTTTGCGGATGTAAAAGCGGGGTAACCTCCCTGCGGCTCCCGACGAACAGAGAGGCTTGTGGAACGTGGGACGTGCCGGGTGTGGAACCCACCTGAAGCCCCCACCGGGGGCCCGCACGAGCATCGGTGTCAGCGCCTCGTCCAGAGCAAGCGTGCAGTGCTGTGCGCGAGATTGGAAAGACCTGTTCTGCATCTGCTTGTCTGCTTTATTAAAGCCGTATATAATTTTCTGACAACAGCTGTACTAAGGCATAATTCACATGCTGTAAAATTCACTCATTTCCGATCCACAGTTCACTGGATTTTGGCGTATCCACAGACTTGGCAACCATCACCAGTGTCTAATTCCAGAACATTTTCGTCACCTGCAGAACAAGTCTGGGGGCCAGTAGTAGCCGGTGCCCGCTATCCCCTCCCCAGCCCCCAGCAACCGCCAACCCGCATCCTGTCTCCACAACGTAGCCTGTTTCGGGCATTTGGTACAAAAGGAATCGTGCGATACGTGGTCTTGGGTCTGGCTTGTTTCACTTTGTAAGGCTTCGAAGCCCATGTGTGTTTTAGGATACGTGAGTACTTCTTTCTTGCCAAATAAAATTCCATTGTGTAGATATACCATGCTTTATTTATCCATTTATCAACTGATGGACGTTGTGTTTTTAGATGACACTACTCTGGACAGCATGTATGTGGACATACGATTTCCGTTCTCTTGGGTGTGAGCGGGGGTGTGATGGCTGTGTCATAGAATCCCTCTTGTGTTGTGGAATCCCCAGAGTACTATCATTCTCTGTTCTGCCAGCAACGTGACCGTGTTCTGGTTTCTTCACATCTTTGCCAATGCTTCTATCATCTGTGTCCTTTTATCCAATGGCTGCAAACAGGTGTCTTTTTGTGGCTTGGATTTGCATTTCTCTCACGTTGAGCATCTTTTCACATGCCTACTGGACATTTGAATGTCGTGTTCATTCAGATCTGTCTATTCGGATTCTTTGCCCATTTAACATGTTGGGTGGTTTGTCTTTTTGTTATTGGGTTGTAAGAACGATATAGTCTGGATATGTTTCTTGCCGGTTTGTTATTGGTGAATATTTGCTCCCATTTTGTGGATTGACTTTCACTTTCTTGGTGGTATGTTTGCAGCACAGGACTTGTGAATTTTGACAAAGCCCAGCTGACCTACTTCTCTGTTTTATAAGTTGTGCTTTTCGTTTCATACCTAAGAAAACCTTGCCCACTCCATGGTCATGAAGACCGCTCCCACACTGTATTCTGAGAGTTTATGCTAGGCCTGCGATCCACCTTGAATTAATTTTACATGTGGTGTGAGGTAGGGATCTAGCTTCATTTTTCTGCACATGCATTTCTAGTTGTCTGAGCACCATTTGTTGAAAAGACTCGTCTTTCCCCTGAAAACTGTCTTGGCATCCTGGTTAAAAACCACTTATAGGGGTTTATTTTCAGGGTTAGTTTTATTCCATTGATCCACACATCCATCCTGTGTAAGGAGATGAAACCTCACCTTTGTGCTTGAACCTCACAGACCCTTTAGGCATGTGGGGTGGGCTGTACTGTGTTCAGTTCAGGGTCAGGGGCCCACCTGCCTGGGTGATGTTTCCACTAGAAACTGTAGGTCTGGTTGTCCTGCTCCCTAAGGGTCAAGTTCTTCATCTACAAAGTAAAATGCACTTAAAAGAGTAGGCATGATGTTAAGTGAGGAGTTGTATGTCGTGTGTGCAAATTGCTCAGAATGTGCCTACTGCGTGTTACTTGATTCTTCACGTGAGGTCATCATCTCTGCCTTATAAAGCAGGACACAAAGCTCACAGAAATTAAATAGTTGTCCTGGATCATGCGGGAAGCCAAGCAGGCAGAATCTGAGTCTATTTCCACACTATTCCCTCTGTTTTGCCCTGGGCCTCTTGTTACAGTGACCGCTGACTTTGAGACCTCACGCTCGTGAGCCTTGTCTGCTTAGTTACCCCCTGAGCGTGAAGGAAGAAGGGAAAGCCATGATTCTCCCTCTGAGGCTGGGCGCTGTCCCACTCTCTCTGCCGGACATGACTTTAGCCAACGGAGCACAGTGACAGACGTGCTGGGCCACGTCCATGGGGCAGCACTCTGAGACACTGTCACAGCAGCCGGGGCCCTGCCTCGGTGCTCGGTCCTGCCCGCCTTCCCTTTTGCTCTATAAGATGAGAAGCTTGAGTTACGTATTCCCCTAGGTTCTCTCTGACTTTAAAATTCAATGTGCCCGTAAATACGAGTAAGTGATTTTCACGACTGTATTGAAATGACACGAACAGACTGAAAGGTAGAAAAATAGCAACGGTGTTACTGCCTGAGTCACAATTGGAACTCAGTTTTTCAGGAAGTACATTAAACTGTAGAATATTCTGAATGAGATTGATAAGAGATTGACATAGTTCTGTGTCTGTCATCATGAAGTCCCTCCTGTTTCAGGGTAAATTCTCACAAATGTATCCTCGGGGGACGATTTTGAGCAGGATATCATCAATGATTCGTTCAAAGACTATCAAGTGTCTCTGAATTTTTATATTGTAAGGATTTTATATTCATTGTCTCTTAAATTACTGGGAAAAATTTGTAGTGACATTGTGAGTAATGTTAAAAATTTACACGTTGAGGGGCGCCTGGGTGGCTCAGTCAGTTAAGCGTCTGACTTCAGCTCAGGTCATGATCTCACGGTTTGTGGGTTTGAGCCCCACATTGGGCTGTGTGCTGGCAGCACAGAGCCTGCTTGGGATTGATTCTCATTCTCTCTCTCTCTCTCTCTCTCTCTGCCCTTCTCCCCCCTTCACCCTCTGCAAAACAAGCAAACTAACATTAAACAAAGGTAAATGTTGAATGTGAAGGCATGTTCTCCTCTGTAATTTCGTGTCTTCCCAGTTGGACGTTCTTTGCCACAGCTTCTCTGCAGCGTCCCCTGTCAGGACGCCATCAGCAAAGACGTTCGCCCATCTCTCTCTCTTCACCTCACCCAATGCCACAAGAGGGTGGAACTTACCTTTCTTCTTTTATTTGTTCAAATTAAATTAACTGTGTTTGTCTCTCAGGTTATGTAAATAGTGTTTCCTTTGGGAGATACGGGATATTTAGAAAAAGCAATGAATCTGGCCTTCCCTCTCCGACCTCTCTGAAACACAGCACTGCCGATACATTGCTGCGTTCGTTCCCGCTGCGCACACAGCCACAGACACAGATGCGCGTGGACACAGGGACATGAACGGGCATTTCTGACGCTTTCAGAAAGCAAGCTTGAGTTTTTGGAATGCATGTCATATTAACCAACTTGTAAACTGAATCATGTAAGTGTATACCTGCAAATATTTTATGTGTTCTTAGTAGCTACTTTGTATTTCATGTACAGGTAATATTTTTTTCACCCCAGTCCCTGTTCTTGATATTTAAATTGCTTTCGGTTTTTCGCTGTTCTGAGTAACAACATCTAAGAACATACTTGTGTTGAAATGCCTCACTCCTTTCTCAGAAATTCCTTTAAAGTGCAGGTTCCTGGGGACTTCTCAGCAGGTCCGCGGAGGGGATGGAAAGAGGCTTCCATTTTTATGTGCTTCTGACACACTGTGCTGCAGCCTGAGAGGTGACGGTGGCACCCCTGCTTCAGAGGAAGAGGTGTCCCAGGGCGGGCGTGTGCAGCATGGCAGCCGCGGCCCCCGGAGGATGTCAGGGCCGTGCACTGCCGCACACAGGGCACCTGCTGTTCTTACAACTCTCTTCCTCCCAGAGAGTCCGGCTGCTCTGGGAATGTAGAGACAGCACTTTCAAGTGGCACTCAGCCGAAAGAAGCACTTGCCTGTGTTGTTTTGGATGCGGCCTCCTCCCCTCTTGATACGAGATTCTTTATACTCGGGGATAAGGTGGGCACGTACCACAGGCACATGCAGAGGAATCCGTGTGGTTTTCAAAGCGTAGGTGCAGGTTTTATTTTAATAAAGTCTAAGATGGCGTAATAAGAATGTTTAAGAGGACAACAGAGAATTTTAGGCTGTTGTCACACACACACACAGAAGGGGTTTTGGGGCCACCTCTGCTCAGGCATAGCAGGACCTCTGAGCAAGCCTGCAGCTCGCTGGGCCTTGACTTACTTCTGAACAGGAAAGACTCAGCCTGAAGGCTGTTAAAGTTTGTTTTGTTTTTATTTTTAATTTTTTTTAGTGTTCGTTTATTTTTGAGAGAGAGAGAGAGAGAGATTGAGAGAGAGAAAACACAAGCAGGGGAGGGGCAGAGAGAGAGGGAGACACAGAATCCGAAGCAGGCTCCAGGCTCCCAGCTGTCAGCACAGAGCCCGACGTGAGGCTCGAACCCACGAACTGTGAGAGAGCATGACCCGAGTTTTGTGAAGTCGAACGCGTAACCTACTGAGCCCCCCACCTCCACCTGCCCGGTGCCCCAGGTGATGCTTGCTTCTTTTTTTTTTAATTTTTTTTAATGTTTGTTTATTTTTGAGAGAGAGAGAGAGCGAGCTGGGGAGGGGCAGAGAGAGAGGGAGACATGGAGTCCGAAACAAGCTCCAGGCTCTGAGCTATCAGTACAGAGCCCGATGCGGGGCTCAAACTCACGGACTGTGAGATCATGACCTGAGCTGAAGTTGGATGCTTAACCAACTGAGCCATCCAGGAGCCCCGGGTTTTTTGTGTTTTAATTCTGACAAGCTTTGTTTTCATGAAAGCAAGTGAGCTTAAGCAAGTGGTTCAAAAATATATTTGTTACGTTATTTGTGCACGTGGGATGCTCACTGTTCACCTCCTACCCAAGGTAGGTGCCCCTCCCCACCCCCCGAGGAGGCAAAGGGAGAAACCAGCCCACCCCCCACCCCCAACACATATATCCTGCAAATAATGGCCGGGCCCCAGTCTCTGGAGCCTGGTGACTCAGCTTGGAGTACTTGCGTGGGGCACGGAGCTCCCGGGACATCCTAGTGAGGGCAGAGGGAGCGCTGGTCCCCTCAACCCATTGCACCTGTGTGGCTGGCTCTCCACCCCTACCCCCATGAGTCTATAGGAGAGAGTTTGTCCAGGGTGTCTGACAGGCCCCCCTGACCGCCGAGGAATTATCTCCTTTGCTTTTGTTCCCTTCTCTTCTGCCTCTCCTCCATCTCCTTTCCACACACCCAAGGACTTAGGTTGCATGAGGGGCATGCCCAATGCTGGGGGAAGTCCCCTGACCTCAAAAGAAAACAGGAGAGGGAAATCACCTTTCAGGCGACCAGGATGCCCGGCAGTGGAGGGTGTACCGTTATGGAAAGTTTGCAGGAGGGTCTCGAGGAGGGAACAGAGAGGAAGAGAGGACGGCACTGGCGGTGACCCCAGCCCAGGTGTTGTGCGGAAGGACTAACTCGGGCGGGGGCACACCCTGGAAGTAGGGTCGGAGGTCATAGGGAAGAGCCTGAAGGGTGGCAGAGGGGACTAGATGCTCGCCTGGGAGCCACCACTTGGGTGTTTAATTGGCTTGTTTGGGAGGTTTGCCTTTCCTGATTGACGGGCAACATGGGCACTTCTCCTGGTTACTTACAGGGAGGGGCGCCCTGGTGGCCTCAGGGACATGTAATGGACTTGGAAATGTGCAATGCCAGTTTCCAAAAGGCTATTAGCATTTCTGGGAGGCGTCCTGTGAAACCCTGAGTGATGACAGGTCCAGGAGGAAACTGGAAATGCTGTAATTCATCCAATTTCTGTATTCAAACTGTGCCTTTCCCCACATGCCTGTCTGTGCAGCAAAGCAAGGAGTGCCTGGGTTAAGCAAATATGTGAACCTATTAAGAGAAATGTAAATTGACATAATCAATAAATTTGCTTGTGTTTCTTTTCATTGTAGACTTGTTATTTGATCAAGCCTCAGCTTTCTATGTGTGTATGTTTACAGACACGAGGGAACATACATAATGTATGTTGCTGTTTGCATTTTTGCAACAGCAAAGTGATGCTTTATGTTTTTGTTTTGTGAGTTTGGGTTATTTGGAAAACTAAAAACAGAAACATGGATGATATGGAACCACATCACATCTGATGTGGGATCTTCTCTCTCCTGTTGACCAGCCAGTCCCTTTGGGCAAATTACTTAGTATTTTGAGACCTCAGGTTCCTCATCTACAAAATGCCTTCATCCTACAGCTCTTGTGAGGGTCAAGGTGACATAAATGGTTCCTACATCCTCCAAACAAGCGTGATCATCAGCAGCTGTGCAAGTCTGACCTGCCCAGAGGGAGTCTGGAGGGTGAGTGCAAACGCTAAACTCTGTCCCGAAGGCCCATCGCGGATGCACACTGTCTCAGAGGAGCAGTACGCGGGGCCCCGCTGACCGAGGGCAGGCTAGTTAATGCACATGCACCGGGAGACAGGGCAGCCCCTGGGTGGAATTGTAAAGGGCACACAGCCTTTCTGTGAACATATTGGGAACTAGCCGGATGTCTCCATAGCAACCAAGGAATAACCATAGCAGGCTAGCAGGCAGCAAAAAAAATCATTATGATATTTAAGAAACTATTTAAGAAGCAAAACTTTAATTATTTTCGTTATTGTTGCCGTAGTTTCCCCTTCTTGACAGAATAGGCTCTTGTTCTATTTGTAGAAACTCGTTCCGCGAGGCTTTCAGAGCCGAGTGCTGTTGGGGTTGTATTTTCCAAAAGATGAAAAGAATCCTTTTGAGGGATTTAACGTTTATTTGGGATTTTGTGAGTAAAGAAGTCTGTGGTTGGTGCTACAACAAATTTGGTGTTAGACTTCCATGTTTTCCTGGTTTCAGGTTTAATATTTGACTCCTGGGACCTGTTCATCATCAAAAGTGGCAACATCGGGAGCTGATAGTTTGCTGCAAAGTTGTTTCTTGGAAGGTTTCTGTATTGATTAATTTTTCTCTCTTCCCGGTTTGGACACCTACACAAGCGCCTAGAGAGACACAGAAAAACCAGAGCATAGACCTCCCCCCCCCCCCCCCCCCGTGCCCGTGAGCACGTTCCCGCGCAGCGCTGACAGACCGTGTTGCTGTTTTCCTGTCTGTGTTAAATGACCGACTTCTGTTCTTAACAAGAGTGTGAGGCGTGTGGCTGGCTGCATCGAAAGGCCTTTGGGCCTTGTTTTACCGTCTCATAAGCATAGAGTTTCGGATCAATGCTATCACTCTGGTAGTCTAAGTCACCGTGTTAGAAGATGTGTTTCTGCACGTTTGTAAGGAGTTCCTGAACGAATAATAAAACACACACAGTAATTTGGCCTTCCCCTCTTGGGCTGCCTGCCTAGGAATGATCAGATCATGATGACTGCTTAAATTTAAATTTTATTTAATTTATTTAAATATTTTCTCCTCAGACACTAAAACTATGTAGAACATTTGGGTTTATGGTTTTGTGCTATGTTAGTTTTGTACTATTATATTTAGGGTCAAGGTTTTAAAACTCTTTTGGGAACAGAGAGGAAACTCCTCCCAAGTAATCAAATGGTGAGGAAAACCCGTCTGACCTAGAAAGATTTTTCATTATCAGATATTTTGAATAATGTGTTTTGTGTCGCAAAATCACCGGAACAAAATCATACCAGTATCCTTAGCCCATGACACCCCAACTTTCCTTCACTAAGCGTTAAGCTGCACGCACGGACCTGAGCGGTGCGTTCCCACAGCCGGGCGCCCAGGCATCACGCGCTTGGAGACACAGTCACACATGTACAAGACGCACGTGCGCTTGAGCCGTTTGTAAGAATCCGCTTCCCAAAACGTCTTACCAAGAATCCGGTCTTCAGAACATGTAGAGGGGCACTGATGGGGCTCGCTGAGGGGCTCGCAGACCAGGCCCGCCACCTGATGGGGCTCTGGCGGTCTGTGAGCACAGGGCGGCTCTCCTGGCGTCAGGGACTGATGGGGGTTTCAGGGCAGGCAGAGGACGGGTGAGCTATCGAGGACTTCAGCTTGCTGCACTGGCAAACCAGTGTCTCTCTTTCGTTTTCAGCCGTAAGCGTGGTGATTTAGAGTCGTCTGTTCTCTCAGAGTCTCCTCTTCCCCACGTAGAATGTGACACGGCCAAGCTCTTGCACCCATGATATGTTAGGGCTTTATCTGGTTTAGTTTTCAAGTCACATAATATACTTTTCCACTTTGTACTCACTGCTAAGATTCCGTAATGCATTATTTAATAGTCCTGTTGGCAGACATTCCTGTCAAAACTCTTCCCTACGCCAAATATTCTCCTACAACCCTTAGAAACCACCTTTTTGGTTCTCGCCTTTGGCTGGCCACCGTCCCAGTGCTCCACGAACCAACCCCAGTGTGGCTCCACTGAGGGGGTCCTGGAGGGGGGATGGCACCAGAGCCTCACACAATCGGGTTTGAGCCCGGATTCTCACATACTGGGTTTAGGTGAAATACTTACTCTCCGTGGACCTAAGCTCCTTCATATTTCAAGGTCAGGGGCAAGAGCGCCGGTTGGTGCGATCCTGGTGAGCCGATAGCTGGCATCGGGGCCCTGGGGGCACATGGGCTCTGCTCCGGCCAGGAGGGAGTGTTCATCACAATGCAGTCGCTTCCTCAGGCAGCTTGTTAGAACATTAGAGGTTTTAAAAAAAACTCGAATTCATGTTTTAAGAAAATCTGCCCGTACTGTTTTGCGTTACCATTTTTTGATTAAGTGGCTTCAATCAAATGTGTTATGTGGAATCATTTTACAAGAGGCCCTATGGGTCACTCCTGTGAGTCTGTACATTTGAGTTTTATTTAACTCAACTACCCCCGTGCCTAAGGAGGGGACGGGGCTCTGGGGCCTCCGTCTGTCCTCCCTTCTTCTGCCCACTACAGCTGTCTCTCATTATCCTTTCCTCTTGTTTAAAAAAATTTTTTTTAAATGTTTATTTATTTTTGAGAGAGAGAGAGAGAGAGAGAGAGCGAGAGAGAGAGAGAGAGTGCAAGTAGGGGAGGGGCAGAGAGAGAGGGAGACAGAATCTGAAGCAGGCTTCAGGCTCTGAGCTGTCAGCACAGAGCCTGACGTGGGGCTCAAACTCACGGACTGTGAGATTATGACCTGAGCTGAAGTTGGACGCTTCACCGACTGAGCCACCCAGGCACCGCATCCTGTTTTGTGTGTGTGTGTGTGCGTGTGTGTGTGTGTGTATTTATTTTTCTTGTTTTAATTTTAGGATCTTCTTGTGTCTTGATATGTACTTCAAGGAGTTATTCTTTGTTCTCCATTTGCTATAGTGCTAGCAGAGTTAAATTGGTGCTGGCGATTTAACACCCAAGAAATAACTGTGTTGTGAAGGCTATTGTTTTTTTTTTCCCCCAGATAAAGAAAACGTGTTTTATAGATGCCATTAAGATGATCACTTCCTACTTATGTTACCATTTCAAAATAGATCTTGTTTCCAAGCTGGGGAAAAGAATTGCGTTTCTCCCAGTGAGCAGGACCCCCACATGCATGACGCAGCGGCCTCCAGGTCACTGAGCACCCTTGCCGCATCCCCCCCCCCCCCTGCCGCCCCGGCTTTGACGGTGGGAGTCTTGTGAGCGTTGTGCTGGAGTTAACACAGAATTTGGAGTCCAGTGGAGCGTGGCGGACAGGCCCTCCAGAAGTACTGAGCTCTGATGGGGCCCAGCCCCCGTAGCTCAGAAATCCCTGTGCCGATGTTGGCTGTGCCGTGATGCCCGATGGTACCTAGGAGGTGAACTGTAATCCCTGACTAATCCTTTGTGCCTCCGTTTTCTACCGAAGACGACCAGAGCGTGGAGGTAAAATGTCATGAGGACAAATCCCCTTGAAGAAGCGAATGATGTGATTGTTGAAGCTGAGAACTCGTGAGCCTGGGAGCATCGTCCAGATCTCGTGTGATAAGTGGCTGCCGGAGCCGCGTCTGCACCGGGACAGTGCCTTGGAGTTGTGACATTATCACTGCAGACTTTCACCTTCGGGCCTGTGCAGGTCTTCACCCGGGAGCTGCAGAGTCCCCCGTGGGCGTATGTGCAGGAAGACAGATCGAAGTCAGTGGTTTGCACTGGCAGAGCTGACTGGACAACAGGAATGAGTTACGGTTCAAACCCTCACGGGGTGATCTGGGTGGAGGTTCGCGTTAACCCAGAGGTCCCAGCTCTGCCTTTGTTTTCAGTTTGGCTGAACTGTCGTCCGTCACGACCGTTGTGTAGACAAGAGTAAATCATTGATGGCCCAGTCTTCCCTTCTGTGGACATAAGTGACGTGCCTCAAAACTCCACAGTGTCTCTGTTGTCTCCATAACTTGCTAGCCAGCCTGTGTCTCTCTCTGAAAGAAGATTAGGCATCTCTGTTCTGAATACCAGCAGAACCCTGGGGGTGGTGGCTGGGGCCATGCACAGCACAGCCTCTGGTCTGATTGGCTCTGAGTGAGATTGGTTTGCAGACGGCTGGTGTCCTTTCATCTTCGAGAATTGTGACCATGCTGTTGATAGTAACACCAGGGGTTAACATGCACTACACAGGAAACAGAAGGAAAGATAACCTCTCATTTAATGGGGTGAAACGCAGTACTTGTGACGCTTTGCTGCTGGAGGCTGGAGAATTAGAAGAGGTACAGGCAGCCAGTCTCGCCGCTCTCCCGGTTCTGGGTCCTTGGCTCCTCGTGAGGCCTGGGGCGTAAAGCCACAGAGTGTGTGGTTGTGGAGGGAAGTCCAGGGAGGGCGTGCTCTGGGTAATCGTGGCAGTTTTGAGAGGACAGAGCTGCACACATAGCTTCTCTGTGTCCACGGCCAGGGTCCCCCTGGGGCCAGGGAGTGACTCTGGCCCGGGCTGCCCTGGGGCATTGGCTTAACTGACTGGCTATGGGTGTCATTCTGGTGTTTTGTTAAATCCCTCCTTTGGGAATGTAGCTGGTGCTGTCCAAGGTAGTTGCTGTTTCCTCCTAGCTAGGGAATAGGCCTGACTTCGCAAATGGACCCGTGAAGCTCAATTCATGGGTCACCTTGCCTGGGACCGGGCTTGCTGGTGAGACCACGTTTCTGGGCCTGCCGTGCAGTGTCCGTGAGACACCAGTGCCGGAATCGGTGGTCTGTGTGGAGGAAGCCTCCCTGGACTCCCACCTGCTGGGGGCCTGTATAGGACTGAAACACAGAGGAAGGGGCAGCATCCACCTTGTCCTGCCCCCCCACCCCCCGCCCCCCATGGCTCCCAGGCCGTCAGACTCGGGCTGACTTCTCCGTCTGCAGATGTGGTCAGTGGGACTTCCAGGCGTCCATAACCACGTGAGCTCTTCCTGTAACAAATCTGTTCTTATCCCCACATCTCTGTCTCTCTCTGCCAGCTCTGTGTCTCTGGAGAGTGCTGGCCAACACAGGCCCCAGCCTAGCCACACGCCACAGACTGGCAGTGTGGCCCACATTAGGTTATGAAATCCAGTTGGGTCCGTGGGCACCGTTCTCCGCACGTCCGTGTGGACGGCCGTTCTCACGTCTTGGGTGGCATTGGCACAACCTGGTGGCCATGTGTGCTCCATCAAGATGAGTCCACACTGATGGAGAGGGCATGTTAACATGGACTTTCCTAGTCCTCATGTGCGGGGGTTCGACCTGTTCTTGACGTGGGTCTTAATGACAGTGCCTTAGTCACTTGTGACAAAGCTCGGTGTTCGGACCGTATGTAAGATCGTACGGCCTTAGACGTGGCAGTTAAGGACCCCTCCTCAGACTTGGCTGTGCCGCATGCAGGTGACCTAACACAGCTGGACACCCGTTTCCCGTGGTAACGATCCCACCTGCGTCTACCCCAAAAGCGCTAATAAAGTCAGAAACTACAAATCCATTGCGGTGAGCCTTCGTTTGGCAGTCGACGGCCTCACTCAAGACAGCCTCTCCTTCTGAGGACACACACGGAGCTCCTGTCCTGTGGAGGGACTGCCACAGGGCTCCCTGTGCCCCGGGCTGGGCCCTGACCAGCTCCGAGATACCTGGGACACTCCCCTCCCGTCCTCGACCCCTATCTGCAGCTGCTTCTGGGGGCGATCTGTCACCCTGTGATGTTCCCTCCACCCCATCTCCTGTGGTCCCAGCGTTGGCCCCAAAGGCTGCCCTGCCAGCTGCCCTGGCCCTCCCACTTCAGCCTGTGGGCAGACGGCTGCTGACCTTTGATCAGTGCGCAGGCTGGGGTACCAGCCCCTGTGCATTCGAAATCCCACATACAGCTTTGACTCCTCCAAAACGTAACTACTAACATTTCACTATTGACCAGAAGCCTTGATGATAACAGCCAATGAACACGTATTTTGTGTGCTGTATATATCATTTGCTCTGTTTTCTTACGATAAAGTGAGCTAGAGAAAAGGAAATGTGATTAAGAAAATCACGTGGAAGAGAAGATACATTCACAGAGTAGAAACTTTGCGGGTGAGTGGCTGCGCAGCTCAGGCCATGCTGTCCACAGAGCCACAGCATTTGTCTGCTTCCTCATCTGCACCACTGTCCCAGCATGTCATGTGCCCTCTGTGTGTGTCATCGGGAGTGGGCCGCGGACCCTCACCTGAGTGCCACGTGCTTCCCTGTGGTGGTGCAGGAGCTGTGGACTCGCCTCTGTAACCGGTGGGGACATAGGGGCTTGGCGGACACAGGTACAGGGACCACGGGTCACGATGATTCTGTTGGCATTAGCAGCATAAATCGCTTGTATGCAAAGGGGAGTTTTCAAGGGTGCTTACAGGCTTTGGGGGGCCAGCAAGATGGCGGGGAAGATGGCTGGACGGCCGGCAGAGCTGCTGGGACCTCTGGTGATCCAGGGGGCAGCTTCCATTGTGGGGTCCCGGGTCTGGGCTTGCAGAGTCCCCCCAGGAGATCAGCAATCAAGGCTCTGGGTCAGGAACCGGCTGCAGGGTAAACACTGGAGTGTTTTCAGGACATACGCGGCTGCCTTCATTTCCTGGGACTGCCCTAACAAAGCTGGGACTTGGGGCTGAGAACCACAGATGTTTCCTATGGGTGCATTTGAAGGCAGGGGTCACGGTGTGGGCAGCTCTGCTTCCTGCTGAGGCCCTGGGGGAGGATCAGGCTCTCCCTTCCCCTGGCTTGTCCCTTCCTCTCTGTGTCCTCTCTTCCCTAGGGAGGATGCCCACCTGCTTGCCATGGCATGTAGTGTGCAGTGGATTTTTTTTTATTTTTTTTTAACGTTTATTTATTTTTGAGACAGAGAGAGACAGAGCATGAATGGGGGAAGGTCAGAGAGAGAGAGGGAGACAGAATCTGAAACAGGCTCCAGGCTCTGAGCAGTCAGCACAGAGCCCGACGCGGGGCTCGAACTCACAGACTGCGAGATCGTGACCTGAGCCGGAGTTGGACGCTTAACCGACTGAGCCGCCCAGGCACCCCCGCACAGTGGATTTTAATACACAGTGACTGGATCTCAAGATCCTTAATTACATTTGTAGAGACCCTACTTGCAAATAAGGCCACATTCTGAGGGCCAGGTGGACGTAGATTTGGGGGACACTGTCCACCCCTCCCAGTGGTACAGGTGATGTCCCCGCAGGGTGATTCACTCTACACTTCAGTAAGCCGTGGAGGTCACCCTCTGTCTGCAGGGCTCTCCCAGCTCTGGACACAGGCTCCAGAAACGCGCCAAGGTCAGGCCCCACGCTGCTGCTCCTTGAGGCATCCCGGCACGTTGCTGGAGCAGACTCTGGTGGGGTTCGCTCACTGGGGGTTCATTTGTTTGGGAAGGAGGCTCAGAGTCCCGATCCACTTGGGTAATCCTGTAATCCTTCTCGGCATCATGGACACCCCTGTGTTGTGGGACCCTCAGTGCTGCCTCCCAGGGGCACAGGCAGGCCCACCGCGGGCTCACTCCGTCTCCATCCCTGGAGACTTGGGTTGGGAGTTGGTCAGGACTCGTGCTGACAGAAACCCCTGGCACCCCAGAGCATCCACGCTGGCCCGTGGGACGTTTCGCAGTGATATGCTGGTGTAATTTAGTATACCTGAGGTCTTCATTCGCTAATCAGTCTTATTAACGGTGAACAGTGTGGTGCAAACCCTGTCTTCTCCCGCTGCCCTGTCCCTGTCTCCAGAGTAGTGCAGGGGGAATCTCGGGAGATTGTATCATGAAATCTGTCTGAATGCCTCCCTTACCGTCTCCACGTGGCCACTCAGCTTCGGGCATCTTCCTTTGCACTGGATTCTTGCCATCCTCTCTTTGTGGGCACACGTGATGAGGAAGCCGAAGGTTTTTATAAATAGTCTCTCAGGGGCGATTCCACACGCTCCCCGACAGCCGCTTGGCGGGGTGGGAACCCGGCTTTAGTGACATCGTCTCCGGGCATGGATCCTGGAGGGATCTCAGCCTCCCTGGACACTACCTCTCTGGGTTTTGATCCCACCTCTGACTGGAGTTTCGGAGGGTGAGGTGTGTCCAAGCAGGACACGGTCCCGGTGCCTTAAAGGGCACCGGCCACGGGGCCCAGACCTTTGCTGCAGCGGAAAGTGCCCCATTCCTCTCTGTCGGGGGCTGTTGTGGAGGTGGGTGGAGGGGTCGTGTGACAGACAGGTGCCGGTATGCCCCCTCCCACGCCCACTCCTCCCCTCCCTGCCAGAACTGGCACTGTCCCCCGGGAGGAGGTGTCCAGAGGCACACAAGGCATTTGAGGGGAGGCTCTCCTCTCCTGCTGTAACTTTGGAGATGGGAGCATTCCGCGTCAGGAGTAGAAGCTGCCTGGCGGACGGGCCTCCGAACGCCACGCACGCTCACGTTTATAAAGACCCGTGTCGCCAGAGCAGTGACGCTCCCTAGGAAGTTGTCCATTTATGGCTACTAGAGCAAATGATATCATCACAATAGGTGGCTCCTGTCTAAATAGGGATCATTTGTGAAATGAGATTATAGACATTTATCTGAAAAAACAGGAGATAGAGGCACCTGCTTTCTGTAATTGATATCCTGGGGGACAGCACTGCATGGAATTAAGGCGTCCATCTCCATGGCTAATTCCGTTAGGAGCAGAGAGCCTCCCTCTGCTGCTGTGTGCCAGGCGGCCCCCACATCCACATGCAGAGCACTCCAGATCCGTGTTTTCTGTTATGCCTGAATATATGGGACATGCATTGCAACCCTAGGCCACCGTGCTGCAGTGCACTTGTCTGGCAGAGCCCTGTGGCCGGCCAGCCCCGGCTGTGACTGGCCAGGTCCTCGGACACACACTCCGCCGCCTCTGGCCTTCTCCCGTGGCGGTGATTTCGGACCTTTTCTCCAAGCGCACGTCTCCCCGCTTGCTGAGAAGCCGCCTGCTGTTTGCATTTGGATGCGGCCAGCAGAGCAGCGGGAACCCTGCCTTGGTAAGTCCAGGATGACTCATTTCTTACTTTTCCTGCCTGGCTGTGTGCTTGCACGGATGTGGTAGCTCACCTCCGGGAGCGGCTCGCCTCTCCGTACTTTGCACCACGGCTTTTCACTGCCCTCCCTCCGGGCCCCGGGCTGCACCTGCCTTTATAAGTAAAATGCTCCTGTCTCTCGGCTGCCGTGCCGGCAGCAGCTGGGGACACAGTCGCTGCCATCCCGGGAGCGTCTTAATTGGCACGGAGGGTGTGGGGGAGAGGTCTCGCCCAGCAGTCCACAACTACACCGCTGTAATCCTAGAGTGCGAGTTCAGTCTCCGGTTACCCGTTATTCCTGTCGTGGCTGAGCCCCAGAGCACTTTGTAATGCAGGAACTACTCTGGTCGCCCCCGTTTATGACAGCAAGGACGCATCAGTCTCGCCGCTGCTTCAGCACCCCTTTGGGAATGAGCGAATCCAGGGACCTGTGGTTGTTAACACCCGTGCGTTCGTGTGCAAGCGAGGGGGAGAAGGAAGCCTGTGAAGACAGCTTCCTTTGTGATGCCTAGCGCAGCGAGGGTCTGTGCCGCTTACCAGCTGCATTCAATGGGCTGGAAGAGGAGAGAGCTTTCCGGGAGGTGCTAGGCAGCTGCCCTGCGTGCCATGAAAACCGAAACCTCTTCAAAGGCAGGAGACTCCGGCGTTTAGTGCCGAGCAGGTAGCGGTCCCACGTCCCCTCAGAGGTGACGGCGTTGGACCGTGGTGGGAATTGCTGAGCTTTTTGAGGAGGCCCCTGGGCACGCGCTCTGACCGGGGTCCCTGCAGGCCCCTGGGCCTCCTGCCCTGACCCCCGAGGAGGCTTCGTCAGAGGGAACTTTGTAGCCAGGGGACTATGTGCCTCGAGCGCGTTGAGCGGGCGGCTCGAGCTGTCCCCTGAGGGGGCTGCTGCTGCTTCTGTTTCTTGTCCTGCTTGGCTAGCATTTTTTTATGTGCTTTCTTTACCTTGTGCAGAAACGCGCACACCTCTAAATAGTAGGGGCCGGCTCCTTCCTAGTGAAAGAGAGCGTCCATAAAGGGTATGTTATTAACTCGGGCATTAGGCAGTAGCTGGTTTTGAAAGTTCCTCTCATAAATGACCACGACGCCTACTCTGTGGGTGTTATACTCCCTACAGAACTGAGCATGTCCACTCAGATGTTATTGGTTTGCCCACATGTAGGTGAATGTTGACTTCTTCATTCATAATTCTGCCCCCAAAGCTCAGACTTTGTGTAGTGTGGAACATTTTGTGCCCTTTAGTTTGTTCAGACAAGAGAACCCATCAGTGGGACTTCCCTGGCTTTGTGACTCACGCTGTACTTAGCAACAGGTAGTTGCCCAGGACCACTCGTCACTGCATGGGGGCTTTGCACGCAGGGTGGCACGCTTCCCCCGGACACAGCAAGGAAGCGGGGCTCTCACTGGCAGTGGCTGCACCGGGGGGAAGGTCTCAGTCAGGGAGAGCAGACGGCTGCCCGGGGCTGAGGAGATTGCCCAGCCTGACCCTGGCCCATCCTTGGCACTAATCCAGTAAGTTTTTGCAAGCATCGAATACCGCATTTTTAAACAACTTGCTTCAATTTATTTACGGCTAAAGCAAAAGCGAATAACCTAAAAATAAGCGATGTAGCGGTGTTCAGATTGGAAACACGTCACCGCGAGATGGACGCCCAGTTCCCTAAAGGTGACCGCATCAGATCTTCCCCAACTTGAGTGCCGTTTGGGGGTAGTGTGCTTTGGCAGAGAAGCTTTAGTTCTCCACTCTGATTTTATTAAACCAGCATCAATAACCTCAAAGCACTTTCTGTTTTCCAAAGCAATGTCACTTGTATTTCAATACTGTTTGGTAGCTTTCTTAAGTGAGTGAGTCTTTGCATTAGTGGATTAGACTGACATTCTCCAGAAAATACAGTGTCAGTGCAGCTGGGATGTGGTTGCTGCGACGCCAGCCGCATGGACGGTTCTCGGAGAACATCTCCTCTCTCCTTTCAGCCTCTGTATGCTGCAGGGACACAAATGCCTATTAGGGGGAGTAAAATGACCATGCACGCACCTGCACACATGTCCACGCACCTCACTTAGAGACCCCAGCTATGGGGCAGTAGGGGGTGAGCGCCCGGGACAGCCCTGCACGCGCCCCAGGAGGTGCGGAAAGAAGTTCTAAAGCGTGCTATGGATTCACCGTCTTCGTGGTGTGTGTGGGCCTTGAGTTGAAAGTAGACACCTCCACACAGCGTGCACAACACGTACAGGGTATTTCTGAATAAACACACGTCCACATGCTACCCGGGGCTTCCTTTCTGCACCCTCTGCATTTAAAATGCAAAGTTACCCGTTCCTGGCATCTGTGCACATAGCCAGTGCTCAGCAAGGCTTGTGTCTGAAACTCTGACTCAGGAAGTTATTTTCAAAGATACAGCAGTTGCCAGAAATTTGATCGTGGGGTCATTATCTTATTCGTGATTATTTCGGGATAATAACTGGTAGTAAAATTAGCAATCTTCATCTGACTCACCTCAGGAAAAAAGTCAACATTTCTATTTAGAGAAAACTAATTGTGAAATGGCCTTCTTATCCACACAGGTTTGTTAAAAACGCACTGCATTCAGGGAGAGCGACGTATTTTGGCAGGAATCTTCTGTTTCTGTCATTTATCGAACTCCATGAAGCATTTTGCTTCTAAATCTGGTGGCAGGGGAGGAGGGCTTCTGGGGGTTGCAGTCCCGTGCCTTAAGAACGCTCCTCTCATTAATTGCGACATGCACGGGGGATCATGGGAAGGATTTCGAGTCTGCCTTGTCTTTATCTGATTGCCCCACAGACACTCACAGACACTTTCCAGATTCAGACAGACCGCCCTCTGTCTCCATTCTGGCTCTCCTCTTAAGGACCTGATCGTTCCTACAGAGTCTTTGTTATCCGAGCCCCCAAGTGCTTTTACAGGGTTCCCCAGGGAACCCAGAGTTCTGCGTGTTTGCAGACTGTCAGCCGTCCTCCTGGCCTGAGCAAAGGGTGGCACCTTGTGGGGTTCCTTCCTGAGATCCCAGAGGGGCAGGCGGGCGGGCTCGGCTGGGGTGTCGCATCCGCCTCAAAGGCTCCCATGGGTGTTGTGAGCAGGCGGTGTTCCCCGCGGTTGCAGTTACGGTTGCTCAGGGGCCCGGCTCTGTGCATTGGCTCCCCGTCAGGATGCAGTGGGGAAGGACACACACCCCACCTCGCCTTCAGGCCGCACGTGTGGCGTGCTGTGTCCCCGCCGCTGGGAAGGCTGCAGGTCAGCTGGTTTGGGGTAGCTGCTGTCTGCAGCGGCTGCAGGGGGAGGGAGGGGACTGTCCCTGGCAGGTCCCGATCGATCGGGCGATGGTGAGCTCTGCCCCCACACGCGCCATCCACTCTGTAACCCGTGAAACGTGCACACTTCTTTTGCTTCGACCGCACCAGCCTCTCTCGGCAGTAGCTCCGTGGTTCCGTCGCTTCTGCATCACGCCCCACGCCCCACGCCCCATGCCGGCCTTTGTGTGGCGGTTACGTTGGGCTCGTCACGTCTCGCCCCTTACCGTTCTGTCCTGTCCACAGTGGGTGGATGGCTCTGATGGGTCCTCTCTCTGTTGACCTTCTGGGTGTGCTTGACCACACACCGTCTCCGTGTCCTGCCAGAGGTGTCAATCCAGACAGCCGAGACGCTCCCCTCAGTATTCTCCATGACGCAGAAGTGAGGGTTCAGGACGGGACGCCAGCTGAGAGTCAGGTCACAGCAGCCAGCTCAGCCCCGTCAGTGTGGGATTTCTGGTGAATCAGGGTTCCTCAGTTGTCACAGGCCAGCTAGCACCTTCGTCAGGGGAGGTGACGTGAGTGGGGTCCATCCTCGGGGGCACTGCGTCTCGTGGACAGGGCAGTGGGGCCATGCGTGGCTGTGGGAGGACCATCCCGAGATGGCAAAGTTGTGCTGCGCTGTCACCCAGCTGCTAACCCACGAGTCCTGCCCACCCCTGTGCCCGTGCCCATTTTGCAGACAAGAAAACCAAGGCCCCTTCGATCGGCCTAATGTTTTATCCCTGGGCAGCAGTAGTTCCGTCTCCGGACGCTGTGCTGGTTTGTCCCTGCTGATGGAGGGTGGTGACGTGGGGACGGGGGGAGGCTGGTGTGGGCACGCAGGTGAGCAGAGGACACAGAAAGCAGGGCGCATGGGGACCCTGCCCCCGCCAGGATGGCGGGAAGCCCCCCTCCCAGCACGCGCCGGCCTCCCAGACACTGTCCACACCCCCTTCCCAGCCCCCAGGCTTGTCTGTCCAGACGAGGGTCCACAAAGGACGGAGAAGAACGCGGTCCGTCTTCCAGCCTGTCGGAGCTGGAGGGACCGGGGAAGGTGAGGCTAAGTGACTGTGGACTTGGAGTTTCGTTAGAGAGAATGATGGGATCAAAGTGTTGGAGAGACACTGAGCCTCGTTCTCTCCTCCCTGCAGGTTTACTGTTTTCTCGCCATGGCCCTGTCTTTTGTTAAAAACACCACCGTTCGTGCATAGCGATGTGTCATATTTTGAGCCTTACATTTAATAGGCTACTATGTACCGTAAATATGATCAATACGGGGACGACCAGCTCTCCAGTCACTGCTGCTTGGTTAGTGCCAAGTGCTGCCCGAGGGCACGGCATGTGATGTGGCGCTTTTGGTATTTACGTAGGATTGAGTGGGAGCCCACCAGCATTCAGGGAAGACGTGACCTTGGCTGGGCGGCCTCTTTGCCAGACTGACCTCCCACCTCATATGCACATGCACACACCTCACATGCACACACACGTACACACGCCTCATGCCCACATGTAAACACACACACTCAATGCACACACACACACACATACCTCACATCCATATGCACACACACACACACACACACACCTCACATGCACAAACACACCTCACCTGTACCCAAACATGCACACATCTGACATGCACACGTACACACACGCCTCACATGTACACACGCACATGCACACACCTCATTTCCACACACACGTGCATGCATACCTCACATGTACACACACATATTCACATGCACACACACACAGTTGTAGCCGTGGGAAGGAAGCAAGGGTTTTCAAGTCAAAGTACAGTAAACACACATTTAGTTTTGCAGAGGTTTTCTTCTTGTACTTGATAATGTGTCTTTCTGACCCTGTGCGTGTTCCAGTACTCTTTGCAAATCCAGAAGCTTCTTCCTAAAATCACTTCATGTCATGAGCTGGTTCATGTCTCGCCTCTGCACCCAGACAGATTGGTAAACCACACAGTCCTTCCCTCGGCCTTCCTGCTGGATTGTGTCCTTGCTTTGGGGGAGGAGGTGACTTACTGGAGGTGGTTTTAGGGCTCCTGGGGAGAGCCTCCCCTTCCTCCTTAACTGGTGGTAGATTCCAGGGAGGAGACACAACACTGCAAAAATGGGGCTGAGAAGTCCCGGTGACGGGGGAACAAGCCCAGCCACGGGGCAGAGTGTGCTCTGCTGTGGACGAAGCCGTGTGGATTCTCCGCCAGCATGGGGGGCGATCCCTCCCCTGCCACCCACTGCTGGCAGGAACCCTGCAAATCTGCGGTGAAGACGTGGCCTTCAGGCTCGTGTCCCTGGTGAGCCGTGGAGATGGCCGGAGGGCGGGCTGAAGCTGCGCTCTGTACTCTGGCTCTGGTTCCTCACACTCTGAACAAAAGTCTGGAGGAAAAGGCACAAGTCTCTTCTCTTATTTCGATTTCCCTTCATTCACAGAAAAGGAAATGGGGGCTGGGGGAAGTTAGCCTGTAACTGTCTTCCCCCTGGCTCCCCCCAGCTGAAGTCAGGGTGAATGAACAGACGTGATCCCAGGAAGGATGGCTTTGACCTTTCCTGCGAGGGGAACGGTTCTGCAGCTCGCGACGGGCCAGGCCGCGCGGAACCATGTGCCATCACTCCCAGGAGCCAGGACCCGCCGCTCAGCGTTGAAGTGCGCTGTCCCGGCACCAAGGACTGTGGGCACCCCTTCGCAATTCAGCTGATATTCAGAGGGTCGCCTCTAAAATCATCACAGACACTCTAGCAGACAGTGCGTTGCAGGGGAAGTCAAGGTCAGGATGTCATTCACGCGACGAGCATCCTGGTGGGTCTGCATGCGAGGCACAGTGCCTTCTCACAGGCACCGTGGGCTGGCCGTGCATGGCCTCCATTTTCCACTGCCCGTGGCCCAGCTGCACAGCAGAGGTGGAGGGGGTGAAGAGCAGTGGTCTCCAGTTCAGCTTTTGTGTGATGATACAGCTGTCATCTTCTGGAGCAACCCAGCTCCACTGAACCCACCCATCACCTTCTCCTGGCGGGGGTTTGCTTGAAGCCTGAAGAAATCTAACACAAATAAGTGCTCTGCTCAAGCTCCACTGCCCTTGACTTTCCCAGTGACACCCCTTCTCTGTGGGTGGGCGTGGGAGGCTCCGCCCTGCCCTCTCTGGCCCACCTGTGGCTGCTTCTGGAGGCCGCACGGCATCACGTGGGCCAAGCAGGAGTCGTCCAGGATCCGATTCAGCAGAACACTTGCTCCTGGATGTGCGCAAGGAAAGAGCCCCTCAGAGTCTCTTCCCCGTTAGGCTCTTTCCACAAATAGAGCCACAAGCGTCCTGTTCCCTCCTCACTGCGTCTCATTTTCCTGTTCCTCTTATTCCACCTCCTTTTGCACCTATTCCAATTTTAAAATTCGTCCCTCTTTAAAGAACTTTGAATATTTCCCAGCCTTCTAGGACAGTGTGTGGCATACAGGCTCCAGGTGTGTGCGTGTGCGTGTACTTTAGACATGTTTTCCTTATTCGTCTTCCATATACATGCAGACTTCAGTGAATCACCCACATATTTAACCAAGGAAGGGATTCTTCACAAAAGCAGGGTGCTCTTCTGATGTTGTTCCAGAAGCCAAATGAGGTGGCAGGCATGTGGGCACAGGGAGCTAGGTGTGGACCCGGCAGGGAGGTGTTGATTCCTGCTGGGGTGCAGGACACCCGTCCGTCTGCGCTTGCATGGGTGCTGACGGCAGGAATGGCTGCTGGGAGCCACACGGGCGGGGGGTGGGATCCTCGAGGTGCCGTGCTACCGTTCAGGTCGTGCCGTTGCTGCGGCCCAGGCAGGTGGCGCAGGTACTCGGACTGGAGAACAGCGATGTCCAGAGGAGACAGTCCCAGGTGCCTGTTCTTGCTCCCTCCTCCTCCTCTCCATTTCCTGTATGACCCATGTGGTGTGTGTCAGTTTTGAGAGGAAATGGCCTGCTGTGATGGTCTCCGTCCACGTCACTATTAAGCCTTTGTTGCCGTGAGTGTCCCACACGCTTTTGCCCAGTGCCCACCCGATGTACTGAAATCAACGTTTGTGTCCTCAAACGTAGGAGTGTTTTTCAAAGCTGAACTCCAGAGTCCTCGTTAATATTCAGGCTTCCCCAGGGATCGCTCCAGGACGGGCCCCAGCCTCCACCAGCTGGGCGCCCAGTGTGTCTGAGCAGGTGCGCTGATGTGACTTCTTGCCTTCCTTCGGGCAACATATCCGAGCCAACAAACGTCCTAGCCCTTGTGCCGTCTTGGAGAAGGGGATTGTCACTAACAGTGTATCAGAACACACACACGGTCTGCACCAGCAGGCTCCGGCCAGTGCAGAGAATCTTGGCTTCTGATGTCACACGTGTAAGGTGACCGACGGCGTGTGTTAGGCATGTGCTGGAGATGAAGGAAAACAGCCGCGGAAGCACCAGCAAGCTGTCTGGAAGGTGTTCTCTGCTGGCTGAGTGGCAGTGACTTCTCAGGGAATGTGCTGTTGCAGTATTAATTCAATTAGGGAGCTTCTGTGTGACACATTATGACTTTTAATCCTGTTCCATTAATTATCACTCTCCACTTGAACCTCTGAGCTCATATCATCAGGATCATCACAGAAAGACGCTTACGCTACCTAAGGAGGGAGAAGTCCACAGTTGAGGCCAATAACAAAGCCGTTATTTTGAGTTAAGGCAATACCCACTTTCAAGGTGGGTTTTCAGCCTTCCAAAACAATTCTTGAGTAGAAGCCCTAGAAAAACATCCCAGATCACTTTTCTCTCCTGCCTTTGAGCTGTGTCAATTCACATTCCCTTCTAAATGTTACCATGAATATCAAAAATTCTAAAAGCCATAACGGATATTAAAAAAAATATCCACATCATCTGCTTTATTGAATTGTGTGGAATTGTACAGTTTTGTAGCTAATGCAATCAAGAAATCATCACTTTAAAGTGTATTTCCTTCTAATGACCACGGGGATTATGAGACCTTTGTTTATAGAAATTTCTATAATAAAAACATTTTTATACCGGTGCTAGAATCTATAGATGGGAGTAAGTGGCTCAGAAGCAGGTGAACATTGGCCCCTGAGCTCAGAATTGAGGACCGTGCATGTGTTACGTCTCACTTGCCTAAAGATCTTTTGTTTGTTGTCCCCTCACTGCAGACAGCGTCAGTGTCTTCTTTCCTTGGAGGAGGTGGTGGGACGTGGGCCCGTGTGTGGTACCTGCAGGCCAGTTTGTGGAGTAGCTGGAACTGTTCCTCGGACAGACGGCTCCCACAAGCCTTGTGCCGACGTGGACTCCACACATGTAGTTACTAATCCTGAGAACACCAGGTTTACCTAGACCTGTTACCTTCTGTGCATGCGGAAAGGTTTCATCGTCTGCCACATCGAGCTCTAGTTACCACCCACACAGTCGCCCTTCAGGGTGAACACGGATGCACCCGGATCCATAGTTGGGATTGGCTGTCACAGGAGACAGGAAAGGGGGCATTTTTCTGGCCTGCATTGTTCACCATTTGCCCGCAATTTGCCTGCTGAACGTCAGAAATGTGGAGTGGTAGTGGGGTGGGTGAGAGCCCCCCTCCACTTCAGGGCCAGCCCGTGGCTCCTGGCCCCATGTCCCTGTGCCTTGACGCCCTCACCACGAGGAAACCAGGCCAAGTGTCGGCTCCCGGGACCCCCTTTGCTGGAAAGAGCTGTCCTGTTGGATCTGCTGCTGACTCCACGGGGGATGGGCAGCAGGCAGCTTTTGGGAGAGGAAGGAGAGGTTTCTGGCGCTTGTCCTTGTGGTAATCAGATGAGTAAGGCGTGGGGTGATTTTTGAGATGTCATCTGGTTCATTCTTGGGGATTAAATTGTCTTGGTCCATTTCCACCTGAGAAAGTTCAACTCTCTCTAGCAAAGGAACCTCCGCCTCCAGTGACCAATGGGTTGTCACTGGGATCCTGCGTGGACTCAGAATGGCAAAGCCATGCTCTGGTCCACTGCATGTGAGAAGCACATGGGCGACCCCCCCCCCCTTGGCCCTTACCCTGTGGCTGGGTGACTGGGGGCCTCAGAGGCCAAGCATATCCTTGCAGCTGTGTCATTGGACACCTGTCACTCCTCTGCTGCTCTCCACTGATGCCCTCAGACCCGAAAGATATCCTCCCTTTAGGAAAAGACCCAGGGTTTAGCAAGAAAAGGCCATGCCTTCTGGTGGGCATGGCAAAGAGAGGAGTCTTTTTCAGATGAGTGGGCTATGCAAACTTTGGGGGAATTTCTGGCCTAGTTTATCAGTCGGTCACCTTGCTGAAGTGTTCGTGGGAAGGGGCACTGAAGTGGGATGTTGCACGGGAACTGCTCCGGCCGGCGTGTGTGGTGCCGCAGGTGGCCTGGGGGGCCTGCCCCTGACGCTCTGGAGGCTGGGAGCGGTTTCCAGGCGGTCTCCTCCTGCCCGGCGGAGCACATGTTCCTGTGGGTTTTGTGGCACGTGTGACCCAGCCACACGTTGTCCTTGCCCATCCCCCTACTGTTCCATCTGGTCTCCTGTGGGGGAGGGGACAGAAGTTTGTGTAAACAGCAGGAGCTCTGCACACCAGTGGAGTCAGAGGGGCGCGTGAGAGGTAAATGAGCTCTGGGGACCTTCAGTCTTACTTTGTAAGTGCTTTTTGGAGGCAGAGGCTGGTCCCTGACCCCCCAGCACTCCGCGTCTGGCACTTACACCTTTATAAACTACCCAAGAGGAGGGTCTGGGCCAAGTCCTTATTTGCGGCCTTGTGGGGCTCCTCCAGAGAGAGTGGTTTGAGGACTGATCTGAAGTGCACCTCTTGAAGAGGAGAAGTGTTTCCTACGAAGAGCAAAAGGTAGGAGGAGGGTTTAACAGAAGTGCTCTCTTGAAAACCTGCAGGTGGACTGAACATCCCGCACCTGCTGGCCCCTGTGCAGAGAGCTGGCTGCCCACAAGCCCTCCCTGTCGGTGAGGGGTGCGGAATTGTGTGTGCCCCCCCTCCCCCAGCCTCCAGCTTTTACTTGGGATGCGTTTTGGAAGCTTTGTTGTCTCCTTCTCCTTCTGAGCAGTTGGTAGGTTTGGGGAAATAAATGGTAGCCCCTCCTTGCCATTAGAGGCCATTCCCCCTTGGTGTGCTAACTTCCTGGGGTGGCCATAACAGCACCACAGACAGCAGGCTTGAACGACACACATTCTGGAGGCTCAAAGGCCACCATCAAGGTGTTGGTGGAGCGAGCTCCCTCCCAGCTTCCAGGGTTTGCTGGTGTCCTTGGTGTGTGGGGGCATCATCCCTACATCTTTACCCGGTGCGCTCCCTGTGCAACTGCCTCCACACTCCTCACTTTATGCAGACACAAGTCAGTGGATGGACACTCATCTTAACCAGTTACATCTGCAAAGACCTGTTCCCACGTCAGGTCCCATTCTAGGGGGCTGCGATTAGGGCTTCAGCACATAAACTGGGGGCACAGCTCTGCCATCACACTCAGTAAGAACTGGTATTACGATGTGGCTGTGCTGTGGCTGCCATGGCTTTTGGGAGCCAGGTGATGGTGGTGGCGGTGGTGGTGGTAGGGCCTCTGCTGTGACAGCCACTCACGATCTGGGTTGTGAGTGTCATTGCGATATTACACTTTTAGCAGAAGGTCAGTGGATCCAGGTTCAGCCCTTGGCTCCTCTGTTTCCCAGGCTTGAGTCTCTGGATAAACACTGTCCCTCTTGGGCCCCTTCCACTCGTCCCAGCATAATCATGATGGCAGCATTGACTCGCGTGCTCACGTGAGAGCTGACCGTTGTTGTGCCAACTTTATTGGGAAACATGCTGGAATTTCACATTTGAGCTGTGTCCTAAAAATGGTCTCATGAACCTTTCAGATTTTTGCTCGGCTGTCTCTGTGGAGAGGTTGGCCTCACATAGAGGCTGCTTTGCTGTCTTGGATGATTCGATGTCTCAGAACTGCCTCCTCCACAAAAGGCGAGTGCCACACACATCTGCTTGGGTGGTTCTTGGCCACATAATAAACGTGGGCTCATGACCGTTTCCTCATCTCCTCACACAGCAGAGTCATTCACAAACCCAGAGGCTGTTGTCACACAGCACTCTTCTTGGCCGCTACCCACTCAGGGGGTGAATTTGCACTTGAAGGTCAAGCCAAGATCAATTTGAATCCCACTGGGTCCTTGGGCAGGTGACCCTCTGTCCACCTTTTCCTGAACTTTGAAATGGGGATGAGTCTAGGTTTTCACCTTGCCAGCCCTGTCCACATGCTGGCTCATCAGGGATTTTCCCCTACTTCAGAACATCTGTTCGTCCTGAATAATATTAATAATGATAGTAAGAACAGCTGGCACTGGTTTTTAAAATTAATAGACTCTTCTCAAGAGCAGTTTTAGATTATGGAAAGATTGAGCGGAAAGTGCAGTTTCTACCTATCCCCCCAACATCCACTTCTCCTTATTTTTGTTTCATGTTTGTTTATTGATTTATTTTGAGAGAGAGACAGACAGACAGACACACACACACACACACACACACACGCACACAATACAGGGTGGGGAGGGACAGAGAGAGAGGGAGAGAGAATCCCAAGCAGGCTCCACTCTTTCAGCACAGAGCCCCATGCAGGGCTCAGTCCCACAGACTGTGAGATCATGACCTGAGCCAGAATAAAAAGACACTTAACCGACTGTGCCACTCAGGTGCCACAAGTTTTCTTTATTTGAACATCCTGCATTGGTGTGCATCTTGTTACAAGTGATGAACCAGCACTGATACGTTATTATTGAATAAAGCCCATAGTTTACATTAGGGTCACTCTTGGTGTTCATTCCATGGGTTTGGACAAATGTATGAAGACCCGTATCCACCGTTAAAGTATCACGCAGAGTAGTCTCACTGCCCTAAAACCCTGTGGGCTCCACCTGTTCATCCCTCCCTTCCCCCAACCCTGACAACCACTGATCGATCCTTTTCCTGTCTCCATGGTTTGCCTTTTCCAGAATGTCATAGAGTTGGAATCATACAGTGTGTAGCCTTCTCAGACTGGCTTCTTTCATTTAATGAGATGCATTTACATTTCCTCCATGTCTTTTTACGGCTTGATAACTCATTTCTCTTTAGTGTTGAGTAATAGCCATTGTCTGGATGCAGCACAGTTTATTTATCCATCACCTATTGAAGTTTATTTATCCATCACCTATCCTTCACCTTGTGTCCCTCCTATCACCTATCCATTTGGTTGTTTCCAGGTTTTTTCAATTATAAATAAAGCTCCTGAAACCATATGTGTGCAGGTTTTTGTGTGGACATAAGTTTTTAGCTTATTTAGGCAAATACCAAGGAGAGTAATTGCTGGATCCTATGGTAAGAGTATGCTTAGCTTTGCAAGAAACTACCAGGCTGTCTTCCAAAGTAGCTCTGTATATGATGTTGGCATCTTTTCATAGTGTGTATTTACCATCAGTGTGCATTCTTTGGTGAGGTGTTTGTTCAGGTCTTTTGCACATTTCTGAATTGGCTTGTTTGTGTTTTTGTTGAGTTTTAAGAATTCCTTGGATACCAGTCCTTTAACATGTTTTGCAAACATTTTATTTTTCTGATTTTGTGACTTGTTTTCATTCTCTTCAGTACTGTGTGTGTGTGTGTGTGTGTGTGTGTGTGTGTATTTATAAGAAGTAATAATGCCTTAGTTTTTTCTAGATTATTGAAACTGTTTCAAAAGATCTAAAATCAGGTTAGCAGGAGTTATCAATCACCTACTGAGTAACAGATGGTGTGTTAAGCACTCATTTGGCTTTTATAAGCTACTGTCTTCTGTTATTTGTGATTTTATTCTTATAGCTAGGACCCCCAACAAGGGTATAAGCTCTAATAGTCATGCATTTATTTCTTGAACATTCACTATGAGCCATGAATTGGAATTCTCCTAGGTGATGGAGATACAGAGACAATTAAAATATGATTCATATGTTGAACAAGGTTGTAATCCAGTTGGGAAGATAGTCATAGACACAAATAGCAAAACACAGCAAGCAAGAAAGTGTTCAAAACAAAGGTATAAATGCAACAAGAACATGGGCTCTGAAGTCAGTTTAAATTAGGTTTGAAGGATCAGTGACAGTTTCACACAGGGAACAGCTTTCAATTGGACTTAGAAGTACAGCTGGCATTTTTATACCAGAATTGAAAGAAGTCATTTCAAGCTGAAAGACACTGGGGAAGGTGTTCACTACTGCTTGGGGTTGTGAAGGACCAGGAGGTGGCTAAATGACAGTTTAACAAAGGCGTGGATATGCATCATCTCTCCCCTCGTGTTAGTGTGGGCTGGCATTATTGTTATTATTGTCAATACTGTAATATTATTATTCTGATTTTACTGATGGGGAGATGGGGGCCTAAGGGACAGAGAGACTTGTTAAGAACACAGGTTTTGAGTACATGAACCAACTTCTGCACCTTATTACCACGTGGCCTTGAATACTTCCTATGGCAGGCTGGCACTTCCATGTCGTAGGTGTGGGCATCCACAATAGAGTTTTTTACAGCTTTGCTGTCCACAACATGCTGAGCTTGCCATGAGGCAGGCATAGAGTCTCTCAACGAGGTGAGGCAAATGCTTGATCTGAGCGAGGCAGAGCTGCCCTTCCCCTGGGGCCAATCCCCTTCCTCAAGTGCCCTGTAAAGCTCATAAGTCCACTTTCCATGCGGGGCTCTTATGAAGGATGTGTTTAGGAAGGTAGACTAGTTACGCTTGGAAAATCGCCATGAGCCATGGAGCAGCGTGTCCACAGTGAGATAAATATTAAGGAGGTAACAACTGGTGTCCTATGAAACATGGAGTCTCAAGAGAAAGGTCACGCCCATGGGGGTCTGTCCATGGTGCTGAACGTGCACTAATTGCCTGGTAAAGGCTCCTGGAAGTGGGTGCTTGTTCAGCTCATGCTGCATCTGGGGTCCACTTTCCTCAGTTCCAGTTATGAATCACAGACGTTAATATTATCAAGGTTAAACGACATAACTCCTAGGTGGTGAATTTATATTAGGCCACATCCGTTTATACAGTGCTCTGAGGAATTGTCCAGTTTATTTTACTGTAGTGGAAATACATTGTGTTAAGTATTGCTTTCAGGGAGTAATATATTGACTGGAATTCTGAATACCTAGATCTAGAATGGTTTTGAAGATGGAAAAATCATAGGCTCCCTCACATACTGAAAACTCAGTGATCATTGTTAGCCATTGTTATTTGTTATGAAATTTCTGATTCATTATAGGATAAATACATATTTTAAGAAAAAACTCACTGCTAGTATGTTTCTGTCATTACTGGTTCCATTTTATTCATTCATGGTTAGTTGAACCTTTCCCATGTTCAGGCTGCCTACTGCACTAGGAATTTGTAAAGTTGAAAATACCGCCACATCTGAAGTTAGTCTCATCCATGGTATCAAAGAGAAAAAGAATTGTGAGCAAAGATACTCTGGTCTTCACAGCAGTGAGTGGATTCCACAGCCATTGCTGGGCTTTCCAGCCTCGATCAGGATGACAGGAGAGTGAATGCTCACTCACCTCCATGTTGTGTCAGAAGACGAACTGCAAAGAGAAGAAGACAAGGGGACCTTCTTCCCTTCTTGCGAAAGGGGCAGTGTGCAGGGTGGAGCTCTGTGCCGAGAGCCCTCCACATCGGGTGCTTGTACAGTTTGCATAAACGTCCTGTTGCTTTTTATTTTAACCCTTTGGAGATAGAATTCAAGTAAATAGTAGGTTCAAAACTACACTTATGTGTGTTCTGTGCGTAATTCAAAACCAATTTTGTGGACATTTTGCAAAAATAAGAAAAAATATTTGTAAACTTACTTTTTTTCTTTCTGTTCTTTGACTTTGGTCTTCACACTTCTACATTCTCTTTATTTTAAAAAAATGTCCTTTACAGGGGCGGGGGTGGTAATAGTTTCTGTGGATCTGGTTGGGGTGGGAACATCAATCTGGGATACTAGTGGAGAAAATATTCTGTCTACTCTGAGGGACACTGTGGCTCTCCGGGGCAGGCTAATCACATGCTCATGGACAATTACACCCAAAAGGAGAGGCACATGCCCCTGAAACACGCTTGCCAAAGAATCAGCACTTGGCACACGTGAGGCTCGGCACAACGCTGGCTCCAAGCTGTGTCAATCTGTTTCCATCCATGGGTTGTCTCCTAGAAAAGATTAAAATGGCTTATTTAAGGACTGCTGGGTAACCAGAGGCATTCATCATGCAAGAGCAGTGTACATACTTTCCTTCCTTTTTGTAGGATTTTACCTAGACTAAAAACCGTGGTAGGAACAAAATGCCACATTGGGGAGATAATGAGTGGTGACGAATTTGATTTGGGAAAAGCAGAATTCAAACTAGGCTATCCCTGAAACCATTTAAAATGAGGGCAGGGTAGAATTCCAGTGTTATTTCCTAGTCTGGTTCATTTAAACCTTTTTTTAATACGAGTTCTTTTTAAAAGGGTTTGTTATGGGCCTATGCTACATCATATTGAAGTGTTAAAATATATATCAGCATTCATTAAAAAAGATCTATCTCAAGCACAACTACTTACTTAGTTGTGAGATTTGACTGTATGTTTACTAGTAGAAATGTAGTCAATTATATAATTCTCTCTTCCTCAAAAGAAGTCACTTTTGGAGGGGAGTATGCTAAATTTTAAATGAACTGGTCCACGTAGGGTGTTATATGGAGGGCTTTGGGGGACACAGACATCGGTTCTCCGCAAGGGCACCGGCCGTTCTCTCACTCCTGTGCCTTGTAGACCCTCAGTGACAGCCGACTGTGGACACGTGGCTCCTCCATCAGTAAGGATTCTCTGTGGCTCACAGAAGCCCAGCCCTTGTGTAGAGCCCGTGGAGGGGAGAGCAGCCATCTTCTTTATTTTCGATTCTTTGCTCCATTTCAGGAACTACCAGATATTATAGGGGATTTTGAAGTCCTTTTAGCTCTTGTATGAAGTTTCAGTTTGTGTTGACTTCATTACCCAAATTCATACTCTGAATATTTTGAATTTAGCTCATTTGCTCCGAAAAGTATACATCTATTAATGTCTTATAAATGTCTTATATATGAATTTAGAAATGGCTACTTCCCTCATAATTAGGCTGACATCACGATTCACTGAGAATCAGATTTCATTGGTTGACTGAGCTGGGACAATTTGTGTGGTGTTTATTAGTCTTTTGTTAGGGCACGCATTTCTAAAGTAGATCATTAAAGAGAAAATTTAAGAGCATTAATTTCATGTGCAAGCATCAGCACGTGACTTACCAATTACACCGAGTTCTTAAAGTTAGAAATCAGAACTATGAATGTACCTTCAAGAGAAAAGGAAGGTCTTCTTTTGTGCCACAATGAGTTTTTTCCTAATATAGAAAGTGACTCATGTATCTCGGTGGCTAATAAAGGAGTGTGCTCCCGGCAAAATGCAAAATCCTAACACTCTGAGGTCTCTTCTCAATCTTATGGGGTCTGATTTTAGTAAATGGTGAAAGCATCATATTTAGTTGTAAAATAAAGCAGCATTTCTACTTCACGGAAGTCTTCCTGGTATAAGTAAGAACTTAGATATATATTTAACCATCTACGGTTGCCGGCATGTTCTATGTAGGTCTTCCTGATCATGTCATGAGCACGAAAGTAGTGGAGATAATGCTCATGCTCTTCCCAGCCAGTGCCCAGGGTTTTCTTCTGGATGGTCATTCTCCCCTGCGCCACCTGGGATTGTGACCTTAAGTTATGCCATGTTTGCATTTTTAGCTCTTAACTCTCTACCCTCTCCACCGCGACAGAGCCCTCTGCTCTCACGAACATGAGATCCTGATTCTTTCCCCTGATCGGCTATCTTCCTTTCCTCCCCCACTGTACTGTGTAGACTCTGCACACTTTTCCTCCTCAGCGAGCTTCCCTCTTGGACCACAGATGCCCGCTCAGAGGTGGGCACAGCTCGACTCTCGTTGATTCCCGTAGCGGCTGGCGGGATTGACGATGGCTTGATCAGCTATTTGCACAGCCTCTCTTTCTCTCTGCATTCAAAGTGTAGGTTCCTCTCCGTGTTCTCTCTGGCTGCTCTTCCCCTTCTGTCTTCTCTGCTTTGGCTCTTCCTTCTCATCTCATTTCTCCTGCTGTCACCTCAACAAGCTGGACCCCAAAGGTCAATGGCAGCCTTGACGTGTCTCCAGATGGCCAGAGCTTTGCTCTGGAATCTGGACGATGTCACTTTGGGGACCTGTCAGTGCAGTATAATCTGTCACATCCTGTCTTCTAACCCCTGGTCTAGTCTTCTCTTTGAGGCCCCACCATGTTCAGACACTGAAGCTCAAAACCCTGCTTCTCCCCAGCCCTGTCCCTGTGGTTGGTCTCTTGTCTGTGCTCCTCGGTCACCTCTCTCGGTGCTGCCTGTGACCTTGACCTGGGCTGGACAGAGCCTCTTGTCCGCTGATGGCCTCCCGGCCTCTCCCAGCCCAGTCCTCCCCATGCTGCTCTAGAACTGAGGATGTTATCCCCCAGGACCTGCTGCGAGGCTTCTCTGGTTTCATGTCACCAGCGGGAGGCACAGAGATGACAGGTAGGTGGCTGTGGTCTTGCTCCAGGCTGGCCCTGGATGTTCTGCATCCACCCATCTTTCTGTCTGGTGGGGAGGTTTGGGATGGCACATGGGGCCAGCTTCTAACCCAGATGTGAAATCTCATTTCCTTCTCCTCTGTGCGACGTTGGCTTATTTCCAGTTTCACAGCAGTTGATCAGTGATACTGTTGGACAGTGTGACAGCAGCTGGGTGTTTTCTACACCTGTTTTCTACACCTGATGGAGTGGTGAGGTCCCGGGCGTGAGTGCATCCTTGAAGATTGTGAGGATTTAGTCCAGCCTCCTCTGGGGCTAACAAGCCATGTCACCCGCTCACTCCGCCCAGCCCTCTTCCACGGATGTTCCCGTGCAGTGGCCATGGCCACCCTGGGCAGTAAGAAAATAAAACCCAAAGACCCTGAGACCAGTCACCGGCCTCCTCTGGACGAGGGTCTGAGGCCCTGCCAGGTTTGCCAGGCAGGGGAGCATTTCGCCATTGAAACCAATGTCTCTCTGTCTCCTGTGATACCCGCTAATGCCTGGAGGGATTTGCCCTCCACGGTAACCATGGCCCAGCTAGCTTCGGCACTTTTCCTCTGCTGTTGGGGCCTCACCCACCTTCCCTGGCACCTCCTGCTCACCCAGGTTTGGCGTTTGTGTGGATTCCAGGCCCACAAATGCTGTTCCTATTAACACCGAATTAGCAGAATGAGGAAGCAGAGAGAGGGCCCAGAAGAAAGGAGCCGTGCTGTGTTTAGGACCTGTCGTGTATCATGGCTAGCCGAAAGAGTTGGTATGTATAATGGAGTATTTCTCTCTGGCACAGTGTGGGGAATGTCCCCACGTGCCAGGCTGCTCACTGAGCCCTGTGCCCTGTGCCCTGATTTACTGCCTTGTGTGGAGCCCCGACTCTCCACCCGGCCCTGGAGCTCACGACGACGTGAGGCAGGCTCTCCCTTCAGGAGCAGAAGCCCCACTGACACTGTGCTGGGTCCCAGAGGCGTTGGACACTTGCCTGGGGTGATTCTGGTGGTAAAGGGAGGGAAGAGGGAGAGGGCGAGGGCCAGTCTGGGCCCAGGGCACTCGCCGGCGGCCTCTTTGCCCTCAGGCCTGTCCCTCCGCCAGGGTGTGCACCCTTGGCCTCTGTCCCAGCTGCACGGCCAGTGTATGGCGGCCCCCCAGCGGAGGCCCAGCAGCAGGTTGGGAGTTTAGGCCTGGGCGAGACGGTGTGAAGGCTGCAGGCCCGCGCGGGGGCTTTGCCGGAGCTCCCGCAGGCGCCGGGAGGCAGCTGTAGAGGCACAAGCAGGGGCGCTTCTTCAGCACAATGTGTGTTGACTCCAGGGCACTGTGGAGCTGGCTTTTTGTTTTCGTTCTCTTGGTTTGTGTTTCTAGTTTTGTACTAAATCCGAAGGTGGGGGAAATAATTCTGTCTTTACTGAGGGCTCTTGTTAATGGAGATTTTGTGTGAAGGTCCATTCATACTCCTATTGAAATCGGTTCAAAATTAGACATTCTGGTGACCAGGGCACTAATCTCAACCATCTGCCTCTGAAGGATGTTTTCCTGTTCTGGAATTCCAAGCTCCCTTTGCCAAGACGTCACTTGATTGTAGCCTCAAGGACTGGATACTGGCCAGGGTTCCCTCGGGGTCTCCCCCTCGGCCTGTGACTTACGGGGCTGGGGCTCCTGGGCAGCGTTGGGAGCCGGACCGTCCTGACGGATGGCGAACAGGGAGGCTGGAGCTCACGTGGGCTGTCTTTGCGAGCCAGCGCGTTTGTTCCGGTGTCATAAACGTCACCTCTGAAAATACTGGGGCCACAGGAATCACTGGAAGCCCAGAGAATAGGTTCAGAAGGGGTAATTGTAAGGGTTCAACCTGTGCACGCAACCGTCTATAATAAGAATCTACAGACATTCTCAAATGCAGTGCTGAATTTGGGATCAGCGAGGTGTGGGACGGGTGGAGGCGTGGGACGGACTTATTGGTGCTGTAGCTTCCTGTCTGTTCCTGGTTAGAGACACAGCCAATTGTTATAAACCATAACAGATAAAGGAAGTGGGAAGGAAAAAAACGGGAAAGGTCATCCGTGTTTGCTGCCCAGACCGCTAATGCTTGGATGTCTTCACATATGTGCATGAATGTGCTCATGCTTGCTTTAAAAAAAAAAAAAATTATGCTTATTCATTTTTGGAAGAGAGACAGAGTGCAAGCAGGGGTGGGGCAGAGCGGGGGTGGGGGGGTGGACACAGAATCCGAAGCAGGCTCCAGGCTCTGAGCTGTCAGCATAGAGCCTGACATGGGGCTCGAACTCATGAACCGTGGGATCGTGACCTGAGCCTAAGTCAGACGCGCTCAACCGACTGAGCCACCCAGGTGCCCCTCCGTGCTTGCTTTTTAACAAAAGTTTTGAAAATTCGCCGAACTGTGTTACAGGGTTTTATTTTCTTTCCCACCTCATCCCCCTCTGTGTTATGTGACATGTGCATCAGAACATCGAGACCACAGGGGAATTGTGGATTGTTGACTCCACGATTCTCCCTGGATGTGAACTCGCGGCTCCGTGGGAGTCTCTCGTGGAAGAGCTGCTGTGTTGGTTCTGCGTCTTGTGCCAGAGCCCCGTCCCCTCCGATGCCATGCTCCCAGCCTCCCGTTATTTCCCCACCTGCCCCTTCTCTCTCCCTCCTCAACCACCCGAGACCGTGGGCCTCACACTGGATGCTCCCGGACGTTTTGTTCTATGCCTGCTTCCCCACCGTGGCTTCCTCACGGTGGTTTCCCCGCCGTGGTCTGTTTGCTGGTTGTTCGGCTGTGATGACAGAACATGTAGCTTCGGAGAGCAGCGAGTGCATCCCGCACCAGTGGTCGAGCCTCCGTGTCCTCTTTCCTTAGAGACACGCATGGCCAGCCTCATCACACGAGCCACGTGGAGGGGCCCCCTCTGCCTGTGGGCACCTGTCCTGTGGTGCTGATCTGCCTCGCTCGCCACCTGTGCCTGGCTTGGGGCTCTGCTGTCACACGTCCCAGCAATTTTCCCACAAGGAGCCCACGCATTTTCCTCTCTCCTGGGTCTCACACATCCTGTACCAGTCTGGCGGATGTGGTGTTTAGGGTCCCTGCATGGGCTGTGGGCTGGCCTGGCACCCTGAGGCCTGTCAGTGCCTGCAGCCAGCCTGCCTGGCAGACGACCAGGCTTCACTGCTCTCTGTTCAGCTGTGGTCTTGTTGAGGGGAAGACCTAGAAGTCCCAGGAGCCCAAGGGTGTGGCTCTGGTAAGGGGGTCCCGGCAGAAGGAGGGGTCTGTGGCCGGGTCCCTGTGCCAGCTCTGTCCCACGCAGACTGGATGCGCCCCCCCCCCCGCCCCCCGCATCAGGGAGGGGGTTCTGCCTTAGCCAAGTCCACCAGCTTAAGCGATCATTCCCTCTAAACGGTGCCTGCCCAGCCACGCAGACGGGTGCTTGAGGGAGCGTCTGGGTACCGGGGCCCAGGCATGCAGACACGTGGACATAACCATCGTGGGCAGTACTTGCTCTGTGGTTTGGAGCATTCATGCATGAAATGAGGCTTGAGGCTGAGTGGTGTCTGAGGCCCCATCGACATGGTCCCCACGGGGAGGTGGTCCCGACTGGCAGATCTGTGCTCCAGAGAGACTCCGGGGTGGCAGCAAGGGCAAGACCTTGTACAGCTGAAGGCTGAATCACGTCGGGAGTCCTTACTGGAATTATGTGGATTTCTTTGCAGCCCTCTGGCAGCATTTGGAAGCTGTAAGGTGGGTCCACGACAAATCGGTTACGGTGAAACCAGATGCTTCCAGGACAGAGAATGAATAATTAATTTTGTTTTTCTGGGTAAAAAAAAAAAAAAAATCTTTCAAGCGCTTTTCTCTGTTTTCTGCTGAGGCTTAAATTTTTTAGTCCTTTGACGACATCCCTTCCTCCGACAAGTCTGGTTTCCATGGCGATGGCCGTGCGCTGTGGCCTGGCGCTCTGGCCCATGACAGCAGAGGGTCCTTGTGGGCTCTGTCCAGAGCATCAGAAATCGCCGCCACGTGCGTTTCTGGAGCGCTGGGTGAGCGCACGGGTGGCCAGCGCCCCGTCTGCATGCGCTGACCCTGAGTGGGTCACCCCCTGAGTGGGGCCGCCGTGCCCCCCTCCACAGGCAGGTGCTCATCTTAGGACAGAGAACGTGACAGATAGCCCCCACAGCCCTGTCTCACCACATTTCCTGGCCCCTCCAGTGTTTCTTTCTGCTTGTTGTGCTCCTGTGAGTGTTCTGTCTTAGGTGGGAGGAGCTGACCCACAAGGGGCAGGAAGAAAGACCTGTGGGTCCCCTGGGACGTAGCAGGGACTTCGTGGGCCGGTCAGCTCCCATCTGCGGCCACCTTGTGAGGACATATCTGCAGACTGCTCTTGTAGTCCCCTGGGGAGACTGGCAGGACCCCATGGGCCAGAGGCTTATCCACACGGACATTTTCTTCTCACAGCTCTGGGGGCTGGAGGTGGAAATTCAGGTGCCTGCGTGGGTGGGTTCTGGTGAGACCCTCCTAGGGGAGGCTGTTTGATAAGGACACTGACCCCATTGGTAGGGGCTCCACCCTTATGACCTCATCTTCTCCCTGGGGCCCCCCTCCTGATACCATCACACTGGGGATTAGGGTCCAATACACTGATTTGGGGGCAGAGGCATCCCATCTAGAGCAGTAACCTTGGCATTGATTCAGGAGAGAGATAGGCTCCTGGTCCTCCTTTTCTTGGTGTTTTATAGACAACGGGCACAAAAGTATGGGAACAGAAGCCATGGTGGCTTTGGACCAATTTTAGGAAGAACGGAACAGTCTTATCGGAGTCCCTGTATGGAGGGGAGGACACACATGTCCTTCTGCCCTGCCCCTCTGTCTGGACTCACTGACACCTGACCTGTGTCTAATGGCAGACTCCCCCTGCCCCCACTCACTGCTCACACTTGCCTCCCGTGGTCGGGGATCCGCTGGGTCCTCTGTCAGGGCTCTGGGGCTGATGTCACAGGGGTTCCTGAATAGAAAACAATTTGGAACTTGTTTCCTGGCCGCTTCTTCCTGGGAGTCTCACGTACTTAGACTTTAGGACTGGGTGTGGGCGCCCACCTTTGAAGATAGCTCTGGAGGTCAGATGGCTGGGGACACCCCATGTGACCACACACAGCAAAGCTGGGATTAGTATTGCCAACCTCACCTTTATCAGGTGTCCCGGCAAAATCGTCCCACGCCGAGGAAGGAAACGCACGGGCCTACATTCTGCAATGTTCTTTCCTCTCTCCGTATTAAAAACAAACTTCTGATTCTGGAATCCAGAGTAAAAGGGTAAGAAAGCAATTACATACGTTAATAAGAGTTGATTCATTCTTCTGTATGGATGTTAAGCATGAGACGTCTAAGCTCATTTGCTTGCCTTTCCCGGGGAGTGTGCTCCAGGTGAATCTGACACCAAGAATGTGTAACAACTTCAGAGAACTTTGCATATTTTGAAAAAGAAAAGTTTATTTTTCAGTAATCAAGATCTGGATGTTAAATGAAGAAAATGCTTTGTGAAACAAAAATAAATGTTTATTTTTTTATTTTTGAGAGAGAGAGAGAGAGAGACAGACAGACAGACAGACAGACAGACATTGGGAGTAGGGGACACACAGAGACACACACAGAATCTGGAGCAGGCTGCAGGCTCCAAGCTGTCAGCACAGAGCCCAACGTGGGGCTCGGACTCACAGACTGTGAGATCATGACCTGAGCCAAAGTCAAGAGCTGGACGTTTAACCGACTGAGCCACCCAGACGCCCTGACACATTTTTCTTTAAAAACAGGTTTGTTTGGAAATGATGTCACCCTGACTCTTTTCCCTAATACACAGAGGGCATGGGGGGCGCTGGGTTTGGGGTGCTGGTGGGCGCTTTGTCCACTCTGCATCCTGGCCGACTTTCCTTGGCTGCTTCCAAATGAGTAGACTGATTATTTCCCAAACTCATATCATAAGAAACACCTGGGACACTTATTACAAGATTAAAAGATTGTCAACTCAGACTTCCTCCCCGGACACTTGGGTTATGACTCTACAGAGCCCATGTGTCCCGTGTGTTCCGGGTCACGTGTGTCGTCAAGAGCTCGGGGAGTCACCGTGTTACGCAGCACAAGAGGTGAAGCAGAAACGCCCACTTGCTGTGTCTTGGAGAACTTCCTCCTGGTGCAGCCAAGCCCGCGTCATGCACAGAATGGAGCCTGCATGAAACGCACAGACCTGAGCAGGTATTTGCTGCTACACTCTTTCTCCGGTTGGCTGAAGGCTGAGCTCTTGGTAGTAACGCAGTCATTTGGCCTCCCACATTCCTGCCTCCTGTTCTGCTGCTCTCACTGGCTTTTGCCTGAAGACCCCTCAATGACTTACACTCATGTTGGAACAGAGATCTGGCTCTCTTTTAAACCTACACCATCTGGAACATTCTAGGTGCCCCTCCCTCCCCGGGAGCGCACAGGCCCTGGAGACCAGCCCAATGCCAGAGCTGTTCTGCGCTTGCCTCAGGGAAACTTACCCACACCAATTTGTTTACAAAAACATTCTGAGATTCAGAAAACTAAATTGGAAGTAAGTCATTTCAGATGTGAAACGGTAAATAAGACAAGACGCCAGTGCAATCTTCTTTCGGCTCCGGCTCTAGACTGGACTTCTAGAACATGCAGGAGTATCAGGGGTGTGCCTCTGGCTTACCCTTCCTTCTTGAAAGGGCATCTCACGCAGGGATGCACTTTCACACCCTCGTAGACAGATTTGAGAATATTGGCCAAGGCACAGAAAGTGTGGAAGGGCGCCAGGGTCGTGCGGGCCCTTGCGGAGAAGTGTCTCAGCACACTGAGACGGCCTCTGCACCTGCCGTGACCTGCCTCCAGTCTATACACATGCACCTTTTTGTTCTTCTCTTGCTCCGGACATTATAGAAATCATCAATGTGATTTTAGTGGATTAGTGTGTAGGTGGGAGGGCGTGCATTTTAACAGCGTCCATTTGAGAGAGGGGGACACTTCATGACCATTTCCTCTGGGGCTAATGCGCATTGTAGAAAATACTATAAGTGTGACATTTTAAAGAGATTCTTTGAAGCCAAAAATTAAAAAAAAATAAGTTCTTAGCACTGCTGACATTCCTGGTACCTAGCTTTCTCAAGCTGTTATGTGCCTTGAAATTTTCATTCGATTTGTTCTTTCTTTTAGACCTTGTAGTAGCTGCTACGAAATTCTCCCCGAGTGCTTCTGGGAATTAATATTTTCTGTTAGCAGCGTGAAAAGCTTCACAACGATAAAAAGCAAACAAGGAGTGATTGGTGTGTTGTGCAGAGCGGGGTGTTTGGTGACTTCTGAAGCCGTGTCTACTTTTGAGCTCCTGCTGTATGCCGAGGGTTACACTGGAGATGACGTTGGTAAACAGCTTACGGTCTCGGCTGCTATGTGCTCACAGTGGCACTTCCTCCTGATGGGAGGGACCCTGTCCCTTCCCCAGAGAACTCCAGAAGGACACGAAGGAATAGGTTGATGAAATGCTTCCATGTGAGACGTGGAGGCAGGCTCCAGGGGTGCAGAACATTATCTGCCAGCCTGCCACTGGGCTTCCCATAGGAACTGAGCAGAGAGCTTGTTTTACATCAGTCGGTTCACTGAGCAAAGGTAGCCTGACATTTAGACAGTGATGATTAGCGCATAGGGTATTGAGCAATGGTACAGGTCTTGTGTCATTACCCGATCTTTGGCATTCTGAAGATAATTCACTTAAACTTAGATAATGTCTTTCTAATATGCATCGACCTGCATTCAAGGCCCTTATTTCAATAAAAATATATCGCTTATGCCCTGTCACAAGACTGACACAAGAAAACAAAGGTGCAGCAGGAAGTCAGAGGGCGTGTTCTGGAGGGTAGTGCTTAGACATCACGGTTGACAGGTGTAGTAACCTGTGGAGGTAAGCGCAGTAGTTTGGCTCCCATGACCTTGTCCTCTGCTCGTACGTGACTAAGCAGGAGAGAGGCCACAAACATGTGCGTTTGAGGAATTACATGCTCTGCAGAGACAGACTAAATTTGAAAAATGATTCAAATTTCTTACAGGCAATAGCATATAAAAATCAATTTCTTAAAGCAGCCCATATTAACCAAAATGTTTCCATTGCTTCACAGCTGTCCGTGTGAACTTTGTTTTAAAACTGAGCAACAAAAAACGTTTTCTCTTCCCTGCACCGTCTGCGGTGGCCGCTGCTGTGGGGGCGGTTTTCTGTGCTGGCTCTGCCCATGGGCATCTCTAGGATTCCCGGGTGTCAGCCAGCGCATCCGCCTCCTGAGGGCGGGAGCAGAGACATGGCTGTCACTCGGACCCCAGGGCCGGGGTCTGCCCTGGTTTGCCATGGCACGATGCCCCTGCCCAGTGAGCTGACGTGTGCAAGGGGCTGGCTGTGGGGCTGCTGGGCACACCGGCAGGGGGCACGGAAGGTCCCAGGCCAGGGACTGACGGAGTTGTATTGTCTGGGGCAGGTTGCCCACCTGTGAGTGCTGAATGAGCGAACGCGCAATTCTTCCCTTGTCGGGAAATCCCGAGGGCCAACACTGACACTTTGCTTCCTCTTAAAGGTCCTGTGAAGGGTTTTTATTAAACATTTAATGTTAGTGCTTTTCAAAGGTGGTTTCTCTTTATTGGGTAAGAAAATGGCATGCCCGTGTCTATGGGATGGGCATTAAAAGCCAGTCTTGACAAATGGAACATTACTCCACCTTGCAAAGGAAGGGGATTCTGACACCTGCTGTCACATGGATGGGCCGTGAGGATGTTGTGATCGGTGAGATAAACCGGACAGGGACAGACAGGCCAGGGAAGGACAAGTCTATCTGGTTCCGCTCATGGACGGTCCCCGGAGACCAGGACGGGGATGGTGGCCCTAGGGCTGGCAGGGGGGTGGGGTCCGTGTCTGGGGGGACAGAGCTTCAGTTTGGGAAGATGGAAAAGTTGTGGGGGTGGATGGATGGTGGCGATGGTCTCGCGACGGTGTGAATGTCCGGAATGCCGCTTAACTGTACCCTTAAGCATGGCTTCACATGGTAAATTTTGTGTTTATTTTACCACACACGCACAAAATGTTCAGGAGCAAAACTAAACAAACAAAAATAGCCAGCATGTATCACATGACAGAGAAATAATTGAATTGTCAAAAAAATTGAGAAAAGTAAAAAAACAATGTATATCCCTATATAAAATCATGTTCTAAAATTATATGTTATTAAGTCATATCTATTATAAAATCACGTATTTGGTACATATATACATATAGAAACAGATACGTATCTGTCTTACATCAGTGTGATTGGTGTGTCAGCTATAAAATCAGGGAAGGGAAATGGAGTCTCTCGAATGACGACATGAGCCATAAGTATAATTTCAGAGATGGTGAATCATTTCTCTTAATACCGTATTATTGTTCGAAAGTTTTGTTGGTGCTGAAATCTTGTAGACCTAAGTTCTCCTGAAGGGCAGGCACAGGAACGTGTTCCTTCTGTGAGGTCCTGATAAAATTATCAGGAAATCCAGTATCACGTGCTCTGAGTGACGCCATTCGTGTTACAACTTGTCTGCGGAATCTGAAACCTTCAAATCCTGGAGCCTCCTTTCTAAAGCTGTTGAGAGGAGACCCACAGAGCCAGGTAAGGCGGGCAGTCCCCTGGCCCCCGGCGCCTCCCTGCCCAGAGGTCACAAAGACTTGCAGCCGCTGTTACACCATCAGGCCTATTTGTTGGATGCAAGGGGAGGTTTTTGGCCTGAAAGTAGAACAGAGTGGCTGGTGGTGGGTCCCGTCCGGAACCAGGGTGGGCTGAGTCACACAGTCCCTGTAGCCACGGAGGCTCGTGGTGCGTGTGGAAGCAGGAGCACCGTCAGAGGGACCTGAACCATCACTTAGTCGACCCTGAGCACGTCGGTATCTGGCCTCCCGAGCCTCTGCATGCCCGGTCGGGAAACAGTCCAGACCCCTCTAGGAGGGCATCACACGTGGCCACTGGACAGAGCTCTGTGCCTCACAAAGGCCCAGGGCTGATGGGCCGCACTGAGGGCATGGGGTTCAGGAGACACCGATCCCGAAGCCCGTAGTAGCATCTCCTTCCACGTCTTGTTACCGTGCAGGCCGGGCTTGCCGGGGACGTGGCCTCAGGGACCAGCCGTGTCTGCTGCTGGATTAATTACCCTTAATTAGGTTGCATCCCTTTCTGGAGAGAGAGGGAGAGAGACATCTAGTGCCTCCTCCGTCTGCAGGGTCTCTGAAGACCAGTGAGGGCTCCCTCCTTGGCGGAGCGAGAGTCCCCGCTGCTGGCTCACCTGGGAGGGCGGGAGAGGAGGTCACAGGTGCGGCCGAGGCTACAGTGGCCGGGCCGCGGGCGTGCTGGAGGGCCCCCACGCTTGGCCGTGCCCGCATTTCACCCTGAGATGGACGGACGGCCCTGTGCTCACCCACGTCAGCCACACTGCACAAGGGAGCCCTTCCCCATGGGAATGATATTGCCCGTTATGACGTGGAGCTGAGAAGTCCTGAGCCCGAGGAAGGCACCGCTGTCATTTTCCTGTGCCTTAAAGCCCAGGGAAGCTGGTTCTGGGCACTTTGTGGCCAAGGGAGAACAGCAGAGAGGGGACACTGCCTGCATGGGGGGCTGCTGGCAGGCACACACATAGTGGAACGAACAGAATTGTTTATTCACCAAGTGCCTGTAGGGACGCTTCACGCTGACCTGTACACACAAGGCCGAGTGCAATTGTGTGAATGTTTCACATGAGCACACACTCCATATAGCAGTGCTTCTGCAGGCTCCTAGGCGGGGGGGCTCCCGTCCTCCCCACCGCTGTCCAGGCACCGGGGGTTCCTCTAGAGGCTCCCGCCATGTCTGCACTGGAACCCAGACACTCGGGCCTGAGTGTCCTCGCCCTGCCCGTGGACTGTGCCTCAGGACCACCCTGAATTCCCCAGCCTGGGAGCCATCCAGTAATGATCTGCATTGAAGACGCCTGAAGGACTTGGGCACGTTCTGTGGTCCCCGGCTCTGTGCCATCATCTGTGACTCCAGGCGGTTCCCCAGCTCCTGAGCAGGGAGGGGGCTGTCACTGCACCCGTGGTGGCCACATGAGGGCCACTCCGTCCTACCCGGTTCCAGAAGATAGATAACTCTCTTAACTCTTAATGAGATTGAGAGGGTTTTTTTTTTTTTTTTTATTCTCTAGACAGAGAATAAGATTTAATTGTAAATAACCTAGAAAGTCAGATCATTCTCTGAGGTCAAAGTAGCTAATATAAAAATGCTCACAGCATTTCTAATTCATCAGTGAATTGGCAGTTACAGATGCCAGTGCCCTGCAGGCATCCTCAGGGCGACCACAGAGGCCGTGGGACAGACACGTCCATGGTGCCCTCCCTCTCGCTCTTGAGTCTCCAAGTAGTTTGTGTGCAGAAGCTCATCTTGTGCACTGCCACACTCCTGTTTCGTGGTTTGTCTAGCAAACTTCAGGGACACTGCAGGGAACTGCAGAGGCAGGAGCTGGATGTGGCGGGTGGGGACACGCGGGGTTAGAACATACCTGTCCTGGAGGGCATCGTCGCAGCATCTGTCCATTGTCATTTGTCAGGGCCGCGTTCAGGGGGAAGCTTTAAAATGAGAACACAGCCACGTGGACTCCACGGTGAATACGATAGGGAGGCTCCTGGAGCACATGTTCTTCAACATCTCAGACATCGTTTCTTCTGGGACGGGTCTTAGCCTCTGGGCAGAATGAGGGCAGACCGTCGATCAAACCAGATCTGTTCACTGCATCCAGAACACAGAGCTAAATGTGCCCCCAAATGGATTTTCCTTCCCAAGAAAGTGTTCAGCTTGGGGAATTATCACACGTGCCTCAAAAATAAAAGTTTGCGGTATTGTTAAAGCATGGTGACCAGGAGCAGCTTGACCATTCTGTGGTTTTGGCCCCGTTTTGTTATCTGTGAAATGGAGACAATCTCTGACAGGAGGGTCATTGGTGAGGGTTCCCGTCACTGTGCCTGGCACAGAGCTGACCCTGGGCCAATGGCCCCTTTCACTAAAGGCCAAGAGGAGGGTCAGAGCTTGGGGACATGTGCCCTGTGGGCATCCAGGTGCTGTGACAGGCATCCTTGCTATTGCTGAGACCCCATCAGATGGGGCAGCCTGGCACAAGTGCCCCCTTGCGCAGAACTCAGCAAGGCCGCCGGGAGCCCGGAGGCATAGGCTTGTCATCCTGTGTGGATCACGTCTGAGCTGGGGTTTGGCAAAGCCACAGCCCTGTGCGGCGACCGTCAGTGCGTCCGTGGTGTGGAAACTCCCGTGGTCCCCTGGTTTGAAGAGGCGATGTGAGGTGGGATTGCCAAGGCCGCCGACTGGTGAGTCTGCTGTTGAGTGAGCTTTCTGCAGGACGTGGTCTCTGATGCAGGCTTCTCTCCCTTGACTCTTTCCTGGGGTGGCTGTTTTCATTGGTCATGTGTATTATTTGCAATTTTTTGCTTTAATTGTGCCAAGAACCCTGCTTCCCCTCCACTCCTCTGGTATGGCTTTGTCCCCTCACCAGGTTTGGAGAGAAGCTTTCCGACCCAGACCCCACGTTCCTGAGGGGGCCAGAGCCATATGTCCACCTGCAGGGCGACCTGCTGTGGTTTCTGTAAAGCTCAGCACCTGGGCTGTCGCCCACAGAACCAGTGCTCAGCTCTGCTCTTCTTCCGGAGGTGACCCCCTTGACGGGGTGAACTTCGAGTGCATCGTGGCTTCTCGAGAGTTTTCTGAAGATGGCCATAAAGCCCAGCTTGATTTTCTTGCCCGTTTATTGGTGTGTTTTGAAGAAACAGTCCTAATGTCAGGCCATCCTTTGCACTTGTATGAAGGGTGTCCATTACACCCACGCTCACAACCATGTGGTGCACAGGAGCTAAGGTGTGGAAGCCGCCTGTGTTCCCCAGGGTGGATAGATAAACACAATGTGTGTGTATGCCTACTGGACTGGTATTCAGCCCCGAAAAGGAAGGAAATCCTGGCACCCTCTGCAACAGGGCTGAACCTCGAGGACATTGCACCAAGGGAAATGGACAGATACAGGATGATAGACACGGTGTGGTTCCACCCACAGGCGACCCCTGGTGGAGGCACATCTGCAGAGATGGAGAGAGGGTGGCAGGGGGCACCAGGGCTGGGGAGGAGGTGGGCTGGGGGTTCACTGGGGACAGAGTGCCGGTCCTGCAAGATGAGCTCTGTGGATGGACAGTGGCAGCTGTCCACAGTCTGATGAAATGGCTGCCACCGAGCGGTCCACTGCAAAAAAAAAAAAAAAAAAAAAAAAAAAAAAAAGCTACAGTCGTAGCTTTTATGTTATATGTATTTTATCACCATAAAAGATGGGAAATGGGTCTGTAAGACAGCTGTGGACACCATGCAAAGTCAGGATTTCAGGCAGGAAGAAGGGACTGAAGAATTTTCGGGGGGTGACTTTGCTGAAACATTCAGTCTAATCATTGCATCTATGTCTGGACACTTTCCTCTAGGTGGTCCCCAAACTCAAGGACATGGTGAGGTTTTCTGCCTTTTTGTTAGTTGATGGGGAAACGGGAAGAAGAAAGTAAAGTGAGTTTTCCCAAAAGTTAAGCATTTCCGTATTATAACTACCCTTTGAGTAGTCTTTTCCACTAGTTTGTTACGACAGAGTTTTGTAATTGACGGTGACAGCGTGAAGTGATTTTGTGAGTGAGCACGTGTCTGAAAAGTCTTCATTTGATACACGAGGAGGCTGACAGCCATGGTGTCCGTCGAATTAGGGGAAAACAGTGACAAGTACAGACAATGGCAAATACCTGCTTTCAGTGTTCAGGAAGACTCTCAGCTGAATTCCACTGAGGTTCTGCAGGAACCTTCTTGGGCACTTGGCTTATTCATTGTAGCTTTCAATTTTCCTCTCCTGGTGACTGCTAAGAGGTGTGATGACCCACAAGCTCATGCCTTGCCGTCTGAGCCTGGGACGGGCACAGGCACAACCCTGCCCCTGGTCTCCCTGGTGCATGAGGCTTGGTGACTGCAGCTGGCCGGGTGACTGGCTCACGTGCTGGCACAGCCATGCTGGGTCCGCTGGCTGAGAAGGACCTGCTGAGCACACTTGTCCCACCGCCAGCGAGACAGGTTCTGGATCACGGTCCTGGTGCATGTGTCTCAACACCGCAGGGCCACCCCTTCTGGAAGGGGAGCCCCTTGAATAGGCTCAGCTCATTCAGAATGAGTGCCCACAGCTTTTCTGTCTTGCTGCGCCTCACAGGTCCCCGCACCCGTCCATGGCAGGCACTCTGAACACAGAGGTGACTGAATTGTGCAAAATGATTTAAGCATAAAGAAAACGTGAAAGAATTTGGCACAGTGTCTGTCTCAGTGCCCATTAGCTTCCCCAGAACAATATTGGAAAGAATTTCCCTCAGTTCTGAGGAGGAATAGCGTAGGAGAGAGGGAAGGGCATGGATCCTGGGGCCAGGCTACCTGGGTTCAAGTCCTGCCACCATTTCCTTGCCATGTGACCTTGAGCAAGTTTCTTAACCTCTGGGAGACTCTGATTTTTCTGATAATTGGGATAATAATAGTAACCTGTAATAGACTGAATGTTTATGCCTCCACAAAATTCATAAAAAATCTTAAATCCCCATATGATGTCAGGAGTGGGGCTTTGGGGGGAGATGAAGTCGTGAGGGTGGGGCTCTCGTGATGGGATCAGTGTCCTTAGAGAAGACACCTCGGCAGAGCCCCAGGCCCTCCTCCATGTGAGGACAAAGCCAGAGTCTGCCGCCTATAAGAGGGTCTCACCCCATGACCTCCAGCCCCAAGAACTGCGAGAAACAAATTTCTTTTGTTTGTGAGCCACCTGGCCCGTGGCCCGATGGACTAGAGTCCTGCCCTTCCAGGTGGTAGTGAGGGTTAAGGCAGTGCGTGTGTACAGAGAGCTTGCAGCAGCACCTAAGCCTGCAGGAGCGATTCGAAACTCTGTAAAATGCTACAAGTACAGGGGAGGTCTTAGGAATCCTACTTGGGGGCAGTGATAGAATCCAAATAATTAAGGAAATGCTGGAGCCACTCTGAGATACACGTGCTGCTCAGAGACTCCCAGGAGAGAGACCACTGGCTACGTTTAATCGGGGCTGGTGCTCCTTGTATAGGAATTCAAGCCAGTGGCCAACCTGGTGGTTTTGAGATTTTATGACAAAAACTATGCCGTTACCATTCTGTTCAGAGGGATCTGACCTGGGTCCTTTTCTGGTCACATCTGTGGCCCCGTCATCTACGCAGGATGTCCTGGGTATGCTCAACATTTCTGTTTCTCAGGGTGGGGCACGATGGGTCAGACATTCCAGAAGAGCCCCCTGGGGAGTGTCACCTGTGGACTCAGTGCCAGGGAACCACTGTGTGGACAGCACTGAAGGAATCATCAGCCTCCCCAGATGGGCAGACAGCAGGACTGTGCAGTGCTCTTGGAAGTGCTGGAGGCCTGAGTCCTGCTTGGGCTTTGTGGTGCCCGAGACCACAGCTTTGAGTAGGGGAGTCCATTAGATGCCAGATGGGACACATGTCCACTGATGGACACCAGCCTCGGCCTCAACTGAAGAGAGATGGGGGAACCTTCAGGTCATCTGAGCCTGTCAGCAGATGGCCGTGTTTTCCACAGTCCCTGACCCTGCATGGTTTTCCATGGTCCTGAGCCCCGCACTGTTTTCCACAGTCCCCGGCCCCTCACGGTCTTCCGTCGTCCCCAACCACACACAGTTTTCCACGGTCCCCAGCCCCACACTGTTTTCTGCGGTCTCCGACCACACACAGTTTTCCGCAGTCCCCAGCCCCGCACAGAAGCATCATGGGCCTGCACGCAGAGTGTGTGACGTGTGGTGCGCAGGGGCGCCTGCCGCCGTTTTGCAGGGTGATTGCTCCTCTCTCCCCTTGCAGCTTCACAACATGTCCCACTGACTCTCTTGCTTCCGTGAGTCGACAATGTCATTCTAATGGGCGTCTGGTGGATTGGGGATGAGGCAAACTTGGGAGTCAGAAAGCCTGGGTTTGAGTTAAATTTTACAATCTGGGAGCCGTGCACCAGACAGGAGGCTCTGAACACTGCCTTATTTTTTCAGTTCCCTTTCCACAGTGAGAATGGGGCAGATAGTGTATTTGAAAATATCCAATAAATATCTGGGACATGCTAGGAACTGAATAAAAATTAGTTGAATCTAAATATGGCTGATGGGAAGACACAGAAACCAAAGCAAACCCCATCAGCAGCCAGTAGCTTTTGGCTTATTATGCAAAAGGGAAATGCCAGGATTTCTTTTGCCAAAGGAAAGCTGAAATATAAACCTGCTGTATAGTCCTCAAATAAACCCGGAGCTTTCCCACAGGATCTAAAAGGTTTTACGGGGTTTGAAAATTCAGCACGACCATTTTACCTTCTTGATGCCCATCATCAAGAAGAGATTTCAGAAAACCTGACATCATCTCTTTGACCTGTTTTCTTGAAGCAGCCCTGTGAGCACAGCCCGGCACCAGCATGGTGCTGCAGGAATGTTCCCAGGGCAGAAGCCATCCACGTGCTCTTGAGCAGATACGTGACAACGTCCTGCAACGTGGGGATGCCTCTACTGAAATGTTAGGATGCACAGGCTTCTCTCCACCAAGAGCTCCGAAGTTCAAGGTTGGAAACCTGTAATAAAACGTGGATTATAAGTGTCAGACCCAGAGAGAATAAAGGTGGGCACACACGCACAAGGTGGCAGGAACTAGCAATAAACGCATGAGCCAAGTAGGTAAGAGTAAAATCAGGAACCGGCATTCTGGACGGAGTCCGTGTGGGGTGGGCTTGGATTCCGGGGCTTTGTAATTCCTCCTGGTGAGGTTGCCAGAGTGAGGGCAGGGCGTTGAGCAGAGCCAGGGGCATGTTGTGCACACGGCGACTCCAGGCAGATGACTTGCACGAGGGCAGGTGCGCATGGTCATTACCTGAGCCCCTCAGCACCCATTTCAGCGCATGACATCCCAGGTCACCGTCGTGGGTAGTGTTTGTTCAGTTCAATTTTGAAGTTGTTTTTTAGAAAGGCAGACATAAACATCAAGAATGCAAACATGGAAAAAACATTTTAAAATCAAGGTTAATGAGTACATACCCTTTTCCAGATGGAATAGACCCAATGAAATTATAAAGCAAATTCCCTAATCTTGATATATGTTGAAAAGGATAATGGGTTAATTTGATCTTCAGTGGCTTTGATTTTCATGCTATCTCTCAGCCCTCAGCGTTAAGACTCAGCTGGCCGAGTAGGGGGCTGGGAGAGAGGACCCCAACCACAATTCGGTGGACCTTGCATTGCTCCCTAAGATGCATCCCTGACACACGTGTGAGGGCTGTGGATTCTGAGGAGCGGCTCCACGTAGGTGGACTGCGACCGGTGTAGGAAAGGGTCCCCTGGGGGGTCTTGGGCTGGGTGGGGTGCAGGCCTCGGGGTCTGCTTTATTCTTCTCTGTTCAGGCTCCTCCACGGCCATCTGGGTGCAGTGAGGGGGGGCTCTGCTGGCTCACGGTGCTCATTCAGCTGTCAAAAAAAGCATAATTCATTTCAGGGCAAAACTCCTGCCTGGGACAAATGGCTTCATTATAATCCAAAAGCAGTGTCAGGAAAACATAAAATTGTGCAGATGGAAGCAAACGGAGCCAGTGCTTCCTGGTGCTTCCTCAGGAGGGCGGGACCTCTTCCTACTCCTTCCCCAGGAGGGCGGGGCCTCTTCCTGCTCCTTCCTCAGGGGGGCGGGACCTCTTCCAGCTCTTCCTCAGGAGGGCGGGGCCTCTTCCTGCTCCTTCCTCAGGGGGGCGGGACCTCTTCCAGCTCCTTCCTCAGGAGGGCGGGACTACCTCTTGGTCCTTCAGGAGGATGGGATGTTTCCTGTTCCTTCCTCAGGAGGGCGGGGCCTCTTCCTGCTCCTTCCTCAGGAGGGTGGGACCGCCTCTTGGTCCTTCAGGAGGATGGGATGTTTCCTGTTCCTTCCTCAGGAGGGCGGGACCTCTTCCAGCTCCTTCCTTAGGAGAACGGGGCCGCCTCCTGGTCTTTCCTCAGGAGGGCAGGACCTCTTCCTACTCCTTCCTCAGGAGGGCGGGATTGCAAGCCCCGAGCACAAGCCCACGGGAGCCACAGGAGAGCAGCTCCCCGGGCCCGAGTCCACGGATCCCCAGCCTCCTTCACCGCAGCCACGCTCTGCCCTGGGGCTGTCGGATGTGAGGAACTGTGCGCGGCCTGGGGACCGAGACCCTCTCTGATCCTCACCTGGACGAGATGGCGGGAGCCAGTCCTTGGGTGAGCTCGTCTCGGCGCTGCCTTCCGCGGTAGCCAGATCTGCCTTGAAGCGACACTGACATCTCCAGTGAGTTTTATTTCGTGAGGAATCGACTTACATTGTGCCTGGCCGGCTGACCCCACGTAACAGACAAAGTGTGAGGGACAACGGTCCAGTCAGCGGTTCTGACACCTTGCCATCGGTCCCATTACAAATGTTGCGATTCTTTGCACGGAGTTCCGGTTGTGCCTAGACGGCATGCGGGAGTCACGGTCGGGTCCCAAGTCACCTGCGGATGTTTCAGCCGTGCGACTGCTCGCCCGCGCCTCGCGGGGACGATGCCTGGCCACGCTGGTGCGCGGAGCACGTGCCCGTTTTGCCCCGTGCCGTCGAGGCCTTGCTGGGCGTCTGCGCTCCTCGCTTCCCGAGTCGGCAGTAAGCCTGGCACCGTCCCACCGGCCTGCGCGTCGTGGGCGCGTCGGGTGGGAAGCGAGGGAGGGGCCGGGGACGGGCCCGTGGCGTGATGTCCCCCGGCACAGGCACGGCCGCAGTCTCCGCGTGCCGCCGTCTGCTGTCTCCTGGGAGCTCCCGAGTCGAAAGCGGCATTTATGCGTGGGGGGCTTCCCCGACGCCACTGGGCTCTGTGTCCCCCGCAGGTGCCGCCGGCTTCTCCGCGTCCTCGCGGAGGCTCGTGTGTGGTGAGCGGGGGAGCTGCGCCCGCGAGACCACACGACCCGCGACGGCTGCGGCCGCGGCTGTGGCTCCGTGCGGGGAGAGCTGGATGCTGCCGGCCGGCTCCTTCCCGCGGGCGCCGCTGTCCCCTCCCGGGGGCGAGGAGTGAGGGCCCGTGTCCTCGGAGCCCTGCTGGCATAGTGGCCCTAAGGGGAACGGACCTGCCGACTCTCAGCCCGGCTGGTCTTTGCTGCCGGCTCGGCGCTGACACAGCCCCCGGGGAGGGGGAGGTGGTGGTGGTTGGGGGGGTGGACAGGCCCACGCACCCCCTGCCGGGGTCAGGCAACTCCGCAGGCCTCTCTGGCCGGCAGGGACGTGGGCCGTCCGGACCCCACGCGGTGGCCGTCTTCCCTTCCTGGCGGCCACCACGGCCAAGGCGGACGTGATAGGCCTCCCTTCAGAACCTGTTGATGCCCATCGGGTGTTGGTGGGTGGCCCGGAATGGGGTCGCAAAGCAGGCCTGACCGCCTGGGGGCCCAATACTCCGTTTCCAGCCAGGTTCCCGCACAGGGCCAGCGGCTGGCTCCCCGGGGTCCGCTTTGAGTGAGACACAGAGCTGTTTCAGTCGCACCATCTGCCCCCCCCACCCCCCCCCCCCCGCTGTTGTCACAGGCCGGACGTGCACGGTGCTCCGGCCGTAGGGGTCGTTGCCTTCAATCCTGCACTTTCAGTTCAGAGAGAGGAACCCAGTGGGACAGCGGACGAGCCCATGTCGCCCCTTCCATTGCATTGCGTGAGAGCGTCGAGTGGTGATGAAGTGCCCGTCTCCTCCTGTAAACCATGGCAGGCAGCCTGGCTCCTCTGCTGGGTGGGGTGAGGACAGGGGTCCGCGCCATGGTGGCACTGGCCTCCCCGGGCCTTCTGAAGCCCACGTGCCTGCTCTCCCCACGCACGTGTGTACAGAAAACAATGCATGTTCGTGCTTTTCCAGAAAGAGAAGGAATATGAAGTTCTGAAACAATAGATGACACATCCTGGTCTCTCCTCCCAGGTCAGGGTAGCAAAAGCCTTGGGGTGGCAGGCGACATAGCAGGTTCTGGATTGTTTTCCTGAGCGGCCGGTCCTCACTGCCGGGTCGTTTGAAAGAGAATGAAGGTGGCACGTTGGGAACCTGTTTGTACAGCCACCTGCCAGGGACGGATCCTACACAAGGATCAGGCTCCCTGCCCCACAGCGAATTGCTTATTTGAGTTGCAGTTAAGAAAAATATTTTTTCTCCCTTTCTGACAGTTTTGCCATAGGAAACATTTGCTTCTGGTGTGTGTGTTCGCGCGTGTTTCCCTGCTTTATGTGGTCCCCTCATCTCTCAAAAACACGCCTGCCTGGCTTCTGCCTCTCACCAAAGCTACTAATCCTCTGTGACAAGTGTTTATTAGGTAAAAGATGGTGGGACCCCCCCCCCCCGCCTTTTTGAGAAACTTTCTTTTTAAGTTTAATTCAATCTTGAAAACAGAATTTCTCTATTTCCCTGACCAGCCGTCCCCTCACATGTGATTGCAAACATCTGTCAGGCTCCGAATTGAACCGGGGGGAGCCCGGGGACAAGAGTGACAGCCACTCTGGAGGACTCAGTACACCGGGGAGTTTTTGTGGCTCGGGGACAGATGCGTGAGCCCGATGCGCCTGTGCCCTCTGCTCTGTCGCGCAGACCGGGTGGGGCCAGAGGTTCCGGGTGGATTTGAATCTTTTCTGTCCAAACTGGCCAACAGGAAAGAGGTATTGACCTGAAATCTTTGAACGAGTGCTTTTGATGGTTCTATGAACCGGGGACCAAAAGGCATCCCCGTTAATCTGCTTTTATACCAATTTCAGTCAGAACTGTGTTTTGTATTCCAGAGCCTAACTTAAAAGTTAGCGAGCAGTGATTTCTGTTACCGTAAATCTCATCCGGTGGTTCTCTTATGTTTGATTTCTGTCCCCGTGGGGTGGGTGACAGGCACAGCCCGGGCACTTCCCCTGCGAGGTGCACATGCTCCACGGTCTTCCGGAGCGTGGGCCAGGCGGCCGCCTACGATCCCCCACGACTCCAAGCTGAAGATAGTATGTGTCATATGTTTGCACTGAAGCCTGCAAGAACGATCATCGTAAACTTGAGTGAGCCTTTCAGGTACTTTGCAAATTACCTTTTATTCGTTCCCTAAAGAAAAAACAATAGTAGGAGTAGTTCTTTATTTGTTCCCTTTCTCTCCTCTGCTGCCCTCTGTCTCTCCGTGTCTCTGTCTCTCTCTGGGTCCCTGTGTCTCTCTCCACGTCTTTTGGAATACAGCCTAAAAGAGTTTCTTTTGGATACTTTGTAAATGTGTTAACAGTCACTAATAATAGTGATTTTTTTCCCCCGCTAATAACAGTGTTAAGCATTCACATCACCTTTTCCTCAGAACACTGGTTCTATTCTCTCTCTTTTGTGTAAAATTATTCTTTTATAAGGAACTTTCTTCCTCTGAAATGAAGACCGTATAATGAGGACATATGTTCCCAGGTAGAGCGAGGGAAGGTACGGTTTCTCTCGTCTTGTTTTTTGGAGAGAGGCAGTGACGCTTCACAGCATCAGCACTGATTTCCCCTGGCTGCTTAATAACTGGTAACGGGGTCTCCAGGCCTCTCTGCCCTTGGAGTCTGAGCATTGACACTTGTAAAGCACATGTCACAGCTCATCTGACCCCCACACACGTGAGGACGCAGGTGCCCGGGTTGTCATCCTGTGCCGAGACAAAGGGGGTGCCAGGCCTGAGGATGCGGGGCTCCAGGTGTCTACGTGGGGAGACCCTTGGGTGTCCATCCGTCCGTCCGCCCCCACTGTGCCTCATGGGTGGCCGGGACGTCATCAGTCTCCCAGGGGCTTCCCAGCGGGCCGGAGACAGGATGCCCCCCATAGGTGTTTGAGAGGTGGGCCTATAAAGTGAGCTGTGCTCACTGAGCGATTACTAGTACATCCCCCCAGCTTTCAGTCATCACCATGTGCAGCTGTGAGCTGGATCGTCTGACCCTGTCATCTTGCGGTGTCCCCCCATCAGCAGAGCCTGCACTGCCGATCTGTGCTGTTACTGTGAGCAAGGGTGCGGGTTGCATCAGTGAAACATCGTGTGCGTCTCATGGGTTCCATCTGTGTCACGTGAAACACCTGCGTGTCCCGCATGTTGTATTCCTCTGGCCATGTTGTGTCATTTGTGACGTGGGCACAGCCCCTTAGAAAGAGTGAGCGGGAGCCCTGGTCCCCAGACACGTTCCCGGTGATGCTGCCGGGTCCCCGTCCTCAGGCCCGCCTGCTAAAGGGCCATTTCTCACCGTCTCCTGTCCGCGTGTCCCGGTTGCTGGCCTGGATTCCCGTCACCGGCTGCCCTGCTGGCACATGGGGTCCACTTTCCCAAGATGGGCATTAGCGTTTCCGTGGTACTACATCCCACCTGGGCCGTGACCACACTGAGCTCCTTTATGACTTCCCGCGAGCGTCGTCCATTACTACCATTGTGGTTTGCAAAATCCCCCGCAAGATCTATAAATGTACGTGTCCACTTGGGGCTGCAAGGCTCCGGAATATTATGGTGACAGCTTTGGAATTGAAATTCAGCTGCATCCCTGATGAATACTCAGCTCTTGATCAAACGTTTTCTTATGGAAAAATGAGTCTCTTCCATTACTTGAAATGGATTTCCTATAATAGAATTACACTTCTTTTCCAGCCAGTGTTAGGCACTGCATACGGCACAGTAATCACAAGCCCTAGATTGTCTTGGGGTTCAGTGGGACCCCTTGTCCCGAATCATATGCAAATGAAGCCAGCTCAGCTCTGGGAAAAAACCGTTTCCTCTTGTTGTCTGGTCTCATTCAAATCTAGTATAAAAACAAAGCCGTTTATGTTTTTACATGTTATCAGATAAAGATCATAAAACGGTGGCTGTTGTATTTGGAATGTACTTTGATTCATTTACACATTTTAAACTTGCAAGGCATCCCCTTTTCGCCTCACCTGTAAGTCTCTGGAGATCTGCAGGCAGAGCAGTGCAGGGAGTGAGGCAGCCCTGTGTGCGGGCTGCAAGGCCCGGATGGATGGGCAGGCAGGGGTGGGACGGGTGAGCTAGGACGGCATCCCACCGCCCACTGCACCCTTCTCCAGATACTGCTCTCAGTTCACGGATCCTTCCAGCTCTACAGGTCTGTGGTTTTATTTTACACGTCTGAGGATGAACAAGAAAAGAAAATTGACTGTCGTGTGGATGTTTGATACAAGTTGACAAATTCTTGGCACAAGTGGTGCCATGGTTTCCGTGTTTAGCTGGAAGAACTGCCCACTCAGACATGCATGGCTATGGGAGGCCCATGAATTTTCTCCACATGGTTTCTTCATTCTCAAAAAGATGCTGATCTTTAAAATATGGAGGTCTTCTGAGGTTCTCCACATATGACGTCTCTTTATGGATAACCACTGAGTGACACACACGTGCAGGACATGTGACAGCAGCTTCCATGTGCACCAGCACAAGGGGATGCCTGGTGACGTGGTCCTGTTTACTGATCCCACCTCCCGCTCGCCTTTGGACTTTGTTATATGCAATTGTAACTTGTATCATGAGGGCTCTGGTCTGACACCTGATGCTGGATTAAGAAAATAAAACAAAAAGCAAAAGTAGCCCACCTAGTCCCTAAGTGTCGTGTACATGTTCACAGGTATCCTGAAGAATCAGGACCCATGTTTTCAAACCAGGTTCTCTGTGGACATCTCCCTCCCTCCCTCCCTCCCTCCCTCCCTTCCTGTCTCCCTCTCTCCCTTCCTCCCTTCCTTTCTCCTCCCTCCTCCCTCTCTTCCTCCTCCCTCCCTCCTTTCCTCCTCCCCTTCCTCCTCCCTTCCTCCCTCCCTCCCTTCCTTTCCTTCCCTCTCTCCCCCCTTCCTCCTTCCTTCCTTCCTCCCTTCTTCCCTCCCTCCCTCCCTCCCTTCCTTCTTGCCATCCATCCATCCATCCATCCATCCTCCTTTCTCCCTTCCTTCTCCTAACAAACGTGTACAGAGGCTCTATTGCATGTTGTTGAAAAGCATTCAGTCCCTGGGCAGATGGAATTCCCAGGTGTCTGTTAGTCCTGTCTCCATGGTGGTGGAGTTCATCTCCAGTTTGGCCATATACTCTTTAAGCAGCTCCGTGTTGTAAGCACTTTGCTGGACAACAGCTGTGTGCAGAGCTGGCCACCACTGGCTCTCACGGCACCCCCAGGACAGAGGGAGAGCTAGTCATCAATGAGAAGCGCCACTGATGGATGCGTGCTGCGTGCAGGATCCTGCCTATCACGGGAAGCAAAGCCTGCACACGGTGGACTGCAGATGGTCTCCCCACATGGAGACCTTGGCCGGGAACTTCTGGAAGCTGGGGGAAGGCTGGGGGCCACACAGGCCAAGGCAGCTGGTCTGCAGGGGTCTGGGCATGGGGAGGCTGGCAGTGTGGAACAGACCTAGTGAGACTTGAGACAGGGACAGCTGGGCAGACTATTCCTGTCTGTGACTGGAGGGCCACCCAGGTAGGAAGTGGGGTGGTGGGTTCCTCATTTGAGGCTCCATAGAGTCTAAGCTGAGTCAAAAGATATGAATTCCTTTTTTTTGACTCTTTTTTAATAATGTGTATCTGTTTTTGAGAGAGACTGAGATAGAGCACGGGAGAGAGGCAGAGAGAGAGGGAGACACAGAATCCGAAGCAGGTTCCTGGCTCTGAGCTGCCAGCGCAGAGCCCGATGTGGGGCTCAAACCCACAAACCATGAGATCATGACCTGAGCCAAAGTTGGACGCTCAACCCACTGAGCCACCCAGGCACCCCTTGACTCTTTCAATAATGAATAAACCATACAAAATATTTTAAAATATCATCATTCTTTTGTTTGAACAACCAGTTTCTTTGTTTTGATACCTTTCCCTTTAGAAAGGAGCGGCCCAGTCTTCATGTTTAGCTGCTTGCTCTTTTGCATACTTAAGGGTGTGTGTCAGAGACCTTGGAACAATAGAATTTAGTGACTTTTTCCAGAGTCCTGAATACTCAACACTCTTGAGGTTGTCTAAAAAAAGAGAGCGTTAAGAGTTAGCTGTTTTAAAGAGTGGGGGACCGAGGCTTTCCTAGTTTCTGCTCATCATTATTGAAAACAGGCCCTGAAAGCATAATGTAGGTTGCTCTTGGGTAGAAATACTGGAAATACCGCGAGTCTGGCCAGGCTATGTGCAGGTAAGCAATGCCGATGCCCCCCATGATGCTGCGAGGTTTGGGCAAGCATCAGAGGTGTGTTTCTAGAATCAGCAGATCCGAGTGAACTCAGAAGTCCACCTCCTGACCCGTCTTCTCTGTGCGCAGATGTGAAAATTTGAGTCAAGTGTTTCTCTTGGTTACTCTTAGAAGGTAAAAGTGATTGAAGATTAAAGTCAATTTTGTGCTTTTTTAGAACTCAGGAACCATCACTAACATTTGCGCCGATAATTCTAATGACATTTCGTGAATTACTGCAGGGAAACATCTTGTTAATATTCTCACTGCCGAGGGTCGCTGCCTTGGTGGTCCTGTTGTACCGGGTGCAGACATGGTCAGTGTGCCTGGGTGGGTAAACACATGTGCCATTGATTTCACCGTACTCTGTTTTCCCAGATCAACCAAACAGTTGTGTCTGTAACTGGGAGCACGGGCAGATTTGGGTTTTGGCATGTTTGGCGTTTCCCATGTTTGTGTGTACATGTTTTTACGTGAGGACAGCTGTCCTGCCTGACTGATAGGACAGAAACATCCCTTGTGATGGACAGACGCACGTGTCAGAGCAGTCTAGATTTCCATGCTGACCCTGAGGTCAACAGGCCGTGAACTCCCTGAGCCTCAGAACCCCACATTTGTAAAATAAGGGGAGAATATCCATCGCACAGCGTTGCTAATTGAAACCATAGCCAACCTGTGTTCTGTGCTTCCTGCTTCTGGAGTACTTCATGTGAGTCCGGCGAGATTTACAGGGAGCAGTCTCCCTGGCACAGAGCGAAACCAGTGAATTACCTGTGATTAATATTTATAGTTGGCGAGTGTACCCCTCTCTCCCTTGCTTTAAAAAGAATCACTTGCAGAAGTAGATTGTCAAATGACGGGAGCTTTAATGTTACACCGTTTCTGTATGTGTATGGCTATACCACATTTACTTGTTTTTTAATTATCCCTTATTCAAAAAGTAATAAAGGACAACCCAGAGATAAGGGTTCACATTCAAAGGGAAACAGTGTGTAAGATGGACAGAACTGACCTAACAAGACAGAACGCTGCGCTGGTTTGAGATGAATCCAGCCTGGATGGGGTAGGGAGACAGGGTCAGTTCTGTGGTTCCTGGTGTCCTTTATGTAAAAGTGGACGCCAGTAACTCCCTGGAGAGCAGCCACACCTGGCTGCAAGGCCAGCAGGGACCATCCCCGCTGGGTTTTCCCTGGGAGCTGTAAAGTGCTGCAGGGCCAAGACCCACATCAGCGTGGCTGTAACCATGGCAGCCAGGGGCCCAGAATCTTCTCTGAGTCGGTGGCCCAGGATAGGCTGGTGACATCCCTGCGGCCACTCTGGGGAGATGCCAGGCAGGAACAGCACCTCCTGATCCTGAGGAGACTGGAGATGGACCCCGTGGCTCTGGCCGGCCGCGCGCATCCCTCGGAGAGGCTCCCCGCAGAGCGCTGCCAACAGGCTGTGGGTGGGTGGACTTCCTGCCGGGCCTCTGCCGCCCTGGGACGTGACCTTCACAGGGCTCCCAAGACCTTCGCACCGCATGTTTGCACCGGCTCATGATTCCCGAGGAAGATGTGCACACTGATTTCCTTAATTTTGAGGCAATTTATGTATTTTCATTATGTAAGAAATATAAAATACATTCATCCTGTAAAAGAATAAAAGCAAGAATCCAATCTTGGAAGGGAAAATTCGAATCTTTCAACTGCTTCCCTTGGATCTCAGAGATTCCCTCAGCAGCCTCTACTGAGTAAGGGGTAGCGTGTGCATGTGCATGAGTGTGCGCATGGGTGTGCACACGTGTGTGTGTGTTCGTGCGTGTGTGTGCTCCTAGGAAAGTGAGCAGCTTTCATGAGGATTGCTCCCAGCGTTTCACGTTAAACGTAGCGCTTGCTGGCGTTCTGGTAGGTCACCCTTCTGTTGCAGACGTTTCTTCTGATTTCCAGCTTGTGAAGAGGTTTCTGTTTTTTGTTTTTTTTTTTTTAATCAAATTTTTTTTTTAAAGAATATGTTTTGAATTTTATGCTTCTCGGGGACCATCTCTTATAAGAAGCATGTTTTCCCCCTTGATTGATCAATTATGCTGTTTTGTTTTTAATGCCATATCATTCTTCTGCCTCTGGGACATACCCTACTTGGTTATGATGCTCTTTTAATAGCCTCCTGGTTTTGATTGACGAATATTTTATGTAGAACGTTTCCATGTTTGTTCAGAAGCCAGATTGTTGTGGATTTGAGAGTATCAGTTGTATCTAAGCTTGGCCAACAATTAAAGAATATTGGTTGCATTTAACTGTCAACATAGACTAAAACAAGGATTGAATAGCTGTTCCCAGATGATGTGAGAAGGGTAGTACAGTGATCTCTCACAGTGAAGGACAGCTTTTGATTATGTGTTTATTGCAAAAAGCAATTTGCCTTAGAGTAGAAAGCTACTGTGGTATCTAAAAGACATAAGTTGTAGAAATAGAAAGTGGTGCTTTTGACAACTGACTCTTAAATTTCGTAGGATCTTTATTTTCTTGTTGGTAGTATTTACTGCAGGATCTCGTATAATCAGCTGACTTTGTAGCCTGTGCCCAATCCTGGACCTCCTGCATCACGGTGTGGAGCCTCTGGTGGACAGGAGGAATTAGTCCTACTGTCAGGTCCTGACAGTACAGTAAGTTCCTGGACATTCCTGGTGGTTCAAAGATGAGTAAAAGGCTAATAGGCATCCACACACCTCCAGGTTTCAGCAATCAATACCGATTTGGTGGGTTTCTTGGCAACACGTTTATACACGTAATTTATATGTGTGTAGCTCTCCGTATTAGAGCATACTTAGAAGATTACTAAAAAAGTCATCTCGCAGGGTGCCTGGGTGGCTCAGTCAGTTGAGTGTCTGACTTCAGCTCAGGTCATGATCACACACTCTGTGAGTTTGGGCCCCACGTTGGGCTCTGTGCTGACAGCTCAGAGCCTGGAGCCTGCTTTGGATTCTGTGTCTCCCTCTCTCTCTGCCCCTCCCCTGCTCATGCTCTGTCTCTCTCTGTCTCAAAAATAAATAAAACCATTTAAAAAATTTTTTAAAAAGTCATCTCTCTGTAAAAGGAAGCTGAACTAGGAGGATTGTAACATTCTGTGTGTTATCGATGGGAGAAATCATCCTGAGAAATACGTGTTCATATATAAACAAAAAAATGTTTTATTTTTTCTTATAAAAGGCATTTAGGCTGACACCTAATAAATGTTTACTTTCTGGAAAAATTAAGTCCAGCTTAATAAAAAATAGATATCTGGGATTGTGACTGCCCCTCCCAAACTGTACAGCTGATTCGAGGGGCATCCAGGGGACTCAGTTGGTTAATTAAGCGTTGGACTCTTGATTTCGGCTGAGGTCATGATCTCACAGTTTGTGAGATCGAGCCCCACGTTGGGCTCTGCGCTGACAGTACGGAGCCTGCTTGGGATTCTCTCTTTCCCTCTCTCTCTCCCCTTCCCCTGCTTGTGCTTTCTCTCTCAAAGTAAGTAAATAAACATTAAAAAATAAAGCTGATTCGGGATTAAGAAGGGCCTGGACCCAGTCATGCTGATGACAAAGTCATGTGGTTTGTATGTAGTTGGTCTGTTACCCAGACTTTATTCCAGCATCACAAATGTCAGAAATTATATTAACCACATTGCAGTGAAGAAAGTTGAGAGTATTCTAAGATAGAATTTTAAATCAAGTGAAAGGAAAGAACTCTGTTTGATTAAACTTTGATTATGACTTTTAGGACTAAAGAACTTCCTCATAAAATTATCCTGTAATCCCTCATTTTAATTTGATTTGATTTAATGTGACCATCCATTGTTTTTCCTAATCCAGCATCAAAAGATTTCCTTCCCCAGCGGTTTTAGCACCTTTACATATATAGCTTTCTTGCATTTCTTTTTTGCAAAAGTTTTCTTCCTGCTCTTGGTCTTGTAGGCCTGTGGTGTAAACACACAGTGACATATGACTCAGCCATAAGAAAGACAAAAATCGTGCCATTTGGGACAACGTGGATGGAGCTAGAGTGTTACATTAAGTGAGCTATGTCTGAGAAAGACAAATTGTATGATCTCACTTACATGTGGAATCTAAAAAGCTGGATTCATACAATCAGAGAGGGGTGGGAGTTTCCAGGGGCTGGAGAGGGGAGAGGGTCAGGAGGTGTTGGCCAGAGGCTACGGGATGAGATGTGGGGGTGTAAGCTCAGCTTGGGGACTGTTGAAACCCCAGTGCTGCCTTGTTTAGCTGCACGTTGCTAAGGGAGTAGACATTATGAGGAGACCACAGCAGGAAGGTGACCGTGTAGGGTGATGGGTGCGTGGTTAGCCTGGTCGTGGCGATCACTTCACAGTGTGTACGCATATTAAATCATGCTGTACACTTTAAATATGCACGATTTTTTTTCAAATACAGCTCAACAAAGCTGGAACCAAACCTCGATGCGGGAGCTTCTCCTAGGCAAAGGAGTGGGGTTTTGTTTTGTTTTGCATTTGAATGAATAGATGTAAGTCATTGTTTTCTGGGAGCACCTGAGCAAAACCTTTAGCTCCAAAGCCAATTGCGAGAATGAAAAGGCAGCTACAGAAGCCAGCTCGGCAGAGGCGACTGTGCCTTGAGCAGTCTTAACAGCCGCGAACGAACGAACATCTTGTCTCAAGTGACAGGCCTTTCAGTGGGCTGATAGAGTTTGAAGTGGCTTTTATGAACCACGTAGAGATAATCGCTTTCAAATTCCTCACCTTGAATGACGGAAGGGAGTGTTTTCCTCGTGGCCCATTTCCTAAGCAGTGGGAGATGCTCAGGGTCTTAGGTCTTAGATGCTTAGAGTGTGAGGATGCTTCAAAAATGCGACTTCCCAAAAGTAACGGTGAGCGAGCGACATGCTGCGGATGTTTCACGACCCTGGGACGGGGCTTGGGAACTGTTTTCATGAATGGCTTGTTAGACCCCAAGCTTTTGGTTTAAAAAAGCTGGACCTCACCATGAATGTGTAGGCTGCCACTTTCGTTTCCAGTCGTGGTTAGAAACAGTCCTAATTTCTCATAGAAAGCCACAGGAGGATGTGTTCATGATGAAACGGGCAGGCCCAGCTGGTTCGAGAGAGACAAAGGTCGGTCCCTTTATACACAGGCCAGTGTTCCAAGAAATTGAGTTAGAATTTGCCACACACGTCGGACCAATGAGCTGTTCGCCCCAAGAATCCCAGCTGATTCAAGTCTCATCTCCTTTCTGGACCTGAAACCAACCTTTCCCACCTGTTCACAAAGCCCCCTGGAGTAGTGTGAGGACCCCCACTGCCCTGCTCCAGGGGTGTTTCTGAGCAGGACGGCATCATGTGGAAGTGGAGGGACCTGTTCGGCTCTGGCCCGGCCGTAGACCTCAGAGGCCTGGCCTCCGTTTCTGGAGCTGTCAGACTTCAGTCTCCTATAAGCCTGTCTCCAGCTGTGGTGGGAGATTTCAGCCTTGGCAGGTACCTAGGCCAGTTGAGGGCCTTGCCAGGACACCAGATGTGCAGACGAACAGCGTGGGTGTCCTCCCTGCTCATGCTGGTGTGCGGAAGCGACGTGCCCCGCGTGGTTATGCGGAGAACGTGTGGAGCGTCCAGCCCTATCTCCGGCACAGAGAAGGTCCACAGCTGTGAACAAAACCGGACTTACCACCCACAAAAGCTACTTTCTCCATGTTCTGCAAATAGAAGAGGGATTTCACCAGCTCTCTGCAGAGGGACTTGAGAAATCCCTGAGGCTAGCACATGACACCCGTGAAATCTGAGGCCCGACGCAGTGGTATGGTTCCTGCCCTGATGCAAACTCCTGGCCTTCTCTACGTAGATTGATGATACTAATGATCAGAACAGAAACGAATATTTGGATGACTGTGACTCTTTTTTGAAACGCAGGTCGCCCAGTGTTCTGCTGGGACAACACACATTCGTCTCTCACACTCTGGAGGCTGTAGGTCCAAGGTCAAGGCGTCACAGGGATGATTTCTCCGGAAGCCTCTCTCCTTGTGTGGCTGACAGCTGCCTTCCTGCCATGGCCGCACATGTCATTCCTCTGTGCACATGGACCCCGGTGACCCCGGGTGTCTCTTCCTATAGGGACACTAGTCCTGTCACACCAGGGCCTCACCTTGAAGACCTCATTTAACCGTAATGCGTCCCTAAAAGTCCCATCTCCAAACACATTCACGCTGTGATTGTGGCTTAGATTTGGGGGATACATGGGGCGTATGGCTCAGTCGGCTAAGCGTCCGACTCTTGGTTTCAGCGCAGGTCATGATCTCGTAGTTCATGAGTTTGAGACCCACATCGGGCTCTGTGCTGACAGTGCAGATCCTGCTTAGGATTCTCTCTCCTCTCCCTCTGTCCGTCCCCCGCTAGTGCTGGCTCTCTCTCTTTCTCTCTCTCTTAGTAAATAAACACTACAAAAAGAAAAGAAAAGAATTTGGGGACATATTTCAGTCCATAGCACCCACCAAACCATAGGCCTGACCAAGATCCCAAGAATCCTGTAACTGGTGAGGCTACCGGCCTTCCTCACTATCCCGTCACTGTAGGAATCCCGTGACCTCCAGGCATCATCCAGAGCCACCCAGCCCACAATTTTTATATTGATTACAGGTTGAAATGATAATATTTTGGATATATTGGGTCAAATAAAATCTGTTATAAAAATTTAATAGATAATTTAGAGGTTTGTATTGTAGTACATGGTACCTGAGAGCAACAACTTCTAAATGAGCACAATGGGTAATTTTTAACGTGGTATTTGATTTAATAAAACTGCTTTCCTAATATCATGTTGTTTAAATGCTTCATGGCATTTAGGGTTCTTGATAACCTAACTTTCGAGAACATGAGCCATCTGAACTGAGAACACCGGCCTCAGCTTTCCACAAGTGCTCTTTCTACTGTGTGAACTGCCCAAGTGGAAGCATTTTCCATTAGAAAATGAGAACTACCAAGGCTGTATTCTTGGAGTGAAGTTTACAACCCTTGTGTCAGGTGCTGGAGAGGACAGTTTCCATCACTTAGATTTCACGAGCGTTCATGAAAATGGGTTTAGGATTTGATGTCATGTGTCTGGTTCCCTCTGGCACTCCCAGCTCACTCTTACCCAGCTTTGGCAAGTGTATCTTCCGGGGGGCTTTCTGTGGCCTGCCGAGAGTCCCCTGTCACCTGGGAGGGAGCCACGGTGACACTGGTGTCCCTTTGGGCCCCCACACTGGGGGTCTGCTCACCCCTGGGCTCCCAGGAGAGCCCAAGGCCTGAGAAGTGAGTGTCAGGCTGGGCCTGAGGGGAAGAGGGTCCGGGCTTGGGGGGGCTGGCCACACCGAGCCTCCCTCCCCGTGTGAGTGGCACTGGGAGGCTTGCCCACCACCGTTGGCAGACACACCTTGCAGGTGCCCAGTAGCCCACAAGCTGGCAGCATGGCCTCCCAGTCCAACCTGGGTGTATCCCAAGCTCAGGAGACTACTCTGGGCTTCTGGAATGTATAAGAGAAGAAGCCAGAAGTTGTGGCAATGGTTCAAGTGGGTTAGAAACATAATGGGAGACACCTGGGAGTTCAGATCCACCAGGAGATTGCCCCTGAGGCACACAGGTCCACATTGGCAGGTACAGGACGTGCTGGTATTTAGAGGAAACAAACGTGAATGGAAAAAGCAAAAGTCCTGCAAAGTATTGGTGATAAGGTCTGATGGGATCTTTCTTATGGGATCAGTGGGAATCCAGTGAGCTGTAACCTTTGTAAGAGATACACCTATTCCAGAATATTTTTTCTGTGGATATAATCAAAGACATGGATGGATATTTATATCAGCCAAACTTTGGAAACAACCTTAAAATTTTAAAATAGAGAAACGTAAGATGAATTATGTGCCAGAGGTTGGCAGCTAAGATTATTTTTGAATAATATTTAATAGTATGAGTAAAATGGTTAGGGCATAAGTTTAACTGAAAAATACAAGATTCAAGGCTGAATATAAAGAAGACTACAAAAGACTGATACTTGTTTTGCATTTTAAATTGTTTCTTTTTACTTCTAAGAATATTCTCCATGGTTTTCAAACTGAAGGGATACTAACCTTACAATTAGTAAGCATCCTATAAACATTTTGTATAGAAGAATTTATAATTAGCTTTTTTTCATTTAAAAAAAAGATTCAAAAAAGTATATCACAAGTAATTCGACGTTGCCAAGGAGATACACACATTTCCACTTTCTGCCTCTGCGTGTAATTCGTTTGCCGTGGTGTCCCAATTCAGACAATAATCCTACACAAGGAAGCTTTTCAAAACCTTGGAGTAATAGCTTTATTATTTTTTTAAATTTAAGGCTCTGAAGATCTTTGAAGTTCAGGGGGGTTGCCATAGAGATTTGTATTAACTGAATAATAAAAGTAAGAATTATAAGGCAGTTCACTGGTAAGTTGAAAGGTTATACAAGTTTTTCTTTCTTTTATGAAAAAAAGTACAATAAATAAGCCATGGGTTGTGAGCCGTCCATGCCTGATAATTTAAAATGTAATAACCACCACAGCAGTAGGCTTGCTCAGCAAGTCCCCGCCTAGAGAGCGGGGGCAGAGCAGGTGCCCAGACACATAGTCCTCTCTGCTGACTTTGGTGGGGGGTCCTGCGCTGTTCAGGACGAGTCTGGGAGGGCACCTCTTGCCAAAGGACCGTAAGGAGATGCCGCCGGCCACTCTCGGAGCTGGAGCCGCGGGGCAGATGGCGGAAAGCGCCTTTTTCTCCAGGCGCAGAGGGACTTTTGGGTGAGGGGCCGGGGCCCTCTGCAGGCCCTCAAATGGCCTGAGCCGGACACTGGGGGGCTTAGACGCTTGTGTGCCTGTCCCGCGGGGGCCGGGCGGCTGCTGGGCCTGCGGCAGGTGCACTGGGGATTCGGAGCCCCGATGCCATGACGTGTGGACAGCCGCACTTTCCTCTAGAAACAGGCTGGCAGGCGAGGGGCTGGGGATGTGCAGGCCAGGCTCCCCTCCACATGGTCCTTCCCTTCCCACTGGAAGCTTTTCCTCAGAAATGTGGAGATGTGCTAGAAGCAAGGGTCTGTTTCCCTGAGCCAGTGGGGATGACGGCTAGAGTGCGGGGCCCAGCACAGGCCATCGGAGCCCTGTGTTCCCCTGAGACACCTGCTCTCCCCACCTTCTAAGCCAGTGCCTTCCTCCTTAGTAAATCAGGGGAAATTACCCCGCCTGTTCTCCGCCACTGTTCCCTGCACACGATGTTATGAGAGTGAAAGCACAGACACAGGCACCTGAAAGGCTAGGAAGTTTCTGTAAGAGGCTCTGACCCCCGTGGTGGAGCACAGTACCCTCAGTGGGTGTTTCTCGGGGGTGGGCTGGACTGACCATGTCTCCAAACCTCCCGAGTTCCTGTTTTTAATCCATGGCTTCAGCACTGTGATTCTTTCACTTCATATCATCATCAAGGTACCGTGTTTTTGCTTCAAGATTTGTGTCCCTAAAGCTGTAGGGGACGTGTACCTAGTTGTCAGAGCACTGCTGCCATAACCGAGCACCACGCACTGGGGGACCACAGGCTGGGGGGACCACGCACTGGGGGAACCACAGGCTGGGGGGACCACGCACTGGGGGAACCACAGGCTGGGGGGATCATGCACTGGGGGACCACGGGCTAGGAGAACCACGGGCTGGGGGACCATGGGCTGGGGGAACCACGCGCTGGGGGGGACCATGCACTGGGGGACCACAGGCTGTGGGGATCATGCACTGGGGGCCCACGGGCTAGGAGAACCATGGGCTGGGGGACCATGGGCTGGGGGAACCGCGTGCTGGGGGAACCACGGGATGGGGGGACCATGCACTGGGGAACCACAGGCTAGGAGGACCACGGGTTGGGGGACCACGGGCTGGGGGAACCACGCGCTGGGGGAACCACGGGCTGGGGGGACCATGAGCTGGGAGACCATGCATTGGGGGACCACACGCTGGGTGGGGACCTTGGGCTAGGGGACCACAGCCGGGGGACCACATGCTGGGGCGGCGTATAAAGCACTGATCTCTGTTTCTCACAGTTCTGGAGGCTAGGAGCCCAGGATCCAGGTGCCAGTGATCTGGGGTCTGGTGAGGGGCTCCTCCTGGTTTGCAGACGGTGTCTTCTCCCTGCATCCTTATGTGGAGGAGGGGCTGGGGGCTCTTCTGTAAGGACACTAATCCCATTGTGGGGGCTCCACTGTCATGACCTCATCACTCCAAAGCCTCTGCCCTGACACCATCACTTGGGTGGAGGCTTAACATATGAATTTGGGGGGACGCAGACATCCAGTGTGTGGCGTCTGTGATTACGGGATTAGAAAAGGAAGTAAGTATGCCGTCGATCTCAGCGAAAGTCCTGGTGACATGTGAGTGTTGCTGAGAGTCCCTGGGGTCTCAGATCATAGCGCCTGCAGCGGGACGGGAACTCCGGGCGCTTGCTCTCCCTCACCAGCGCCTTCCCACCACTGTGCCATGGGTGTGGCCTCATGGGCACACCGCGTGCCTGTGTCTCCTCAGGCACACTGTCTGCGGCCCTGCCTCTCACCATCCCGCAGCCCCCGGCGCTCCCGTGTGGCCTCTCTGGACCCGCCAGCGAGAGCGCCGTGGCAGAGCTGCGTGCACATCCAGCTTTGTTCCAGTTCCCGGCTCGGCGACTAGGGCCTGCAAAGGGCAGGAAAACGTCCTTCTTTCTCCTACCCTCTGTCTGAGAGGGGCAAATTAGGTGGACAAAGGACAGATTGGCGAGAAAAACACAGAGGCGTTTATTAACACGCGCGTTGCTCACACGCGGGATCATGCGAGCTTGAGGATGCACAGGGCGGGTGGGGATCCGGCTCGAGCCGCATCTGAACAAACACCAGTGTTTTGTACAGAAGTGACAACACACAGGAAGGGGACCTTGGGTGTCCGGGGTCACAAACGGTGGGAAGGCAAGTACACACAGACGTGGTGGGGGATGAGGGCCACGCTCAGCAGGGTGCGTTATGTGGATTCCGTCGGTGCTACTTCCTCTCCGGCCGAGAAGGGTCTGCGGCATCCCCCATGATTGACTTCTTCCTGGTACTTCCCGTCTCCCTTCAGCTCGAAATAGTCCTTACGCTGAAGTGGTCTACCTCGGAGGGCCCACTCCAGTGCCGTACGGAGACCCGAGCGGATGAGGAGACGCAAGGGTATCAGAAAGAATTCCCGAGGACTTAGCACTGGGGCAGTATTCTCGTGCAGGCATTTTGTGGAGCCGTTATTAGCATCGCCAGCATTCACGCTTTTTCCTAGACACCCAGAACAGGAGCAATTATATCAAGCAAATTAACGAAGGAGGTCACGGAAGAGTAAAGATGAGGCAAAAAGAGAAAAGGGGAGATTATTTCCAGCGGGGCGCATTTTTGCGGCCATGTGCCGGGAAGGCGTTTATGAAGGTAATGAATATAAACTTACACCCTCCGAAAACAGATAGAAAGTGCAGTGGAGCATTCGAGTGGATGATTAAAGAGAAAAACAAATCAGGAGGTAAAATTACTGTGTATGGGGCCAGAGAGGCTCTGAGGTGAGGTCTGGTGGAATTGTGTTTCAGAGGACGCTGTAAGGAAACGCAGACGCTATTAAGGCTATCGAGATCGATAAAGATTACAGTGAACCTTCACGAGACGTTTTTTTCTCCACTTCCAAGCGCTTCTTCCGAGTCTGTGTATTCCTTGGGCCAGATGTTGTATTTCACATCCAACACAGTACAGGGTCTTTGCCCTGTCTTTATCCCTGTGGCCAGCTTCAGACGTTATAGAATAATAGACCCTTTTCCTATGAGTGTCTCTTTCCCACACAGATACAGTAAAATTAGGTCCAAATAGTTTTATTTCCACTGCTTCCATTTTTCTTTCCTTTCTGTTGTAAATACAGACGTCATCTGAAGGTCTTTTGTTGTCAAGGAATGATTTGAAATTCCGCACCGTGTCTCTCCTGGACACGCCGTTCATGTGATTTCCCAGCATTTCCGTCGCTGTCCCAGAGAGGGGTGGGGCGTTCCAGCTCAGATGTCTGCAGACTGTGTTAGGAAAGCATTTCTGTGACAGCTCACAGGTGGTCTGTTTTGAACAAATGTAGCTTTTTCTCTTTTTCTACCTTACATTTCTATTTGTCTCTACTCTCAAGTAAATGTTCCAGTAAAAGGGCCAACAGAAGAATTCAAACATCCAGATTATGGACGTAGGAATTTTGATAAAGTGAACACAGCCATGTATGCACAGTGTGAACCATAAGATAGAACTTTATCAGCACCCCCCGGTCACCGTCCCCAAGAGTAGCCACTTGTAGTTCGTCTCCTGTCAGTTTAGTGTTCCCAGCCTCAGGGGACCTCAAGCACAGACTTGGGCACAGCTGTTTGCTTCTGCTGTTTGCCGTGTGAGCCTCCTTGTGTCGAGATCCTACACGGCTTGTTCGTGTCTTTGTAGGCGTGTGGCTGCACTGGTCCTTGTCACCCACTGTGAGGTCACTGGATGCCTTTTCCTTTCCTCCTCTCCTTATACCTTCTCCTTATCCTCTGCCTGTTTTCCTGGTTTCGGACTCTGGCAAACAGCACTGCTGGGCCTATCACCTGCATGTTTCCAGTGAGTCCAATGCGTTCTGCGGTGGGTGGGGGTGGGGCTGCAGCGTCCTCACGTCCTGCTCCGAGGCGTCCCACCGGCAGGCTTCACACTCACGGGGTCAGTGTGCACTCCTGCACACAGAGGGTGGAGTCCCTGCCCACCCCTTCACCAGTGCCTGATGTTAACCTTGCCGTTCAGGCCACTCCAGGTGGCCTCAAATGGCACCTCACTGTGCCTGCAAGATGGGTTTCCCTGACGATCAGTCACATCGGGTTCCTCTTTCTGTCGTTTGGCCATCAGGACAGCCTCTTTTAGGAAATGCCTGCAAATCTCCTGCCATTTTTTTTTTTTTAATTTGAGAGAGAGAGAGAGAGAGAGAGAGAGAGAGAGAGAGAGAGAGAGAAAATATATCCCAAACAGGCTCAATACTCATTGCAGAGCCTGATGCAAGGGCTTGATCCCATGACCCTGGGATCATGACCTGAGCTGAAATCCAAAGTCAGATGCTCAACCAACTGAGACCCCTCCTGCCATTTTTATTATAGGTTCTCTGATTTTTTCTAAACTAGTCTAGAAAGGAGACCTTTTAAAGGACACATTTTTCGCGTATCTTCTCCTACTCTGTGGGGTTTGTTCTAACAGCATCTTTGATGGTCTGGATTCTTCAGTGCAATGTAGCCCCAGCGCATTACTGTTGTGTTCTGGAAACTTACCGTTTACCTTTATATCTAGATTTGTGATATACCTGGGGCTCTGGTGTGTGTGTGTGTGTGCTTGTGTGTGTGTGCACACGGGAGTGAGGTCATGGTCTAGATTTGTTCCTTTTCCAGAAGGATGTCCAAACGGTCCGTGTCAGGGAGGGAAGTATATTTTCTCTGCCTGTATCAGGCTCTCCGGCTGGGGCCCTCCAATACCTCATGGACGGAAGACAGATCAGGAAGAGCAGCGCAAACAGGAGTCAGTAACCATGTGTGTCAATCACGCACACAGGGGCGCAGAGAAAACTCGAGGAGTGCGGGGAACCCGGCTCAAGCTGGCTCTGAACAAGTAGCACTGAATTTGTACAGAGGTGACCAGACAAAAGAAAAGGACTTTGAGTGTCCAGGGGGGCAAATTGTGGGAGAGCCAGAGCGAGCACAGCCCATTATGTGGACGCCTTTCCATTCGCCGCTCTGCATTTCCATGTGAGATTTAGTTTACAAAGAATAATTCACGGGGACTGGATTGGCAGTTTCTCAAAGATACAGATTAAACGGAATTTTCCAATTGTTTATTGCTGTTACAGAACAATAAAATTTTCATTAATCTTGTTTCTAGTAACATTGCTATATTCACTTATTAATTTATTCTAATTTATTTGTTCTGGACATATTCTAGACCTTGTACATCCAAAGTAAGTTGGTTGCAGATGCCAGTTTTATTTTTTTCCAGGTGTTTTATTCATTTTTTTAGCTTTATTGTACCAGTGGGACCTCCAGGGTCATGTTAAATAGATGTGGTGACACTGGGCATCCAAGTCGTATTCCTAAATTCAGTTAGGGGTGGAGAACTTCCAGTATTTCTTTATTAAACATGATGTTCTCTGTAGGGTGTGTATATACCTTTTGTCAGGTGAAGAAAACTTCTTTCTAGTTCTGGTGTGTTTAAAGTCGGTATCATAAATCTAATTTTATCTATTATTTGTCATGAAGATTATATCATTTTTATTTTTTGTTCTGGGTTTTTTGTTTTGTTTTGTTTTGTTTTTGAGAGAGAGAGAGAAGGAGGGAGGGAGGGAGGGAGGGAGGGAGAAAGAGAGAGAGAGAGAGAGAGAGAGAGAGAACACGAACAGGGAGGGGCAGAGAGGTAGAGTAAGCAGAGCCTTGCATAGAGCCAAGCAGGCTCAGTGTGGGTCTCAGACTCACGAACTGTGAGATCATGACCTGAGCTGAAGACAAGAGTCAGATGCTTAACTAACTGAGCCCCAAGACACCCCAATTTATTCTTTAATATGGTATTAAATTGATTGATTTTTGAATGATAAATGAAATTTGCATTCCTGAAATAAATACAATATTTTGTGGTGTTTTTATATCCTTTGAAATACTGCATAATAATTGGTAATATTTTGTTTACTACTTTTTTTTAAATTTTTTTTTAACGTTTATTTATTTTTGAGACAGAGAGAGACAGAGCATGAATGGGGGAGGGGCAGAGAGAGAGCGAGACACAGAATCGGAAGCAGGCTCCAGGCTCTGAGCCATCAGCCCAGAGCCCGACGCGGGGCTCGAACTCACGGACCGCGAGATCGTGACCTGAGCTGAAGTCGGACGCTTAACCGACTGAGCCACCCAGGCGCCCCTTTGTTTACTACTTTTGCGTGCTAAAGTTTACGATGCATTTGTCTGTTCATAACACAACTGCCTGATTTCATTTTTTAACCCCCTTGTTTGGAATGAATGTTAGTCTGACCTCCAAACACAAACTCTCAGGAGTATTTATTCTCTAAAACATTGGAAATATTTCTGGAGAAACCATCTGCTCCAGGTGATCCTTTTAGGTGAAGGATTTTAATTCCAGATCTAATTTCCTTACTGGACACAGAGTTGTTGAAATTTTTTATTTCTGGGTCGCCTGGGTGGCGCAGTCAGTTAAGCGTCCGACTTCAGCCAGGTCACGATCTCGCGGTCCGTGAGTTCGAGCCCCGCGTCAGGCTCTGGGCTGATGGCTCGGAGCCTGGAGCCTGTTTCCGATTCTGTGTCTCCCTCTCTCTGCCCCTCCCCCGTTCATGCTCTGTCTCTCTCTGTCCCAAAAATAAAAAAAAAAAAACGTTGAAAAAAAAAAAGAAATTTTTTATTTCTTCTTATAGCAGTTACTGTAAGTTGTGTTTTCCAAGGAATTTTTCCAATTCAGTTAATTTACAGATTGGGACATACAGTTGCTCACATTGAAAAAGCCCTCTTTTGTTTCATTCCCGATTAAACCTAACAGAGCTTTATGAATTGTATTAGCCTTTAAACAATAACGATTCTTTGACTTGGTTGAATTTTCGTGACACTGTTTTTCTCTGTTTAACTTCTGCCCTTATCTCCATTACTTTCCTTTTGGTTTCCATCTGCTAGGCTAACGTCCTGTGGTGTTGCAAGAAGCCATTGGTGCCTGGCCTTCTGTCCCTGGTGCAGCTCGCCCTGGAGGCATGGACGCTTCTGGCGCTCAGTCTTGCTGTGTCCCCTGAGTTTCGATGTGTAGACTTCCCCAGGCTTCTACTCAAAATGTTTTCTAATTTCCACTTGACTCTTTCTTTAGCTAGGAAGTTTTAGAAGCGTACTACCTCCTTCTGCCTCATTGTCCGTTTACTGTTAGCTCTTTTATAACCAAGTTCACATTCAGCTGCTCCGTAGTTGGAGAGCGTCTTCTGAGTCCTCGGTCGCAGAGGTTTGCTGGGGTTTGACTTCAGGTTCAGCATGTACAGACAGTTCTGGCAATTGTTCTGCACAGTCCCTTACAAGTGGAGTTATTTAATCCTTGGATTCAGGGCTCTGCAACTGTCAGCAGCTCCAGATTATTAATCCCCTTGTTCCGATGTGTCGGTTGAATCCTTGTGGTGTTTTTCGTTTAATCTGTGAACTTAATCTGTCAAATTTACCTGGACGTATTTCTTTTTCTCTCTTCTTATATTTTGAAGTCCTGTAGTGAGACATACAAGTTCTGACTGCTCTGTCTTCTTGTGGATTCACCCTTTTGTCATTACAAGATACCCTTCTTATCTCTGCCCGTGATTTTGGCTTTAAAATCTACTTTGATGTTAGTATGTATCCGCTTTCTTGGGGTTAGTATTTGCAGAGGGTATCTCCTTCCATCGTTTCCATCTGTTCTTATATTTAAGTCATTCTCTCTGCACACATGCTGGTTTTTATCTTCACCTGGTCTGACCACTTACATTAAATCCAGGTCCTGGTTTGCTCAGATTTCAATCTGCCATCTGGGGATTCATACTCTGCACTACCCATTTTATATTGTTTCCCCTCCTTTTTTTCTGTTAATCGAGATTTGGTTTTATTGTGGCATCTCTTTCCTCTCTTGACTTGTAATTGGCACGTCCCACGGCTGCACCTTTGGTGACGTTCCCGAGAGTTGCCAGAGTCATCTTTAAATTATCAGAAGCTAATAGGGACGTCTGGGTGGCTCAGTTGGTTAAGTGCCTGACTTCAGCTCACGTCATGATCTCATGGTTTGTGAGTTCGAGCCCCACGTTGGGCTCTGTGCTGACAGCTCAGAGCCCAGCACCTGCTTCCGATTCTATGTCTCCCACTCTCTCTGACACTCCCCCACTCACTCTCTGTCTGTCTCTTCCTCTCTCTCTCTCTCTGCCCCTCCTCTGCTTGCTCTCTCTCTGTCTCAAAATAAATAAACATTAAAAATTTTATTAAAAGAATGCCCTATTAGGAGTAAAATTACGGGGTCAAATGTCACAAACATTTTTTTTAAATTTTTTTTAACGTTTATTTATTTTTGAGACAGAGAGAGACAGAGCATGAACGGGGGAGGGTCAGAGAGAGGGAGACACAGAATCTGAAACAGGCTCCAGGCTCCGAGCTGTCACCACAGAGCCCGACGCGGGGCTCGAACTCACGGACTGCGAGATCATGACCTGAGCCGAAGTCGGCCGCTCAACCGCCTGAGCCACCCAGGCGCCCCATGTCACAAACATTTTTAAGGCTCATGATCTATAAAGACAAATTGCTTTTCTGATTATTTGAACACATGATGCTCCTGAGAAATTTTTGAGCACTTTTTCTACTGCAATCTCACTAGCTTTAAATTGTAGTTCATTTTTAAACTTTCCCAAATTAAAATGTGAGAATTGTATCTTGTTTTAATTTGCATCCCTTTGTTTCCTAGAGAGGCACATGCGTGTGCAAATATTTACTGGCTATTTATATTTCCTTTGTAAATTTTATTTGCAAACGTTTAACTGTTTTGTCATCACAGTGTTAGTGGGTTTTTTTTTTTTACTGTTTTCTAACAGTTCTTTGTAAAATGTTGATATTAATATTTTCTATTGTTCAAAATATGTTTCAGTTGCCCTTGTGTCTTTTTATTATGTAAATATTATTTTTAACATATATGAATGGTGATATATTCCTAACCTATCCCCTGGAATGCACCATTTATTTCCTGAGCACTAAGAATGCAAAAGTAAATGAATCATCTCGCCTCAAAGAAACAATAAATGTTCAAATGGAATAAAATAGAGTCTCAGAAGCTGAATAAGAATGATTTCTATCGTATTCTATTACCTGGTTCTGGTGAAACAGGAAACCATGTCTTCTGTTTTTTTTCCCTTGCGGGGAAGAAAATAATTTTATCTCTCCCCTTCTGAGTTCTTGGCCGAGATCCCTGTAATACAAGACTGACAAAGGAGAGAAACACAGATGTTTATTAACGTGCACATTTCGTAGGCACACAGGACAGACCATGAGTCATGTGACAAAGTCTGGGGTGGGTCCTGTGACAAGTGTCCATCCTCCCAGCCGGTTAGACTCCAGGGACGTGATTGGTTCCAAGTGCTTCCTTGGGGGAGGCAGTCTGTGTGCAAGCAGATGGGAGTTGTTCAGAGAAAGCCCCTCCAGGCACCTGCTGGTTCTCCAGCATCTTCAGCTCAAAATAACCAGTAGACCCAAGTGGCAACTTTTGGGGTGCTGTGTCCCAAACCCCTGCAGTCCTACTTTGGGGTGGCATCTTCTGCTACTTGCCCTTGACACCATTCTTTGAATGACATGTGAGATACACAGCAGTGAGCAAGGCCATGGTTGAGCACAAGAAGTGTTTGATGGATGTTGGACATCTTCCATCCAGGAAGGGTTTGCAGGAGGATGTGACCAGGAGGACAGGCAGATCTGAAGCTGAGAGGCAAAGAGGTCCGTCACCCATCTCTCTATGTCTTTGTAAACTGAATGCTCACACAGCACCAGCTTTCTCCCTGGTGAGGACATGCATGAGTGGCTCCATCCAAAACCCGGCAGCCAGCCTCCATCACTGCTTGTCTCTTAGGGCCTGTGTGCCTGCGTGGGACGGCCGTCCTTCTCGCTCTGCCTTTGCTTCTGAGATGACAACGTAAGTGAATTGGCATGTCTTTAAAGTATGGATGCATGCCCACTCAAACATTTTTCTTTGATAATATACTTGGCACTCACCAAAAACTCATGTCTTCTAAAGAAAGTTAAAAATGAAATTTACCTCCTTGACTCTCATTCTCAAACTTCTTTTTAGAAGATTTGATTTCAAGAGTATTGTGTTGGACAAAATGCTTCCTTTTTCTGCTCTGAGGCTGTCTTCCTCTTGTCCCCTCTTTGCCTGAGGGGCAGGGGCCCCTCTTGCTCAGGCTCCAGGGTCACGGGGACATTAGCCAGACTAGCTGGTGCCTCTCTGTCTCAGCAGACAGACATTGGTCCTAATGTAGAATGCGTTCAGATGATCACCATCACCATCTTCTTTAGAAGGAAAAATCAAGCCTCTGATTTGGCAGTGTCTAAAGCAGAACTTGTGTACCTCGGGCCTTTAAAGACGGTCAGGCCAGGCTTCTGGACAACACGCTGTCTGTCTCCTTTATGGCCATTGATTTAATTAGCAAAGAACATATTAGTTCACTCTCTCCGTGTGTAGAGCGGAAAGCCCGTCAGTTGTGTGATTATCACCAAACCCTCTTCCGCGACTAACTGAATCCACAGAGTCATTCTAGAAAAGTTGATACGTCTGGTTCCTGCAGAATTACTTAGCCTACACTTCATTTTCTTTTCTTTTTGCTCATGAGTGAAAGTATCAAACAATAGTAAGTGAAGGTCGCAAACTGAGATCTTTGATCTTAACTTTTCACAGGCATTTTGGAATGTGACTCTAATGAGAACCAATCCATCAAAATTAGGCTTTTCTTGTTTGCCAGACCATTACCATTATTTTAACATCATTAGCTCTGCTTAATAGCACACATTTACAGTCGTAATTATTAAAAAACAGAGTAATGTTCTTCAGATCCATTTCAATGATAAAACTCCAGAGTGAAATCTTGATAAACACAAGGTTTAAAGATGTCAGTGGTATGAAATTATGTCCAACTGGTGAGAGACTGCATACATTTCTCTGTCTTCTCCCTGCACACGGCCAGCTCCATGTTACCAGCCATCCTGTCTTCTTGTGCTTTTCTTCTTTTGTTTTCTTTTAAAAAAAATACCCTTTGAAAAGAGAGAAAGAAAGAAAAGAAGGAAAGAAATAAGCAAGAAGCAGAAAAAGGAAACCAGAAAGTTCAAATGTGCTTAGTTGAGTATTTTAGTCCATTTTCTTCTGATTAGTTTTCTTTGCCTTGTCTTGGAATCAGAGAAGTTCGTCATGTGGAGATAACTCATCGAACAGGTGAGTCACACCTGCTGTTTTGATCAGAACAGAGGAACGTGCAAAAAGATAATGTTCTGATAGATGTGTTTGGGGGCAAATATGTCCAGATGTCTTAGGCAGGTGTTGGTCAAGAGAAAATAGGGAAGTTGATAAACCAGGTCCACAGTGAGAATTGTGTCTTTAAACCCAGGATTGCTCTCATTTGCTTTGTTGTCGTGCATTTTCTATGCTGATCGAATGACTTGGTAATTACCCTGCACATTGCTTTGATGCATTCAGTCCTTAAAGTGTCCAGACGCAGCCATCTGGTTTGATATCATAGAGGTTTGCGGGGCACTCCTCACTGGAAGACACCTTAAACCTTATAAATGCACGTGGCTGCTGGATTCTCATAGATGGCGAATCTGTTTCTCTCTTCTGTGACTGCAATTTTCTTTCCTTTTCCAATGCATAATAAGACATCGTCCTTCGGAGTGGGGGGATCCAGAGTAGTTCACTTTTATCAATTGTTGCTATGATTTGGAAATATCCAGTTTAAAGCAAAGCCTTCTCTGAAATCCTACTGCTTCTGCTTCTTTGATATTTAAGTTTTGAGCCCCTGCTATTGTGTGTAAGAAGATCAGCAGGAGTCAGACGGACTTGGACCATAGGGCAAAGGGATGTTGATCCCAGCAGGTGTGACAGAGCAGAATGTAGTGGCATCAGGGGGCACCAGGGACCTCTGCCCTCTGGGGCTCGGGGACACGATCACTGCCTGGCATTACAGCCGAGGAGGCACTGGTGGCTGGTGGCCAGTCTTCAGTCCTGGCTCTCGAGAGGTGTCCGCAGTAAAGCCACATTTCATTAGCCTTTGTGTTACACTTGCGGGGCTTGAATCACAGCTGCCATTCTCCTCTATTTCGTTGTGACACCAGCGGGTCCTCCGTGGACATGAGCAGTGGTTTGCTTCACTTGCTGGGTCTGCCTGACTGCAGCTTGCTGTTCCGAAGTGTACACTTGATCGCTCTTCCAGATGCAGTCTTTCCCCGCTTCCTGTCAGCTTTCTTGCACTTGGCCATATTTCATGACGCTTCTTAAAGGTGGGTGCCCCCAGAGCGGCATGTGTCCCCCTCAGGAAGGCCGGGAACATCAGCATGTGAAATTCTGCTCGAGAAGTTTTGCCTGGTTCCCTCTGATGTGATGCGTGCAGAAAATGCCAGTGACGGGAGCAGGATGGTCGCAGTGCCAGGAGGAAGATAGGCACTGGTTCAGCGACAGATGCTTGGGTGGCGGTGAGAACACGTGAATGGCATGGAGATCGTAGGTAAAGAAGGCAGATGAAATCAGAATTTCCCCCTGTTGGTGCATAAAGCTGAACACACTCCAGCAGAAAGGCCAATAAGTGACATTAGAACTGGTCCTGTCTAATACGAGGACATATTTAGGATCACGTAGATATTTAGAATATTCAGCTTTTGCTGAAGGCAAGCCGGGTCAGTAGACGACTGTCCAAAGAGAAGCTGCTCCTGCTCTCCCTCTGCCTCCGACGCGTAAACAGAGGTTATCAAAGCTGTACTTGGGCACGCCCTACCTTTACATGGGCCCAATTACTCTGCGTTTATGACACTTAAGAATGGATTTGTTCAAAGGGCGCCAATATGCCACCTGGTTTTGGATCGCCCCTAGTGTGAATGCTTCCCCTTCGGGTCAGGGTTGGCCACCTTTGATAGAGCTGAATCACGTCAAGGTGGGGTGAGTGTGCAAGGCAGCCCCAGGTACGCAGACGCATTTCCACCCGTGGGGGGTTCTCTGCCTCCATGGAAGGACAGTTCCATGACCGTTTCTATTACGTTCAGCAAGCCCGCTGGGATCCAAAAGTTTCTGACCACAGAAGGAGGAGGTCTGGAGGTCTGAATGAATGTTGTCATGGAAAGTCACAGCCTTTCGTCTTTTCCGCGAAGGATCACGTGGGTACTTGTGGCCCCTGGCACGTGAGGAGTGCTGCGTGCGGGGTGCTTGTGCCGTCCTGAGAGCTCGGCTTGCGTCTTCAGCGGGTTTCCAGGTGTTTCCTGAGTGCCGCCTGGGGTCTTCCAGTCTCTTCTGACATTCTTGTACAAACGGAGCATTTTTCAACTGAATTTAGTTTGTTTTGGAGACATGAATCTTGCCTCTCCAAGATTGTCAGGCGATTCCTCATGGTGATTTCCATCATTTGTCAAACCTGCCTCTTTCCAAGCCCAGCAATGCGGCCCCACATGAGCTACAAGGAGTGGGGGGTTGGCTACTCTCCATTCCCGCACAGAATGGGCGTAGGCGCTGAGGCCAAGACTGCCCGGGGCCACGTCGGCCCCCCACGGGGCCACGTCGGCTCACCAATAGGGTGAGCGCTCCAGTCACACACACACACACACACACACACACACACACACACACACACACACTGATACTCACACACATGCACACACATAATGCATACTCACACATGCGTACTCATGTGCACATATGTATGCATGCTATCACATGTACGCACTCACATGCATGCCTGCCCGCATGCACACACACCTGCACACTCACGCACGTGTGCACCCACACTCACATACACTCTTGCACACACTTAATGCACACAGCGCACACCCACACACATGCACATGCTCGTTCACGCTTTCACACACGTGCACATGTGCGTTCACACGCACACATATACCTTGGACTGCTGTAATTTGTATCACTACGTCACACAGATCTTCCAGGAAAGTGTCTCCTGAGATTCAGAGGCCCAGAGTTCCCTGGGTGGATGACTAGGACCCTGGCATTTGTTCCCTGACTGGAAGACATTTTCAGAGCGTATGTGGCAGTACCTAGCAGGTTTGATGTCAGTTCTCTGTTTCTCAGAGATACAAATAATCACTGTTTCTGTAACTCATTCTCGGTTGTCGGATGCTGTGATGTCAGAAGTACTAAGCCAACGTGCTTTCGCTTGTACGTGGTGAATCTAGGTACGCACTTTATCACTGAGGGGCTTTCATCCATACATGTAGAATCTAGGTACGCATGTCAAACCGGCTGCCCTTACTAGCTGGCTGTGAGGGAAAACTCATTTTAACAGTAGCGAAGGCATCGAGTTTTACACTCACACGCCCCAGCCTGGGCACGTTAGTTGTTCGTGGACACTGATTGTGCTGCTGCCTGAGGGAGTGGCCCTCATCCATGTGGCCCCAGTGGGCCAGGATGTGGCCAAGCTGTGGTCACCGCATCCATGTCCCCGATGGCACATCCTTGCCTCTGATCACTTCTGGAACATTCCACACACTGCTGTATTTGCTCCCCACTGCCTAGAACCTGGTCGCACAGCTGCCCTCTGTGGCTCGGGCACCTGGAAATGTCATTTTTCTTCTGCAAGACAAGAGCTTGTCTCCGCATTGGGGTTATGTGGCCAAGCAGGAGGGCACAGCACATGGGGCGATGAGGCAAATTCCTGGCCCCCATCTGGTCTCTCAGCTTCTGTGAGCAGAGTCAGCTCCTCAGGATCTGCTCTGAGATTCCTGCCGCTCTGTCCCTGGCATGTGGCTTGAGGAGTGACGTGCGATTGTGCCCTTGCTGTTTGTACCTCTCCTCCGGGTGCCATAGGTGGGATTTGATGTGTCTGAAGGCAGACTCGAGATTTTCCTTGCCTGTTGCCCCCTCCTCCCCACCTCCGTGTCTTATCTCTGGAACAGCGGCCTCCCTTCCATTCAGTTTTGTAGGTAGGACAAGCCAGGATTCCCCTATCCCTTGACGTCATGATTGGTGGTTACCAGGTCCTGCCAGCTTTGGCTTTGGGTTGTGTGGGTGCGTGGTGGGTGCCACAGCCCAGGCTGTCCCCCCTCAGTGGAGCACTTCTGGCCCTCACCCGAGGTGCCAACCCCACTCGGGAGCTCCACACGGGGCCCCCAGCCCCGTCAAGGGGCCCTGCATGGGGAGGAGACAGCATTCCCAACGCTCAGACAGCTGGGTCCATGCAGGTGGACAGAGAGTCAGTGACAGAGTGTCTTTTGCCATGGCACCCATGCAGCCCCTCCAGGAGGTGCCCTTGCCTGTGGGCAGGCAAGGGCTCTGCTCCCCGGGGCCTCTGCCCAGCACTGGCCTCCTGGGAACTTCTCACCGGGGCATCTAGCTCTGGGCAACGCTGCCCCATAGCGCCTTCCTCCGGTGCTGCCAGAACCTGGTAATGGTGACACTAGGGGTGTATATTCTTTGTCTTCAACGTCTCTGAGGGACATTAGGATGTCCCCCCATCACGTGTGGACACAGAGCCCACGTCGTTTGCCTTGGAGGACTGGCTTTCCTTCTCTCAAGGTCGCAGAGTGCTCGTTCTTATTAGGTCTCAACATCCATGGGAGGGCAGAGGAGGGAGGTGTTTTCATCAGGTTCTGGGGAAGCTTGCTGACCTACCAAGGCCCCAGATGGCTAGTTTGACACACTGGGAGAAAGGCAAGCCCACTGGGTTTTCTCACAACGGGTCTCTGTACGCGGCGGCCACCGTGGCCCTTCAACAGCCTATTACGCTCTATCAGAGTCCAGCCCTCACGACTCTGCCCATGGGTACCCCGTGTCCTGTGGCCTGGGTGCCCTTCCTGACACCCCCAGACCCTGCCCCAGGCCTGCCCCTGGGGAGCCCCCTTGGCTGCACAGTCAGGAGATACACTGGCCACGTGCACCCCAAGTGTCTGCTCTGCCGGCCCCGGGTCAGTGTCCTGGCTTCCAGCACATGTCCTGAGAACATGGGAGTGAACGCGTGCGCCAGCAGATTGTCTTCAGGCCCCCCTGACTTTTCCCCTGGCCCTGCTGCAGCCTCCCTGGGACATTGTCTCCCCAGGAGGTCACCGGGCTTTTGTCGGGTGAGGCCGGTGAGGACAAGTGACGGGGTGGCCTTCCAGGCTTTTTCAGACCAGAGACAGAGCGGGTACCATTACCTGCACTTCCTACAGCACCCGTGATGTCATTCAGAAACCGTAGGCAAATCATTCTAAAAACGTCCAGCGGAACTTTCCAAAACACGTATTGCGGGAGTTTATTTAAGGCAGTGGATTTGCACTGCGGTGTAGGCAGGTTGCTAGGCAACCACCTCCAAGCGCCGCTGAAATCAGCAGAGAAGGAAGGAAGCAGCGCCGAGTCCCTGGGCCTGGCCAGGCATCCCTGGGACCCAGTGGGGCCTCTGCGTGGCAGGCGGTTAGACACCCCGCCAGGAGGCCTTGCTTTTCAGGCTGTAAAATCCCTGTGTGACAAGCGGTATTTAAACTCGGCTGTGTCTCCTATAGTCCCGTGAGCTCCCTGCTGGCCACAGAGCTGCACGGGCCTCTGGTCCCTGTGCCCGGAGCAAGTGTCTCCATGATGGAGAAAGCCCCGACTCTGCCCGTTTCTGTGGTGTAAACACTCCCGCCCTTGCCGCTTTCTGGCCAACAGCACGGCCTCCCTGAGCACCGGCTCGGGCACAGATGGGCACACTGGGGTACACAGCCGCGGGGTGCGGCCAGCAGTAAAATGTGGAGTAACGAGGGGGTGTGAGTGTGAGGGTTTGTTACCTCTGTTTAAACGTAGTGTATTTGGTTGCAAGTTCACGGAATCCAGTTTTAAGAATGGCCGTGTAACGCCGGCTCCTACGATTCCCTGGGATGTAACGGTCTGTCTCCCGGGCCGCTCAGAGGGGCTCTGTTGCTAACACAGTCCCGTGGAGGCTTCGTCGCGTGTGGGGGCCCTGTGCACCTGGGAGCATCTCCCCACAGCCGAGGCAGAGTTGGCTCTGTGGCAGGGCCATCAGGGCTCGGGATGAAGGTGGGACGGCAGGAGGCTGGCTGTCCCTAAGCTGGTCCCCAAGTGAGCCCTCTGCCCCACCTTCCTGTCTGACCCTGACCTGGCGCTCTGTCTTGCTTGTGAGAGCTGCTTCCCTTCGGTCATCTGGGAGGTTCTGGCCAATCTGGAGACTCTCCCGGCGTCCACCCCTTTGGGTCTCCACAGACTATCCCTCCTTGTCAGGGTGCAGTATTTGTGACCCTGCACGGCTCGTGCTCTCCCGTATTTCTCTCCGCCTCTGTCCCCTGCGCAGAGCTGCTCCCTGGCGGTATGTTCTCAGCCCCCGCTTTTGCTCCCGGGCGAGCTCACCTGCTCTCCTACTGTCGCGGCTCCGTTATTAGCTCCTCGTAGGCACGGATGAGACGTGTCTCCAACCTCGGTGCCTGGCCGTCGAGGACAAAGCCAGCGCCTCCACCTGGATTTGGAGCTGCTTCAGCTCCAGACCCGCTGGCCTGCCCGCTGTCCTCTCCTCTCACCCCGCCATCCACCCCGTCTGCCTCCGTCCACGTGCCAGGCTGCCTTCGACAGGTGCTGTCACTCACCGTTTTCCCGTGCGCACCGTGTGCCCACCAGCATCTCCGAGGCTCGGCCCTCGAGCCCAGTCTTATAACAGCCCAGATGGGTGGCTTCAACAACGCGTGCTTCTCCGTGGTCTGGGGGCTGGACGCCCGACACGGGGGCGCCGGCAGATTCCGTGTCTGGTTCACACACCGCGTCTTCTCACTGTGTCCTCACGTGGAGGCGGGGCCGGGGGCTGTGGGGTCCTGTCACAGGGGCTCCACCCTCATCCTCTCCCAGAGGCCCCTCTCCCAGCGCCAGCACATGGGGGAGTCAGGTGTCAACGTGCATTTTGAGGGGCACGTCAGGTCTGTGGCCGTCTCCATTGCTAACAATAAGATGTAGTGAAGTTGGCCGGCACCGCGTTCACCCCGGTGCCTCCTGCACGTGGACTCGTGTGCGCATGGCCCGTGTGGCCCCCACACGGCCACATTGCCAGGCTTCCCTTGAAGACCCCTGCGTTCACAGAATTAGCCGCCCAGCCATCCAACAAAGTCCATTCAGAGGTCGCCGGCTCTGCAGAGGGCCATGGGGTCAGTTCTGGCTCCATAAGACACCTCTTGACGTCTCTGTGCCTCCTGTCCTGGTCACGATCTCATGCGCATGGCCCCTTTTGGGGGTCTCCGTGCTGGGTTACCACGGCCCCCTTGCACATACCTTGTCCCTTCCCCCCCACCTCCCCTGCTTCCTCCTGCTTTCTCTGTCTCCTCCTCCTCCCCCTTCTGTCTCCTGCATTCAGTCCTCTCCTTTCTACATTTGGGCCAGGTGGCTGGGGCACGTGAGAGACATGGCAGGGACTAGAGGACACAGAGGTGGTGGCCAGGGGGGTGGCCGTGAAGGATCACGTCCTGGAAGCCGACACAGGCGCCTGAGTCCTTTGCTGGGGCTGTCCCCTTGGCCACATCCCGATGGGGAGAAACTTGGGGAAGCCACGGTCTGTGGCCTTCCCACGCCCTGGTTCCGGAAGCTCGCATGGCCTGGGGCTGTTGCCCCAGCTGCGGTTCTTCGCCGTCTGTAGCCCTGACTACGCGTCTTCCATTCAGTGAGCCACACTCCTAAAATAGCCGAGCCCTCTCTGAAGGGGGCGGCCGTGCGGGTGTGAAGGGCTGTCTTTGGAGCCTCCACCAGAAGGAGCATCCAGGCGGACGCCGGGGCACAGCGCCCCTCCTTGTCATCTCCATCCTGTGAACCTACTTTGCACCAGGGGAGCCCTGCTGTGCAGGGCCCTGGGAGCTGACCTCACCAGGTTCCCGCGAGTTCTAGGGGCTCCGTGTCTGTTCCCCTTCCCCACTCGGCCCTGCCTAACTGAGAAGACCAGAGTGGCCATGGAGGATGCTCCTTGCATGGGGTTCCTCCCAGGAGGGTACAGGTGGCATCCACATGTGCTTCCATGTGTTCTGGACCAGTCCCCACCCTGAGTCAATCACTGGCCTGCACGCTATGCCTTAATGTCCTCTATCCTGACATTGGCTCCATGGCTTGCGTGGGCTCGTCTCCATGTTGTAACTGGTGAAAAGCAGTGACTTTTCCAGTTGTATAGACAGTGACCAGCAGAGCCAGGGGCAGAGGGCAGGTGTACCAACTTCCAAAGCACATTCCTTTTCCCCATCGCACCGTGGTAGAGCTCATTTATCCCATGTTCTTCAGAGAAAACATTGCCCCCAAGTCCTGAGATCTGGTCCTTGCACTCCAGCTTTAGTGCTGCTGATAGAGGCCGGGACCATCTCACTGCGGTCCCTCCTTAAGAGCCATACGGTGTAGACGTGAAGCCACATGGTGCTGGTAGACCAGGCCTCCTGCTTGCCATCCTCAGCACGGAGATGCTGAGTCTCAGGAAGGTCACAGTGTTCACTCCAAGTCCTGAGTGGGCCAGTTGTTCTGTCATCGTCAGCCAACTTGACAGCCTTTTCCCGGGTTCTCACCTCCCGGACCCTGTCCAGGCCCGGCTGTGGCCACACCTGGATGCTGCTCTGGCCTGTCTGTGAGGATTTGCGGAAGATCTTGGTGGCATTCAGTTACTCAAGTATGTGTTGACACACTCTGCTTATCCTTCAGTCTTTCCGGGGCTTTTGGATTTACTGAGAGTAGCAAAAAATAAGGTCTTCCTGGGTCTGTGACGGGCCCAGGCCACACACACGGGGGCAGGAGAACCAGCCGGCACGGCGTGCCCAGTGAACATTCACACTCGGTGCATCCACACGATGAACCGCCCGCGTCCAACAACGTAGTGCAGTTGTGAGGTCAGTTGGTTCCACTGACACCCGCCGGCTCCTAGAGAAATCTCTGAGATGGCCGTGGGCCCCACCCTCGGGGACGCGGTGTCTCTAGGGAGATTCAGTGTTACTTTTGGGGTCATGATCGGAAACCAAGCATCCCAACTTTGTGCGCTGTCAACCCCTTAGGTCTACAGTTTGCTTCCACACGCTCCCAGGCCCCACTGACCAATCTTCGCTTCAGAGTAACTCTCGTGGAGGTCGCAGAGAGGTTGCTGGCTCTGCTGTGAACCTCGGCCCTTGGGGTGGGGCTGACGTGCACTCACCACATCTGTGTCGGCCATTCCCAGAGGCCGGTTCTCTTTGGCAAAGGTGCTAAATGACAGGTTCTTAGTTAAGGTGACACAACGGCATCGCAGAGAGTACCAGCTGCCAGCACGTGCATGGCCTTTCGTAACTGAAACACGTCCCGTAAAATCACGTTTCTATCAAAGAAGGGACGCGGGGCCTCCTATTTATTAGCGAGAGGAGGGTCCCGGGCCTCTGTTAGGTGCTTTTAAGTTCAGTCTCATTGGGTTTTCTGGGGGGTGAAACGTTATCCTCCACATTTTTCAGTCTTCAGGGACATCTGCCCAGCACAGGGGATAGGTTCCCCTTCTACAGGTGAGGACGCTGGACGCTAAAGAAATTAAATTGCCATCCAAGCTCACCCAGGATGGAGCCGCAGGGCCGTGGCTCAAACACTCGCTCCGACTCAGTCTGTGTCCTTTTCCTCCTAACGGGCTGTGCTGCTGCTGCGTCCCAGCGCGCTGTTGGCACAGAGCTGCTAAGCCATGCTTGGTCGGTCTGAGTCCCCAGTCGTAAGCCCTATGATTATTTTGTGGCTGCCGCCAACATTTTGGAATTTAAAACATGAGGCGCTGCACGAAACTGGCCGTGCCAGGCTGCATGACACTGAGCAGAAAGCAGGTGCCCCATGGCATCGTGTGCGTGTATGCACGCGTACACGTGTGTGCGTGACGCGTGTGTGTGTAACCCGTTGTGACCCTGATAACACGTGTGTCAAATGTTCTATTTGTGCTTGAGAATGCCAACTTTTAATTGATACTTGATTTACAAGTGATACCACCACACCCTGGGTGCTTTGGGTAATTGGTTGCTTTAATATGTGATTATACATTTCAGGGGATAGGTATGAGTTACTCGAGAAATACATTTTCACACGTAGAAATTGCTCTTTTCGTGACTTTGGACAACAACAATTTAATGATTGGCTTTCTATAGAAGTCACTCCATTTCTTTGCCAAGTTGCTTAAAGCCACAGCCTGTCCCTGGTGCCTGGTACTGGCCGATGCCACAGAGGACAGTGACACTGCCCTGTGCCCCTGCACGCGTGAGCAGCCGCGTGGAGGCCAGTGGCTCAGAATCACACCAGCCCCTGAAAGTGTGTCATGATGTGGTCCACGCCGACAACTGTAAAGTTTATTTTCTTGTGTATCAATCACTTTAGGGGTCACTGTAGTGGAACGTTTCCTTCCCATTTAACAGAGGACATGAGCGGAAGGTCTGGCCTGCCCCATGGAGCTGAAGCTAATTAAAATCAAGGGCAACCTGCGCGGACTGACCCTGTTTAAAGGTACGGGACTCTCCACGGAGGCCGTGTTCCTGTCTGTGTGTCTGTGCGCGTGAGGGAGCGGGCAGGTGTTGGCGCTGGTGCGAGCGGTCTGTTCCGGGAGAGGCAGCCGGTGCCGGGACCCTCCGGGGGAAGGATGTAGACCTGTCATTTATACCTTCAAGGGACGTGTATGACTTTTAAAAAGATATCCAATATCAAGAGTACAGAACATGTCGGGGTTCCCTAAATTTACTTGTGAAACTCTCGTAAATTGGACTTTTTTATTGTTTTTGTTTTTTATTCCATCTGTGAAATGAAATGGTCACTTTATGTTTCTCGAATGTCTCTTATTCTTTTGCCCTTTAAAGAAAATGTCACAGGTAAACTTTGTGAAGAAAAAGTATCAGGAATAATGAAGGTGTTCGTTTTTTTTTTTTTTTTTTAATGTTTATTCATTTTTGAGAGAGAGAGAGAGCAAGCAGGGGAGGGGCAGAGAGAGAGGGAGACACAGAGTGCGAGGCAGGCTCCAGGCTCCGAGCCGTCAGCACAGAGCCCAACGCGGGGCTTGAACTCACGAACTGTGAGATCATGACCTGAGCCGAAGTCGGACGCTCAATTGACTGAGCCACCCAGGCACCCTGAGAGTGAGTTTTAATACCTTGAAATGTCGAGCAGCCAGAGAAGTGAGAATTAAAACAAAAGATGCCATTAAAAACAATTTTTTTTAACATTTATTTTTGTGTGTATGTGAGAGAGAGAGAGACTGAACATGAGCTGGGGTGGGGGGGGGGGTGCAGAGGGAGAGGGAGACACAGAATCTGAAGCAGGCTCCGGGCTCCAAGCTGTCAGCACAGAGCCCGACGCGGGGCTCGAACTCACGAACTGTGAGATCGTGACCTGAGCCGAAGTCGGACGCTCAATTGACTGAGCCACCCAGGCACCCTGAGAGTGAGTTTTAATACCTTGAAATGTCGAGCAGCCAGAGAAGTGAGAATTAAAACAAAAGATGCCATTAAAAACAATTTTTTTTAACATTTATTTTTGTGTGTATGTGAGAGAGAGAGAGACTGAACATGAGCTGGGGTGGGGGGGGGGTGCAGAGGGAGAGGGAGACACAGAATCTGAAGCAGGCTCCGGGCTCTGAGCTGTCAGCACAGAGCCCGACATGGAGCTCGAACCCATGGACCGCGAGATCATGACCTGAGCCGAAGTCAGATGCTTGACTGACTGAGCCACCCAGGCACCCCAAATGAAGTAGTTTTTAAGGAGATTGTTTATTTCCAGAATTGGTTTGTTCTGTGAGAAGGAGAACGTGTCTCGGTTCCTGGGATGTATCACTTACCAGCAAACCAATCAGTGCAAAGTTGTCAAGAATTTAGTGTGTGCAGAGCTTACGTGACTCAGCGTTTCTCCTTATCCGAGTTTTTAGTAAGTTGTAGGTGATAATTAAACCACTCATACCCAGCAAGCTCCTGCATGGTCAGTGTCCCATCTAGGGTTGAGTGAAGGGAACGGCTTACTCACAAGCATCCATAGTCCCCCAAGATGGGACTGGGAATATCCTTTGTCCACTTTAAATACATTGTCATCGTACATGTGGTCAGTACAGCTGTACCGAGCTGTGCTTACACGATTTCAGTCATGAATTGGAAATTCTAGTGAAGCATTCAGCAAACAAGTGAAGCCTTTCCCTCTGGTTTCTGATGACCTCAGGCAGGAGTGAGTAGTATCCCGGCTCTGGTAGTTTCTGCGGGCCACTCTGTGGGTCACTGGACCTGAGATGCCCCGTGTCACTTCACAGTGGGACTAGTGGGACTGAGGGCGCCACCCTTCCCTTGTGAAGGCGTCAGGGGCCATTGGCCCCAGATGGGGCCTCTGTACTTGGAAAGTCTTCAAGCGCATTGTGTGAGTGTAGAAGTGTGTAAAAGTGAATGGCGCACCTCTCGCGTTGGGTCTGTTGTGATGATAACAGAGGCAGGGCTCCCCGTGGGCCTGACCACAAGACAGCCTCCACCTCCTGCGGCCGGACCCAGTGCAGCCAGCCCCCGGGAGCCCTGCACCCTCTCCTGCCATCGAGCACCATGTGGCAGCATAGATGGAGGCTGTCACTTGGGGGGTGGCGGTTGTGGTACCAGGCACTCACTCGGACGTGTGTCACCTTGGTGGGAACCCTTCTTGACACACCAGAGTGGTTTCCCCCATGCTCTGGGGAGTCCGATGATGGCCATTCCCCTCACCAGATTCACCAAGCCCCCGTTCTGTGCATGACCAGGGGGCAGCCACCCTCTGGGGTCCAGGCCAAGGAGGAGCTGGGCCATGCCTCCAGGTTTTCTGGGAAGTGTACATGAGAGATCTTCTCCGGCCTTGGAGATTTCTTTTCCACCAGGGGAATCTTTTGTGATTGTTTTGTATTATAAACCGAGAAGGATACAGTACGTATGTGTTTTGCTTTGGATCTTACGCTCATCAGCTTATGAGTTTTGAGGCAACATCTTAGTTCTTACACAGAGAGATTCCAGAAGCCACGGTGGCTCTCCGCCTGGCATCATGAGTTTTTGCCTCAGTCTGTGCTGAAGAAGGCCCGCCACGGGGCTGTGAGGGGCTCGAAGTCAGCGTGGCACAGATTTCAAAGCACAAAGCCACACACAGCCCTGGAGCTTCTCACAACAAAACCTCTCTGGGAAGCACGGAGGCTTGACTTTCTCCACAGTCTTGAGGACCAGCCTTGATTTTGTTTCCATTTTGGTCACGTTTGTTTTTGAATTTCATTCTACCAACCAGGTAAGTTGAATAACACCCTGGGTTTTTCACTTGACACGTTATTTTTTTTCCCCAGCGTCATCACAAAAATAGACAATGGTGTTAGGATTCCCACTTGGCGGTATCAAATGTTCTATAATGTAGAATATCTGATGGGTTTATCTCTACCCAGTGTCTTACTGATGGCATTCAAGGAAGTGATCGGGGTTCTACTTGGCCTGGGAGGACAGGGTTAGTTTTATGGTGGTGGTTATAAATTGTCAGTAATAATAAATCAGGTCTTAGCTCGACACACGGTTGGCACGATGGCCATTTGTCAGCACACCTGTGTCCCCCGCTGTGCAGAGATGGGCTCGTGGAGGGACCAGTAGCTGATTCACAGATGTACAAAGTGACGTCACGTGCCCGGGGCCTGAGATGCAGCCGGCACTCACTAGGTGCTGCTGGGGCGTGGGTGGCCGGTGGGGTCATGGCTGTCAGTTCTGCCGAGCCTCTCAGCTTAACGATCAGAGATTGTCTGTAATAGGATCCAGAAGCAGGAACACCCACAAAACTGCTAGAGACGGTGCAGGTGGCCTCAGCGTGAGGTCGGGAGGGTCAGGGTCTGGACACACGGAAGGACCAACCCCCTTGTGGAAGCACTTTCAAATCCACACTGAAAAACCCACCAGCCACCCCTGTGCCAACGTGGTGCTGCCCATTGGCAAACTGTTCTGCAGGGAGCCGAACGTCGATGCTTCCCAGGTGCCAGCCTGTGGGCAGACAGGGAGGCAGGTATGTGAGACCGTGATGGGGCCGGCCTGCCCTGCAGGGGCTGAACCCGCGCCCCAGGGCAAGGCGGGAGGCAGCATTTGCGGTGCCTGAGCTAACGCTGCAGTTTCCGCGTGTCGGGGGTGGCACGGGTGACAGGTGCAGAGCGGAGAGGAGGCTGCGGGTCGTCCGCTCTGGGGGAAGAGCATCTGTACAGCAGCTTGTCTGTCAAGGGCGGGCATCATTTCCCACGGCTGTAAATCCAGCCATGGCCAAAATGCCCACAACCACGGTGGAGATGCCTTAACGTCAGGGAGGGGGGCTGTGTTTTCATCGATGGAAAACCAATCAATTACAGCGATCACTTTCCTCTTTACTGAAGAAAAACACGTGACTCACTCACCTGTATTATTAGGAAAGGACACCCCCAATACAGGAAAGATTAAGTGAGTTTTAAAAGTTTCAGAATAGAAACCATACAATAATCTCACGATCATATGCGATATTTAGTATAAATCTGAAATATGAGGGTACACACATTTCAGCCCCGTGTTAGGGCTCACGAAGCTTACAGTGGCTTTCTAGTGTGTTACTTCTTTTCTATTTTGTGACATTAGAGCCATAATGTAGCTTAAGAAGCGAACATCTGTGCAGAAGCACCTGATTCCGACATGACGGTCTGAGTGTGGTTTGTACGGCTGAATTATGCACAGTATCTGCCAAAGTGGAGCCCACGAGCCAGAATTTCTCACTTGGGTGCTGACATGGACCTGTGGCGGCCTCTGGAAAGTGCTGATGGCAGATTTCGTGGTATCAGTGGTCTGATCTCTTACCAGTGGGATCAAAGTGTCAGATATTAAACTTTTGGAACCGGAGAATCTCAAGTGACGTTGCTGCCTGTAAGTGTGGCAGCCTCTTCGCCCTCCCCAGGGCCAGTCCCGTAATACTTCCCAGGGCCGGGTCTCTGTACAGCCGCCTGGGCACCTTGCCCCATGGCGGCGAGCTCCAGATGTGAGCAGGAGTTACGTACTCGGGATGCAGGGTGACCCCGATGTGTGGAGTGGTCCGGGTGGAGGGCGCTCTGTGAGCAGGGAGTGCCAGGAGCGGGCAGCAGGAGGGCCTGCCGGGGGACACAGAACAGACCATGCACATCTCATGCCGTCTGTGAAAGTGACGTGGCCTCCCCAGGTGCAGGGTTACTCCACCTTCTGTCCCTCAGTGGCCGGGTGAGTAGGGGATCAGTGCTCCTGCAGACGAGGCTCAGACGGACGACAGCCAGGAAGGCTGCGGATCTGCTCAGCACTGGTGCTGTCTGTGCTGCACGCCCCGAACGGACCTCAGCTCCGTCCCGCCCTCACTTCATCAGCTACTACTCTGTGCTGTCCTTTCACAAGATGCTTCCCCAGGAACTCCATCCCCACTGGCCCCTGGAGCCACGTCCTCTGTGGGAGCCCAGAACTCCAACCACCCAAGCTTCTCCTGTATGTGTGCATGACCTGGGCACAGCCCCGTGGGAGGGGTCTCCACGGACAGAGCCAGCCCAGGTGACAGGGGGCCGTGGGTCCTGCCAAAGTGTCCATGGGGCATCTTTTAGGGCCTGAGTGACAGAGGGACTTTGACGTTAGGATGAAGGGAGGGAAGGGAAGGAAATGACCCACGCATGTCTGCCCACAACACGACCTGAAAGCTAGGTCCCAAGTCTGCGCATCTCCACCACGTATTTTGTAAAGGTTTTCATTCCGACTCCTGGTGGCCAGAATACAGTGCAGGTGTGGTGGAGGTGGGGAGAAGTGGGACCTCCCCACCCCGGGCAGAACCAGCCTGCCCTCTGCTTTAACCCATCCCTGGCTTCTGGAAGGACAAAGCTGCAAATCCTCAGCCTGACAAACCCTTGGGCCTGCAGGGTTCGCACAAAGGTGCGCAAGGAGCAGTCTGGACGGGCTGATTTCCACTCTTCTCCACGCCCCAGCTCCTCTTGTGGGGGCCTCCTCCTTCGGCCGCAGCCAATGGGACCCAGAACCTTCTGACTGGGTGTGCTGTGGGCTCAGGACTTAGAGCACAGCCACTGTGAACTCTCATAGAGTCCGTCTGTTCACTTGTTATTGGCCTGAACTACATTGTGCTAATTAAATTAACTCACTAACTCATTCATCAGGTGCTTATTCAAGTGCGTCCTTGTCGCTGGGTACTGTCTCAGCACAGGAAGTAGGACGTGAGCCCTGCCCTAATGGGATCACTTAGATGCTGTATGTTGGCACTCAATAGTACTTTCATTTTTATCTTTTTTACTGTTTATTTATTTTTGAGAGACAGAGCGTGAGCCGGGTAGGGTCAGAGGGAGAGGGAGACACAGAATCCAAAGCAGGCTCCAGACTCTGAGCTGTCAGCACGGAGCCTGACGCGGGGCTCGAACCCACGAACAATGAGATCATGACCTGAGCCGAAGTCGGATGTTCAACCGACTGAGCCACCCAGGCGCCCCAGGACTTTCACTCATTTAAAGTTCTCACTTTTGTTTGTCAAAATTATGTTTCTAGCTAAGTTATTTCCTACGCAAATTTTACAAACATGAATATTTTTTATTTAAAAAAGACAGATTTTCACAACTTCTAGCTCTTATTACTTTGATTTTTCTTGTGTGGTTTTCAGTTCTAAAATGCCGTATCTCCCCCTGTTACATTTTAGAAAATGAATTTTTTTCAGGAAAGTTTAACACTTCTGCTACTTTGTAGATGGCAACCTACTGTATCAGGCAAGCCTGTGACTGTTGTCCCGGGGTTTGTCCTTGTGGGTTTTCTCCTTCTGGCCAGACCGGGAGGAGACGTTCCGGAGGGATTTCCCCAGGTAATTAATGAACCCCCTGTTGTCTGGGCTTCGTCTGAGGAGGGGACCCCGCAGTTTTGTCGGTCAGGCACCCATGGCCAGGCAGCTGACCCGGGTCCCCGCCACCCTTCCCAGGACTTGTTTGGATTAAAGCACGGCCTGTATCCCCACCTTCTTCCCCACAGGGGGCCGGACTGGCGGCGAGGTCACCAGCTTTTGCCCCTCATAGTGCACCTGCCTGTAGACCTGCTCTTCGGCCCGAACCCGGCCCTGTGCCCGAGGCCAGTTTGATTTTGGAGTTCACCATGTGGTTCACCCTCTGACTGTTGGGTTTTCCCATCTCTGAATGTGCAGTCGGGGGAAGACTTCACAGGAGAGTGTCTTGTCTGGCGGGGGGAGCCACCTCACGCTATGGCTTGCCTTGGCGTTCTCATAGCGAGAACACTCACAAGAAACATTTCTCCCACTTGCTGGTGTCTGGTTTAATTATTTTATCTTTTCAGGGAACACTAGGTTCCAGGACATCATATGGCAGTGCAGTCTTTCAGGTCAAAAACAAAACGTCTCCAGTCATGATCAGGATAGGTTCCTCACTTTCCATGAATGGATGATGGTATTTAAGCAGCTTCTGAGTTTTGAAGAAAAGAAGAAGTGTTTGTGAAAGCCTCCTGATGTATGTCGATTATGCAGGAGGCTATCACTCGAAGGTTTTGGTTCCAGGAGACTGATGATAAGCCAGAGATCTCAGGAGCTGGAACACACATGTGGGTTGCTGGAGTCAGACACACACAGGCACTTTAAAGCGATTGCTCACATCCATTTTCCCTCAGTCATTCTGGCCACCGCAGTGTTGGCCGCGGACGGAAATGCACACATGCCATTGCCGTGCCATCGTGGGGAGCGGCAGAGCAAGACGGCCCCGGACGGGCAGCAGAGGGCACAGGCCCGGCTCTCAGCCAGCTGGGCCGCGTGACTGGTATTCGAGCACAGTGCAGCCCCCGGGCGTCCTCAACATGAAGCTCGACCTTGTTTCCTTCGACTTAGATGATTCTAAATGACCCACACTGAGTTGATAACCTAAAAGTACATGGGACATAATTTAAGCTTACCTTGTAAGTATGGTGGTGGCATTCTTCAGGACACTTGCTGTGCAAAGTGACTGAATTCCTGGTCCAGGGACGTCTGCAGCTGCTGGCTCCCAGGCTTGTGTCCGTTCACCTGACAGACCTCCGCTGTCTGCCATGCGGGGCTGGGGCGCCAGGTCGGGTATGGAGTATGTGTCTGCGGTGGGCCGGTTACGGGGCACCCGTCTCGAGGGACGCGCTGGTGCAGGAGACATTCCTCGGCCGTGTGGGGTCAGAGTTGCAGTCGGAATACCACAGTGGCCCCGGGTCAGGGAGACCCAGTGGACCCTGAGCTATGTGGAAGGCTGATTGGGAACCAGGTTTTCCAGAAATCTAGGGGGACGGGACAACGTGAGGAAGAAGTGCATTCTCGAGGTGGGGGGGGGGGTGCGGACTCTCCACACATCAGGGCGACCCGGTGCGCTGTCCCCTTTCCTCCAGGTGCGCAGCCGGCGGGAGGGCCCTCGTGGGTGAGGGGCGGGACGCTGGGCTGTGGCCGCTCGCAGGAGGTGGCGCTCAGAGCCCTGCTGCCCACCCACCCTTGTTGTGGGGACAAGTACATCAATGTCTCTCTTTTCCCTGGGAACAGAAATTGCATTGTTTTCTCCACGGAGTAGCCAGATAACAGTAGACAGTTCAGATTAAAGCACAAAAATAAATTCATGAACTCAATCAAGGCCCCCCCTCACCCCCCGCATATAACCTGCTCGACACCTCCTTCCTGTAGGTCTCAGAGAATCTGTTTTGTTGACTATGGAAATTTCTGTAATGACACTTAGGCCACGGGCCATAAATTACTTACTGGCAACCTAGGATGAGCATGGAAATGATTTCGCGTCCTTGACTTTTTTAAACTGCAGAAGCAGAGTGAGGCGCAGCCCTGGCGTGTCGAGACAGACCCAGGCATGCGTGTGCATGTGGGGCGTGGCTTCTGCGAGTCTCTGTGGCACGTCTCCCCAGAGACCTGGGTGAACAGCAACAGCTGGAAAACTCGCATTAGCGTTGTATCTGGGGGCAAAAACGGGCTTCACTTACAGAAGAAAAGTCTATTATCAAACTTAATTTGATCACCTGATGTCCTCATGGCAATAACAGTGGCATGTCACGTGTCACTTAGGCTCCCGTAAAGAGCGGGGACTTGATAGTCTGGTTGTGAGTCCCTCAGTGCAGGGGTGAGGGGGGACAGAGAGATCTAGACGGTGCTGGTAGCACATCCATCCCTGTGTTTTGCCGTGACTTCGTTTTGTCAAGCTCTCGGAGACCGTGTGTGTGGCTAAAGCTGGGCACCTTTGAGAACCTGGCACTGGGTCCACCTTGAGGTAGTGCTGAACGGTATGTGCCGTTCTCCCCGGATTTTGTGCTGACGGGAGCCGGGAATTACAGTCATTGAGTGTGTGGTGGCCTGTGAGGCACGTGGACTTCGGGTGTAGACAAGCTTAGCCTCAGACCATGTTTCCAGCCTTTATCCCTGCAAACACGGCATCCACGCGGGCTATCGTGCAGGCGTGGGCGTGTGGCGGGCTCCCGCCGGGACAGCTGTGAGTGGGGCCGTGTGGGAGAGCCCACCAGGACACATCACCCCAGGGGAGCTGGTTTCAGCGTGTCTTCCGGACTGCGAGCTGTGAGGTCACACTCTGCACATCTGCTCCGAGTATTTAAGGCGCAGAAGGACGGATGAAGCGATAAGCCATTCTAGCTGGAAGGGATGGTTCTCCGAGATGCTGCCCTCCCAGGGTCCTCGTGAAGGTAACCAGTTTAGTGACATAATCAGAGCTCAGACCCCATAAAACTCTGTGTCCCTTCTGGTTCCTCTGGGGCTGCTTCGAGGGGCTGGAAGCTGAGAGTAGTAGGGACACATGGCCTGGAGGTGTCTGTGATGCCTACGTGCAGAGCAGGACAGAAAGTGGGGTGTGTGACAGTCACCCCAGTCCCGTTCGGGCTCCCTGAGCTGGGATGGATATGGTGGCCACGTTCACCCACATCCTTATGAGATACCAGGGGCAGGAAGACCAGACGCGACTCAGAACCACATGCGGCCAAGCATCTCCAAAGCTGACCAGCAGGGCAGCACCTTGTGGGTTCTTGGACCTACTCGCAGGTCAGGTTCACACACGTGGTGGACAGGCTGTAGAAACGAGGAGGAGTCAGCCCTGGAGGCTATGCTGACCTTGTATTAACGGTTTTATAATTTTACTTTCCAAGGCGTATAGCAATATAGTCAACCTAGTCTGATGACCTAGTTGTATGTAAATAGTATGTAATTACATGTGGGATTATATCACATATAATCTATATAATACTCTAATACATAATCACATATGATTACATATAAATAATTACATCTGTGTTGATGAAAAACAAACCTTTTAGAATTTCTAAAAGGACAGAAGGGACTTCCTTCTGAGCCCATCAGGACAGCTGCCCAGAAGGAAACCGTCACAAGGAGGAGAGTGCTTCAGAAAGGGAATAATTGGTGTAGGGTGATACGGTTTTTTCCATAAAAGGTTAAAAATCATTACACAAAGGATGTTTTGGAAAGTTGCAGTCCTTCCATTTCTAGTATTTGCAGGACTGTATCCTTTAATCTTACGGACCCTGGGAAATGTCTTCCTTTTTCTTATCTTTTGTGTTCAGAATGCTCCATTTTGGTTATTTTCTTTAACAAAGGGGATGCGCAGTATGTGCTCAGGGCACCAATGGAGCCCGTGCCTGGACGTTTTGCCGAGTCATGTTGACCTTGGTAAATGTTGGAGTTTGGCTTCCGTGGGAGCCCAGGAGCAGGGCCCACAAACATTGGAGCATTGAAAATGTCCTTTATCATCTGGTACCTATATGTATATCTATTTTGTCTAAACGCCCCAGTCCTGTGAGTGATCTTTGCTCAGTGAGTTAAGATTTTGAATGGGTGCATTTAGATCTTCTCCCCTAGCTCAGCTGTTTGGATGCCTTGTGTCCCACGAATGCACTTTAGTTTGGATCCTTTGCCAAAGCCACATATTTATTTATCTGTTCTCCGTATGTTACTGGAGTATTTTTTGCTCCGGGGAGGAATTACATCGGCAAACCTCAGTGTTTTATCAGGTCCAGATAGAGAAATACGTGGTCTCCTGGCCAAGCTGTACCATCTGTCGCCAGGAGGCAGCCTCACTCTCCCCCGACATCCATGCAAACCGAAGTCCGTGCCTGTGGCCATGCACTTCTGGACGCAGGATGGCAATGTCAAATATTGGCAGTTTATTGGCAAATATTGGCTTTGTTTCTTTGTGCCTTTCCTCCTGGCCAACGTTTATTTCCATTACATTTAAGTCTCAAACAGAGAAAACGGATAAAGCCCTTAGAGGCTTACCTGATGCTTCGGTGATTTGCATCTTGAAGGGAAATGTCTGTATGTGAGGGGCTGTGGTTATGGTTTGGGGCCCGGGCATCTCATCACAGGGCACGTGGGCCAAATGCCAGTGAAGGGACCAGCGAATATCAGCATCGAGGGTGCTTACCGAAGTAGGGATCCAGGGCCTCACTGGAGAGGATCGTGAACCCCAGAGGGGCCGCTCGAAGGCGACAAAAGGTGAATTTTGGGGAGATGGTTTGCCCAGGAGCGCGTGCCCAGGTGATTTCTCAGAGGTAATTCACAGAGTTGCCACTTCCTGGCATTTGCCGTCAAGGACTGTGATCACCCTTTTCCCATTAGGACAACCCTGCCCGTCCCTAGAGCAGCTGGTGGCCTGCAGAGGGTGAGCCTCCATCAGGTCGAGTGGATTCACAGGCAGATGCCCATTCACTTTGCCTTTGTGCCATTGCTTTGGTGTGGAAACCCTTCCTGACATAGCCAGACGTGCAGACCAGTTAGTGGTGGGGTTAGACCAGAACAGCGTGGGGTTTCGTGTGGCATTTAGAGACAGACAAACACTTATGTAGGCTTGGGCATTGCCTTTGTTCTTCTCCAGGTAGAGTTTTAAGGACCGTGTCATTTGCCCTGATTCTAAACACGAATTAAGTTGCCATCCAACTTCTAAATCCGCCTCAAATCGTTTTGGGGAAAGGTACAAAATGGGACACTTTGCAACTTCAGGCTTGTGAGTTTTCTCCACTGTGACCAAGAATCCTATTGTGACCCTGCTTTGTTAATTCTGGGAAAGACCCTGGGTCACTGTGTACCCTCGTCAGCACTTGGTCCTTGGCTACAAGAGAAACAGGAAGTTCCCCGCTTGCCCAGCCCTCCAGAGTCCCCTGGGACTGCTCTTTATATTAGGAGGGGTGGTCTGCGCTGCCTGAGCCAGCCTCTGCTCCTGCAGACACGCCTGCCTGCCTGCCTTATGTCTCCGTTTCACCTGCCGGATGTCCCTATAGATTTATTCTGAGCCTCTGAATAAAACTGCCAGTTTATGTCAGGACTTAAGCTTAACACACACATGCTTAAACTGGTTCTAAAAAGAAATATCAGGTGACTTTTCTATACCTTGGTATTGTGCCAAAGAGCCTAGAGTGTTTTATTATACTTAATTTCTTTTAATTCCCTGAATGACCAAAGAAAGCAAAAGGCAATGCATATCCTTGTTGCCGTGATCACTTAATATTTCAGAGAAGGTACACCCAGCGTCAGGATGGGAACCCAGCTTTCCAGAGAGATCCTCTCCTGCCAGGCCTCGTGGAGCACGCAACACCTGAGGGAATACGTCAATTGGTAGCTCCGGCGAGAAGACATGGCCTGTTGTTTCCAAGGACTCCACAGCGCATTCCTCACACCTTCCCCTGATTCTAAACAAGATTCTGCAAGTCTCGGTCCTGCATAGGAGTCCCCTGACAGAATGAGTTCTGCACCTTTACTATCCTATCAATATTCATTTGGTATTATTAATATTAAAAATATATTTTCTCCTTAATTCAGGAAGGTGAAATAAATACAGTATTGTGTAATTAACTCTCCAAGGTGCTTATGCAGGATCGCCTTCAATAATTCTGCTTTCCTGTGTCTCTTGCAGTCAGAGTTTGCTTTACTAAAACAAATGAAATGGTACCAGAATGCCAATTACTACGTTAGCATACACTTAGGCAGTTGTAATAGTTTTATGCAATGTAAGTGTGCGTATGAAATTTTCTCAGCTGAATGCAAAAAGTATTTTTGGGTCTGTAGCATGCCCTTAAATGTGCACCCTGCGATCGCCAAGAATAAAGAGGCTAAGGATCCCTCCACGTGCAATTCTGGCTGTCGCGCACACATCATTATGTGAAAACAGTGACTGGTGGATGGAAAATTGAAGCATCCCCTTAGAAATACAGATTGGATTCTTGTTTGAGGAAATGCAACTACAGTATTTGGTGTTTGTTACTATCCAGTTAAAGTGAAAACAGGGGCACCTGGGTGGCTCAGTCGGTTGAGGGCCCGACTTCGGCTCCTGTCATGATCTCGCGGTTTGTGAGTTCGAGCCCCGCGGCGGGCTCTGTGCTGACAGCTAGGAGCCTGGAGCCTGCTTCAGATTCTGTGTCTCCCTCTCTCTCTTCCCCTCTCCTGCTTGTGCTCTGTCTGTCTCTCTCTCTCTCTCTCTCTCTCTCTCTCTCTCTCTCTCTCTCAAAAATAAATAATGAACATTAAGAAAAAAAAAAGTGAAAACATCACGGAGCGCCTAGTAGCTCAGTCGGTTAAGTGCCCGACTCGACTCCGGTCATGATGTCATCATGGTTTGTGAGATTGAGCTCCGTGTCGGGCTCTGTGCTGACCGTGCCGAGCCCACTTGGGATTCTCTCTCTCCCTTTTACCTCTCTGTCCATCTTGCGCTCATGCACTCTCTCAAAATAAAAGTGAAAAATCACGTCGCTTGTTTGGATTTGAATGGAGAAATACTCAAAAAGGGTTATTGAGTATTGAGATTATATTCCTATCAGTTCCATAAGTTGAATAATCAAATCAAAACAGATATGTCTTCCCAGTGACATAAATGTCCTTCATTGTTCCCAAACTCATGAGGACAGAAATTAAGATTCATTTCTCTTGTAAAGCCAAATGTGCTCTGTTTAGTGGTATGTAGTTTCATCCAGTAAAGTGCCCAGATACTGGCTGTGCTTGTGCCCACAACACACACACTAGTCATGGTGCCAAGCTTGCCTACGCTCCAGAAACCCCCGCGTGGGCCTTCTGGTCACCGCGGATGAGCCGGCTGTGATTTCCCCAAGCGAGCCTGCACTTAGCGCAGGTGCATGCGTGAGGCGTCCTACTGCTGTTTTCGTGGTCTGCAGTGAGACGAATGAAAGCTACATCACATCGCCCGGTCCCGAGGATGCAGGGTGCGAAAACACCCACGTTGAAGGGAGAAAGCCCGTTGCTTCCATGAAGACGGGCCGCAGCTCTGGAAAGCGCGTCCTCAGCAGGAGGCTGCTGATGGGTCGTGGCCGGAGCGCCATGGGCTGATGTGGAGGGACTGTGGCCACTCGGTTCTGCCTCCTCCTGGCCGCGTGGTGGCCCATGACTCTGGTACTTCCTGTGCAACCCAGAGCGTATTTCTCCTGCTCCTTGTTTGCGACGAGTTGATAGAAGTTCATGTTTTGGGTGAATGTAGATACTGTGGAATAATGTGGCTGAAGGACAGGAGGGAGTTTCATGGCTGCAAGCTCATGAATGCATCCTGGAGGCCGGGGGTGGGGGAGGGGAGAGTCATCCCCCTGCTGGGTTGTGCTGGGCGAGGAGCTGATCTTCAGAAGCATTTCTGTGTGGCACTCTGCACGTGCAATGCTAGGTTATGTGTCCTTAGTGCCTTGCTCACATAGGTGACCTCCCACGGTCCTGTCCCATGTACCGTGTAAACGTGTGCGAATCCCCCTGTTCTGGATACAAATGTGCAAGAAGGGCACCTGACATTAGTCCCTTGAGGTCCCCTGATTGTTTGTGGCAAATAGAACGGAGCATCCTCCTCACACACACAGCATCGTTTAGACCGCTGAGCTCCTGGACGCTGAATTGTGCAGGAGGCTGCCATTGCCCTCGCTTCATGGCGGTTGCTTGGCAGGGTGGGCATTTCCCCCTCCCTACAGGCCACTGGTGTCTTGCTGCCACACAAGGCAGAGCTCAAGGGGGAACGGAGCGGTGCTGTGCAGGTCACAACACCACACCAGCCGCCTCCAGCCAGGCTGGCCTTCTGCCCGGCGGGAAGGGAGTAACACTGTGGGGGAGGGGCCGGGCTGGGAGGCGGGCACTTAGAGCGCATGGCATCGGCTCCCGCTCACTGGCTGGCCTTCCTGAACCAGCTCACCGGTGATGCTGGGGGAGAGCAGCCGGGGAAGCAGGTATTTGAGGGCCAGCTAGGACAATGTGAGAGGACTGTTGTCTATAGGACACAGTCCTTGCTCTCAGAGGCTTCTGGTTGCTTAGGCAGCTGCCCGTTGCACAACCATGTGTGTCGGATGCTGGCTCTGCATGGGTGCTGAGAGAGGAAAACAAGGCTTTGACCCGGATCTGAGAGCTGGTGTGCAGGAAGATGGCAGCAGACAAGTCATTACTGTAGAGCCGACTGTTTATGAGAATGGACGTGTCTGCTGAGTTCTCTGAGCCGTAGAGTAGCATGCGAGTCGGAGTTCTCCAGAGAAACAGAGCCATAGGGCGTGCAAGTGTATATATTTAGAAGGAGGTTTATTATAAGGGCTTGGCTCACACGATTATGGAGGGAGGCAGCTCCAAGATCTGCAAGGTGAGTTACCAAGCTGGAGCCCCAAGACAGCCGATGGTGCAGTGTCAGTCTGAAGGCTGGTGGGCAGGGCAAATTCTCTCTTACTGGAGAGAGGCTCAGCCTTTTGGTGCTTTTCAGGCCTTCATCTGATTGGATGCGGCCCACCCATGTTAGGAAGGACAGTCTGCTTTGCGCAGTCTACCTATCCGATGTTAATGTAAAAACACCATCACAGACACACCCACTGGGTGTTTTATCACATGTCTGGGTTCCCCGTGCCTCAGTTGAGTTGACAATTCAGTTAACCATCAGGAAGGAAGACTGAAGACCTTGTCCTATAGACAAGCTGGACCCCAAAGATAAACAGGTCTTATATGCCCAGTCTCCAGATGCTCTGGCCAGGTGATGATTGCTGAGGAGGTTTGGTGGACGGGCTAGGCATGAATGAAGAGAAGTTCAGGTTTCTGGTTTGGTTCTAGAAATGTCTAACAGCGTTACTAATACAGGGTGCACTTTGGCGTAGCCCCAAATTAAAGTGTGCTGAGTTGAAATCCAGAAACACCATGGTGCTTTAGTATTTAGCCACATGACATCCCCACACGTATAAATGTGGCTGTGTCATGTGATGTGACCACAGTCCATCACAGTCCTTAGGATACACCTGATCATTGTCCAAACCCACGCCAGTTCCCCGAGCTCCTGACCCAGCTCGTCCCAGGTAACCAACCTGCAGGCCTCCTGTAGATGTTCTCAGGTCATTTGTCTTATTATTTTGGGGAAAAAGACATTTTGGGGACACTTTGTATATATGAGACAGTATTTTTTTTATTTTTATTTATTTTTATTTTTTTTATTTTTTTAATGTTTTTTATTTATTTTTGGGACAGAGAGAGACAGAGCATGAACGGGGGAGGGGCAGAGAGAGAGGGAGACACAGAATCGGAAACAGGCTCCAGGCTCCGAGCCGTCAGCCCAGAGCCTGACGCGGGGCTCGAACTCACGGACCGCGAGATCGTGACCTGGCTGAAGTCGGACGCTTAACCGACTGCGCCACCCAGGCGCCCCAGTATTTTGTTTTTAAAGAAATTTTAAGAAATGTTTCAGGGTCAAGTTCCTATCTTCATGGATCTTACAGTCTGGTTGGGAAAAGTAATGTGTATAATATTAGAAGCCGAGTAAGATGGAAATCAGTGATCCCAGCCACGGAGCATGTGATGTGCTTTCAGTGTGTGCCAGAGACAGAGACAATTTCAGTCCCAAGAGCAGTGACCCTGGGCAGGGTGGAAGGGGAGAGTGGGTTTCACAGACTGGTGGGAACAGCGTTAGCAAAGTAGGAAAGGTCATGGCTCAGGAACGTTTGGGATCAGTGAGTGCACAGGTGCAGGACTTCTCTGGTGCACCTGCCAGGGTGCAACTGTAGAGAAACGGAGCTCACCGTGGCCATGGTGCAAGGAACCTGGGCTCCGCCCGGGGCAGGGGCAGTGGTGCTACAGGGAGCGTTCAGGCTTGATGTCCTTGAAGAGACAAGTGGAGATGGGGGCAGACGCGGCGTCTGTGGTGGACGCAGAAGAGCGCTGGCTGAGTGGCTGTGGTCTGGGGACCCAGCAAGGAGCACCTGGTAGGGCAGTGGCTGTGGGGCTTAGGCCGGGGGGGCTCCCCAGTGCGAAAGCCACACAAGATGTGGGGTTTCAGCAGAGCAGGGGCTCCAGAGCCGTCTTAATTCACAGATCAGAGAAAATAATTATAATGGCCAAGATGGCCAATTTGTAATCTGCCCAATGATTTATTTTTAGATCGCAGATTGGTTGGTGTTTGGTGTGTGTGTGCAAGTGTGTTTCCTGATGGGAACATTTGATCTAATTAGTGGACTCCACTGGTCTACACGGCACACTGCTGAAAACAGTTGTCGATGTTTATGCACCAGAACGGATTCCAAGTGCTAAAAATATACTTCTGATTTAGTGATGGCAGCAGCCTATGGAGGCAGAGGCCGCTGGTACCTTCCTGTTGTACACGAAACAGTGAACAACACGCAGGGAGGTGGCGGGGGGGGGGCATGCCGAGGGAGGGTTTGCAGCGAGGCCCTGGGCCCCCTGTGAGGTAGGAAGAGCAAATTGCACTCAGTCCCTGTTCACGCTATGGCATCGTTATTAACAGACGCACAGAACAGGGAACGTTTGCGAGCCTTCCAGGAGACAGGAGTCTTGGCCCTGCCATTTATTAGCTGTGTGACCTTGGGTGAATTTATTTCACGTCTCCGGGCCTTTACTTATTTACTCATAAAATAGAAATAAGAGCATCTAATTCATGCCACTTTGGTATTTTTCATGTCACTGTTATGTGGCGGGCATCGAACTGAAATGGAGTGTGTTTGCGTTTCGTTTGAAGCTGTGCCATCTCGCCATGCTGTCCAGGAGCCTGTGAGGCATGTATCACTCCTCAACCTAGAACTATACTAGAACGTGTACTTGAAAATTTAAATCTCAAGATAAGCTAGTGATGACATCATGTATTAAGATACGAGGCATTTGAGGTTCCTTCGTTCAAGACGGGAGACCCCGTGAAAATGGGCATGGCTGGCAGAGGTGGACGGCACGACGAATGTGAGCCCGAGTGTGAGAGCTCACGGGACGTCGTGCTGTCACGTCTCAGCTGGGCTCTCTCTCCCTTACCGCCCAGGGCTGTCTGAGCGGAGGCAGCTGTGTGGGACGCAGGACCAGATGGTGTGGCCGAGACCACTGCCCACTGGAGCCCACGGGACACGTGGGGAGAAGTGTCCCCCTCCGTCTGGGCAGTTGGTGGGGGGGATGTCGTGCATGAGCATTTTCTAGAGCAGGGTTGACTGAGTCTTGGAGAGTAAGTGAGGACTTTCCAGCTGGGCCCTAAGCTGGGGGTGGGCTGCACGGTCCTTGGAGGCAGTGAGAGGGGCTGAGCGGACATGGTATGGAAGGGACAGACAGCACGGTGCAGGAGCAGAGATGGCATGAGCGAAGTCTGGGAGAGAGGCACGGCCTCGTGACGCCACAGACACCCCACGGTGGTGAGTGCTGGCCAAGGTCCAGGCCCTGCTCCGTTTAGACACGTGCTCGTGCCGTTGCGGAAGTTGCCTACGTGGCCCCAAATCCTAGAGCCGAGCGTGGAAGAGGCAGACACAGACCCAGCCTCTTCCCTCTGAATCCAAACGCACTGGGCCTTTCCCTGTGCGCCAGAATCCCCCACAGGAGTTACGCGTGTCCCCCTCACATTACCAAGAGCCCTGTACGCTGTGGAAAGGAGGTAAACGTCTGTCTGGAGCCAGAGCAGAGCGAAGGGCTTGGCCCAGCGGGTCCTGAAGTGACTTGGTTCCCAGGAAAACACCAGGGCGCTGCTGTCCGTCATCACAGTGGTGGCTGCAGTTTGCCGAGCGCCTCCTGTGAGCCACACTCTGTCTGCTGTCCTCTTACTTCACGTGTCCTTACACAAAACTGCGAGAGGTGGCTTCCTGTGATGTGGTTCAGTTCAGGGGCCTCTGAGGCTCTATGTGCCAGACCACGGGTGCGGGTCAGTGAGTGCGCTGCTTTGTGAGATGCTTAGTTTCTCTCAGTGCCGTCATCCTGGGTCGTTCTCGGTGCCACGGCATTTCCAGTAACACTAGGTCTCCCGCAGACACGGGTGACTCCAGCGGTGCCACGAACGTAAGATCAAACGTTTCCATTAAACGCGAGCAGACAGGACACTTGAGTAGCTGTGAGAGTCTTTTGATATAGAGGTTGTTTGATCGTGAGGGGAAGGAACATCCCGATGTCTGTCGGTCACTTACTGGATCCCTATTTCAATAGAATAGGATGGTGGAAACAAAACACCAAACCACAGGGAAAAGCAGTAGAATACAAGATTCATGGGAGAAAAATCAGCAACTAGCTCATGAGGAAATGCCATGAGACCCAGTGCATAGTTTAAATAGTCACAGACAGGCTCAAGCCAGCCATGGACAGTGCTCCGGAACCAGACAGCACGGAGTCCTGGCTCCATCTGGACCTGCCCTCAACCATGTCCCCCAGATGCGGGTCCCCAGCACTTCCTTTCCCATTTCCCTGTGCTGACGAGGGTCTGGCGGCTGAGCGCCGGGACCCTGGAGACCACCTTCTGGGGTCAAGTCCTGCCGTGGCCACTTCTCAGCTGGGTGACCTCCCGGACCACTGCCCTCCATGACTCAGTGTCTGCATCTGTCAGATGGAAGGTTTGGTGAGGGCACGTTGGCAGGGCTGGTGTCAAGATTAAAATGGATCGATATGTCCGAGGCATTGAGGGCAGTGCCTGACCACGGAGCACGTGGCATGGCGATTATTCACACGGGTTCCATGATGTCAGAGCATGTGGAAAATATGGGGGCTCTTGGAATAGCAAACGTAGCTCCTTGTTATTATCACAATCTGCAGTGGCAGAAGTGTGACCACGTCAAGAAGGAGTTTTGGGGTGCTTCTCCATCACCTTTTTGTGCGCGCGGTCATGCTCTCGGCCACACGCACTGTAACCAGTATGTGGGCCTTAGAGCAGCGCCCACAGACTTAGCTGTTGGAGCCTCACAATAACCCTGAGGGAGAAGGAAAGTCCCGGGGGAATTGCTGTGAGCATGTCTGCAGGGCAGTTTTGAAAGTCGTCCCCTGCACTGGCCCTAAGGGGTCGACGTCGTCTTGGAGGTCCTCTGAGGAGCAAGCCGCAGGGTCCCCGGACTGCACTTGATCCCAGTCTTCCTGTGATGTTGGACGTGACTCCTCCTCCAGCCTCCACGCCTGCCTGCAGCACCCACCCCGCGGCCCGCGGCCCAGCATCTTAGAGGTTTGCCCCAGATACCGCGTGGTACTCGAGAGACGTCGTGTGTCTTCCTTTCATTCTCACCCTGTTCCCAAATCAAACAGAGCAAGCTCAGGCCACAGTCAAGGAAACAGGGGTGGGTTTTGGGGGGCCGTGGTCTCGGCGTGCAAGGCAGTTATTCTCAGCAGCTCTGTCAAGATGCAGCCGCAGGGGTAGCTCTTTAGTAACTTTGAAGATGCCATCGTGTCACCAGAATAGCACGGGCCACATGGTAACTGCGTGTAAAACGGGGACGATAATAACAGCATTGGAGCCCTCGTGAAATTTCACAGCACCTCCCAACAGGCCCAGTGACTCACCCTACAAGCAAGCCCGAGGGAGTTAAGTATACGTTGCTTCCCCGTTTGGCAAGCAGTTGGGCCATAATTTGTTGGTACGGTGTCTGAGCCGTCAGCGTTGGGAAGGACATTTCCGTGTCGTGCAGTGAAGAAAGGCCTGGGGGTGTCCCCTGCCACGTCGTCAGGATGGGACCTCCTTCGGAACCACTAACTTGTCACTCCAAACGGTTAACGAAATAACAGACCTCCAAGGATAGATGGCACCAAATGTGCTCAGTCACACAGATAGTCTTCTGTGGGTCACGTGTCAAGGTATTTTCAACTCCGTGAATTCATTTCACGCAGAATTCGAACCTGAGCAGAAGTTTCTGCCAGCGTTAAGCGAGGATGGCACGCACAAGCGTTTGGACACCCAACAGCCTGTGGTGGGGACTGGAACTCCCAAGGTGGGGACAGGTAAGACAGGCCCGTAGCTAGGAGTCAACATGGGAACGTTTACCCAGGACGGTCAGCGTATCAGAGACTGGGGGAAGGGGACGATTCGTCCCAGAGCCCCAGCGGGCACCTCACAGTTTCTGACCTCGTTCCGCACGTAGACGACGTCACGTCCCGCTCATTTGCGCTCATTCACCGCAATCTGCAGCCATTAGAAAAAGACCAGCGGAAGCTTTTACCACCAGTAATGAAGAAACGGTGGTTGTGGTCATTCAGGCACGTGTGGTGATGCCGTGTGATGGCGCCGTGCCTGGCAGTCTGGGCGTGCAAACGACGGGACAGACCTCCCTCCACGGTTTGTGGCCGCGGCCAACTTCGCTGCCGTGCAAGGATGCTCCCACGTGCTGTGTCAGGCAGGTGTTTGCGACACAGCTGCCCGGATGCTTCTGGGATGCAGAGCGGCCGGACTCCCCCCCCCCCCTGCAGGGCGTCATCGCGTGCCTGTGCTTAGGGGTGCTGGCCAGGCCGCCTGCCCGCCCATCCTGGAGCCGGAGCATCTTTGTCTGTGAAACGGGATGGTGGTTGACAGCAGTATTACTGTGTGATGGGGTCTAAGGAGTGAAAATGGGAACTGGGCGAGATGGCGCAGGGCCTGGCTCAGTGCCCACACCTTGTGTGATAAACGTCCTCCCTTACGAGTGGGAAGGAGCATCTTGACTCTTCCTGGATGCTTCCTCTCAGGTGGATAGGAGCAGCGGCCACAGAGCAAGGGACTGTGGGTGGCAAAAACTGCAGACAAGAGAGACTGGAAATAATCGCAGGGAGGGGTTGTCATCTGTCCCACCCTGCCAGCTGCTTTTTTCAAGGCGAGAGGATTGGGATCCTGAAACGGAGTCTAGAGTCTGAGTGGTTGCTTCAGATGATGTAGGCAATGCTATTTGTTGGTCCTTGGCATAGAACTAACATTTTAGGGTTCAGGATTTACACTTTTAATAATCTAGAGGCAACTTAAAAATCCCACAAGCTCTTTTCCGGTCTGACTTGATGAGGTGAGGGGACCATTGTGACCAAGCGACAAACCCCTTCGGGACCCGTGTCCAACAGGGAGACAGACATGTAAGGAGAGGAGCCAGAATGTCATGCAGCCTGAGGGCAGGGGACAGATGGAGGCTGTAGGTGCAAGGTCAAGGCCATCTGCCTGGGCTTTGAATGGTGAGTGGCTAACCAGAAGGCAGCGGAGCATGTGCGGAGGCAGGGAGATGGGCAGAGTGGGGCCGGGGCTAGCATTTTCCAGAAGGTCCTCCAGATCCCGCCCCGGGCCTCCTTCCTCTGTGCAGGAGACCACGTGTGTCACAGTGCCCTGCTGCTGGCCGCTGGTGTGGCTGTGTTGAGAAGGACACATCCCAGAGCTCACGGGGGCTCTGTCTGGTCTGCTCCGTGGGCCACAAACTCCTAGAGGCAGGTGCAGGGTCTTGTCCCAGTAGGTGCTGTTTTATCCTGCTAGAAACAAAATAGAACGACTTAGACCTATAATTTAGAATCCTGTGCTTCTCAAAGAATCCTCTTTTATAATTACGTTTGCCCTTTCTGGCTCCGGGCCACCCCTGTGAAGGGTGACTGTCCCGGAATTCACTCATTCTGTGCACGTGCTCACCTTGCACTTGGTGGTGATTTTCTGTTCTTGTTGCTGTGGGGTTGTCACCCGCCCAGACGTTAGGGCGTCCGTGGCTTCTGGTCTTGCGCCGCCCCACGTGCCGCACAAGGCTGTCCCTTCTCCGTGTACGGGGCCCTCCTGTGTCCTTACGTGGGGAAAGTTCCAGAGGTCTTTATCTGTGGAATTCCGCATCCCTCCCTCTCCTATTGGAGCCACGGTGGGGAGCGCCACCGTGTCGTGAACCAGCAAACCGCAGCCAGACGCGTGCACCTTGCTGGTACCTTTGGCAGGTGCCCACGGAAGCGTCAGCCATAGCACATGCATCGGAATGGTGAGGGCTGAAGAGAAGCGTTCACAGGGAAGACATCCCTCGCTCAGCCTGGGCTTTAGAGATGGGTCCACAGCCCATGGTTCTCCCTTTGCCTCTGCCTGTGAGGCACCCGTCCAAGTGAGCTTGCACAAAGCAGCAAGAGTGCACCTCAGATACGGTGTTTCTACCAAGTGTGAAGGCGGTAAAATGTATGTGATCACCTAGGGTTGAAGTATAGCATCAGAGCGTATGGATTTATTTATTTATTATATTGATATATGTGGATTTGTATCATTAATAAAAAACATTGTGAAGTGTTTTTTAAAGGGAAGCCTTAATAAATCCTAGGGCTGCCTGGCATATAAGGACAGAAAGCTTGCTTTTTTTTTTTTTTTTAAGTATCCCACTAAGAAAAATGCTTTCTACCTACCTGAGTCATACAGTACCTTCTTAAGAAATAATTCTTTTTCTTATTGAGGTACAATTGATATATAGAATTATACTAATTTCAGGCATGCCACAGAATGATTCGCTATTTGTATGTGTTACAAAACAGTGTCCACAGTAAACCTGGTTCACATCCATCACCACACATAGTCGCACATTGTTTTCTTGTGATGAGAACTTTTGAGATTGACTCTCTTCACCACTTTCAACTATGCAGTATGGTGGGATCAATAGAGTCACCTTACATCCCTAGGACTTGGCTTATTTTATAACTGATAGCAATCTCAAAAGAAATAACTCTTCTTAAGTCATTTCTAGAAAAACATTTGTAACATCTCTTCCAAAGGATTCGATTCTACTTTTCGATAGGCATCTTGTCAGATGTTAGAGGCGGGTGTGTTTTGCTTACATTTTAATTATGGGAGGTGCCCACGTCTGACCCTTCCTGCTATCCTGAGGACCGCCACATCAGGTTTGAAGGGACACGTGTCATTCAGTCAAAATGCTTCCAAATGAGTCCAATAGGCTCAGGGAAGCTTTTAGCATTTCTGATTCTCCCATAAAGCACAAGAATGTTTCATTCTAGCCTGATTAATATTTGCTTCCATTTCTGGACTTTTCCACCAGGCATCTGTGGGAGCATCAGCTAACCTGGTGTGAAGAAGCTCTCACAATAGGAGAAAGTTTGAAGGTGAGGCCCCGCCCTCGCCGTCTCATCATGACTGAGGCGTCGCTGCTGAGTAGGGGCCCTGTCACTTCTTCCTCTTCGTAACCGTTCTGTGCCGTTGGTCACCTTTTAGATAGTGGGTCTCAGCATTCCATTGTTGGTTTTGTAAATTATCTCAAATTCTTTCGTAACGGGCTCAGTTTCCTTGAGTGTGTGTGCACGTGCGTGCGATGCATCTGCACAGAGGACAGCGTGTGCACACGCACACACACATTTGCAGCGGTAGCTGTTTTCCCGATGGCATGACACTCCCCTCGTGGTGGTCCCTCAGCACACGCTTTTCGCCCAGACAGGCAGAAACATCTGCTTACAGTGGAGTGGATTTCCAGGGCTTGTCTCTGGTGCCAGAATGGGTGGACCTTTGGAGCACAGCCCTCTGTGCAGACTTTGATTTGAGTGGCAGAGGCAGGTTTTGGAAAGGGAAAGCAGTCTCGTGTTCTGGAGGTCGCAGAGGGTTGCTGTGAGTGCGTCCCTCCAGCAAAACCTCATCTCCCGGGCTGTGGGCCGAAGGGCAGAGTGGCAACCCGAGTGTGGTGGTTGGCTTCCAGACACAGCAGCAAGCACGGACCCGGCTTTCAGCACCTGGTGCTCTGAGTGTCACGGGGTGAAGGTGTTTCCTAGACGGAAAAGTGTCCCGTTCTCAATGACTTCTTCACGGGGCTGTGTTAGCTCTTACAAGTGGGCCATGAGCTGCTCCAGGCCGAGGGCTCTGGCTCCACTCCCCAAAAGCAACTGTCTTCATGGATTCACAATTTGACGAGAATAGTGAGTATTAGGAGAATATAAAACATGAAACGTAAGGGTGTCAGTGATGTGAGCAGAGGAAGAAAGGAGAGCAGGGAAGAGCAGGCCAGGGGAGAAAGGGAGCGTCTTCCTCTCCTATGATGTGCATCTCTGTCAGCTCGGCCGCCGTAGCAGAGACCCCGCATGGGTGGCTTAAATCCCAGACCTGCACCTGTCACGTCCTGGCAGTGGGAAGCCTGAGATCCGGGTGTGGGCCAGCCGGTTCCTCCTGAGGCCTCTTGGTGCCCTGCAGACATGGTGTGTCCTGTGTCCTCACGTGGTCGTCCCTCTGCCTTTCTGTGTCCTCACCTCCTCCTGTGGGGACAGCACAGTCGGGTTGGGGCCTCCCCAACGGCCCCCTTTTACCTTAATCCCGTTTAAAAGCCTTCCTTCCATCTAGTCACTTAGGGAGGTGCTAGGTTTAGGGCTCCAATGTAGGAATTTGAGGGACACGGCTCTGCCTCCCGACTTCTGTGAGGCTGGCCCTTTCCCCTGTGATTCCTCAGCTGTAAAAGTAGACCCCGAACGCCTCGTGCTGTGTTGTACTCCCCCTCTCCAGCCTGGACCGTGTCTTCTGCATCACGGAGCTTGACACAGATGGAGAATCTGTGTATGTCCTTGTGTGTGTAGAATCAGATTGGACGACCCTCGAATGCAGGAGGTACTGAGGGGCTGTGCAACAGCCCACGTGGCCAGTGACATCCCTGCGTGCTGGTCCCAGTGGACGGTGACACCCCTGCGTGACGGTCCAGGCGGATGATGACGTCCCTGCGTGGTGGTCCAGGTGGACGGTGACGTCCCTGCGTGATGGTCCGGGTGGACGGTGACGTCCCTGAATGGTGGTCCGGGTAGATGGTGACATCCCTGCGTGGTGGTCCAGGTGGACGGTGACGTCCCTGCGTGATGGTCCGGGTGGATGGTGACATCCCTGAATGGTGGTCCAGGCGGATGGTGACATCCCTGCGTGGTGGTCCAGGTGGACGGTGACGTCCCTGCATGATGGTCCAGGTGGACGGTGATGTCCCTGAATGGTGGTCCGGGTAGATGGTGACATCCCTGTGTGGTGGTCCATGTGTGGTGGTCCAGGTGGACGGTGACATCCCTGCGTGCTGGTCCCAGTGGACGGTGACACCCCTGTGTGACGGTCCAGGCGGATGATGACTTCCCTGCGTGGTGGTCCAGGTGGACGGTGACGTCCCTGCGTGATGGTCCGGGTGGACGGTGACGTCCCTGAATGGTGGTCCGGGTAGATGGTGACATCCCTGTGTGGTGGTCCAGGTGGACGGTGACGTCCCTGCGTGATGGTCCGGGTGGATGGTGACATCCCTGAATGGTGGTCCAGGTGGATGGTGACATCCCTGCGTGGTGGTCCAGGTGGACGGTGACGTCCCTGCATGATGGTCCGGGTGGATGGTGACATCCCTGAATGGTGGTCCAGGCGGACGGTGACATCCCTGCGTGGTGGTCCAGGTGGACAGTGACGTGCCTGCGTGATGGTCCGGGTGGATGGTGACATCCCTGAATGGTGGTCCAGGCGGATGGTGACATCCCTGCGTGCTGGTCCCAGTGGATGGTGACACCCCTGTGTGATGGTCCAGGCGGATGATGACATCCCTGCGTGACGGTCCAGGCAGATGGTGACATCCCTGCGTGGTGGTCCAGGTGGACGGTGACATCCCTGCGTGATGGTCCGGGTGGACGGTGACGTCCCTGAATGGTGGTCCGGGTAGATGGTGACATCCCTGTGTGGTGGTCCAGGTGGACGGTGACGTCCCTGCGTGATGGTCCGGGTGGATGGTGACATCCCTGAATGGTGGTCCAGGCGGATGGTGACATCCCTGCGTGCTGGTCCCAGTGGACGGTGACACCCTTGTGTGACGGTCCAGGCGGATGATGACATCCCTGCGTGACGGTCCAGGCAGATGGTGACATCCCTGCGTGGTGGTCCAGGTGGACGGTGACATCCCTGCGTGATGGTCCGGGTGGACGGTGACGTCCCTGAATGGTGGTCCGGGTAGATGGTGACATCCCTGTGTGGTGGTCCAGGTGGACGGTGACGTCCCTGCGTGATGGTCCGGGTGGATGGTGACATCCCTGAATGGTGGTCCGGGCGGATGGTGACATCCCTGCGTGGTGGTCCAGGTGGACGGTGACGTCCCTGCATGATGGTCCGGGTGGATGGTGACATCCCTGAATGGTGGTCCAGGCGGACGGTGACATCCCTGCGTGGTGGTCCAGGTGGACAGTGACATCCCTGCGTGATGGTCCGAGTGGATGGTGACATCCCTGAATGGTGGTCCAGGCGGATGGTGACATCCCTGCGTGGTGGTCCAGGCGGACGGTGACGTCCCTGCGTGGTGGTCCAGGCGGACGGTGACGTCCCTGCGTGGTGGTCCAGGCGGACGGTGACGTCCCTGCGTGACGGTCCAGGCGGACGGTGACGTCCCTGCGTGGTGGTCCAGGCGGACGGTGACATCCCTGCGTGGTGGTCCAGGCGGACGGTGACGTCCCTCCGTGGCGCCCAAGGGGGGGGCGGGCCGCTCACCTGATAGCGCTGAGTTTGCTGTTTGGCCAACACGGGCAGCGTCCCGGGGCGGGGGGATTTGCGGATGATGGAGCTGGAGGGCAGTAGACAGGGAGGCACAGAGGGGATGCGCATCTATGCCCTGGGGAGGAGGTGCCCCCCTGAGGTCATGCTGGAGAGTCCCCAGAGCGGGGGTGCTGACGGAAACACATGCGGCCACTTGCCCTTATGTCACATGCTGGGTAAACGTGAGCTTACGGGAAACAGGTGGCCGATGTGTCCTGGTGACAGGATGGTCGAACGCGGCATGCCCTTCCCCGGGGCTGACCTGTGCAGGCCACGCTCTGGAGACCACCCCCCCCCCCCCCACCGACGCCCGCGAGCCCCGGGCCTCTGCTCCAAGCTCTTTGCCCATGAAAGCCTCATGCCTCCAAGCCTTCCTGGGCTCCTCTGCTCCACCCAGGAGGTCTAAGGTCTCCTGAGGAAGGAGCCTGGGGTCTGGCAGAGGTCATGTGTCTCCCACCATCTGTGCCCTGTCCCCCTGCCACCCCCTTGGGGGAATTTCAGGCCCGTCTGCATACAGCAACCTCACATTCCTGAGGTTCCCAGCAGGGGCAGTTCTGGGGAGCAGTCCTGACAACCAGGGTGACCTGGGGACCCTGGGAGGCTGCCCTCTAGGGCAGAATCTCACCTCCCTCCGGTGTGGCCGCCCTGGAGACCGAGCCTGGGCTGCGGCTCACCTCCACGACCCCACAGTCTGCACTGGGTGTGGAGATGGAATTTAGAACCATTGCCGGGCTTTTGAGGCTCGTCGTGCTTGGATCTCGCGGCGCTGGATTTAACTCCAGGGCTGATTTCTAAGTCATGAGACATCTTGCCAAAAGACGAGTCTGGGGAGTTGATTTGTTCTCGATTGCAGGCACCTCCTTGATGAGCCCTCATCCCTCGGAAGGCCCCACTGGGGGGGCAGCTGCAGGGATGACAGAACCGTCTAGAACCCACTTCTGGGTGGGGCTCTGCCCATCCCCTCACGGACAACAAGCCGGCCTTGGGAAGAGCTCCAGAGCCCCCCTTGTGTTTGCGTGTGAGAGTCGCTGGGGCTGGAGAGGCAGGCATGCGGGTCAGGCGCTTCTCACCGTCGTGCGTGTCCTGAGCCCCGGAGCTGCTTAGCACGAGTCAGTGGACTGGGTTCCATGGGGCAACTGCACTCGTTTGCTGCTCTGCTGGTTTGATTGTTCTTCCTCTGACCCGGGGCAGAGAGCACCTGCTCTCGGTGCAGCTTGGCTCAGTAGGCAGCTGGAAGGGGTTTAACCTACGAATCCTTGTAACGTGCAGTCCGACCCGGAAACTCCAGAAGTTTCTCTTCCGGGTGTCTTTGACCAGCAGCGCCACCTCCTTCTAGGGGGAGGCCCAGGAGTGTGTGTGTGTGTGTGTGGGGGGGGGGTCCCAGGAACAGGCGCCTAGCAGGCTCCCGGTGACACTGGTCCACAGTCTGAGACGCGCTCGTCCAGGGAATGGCTGGAATTTCCGGAATTCTGGAACAGCTGAAGGATGGGAACACACAAACAAAACCACAAGCCTTCCAGCCGCGGGAGAAGTAGCTCCTGTACCCCAAGCCTGATGTGTTGTGTCTGAGAGTGAACCTGGTGGTGCTGAAGGTCAGGATGGACGGACAGATGGCCAGGACCACACGGGCGCTGGAGTGAGCCCGGGGGCTTCTGGGAGCACAGGGACCCCTGACGGGACTGTCTGAGAGCAGAGTGCCCACCTGCCATCCTCTGTCCAGGCAGGGTCCCAGAGGTGAGGTGGCCGGACCCTGGACTCTGCTTCGTATGTTGTTCAGCGGCTGGTCTGGGTGAGCTGCCAGGGCGGAAATGTGTCCCCAGAACCTCCACGAAGACACGGATGTCAGCTTTGGGAACGTGCATGCCTGGCTGTCTGTGTGCGTGTGTGCGTGTACATGCTCACACAGGCTGCACACGCACAAATTCGTGTACCTTCACATGGCGCATCTGGATGGGTTGACTTATTTTAGTGAGCACGTCCCCCATCCAACCCCGTGAACTGCCCATCACCCTGAAAGTGAAAAGGCTTTTTTTATAAGCGTCCAGTTTGTGGTCTGACTTAAAACCAGCCTGGGGACACTTCCTGTTGTTTTGAAGCGATGCCTGCAGCCTCAGTGCCGGGGCTCTAGGGACCTTGTGCCACCACACTCCGGAGGGTGGTGCCCTGACCTGGCCTGGGACACTCACGAGGGGCACAGCCGGCCAGTGGGAACAGAGGCTGGAGTGGTCAAGCTCTGCGTGCACTGCCTCAAGCCCTCAGCTCTGCCCCAGGATCCGCAAAGTCACACCTTGCGGCCAAGGTCACAGCCCGTGGGCGTGAAGCCCGGTTCGCTGGGTGGCCCAGAGCAGATGGGAAGGTTTGCTCTGCGAACAGAGACCCCGGGGGAGGTGGGAGCAGCAGCTGAGCCACTGAGGCCCCCTCCCCTCCCTTCTGCTCCCCTCCACTCATCCCAGGCCCTATGCCTTGTTCAGGAGGAGACAGCATCAGGCAGGATGGGGAGCTGGGGGAAGGGAGACTCAGGACTCGGACTCTGTGGTAGGGGTGGCACCTGTTCTCTGCTCAGGCTCGGTTTGGGCCAGAGCTATTGGGAGAAGAGATACGTGGGAGAGGGGGACGGGGCAAGAAGCCGGCTGGGGGGGTAGCACGCACTCCCGCACAGAGGCAGTGACATACCGTCTCCCACCGACTGGCTCCAGGCGAGGACGGGACTCCCGCCAGCCGTGAGTGGAGATGGGAGGGGTGCAGGTGCACAGGGCGGCCGCAGCCCCAGCCAGCAAGCGGCAGTCGGGGAGCTCCCCAGGAGCGAGTGAGGCAGTACCCCCCTGCAGCCCGTGCCCCTCGGGCGAGAACAGATGGCCGGCTGTGCACACGCAGTGCCATAGGCCCGGCAGCCCATCTACAGCCGGGATGAATCCTGCGCTTCTGGAGGCCAGGCGTCCGGGTTCAAGGCGCCAGCCGTGTGGTGTCTCGTGAGGTCTCTTCCTGGTTCACGAGGGCATCTTCTAGCTGTGTCCTCCTGTGGAGGAGGGGCAGGGATCCTGTGGGGTCCCCACCCTCATGACCACATCACCCTCAAGGGTCCACCACTTTCAGTACCATCACACTGGGGATGAGGGTTCAACCTAAGAGTTTTGGGGACACAGACCCGTGGTGCATGGCAGAGGTGCACAAGAGAGGACAAGTCACGGTAGGAAGGTGCACCCTGGTCCTCTCTCCAAAACCATGAGGCCGTGACCTTGCCAGTGAGAAGGACATGAGATTGAGGTGCAAAGTGCATCATACAAAACTGGGCTGCTCATCCCTGCAAGGGACCAGAAGGAGTAGTCGTCTAAGGGACCAGACAGAGCACAGGGGAAGGTGTGTCGGGAGGGAGGAAGATGGCTTCACGGCTGCCCCTGCCTGCCCTTCTCCTCCCCCACAGCCCTTCCAGGTCCCTACGGGGGCTCTCAGACCCATTGCTGTACTTCTAGGCTGTGCTTTCAAGGCCGAGCCTCCTGGACACACAGTCGTGTGGGAAAAGCACAGCCTGGTTACCGTTGAGTGTTGCGAAGTGATTTCACTGGAGGTCTGCCTTTTCTATCTGATTAATCCATTTATGGACGATTGATTGGCTTAAGTATGTATAAAAATTACTCTGCTGGCCACTGGGGCTCAACGGGGACCTTCGGTTCAGTTATTTGCAGGCAGTGTGAGCCCAGCTAAGGGAATGATGGGGACCCAGGGCGCAGGAACATGGAGCATGGAGGCAGTGTCTGCCGAGGCCTCAGGGTCACCCCTCAGCACACCAGTGTTGCCAAGGAATACGGTGGAAATAGCTGCAGAAAACGTCTGCTTCAACCACGTTTCAGACGGTTTTGCTGTTGCTATATTTTTATTTTGTCGCTTTAAATCTACAAATCCTGCTAATGGCCGTAGTTTTCCCCTTGGAGCATTCGTTGCTGCCACCACGGACGATCTCCGGGCCTGGACGCGGCATGAAGCCCTTTGTGTGGTTTCTCCTTTAATCCTCACTCCACCGCGATCCCTGTTTTCCCCTGAGAAAGGCGAGGCCCACAGGACACAGGCGGCTTACTGACTGCATGGGGCTGTCGGTGGCCAGAGCGCGTTTAGATCTATAGCTGATGCTCAGAGCAGATGGGGCCCGGGTTCCACATGGCGGCCACCGCAGTGCACATGACATCGCTGGGCTCGCTCTGACATCACATCTCCTGCTCTGACATCACAGCTCCTGCTGTGACATCACATCTCCTGCTCTGACATCAGGGCTCCTGCTGTGACATCACAGGCTCCTGCTGTGACATCAGGGCTCCTGCTGTGACATCATGGGTGGCGGTGGGCACGTCTGCCTCGCCCAGCACTCAGTACCTGTTCACCCCGTGTCCTTTCTTTGGAAGGTGAGGTACAGAAAAGAAGTGGGTACGCGGGTGGTGCCCAGCAGCTCAGCAAGTAGAAACACATATTTGGACTCAGCTCTCCACGTACGCAGGTCCTTGTAAACCTGTGCCTGAAACGGGCTAATCGTTGGAGCTGTTGCAGATCTGCTCCTGCAACTTTTCACAGCATGTCAGGGGACAGAATAAAGATGATGTTCCAGTCATTAGGAGCACTGCAAAGCCACCGGAAATAGTAAGACTCTTTTCTAAAGCAGTTATAGAAAACTTTAAATATTGGGGCGCCTGGGTGGCGCAGTCGGTTAAGCGTCCGACTTCAGCCAGGTCACGATCTCGCGGTCCGTGAGTTCGAGCCCCGCGTCGGGCTCTGGGCTGATGGCTCGGAGCCTGGAGCCTGTTTCCGATTCTGCGTCTCCCTCTCTCTCTGCTCCTCCCCCGTTCATGCTCTGTCTCTCTCTGTCCCAAAAATAAATAAAAAACGTTGAAAAAAAAAAATTAAAAAAAAAAACCTTTAAATACTTACACACACAATAGTCTGATTTACTGGAAAGCATTCTGGACTATTGAGTAATTTTCTAGAAATAAAATTTTAATGTCTTCACTCTGAGTAGGAACAATTAAAAGCACGGCTGAACAGATACCATTTAGGAACCTGCTTTAATGAATAAATAAGCATATAGCAATATTTGAGCAGGTTACGCTCTTCCTTTGTAATATATTTTGGCCATTAATTTGTGTAGCGATTTCTTTTTCTCTTACTAGAAAAACAAAAGTGAGTACATGTTATAAACGAGTAGACATTGTATTAAAATTTTGGATAAAAGCCGAGGTACAGGAACGCAGAAAAGGTACACTTATGGCAGAGTCAAGGTATGGAAAGATGCGGGAGTGGTCTTCAGATGGTCAGCTGTTTGTCAGGCCGCCATGTCTGAAGACTCACGGTTGGCTTGGAAAGGTCATGAGGTCTTGGGAGAAGCGTCTTCGTGACCCAGACTGACCTCGGTCAGATTAGTGCCGGAAGGCGATCCCATCTTTTGCAGGGAACAACAGTGCGTTCCGGCGGGGAACCTTCCACGTGTGGCGACGGCTCTTTGTAGCCAAGACACGGAAGCGCCAAGCGCTCTGTGTGAGGAAGGTGGGTGTGGTGGAGAGTTGGTGAAGAGGAAACAGGAAGTCCTGGAAGACTCGTGGTATCGAGGCCAACGGGGCCCAGTCTCCTCCTTCCTCCGTGGCACTTGGTCTTTAGTGGCACTAAAGGTTCTTTAGTTCATATGCGGTCGGTTCCTGGAGGCGGTCGGGGAAGTTGGGACCGTCTGGAGGAGTCCGGTGAGCGGCACTCTGTGCCAGGAAGGCCGAGGAACCCGGCAGGCTGTGCAGCTAGCCATCTACACTGGCCGCAGCCCTGCCTTCCTCACGTTCCCCTGGTGCCTTTCCTTCCATTTGCAGTGAGTGCTTTTCACACGTTTCTGGACTCTTGCTCCTGCTTGTCCTTTTATCGTTGAGCGCGGCCCATGCCTCCCTCCTAGTTTATCTTTGGTGCTTGTTAAAACGATGCTTTTCATATCCTGTCCTCAAGGACAGTAGCCAGTGGATGTTCAAATGATTCACTGTGCTTCCATTCCTACCAGGATGCTCATTCATCATAAAACTATCCATCTGGACTCTCGCTCCTCGGGGACAGTGTTGCTGGAGTAACGTGGCCGTCCTCGGGTCTGCCGGGCGGACACGTTCGGGCCACTCGCCCTCTCAGACCTGGGGGGCTGTGCCACGTGCACGGGCCTCCACGGCATCCCCTTCAGTGAGGCCGTGGATGCAGATGTCGTGCTGGCCCCTCGGGGAAGCCTGCACACGTGACCTTCACAACCTGGGTCTATCTAGAGATGCAGGAGATCAGGGAGCCTGGGCTCAGAGTGCAGTGCTTTTGTTGTGGTAATGCCTCCTGCCCGTGCGGGACCAGAGCCTCGGGAGGACTCAGAGAGAACAGTGCCCTCAGCGTTGTTTTCCGTCCGTGCACATCTTTGCCGAGTGTACCTTTGTGCCAGCCCTCGGCTCTGAGCGATGGTGCGGCTCGGGTCCGCCCAGTAGCCGCATGTGGAACTCCGTGGCGCTGCACTAATGGCACGGGCATGGCAGGGGCGTGATGTTTACCTGCCAGGGTCCTGTCCCAGTAAGGGACCCAACCTCAGGGGAGCGACCGCTTGGAGGAGGATGTGGGGCCAGCGGGATGCTCAGGCACCCAGAGGCCGGCAGCGGAGGAATCATGGGAGGCATGGGGAAAGGAGCAGTGTTGGGGAGCCCATGGCGAGAGACCTCAGGAATCTATGTACAGGAGCAGGCTCACATGGTTACGGAGGCTGGCAAGTCTAGGTCCAGCAGAGCCGATGTCCCATTTCGACTCTGAAGGCTGGCGGGCTGCCGTAGACGCTGGAGGAGCTGAGCCCCTGTTCAAAGGCTGTCAGATGGGGGGATTCTTTGGTTCTCTTCAGGCCTTCAACTGGTTGGACAGGGCCCACCTATCCTGGGGATGGCAGTCGGCTTGATGCACAGCCCACTGATTTAAATGTTAACCCCAAAACACATTCACAGACACATCCAGAATGTTTGACCAAATGGCTGGGCACCCCATGGCCCAGTGATGTGGACAATGCAGTTAGCTGTCACCTGGCCCCCAACGAAGTTCTCATTGTATGGAGACTCAGGCACAGCTGTCCTGCAGCACAGGGAGGTCACTCCCAGCCTCCAGCCTGTAGCCTCCTGCCGCCAGGTCAGTGGACTGCTGACGAGCGTGGGGTGACCCTGGGCCCGAGTCACAGAGGGCGGGGGAGCGAGTGGGGGACAAAGAAGATCCACGCTCGCGGTGCAGAAGAGAATGTGGAGGCTGATGCAGAAGCACATGGAAGGTCACAGTGGACCCGCGCCCCTGCCTCCCCACTCCGCTCCCCTGCACACCTTCACACAGTCTGGCGGCCTCCCGGGCCTGCTCTCCAAGTGCCGCTTCCATGGACTGCTGGAGCCACATGTCGTGTCATTGATGGGAGCTGGCTTTCTGACGAGGTCCATGCGAGCCACGCCCTGTGCTTGTCCTTCTGTTGCTGGGAGATCCCACCGGGAGGCAGGACGCTCCAAGGAACAGACGGCTCTTGAGTTCACTGTCAGCAGGTGGTGGTGGCTGGATGGTGTTCATAAGCATAGGACAGGTTCATCAGGGTAGACGGGCCGGTTTCTGTGCTTGCAAACGGCTGCCCTAGATGCCCTGGGATGGGGTCCTGGTCAGAGGAGGTGTGAAGCTGTGGGAGAAATAGCCACAAATCCTGTGACCCAAATTATTTTTTGGAGCATTTGTTGCCATAGTTGTGGAACCAGAAAGAGACCAATAGAATGGCTGTAGCCACAGCTGGAACCCACAGCCGGCTTCATGTGGGTAGAGGGTTTGAACGAATCCCACTGGGGGCTCTCCTCCTCCTTTAACATTACATACAAGTGAGAACCAGCTGAGAGCAAATGCCAGTGATGACCCTGGTCCAGGGTCTGGGGCTGAGCCATCAGAAAGGCAGCCAGGTCCAGTGGGAGTGTGGACCCCCGTCCGTTCCATCCTGGTCCCCGTCCCTGCCAGGGTTCGCCTTTCCTGCAGAGCCCTGCAGCGCCTGCCCTCGGCTTCCCCTTTCCCCTGCACCACCCACCCCCACTGCCGAATCCCACCTCCGGGTTAGGACCAGACCCGGAGCAGAGGCGGCTCGGCCCACCCGCCCTGAGCCACCGTCAGCCCCTCCCACCCCCTTGCTGAGCTGGGCCTTCGTCTGGAGTAAATGTCCCAGGACACTTGGGGCCCTCAGGACCCACGCAGGCACCTGTCCTGTGTGAGGTCCTGGATGCCCACCTGTGGCAGCTGCTGTCTCCCCATCGCTGTGTCCTGGGCCACCTCTAGGTGTTCTGAGGCTGTGCTCAGCGCGTCTGACATGAACTGCACCCGGGTGGTGGTTTTGGCTTGAATGGCACCGGCCTGGAAACGTGTCTGCTGTTAAGTAGACATTGCCATTCATTGCCATTTTCATTCTTAAAGGCATAATTCAATCTCTAATCCTAAATTAGGACTGAGTTTTAAGATGTGCTACATTTAAGGATGTTTCGTAAGCTCATTACGGCCTCATAATCATGAACTCACCACCCCCTGCTGCTAATAAGGGACGTATGTTGTATCCATCCACAGTCGGGGCCGGATTATCTGACCCACTGTTCTCAGAGCCCTGTGGGGTCCCCACTGAGAAGTCAGAGCTGGACCCTCCACTCTGAAGGGCAGACTAAGGCATCCCCAGGACACATGGGAAGGAAGGATTAACCAGATCCATGATGTTCGGCTTAAATGCATTTTTACAGTTGAAATGGCAAAGAAAGGAGTAACTCCCGTCTTTTTGTTATAGCTTAAGATGCTGTGCTAGGTGCCCTGGTAATCCCAAGAGACATTGTGAGGTTCACCCTGATAAAATACCAGAAAAACAGAAAACAACGGTCAGCCAGCCCTAACTGCTGGGTCTCTGGCAGGGATTTAGAGGGGATTCATAGGAAACCGTTTTATTTGGTCTGTTTCCCTGAGAAGCACTCGTTATGGGAGCCTGTGACCATCCCCCTTTGCCATGGCCGTGCACATGGGTACCCTGCAGGCATGTGAATTGTGTTCTCTTTAGCCTCAGTGAAGCCCCTTCTCACACAAGCTCTTCCTGTGTGTCGAGACCCTCTGTGGTACTTACTTGTGCAAACACTCCAAGTGGTCATTCAGTATTACTGAATCCACCTTCCTGTGCCACCAGGGTTCTCTGAATGCTGACACACAGGAGTGACCAAGTGCTGGTCTGTGTCCCCTGGGTCCCCACACGTAGCCCCATTCCCCACAAGAGTTCCCTGGAAGACGGTGGACTTACCACAGCCAGATCTGGGCAGTGGTTTTCCTCTTTGGTCCTGCACCTTCCTAGGTCTGGGTTCTGATGATTCTGTGGCCTTTACCCTTAACTGAGCCAGAAGAAGCACAGTTAATCATCCCAGCCATCACCCCCTCGTGTCTGCCTACAGGCTGATGGCTGGCGTCATGCAGGGAGGCAGATGAGCTCCGGGGAGGCGGGCCCCAAAGACCCCATCCCAGAGGGAGAGGTCAAGTCAGCCTGACCGCCTCCGCGCTCACGCTGAGCCCCCGCTCATTGCTTCCCACTCTCCAGACGGCTTACTTTCCCCGTCCTCCTTCCCGAGGGCCATGGGATTTAGTGGTTCATCATCCAGCCTCTTAAATTTCCTGACTTCGCATCTGCGTGGGTGGTTCTGCCTTCCCCCTCTGGGGGTGCTCTGCAACCCTGGGAGCTATCCGGCTGCCCTGGGGGTCAGCTGTCTACAGACGCTGTCTCGGGACGCCCAGGATGCCCGTCTCCTCTCTAGTGGGTAAACCTGTGCACCGGCCCGGTGTCCATCACACTCACCTGGTGTTCAGCACAGAACCAATGGGTCTTCATGGTGCCAGTGGAGACACAAAAACCCAGAGTCCGATAACTTTTAGGCACCCCTCGAATGTAATAAAACATTTTTCCTTTTAAATAATGGAAGTAAAGCCTGGCTTCCTGCTGTGGGGAGTAAATGGTAGACGCAAAAGGCTTCAGCTGACCTGGCCGCAGCACGAGGACCTTTAGGTGGTCTTGAAATTTCCTACGTGCAAGGGACCGATTCCATGTCAGGAGAGGCAGGTGCACCAACTGCCTCCCATGTTCAGTTCGCCTTGAAGACCTTGCGGCAGGTGCCACCAGGAGCTCTGTCAGCAGAGTGCTTCTAAGTGCAGGGCCCTGGCAGGGCCGGGATGCTGGCGGTGACCCCAGCTCTGCCCTGGGGGCCTTGGCAAGCCTGTTCCCTCCTGCTCTGTCTCACTGTCCATCCGCCCAAGGGAGGGTGTGATGAGGGGACTTCTTGTGTTTATTCTTATCTTGTACAGTCAGTGCATTTTTTAAAAATTTTTTCCAGGCGGTTTTAGATTCATAGCAAAATTGAGAAGGTACAGAGATTTCTCATATCCTCCCCCACCCCCCGGCACGCACAGCCTCCCCCTCCACCAGCATCCCCACCAGACGGTGCATTTGTTACAACTGATGATGTTGTCATCGCCCAGAGTCCACAGTCTACATCAGGGCCCTCTTGGTGTCGTACATTCTGTGGGTTTGCACTCCCCATCCTCCGCCCCTGGAAACCACTCCTCTTTTTACTGTCTGTGTAGTTTTATTCTTTCCAGAAGGTCATAGAGTTAGAACCATACAGTGAGTAGCCTTTTCAGTCTGTCTTCTTTCACCTGGTAAGACTCATGTAAGGTTCTTCCATGGCTGTTCATGGCTTGAAGGCTCTTTTCTTTTTAGGGCTGAACAATATTGCATTGTCTGTATGGACCACAAGTTATTTATCCATCAACTACTGAAGGGCACCTTGGTTGCATCCAAGTTTTGGCAACTATGTAAACATTCGTGTGCGAGATTTTGTGTGGACATAAGTTTTCTAGTCTTTTGGGTAAATACCAGGGTCGTATGTTTAGTTTTGCAAGAAAGCACCAGCCTGTCTTCCAGAGCGTTCACACCATCTTGCATTCCCACCGGCAGGGAGTGGGGTCCCTGTGGCTGCACGCCCTCGCCAGTACTCAGTGTTGTGTGCGGTGTTGACTCTAGGAGCCACATCCCTGAAAGGAAAGAAGTCAGCATCTCCTGGCTGGTTGCTTATGGGTGTTGGGCCCGTCTCTGGGTATGTGCTCACCCAGAGCCTTCTGGCCCATAGGAGGGAGCACATTTCTACAGGGCTCCATGAGTGGGAGAAAGGGCACCTCCCTACATCCCTGCCGTCATGGGCCTCATGTTTGTCCACTAATGTTACCGGAAGGTTCTCCCCTTATCCTCTAGTCCCTCACACACCGTATCCTGGGTGTGCTCAGAGGCTCATGGCTGTGGAAGCTCCAGAGGCACCTGGTCCTGCGGACCCCAGGGCCCAGGTGGGGACACATATGCAGCCCCACATGGTGATTGACAGCCCGTGGAAGGCAGCAGTGATGGTGTTGGCTGGCGTAGGTACCACATAATCACGGGGGAGGAAACCTGAACTCAGTGTCTGGGGGAAAGCAGGAAGACGTGGAGAGCGGTGTTAGTAAAGGGCTGGAAGCTGGGACCTGTCGGGCAAGATTCAACCTAACATCTTGAATTGGGGTTTACTGATCGTGGGAAGTTGTGATGTTTCCTTCAGAGGGAGAGGGAAATGTCAGACACACCAAATTTACTTTTCAGGAAATGTATTCCAAACCTACTGATTGAATGCATAGGGATTCCCGGCGCTGGGAAATGTGCAGATTCCCCGGGAAGTAGCCAGACTGGAGGTGGTGACAGGCTGTAGGAGGTGAGGGTCTGAGGCTCATGCCCACAGCTCTCAGGGCCAAGGCACGCACAACAATGCCCTGGATGGGAGAGCATCGCTGGTCCCTCCCACCGTGTCCTGCACGTGCGTCCGGGCAGCCAAGCCCCTGCATGAGCCCAATGGGCTGTGGTCCTAGGACAACAGCTCCCGTGCCTCGTGGAGAACCTGTGAGTGGCCAGTGTGCACTGCCCACTGCTGCCTCCACGTGCACCCATGTCCACCGACACCACTGCCCACGCGCCCCACCAGGCCCACACGAGGGGTGGTCTCCAGTGGCCCCAGAACCATGCTGGCGGCCTCCTTTCCTGCCCCGGTCCGCCTGCTGCCCTCACTGTGCCCACACGGCCTGTCCCCTCTGCTCCCACACCTCCCACTGGGCCTGCTGTCCCTTCAGGAGGCGATCAGGATCCACCAGGAGCCAGATGCTGCTTCTCCTGGTCTCAGGGCCTTTATGGACCGCAGTGGGGCTGTGTGTGACCCCTTTCCTGCGGACACAGCCCCCCGCCCAGAGCTGGGAGAATCCCCATCTTTCTACCAGATCTGTAAGGTCGGGAAGGCTGGGGACTTCCCTGATCCTATCAGCAAGGGTGGCCTCTGGTTTCTTGGATTTATTCATTCTTGGGGGAGATTCCAGGCAAAGGTGGAAATTCTTTCCCAAAGCCTTCCATAGGTGGGCAGTAAAGGATGCACTCAGCATCCAGGTGACGCTGCAGATGTGGGGTGTGGGGCTTGTGGTGTGGGGTCAGTCCATGACCTTCCTGGAGCCTCAACTGTCCCCTCTGGGTAACTGACTCGGTGTCAGGTACTGTGGTCGGGAGGAGTACTGGTCAGCAGGCCCTTGGAGCACACGCGTGCCTCACACTTCGAATATATTTACACATATCCGTGTGCGTCATTCAGTGATGCAACTGTCCGTACCTCTGTTTTGGAACCCGTGAGACGTCGAATCCTGAGGTTTTGAGATTTCAAGGAAGAAAGGCCTTTCTGAACTACCCGTTCCGTGTTTCTCGCGTCCTGAGTACGAACGCCCTTCCCAGTGGCCCCTGCAGAGACGTGTCTACAGGGTGTCTTCTACCGGTGTTTCCCCCACTCCTCCCTGCACTGTGTCCTTGGAACGCGCCCCTACCTTCACATGGAGTTGTACTTACATCAAAGGAGGAGTGGAGGACCGAGCCAAGAGTTAAGATTACAGGAATCCCTTTATTCTGTGTCCCTTTCCTATCTACAGATGACTGCTGTTCTCTTCACAGTAAGGAAACATCACTCTAATCCTCACATCACCAGCTTCACCCAACAGTTAGCTCCTTGTCCCCCCACCTTCCCCGAGCAGGGAGCCGGCTGAACAGAGACCAGACCTGCCACTCACTTGTGCCGAGAGTGGATATGTTTACCTCAGTGATGTCCTCACTCGCCCGCAGGCCTGCCAGGAAGTGTATGCGTTTCAAGGGTCAAAAAACTGGTCAACTTGGGGTGCCTGGGTGGCTCAGTCAGTTAAGCGTCCGACTCTTGATTTTGGCTCAGGTCACGATCTCGTGGTTCTCCAGATCAAGTCCTGCAGGGGGGCTCTGCGCTGAGCTGGAGCCTGCTTGGGTTCCTCTCCCTGGCCCTTCCCTGTTGGTGTACATACTTTCTCTTTCTCTCTCTCTATCAAAATAAACATTTTCAAAAAATTGGTCGCCTTTGAAAAAGGTTTTGTTTTAACTAAAAATGTAAGTTAGATCACTGCTTCTCAACCTTCTACTTGCTTATGAATCACCTAGGGATTTTGTTAAAATGCAGATTCTGACTTAGTAGGTCTCAGGTAGGACCTACTGTGTTTCCAGTGCAATGCAGATTCTGAATTTCTAGAATGTTCCCTAGTTGATGGCCATGCTGCTGATCTGGGGATCAGCACTGGATAGCAAGGAAGCCAATAACATTTATTAGAGAATATCTCAACATATTTTGATAAGCGTCCGCTGTGTGTTCTTCACTATCAGATATAATGAGAGATTAAAAATACTGTAATACAGAGTCTGGACCAGAACTACACGGGAGGGACAACTGTGGAGCCAGTGTGTGGGAGCAATGCAGTGTTTGGGAATAAAGAAGGAACAACAATGCTGTGGACCTTGGAATAAAGTGAAATTTCATGGGTTATTTCAACAACACTGAGCAAGTTACTTTATGTAGTTGACTTTAGTTTTTACCTGTAGGAAAACAGAACAAAGATATGTACATAAAAGGTATATGTGTATGTGCATATGTGTATTATATGTGTATATATTGTATATATACACACCATCCAGCATGTGATATACATCCTGTGGGTATGCACAAATGCGGTATAGTTAGCTTACTGTATGCGTGCATCATGTGTATGCACAGATGCAGTGGAGGTAGCTTCCTGTGTGTGTGTGTGTGTGTGTGTGTGTGTGTATACTATACACACACACACACATATATATATATATATATATATATATATATATATATATATATGCGTTTATGTAACATTATATCCTGTACCTCATATCTGTCTGTTTGTGGTTCTGGGTCCTGAACGACGTGCAGGCTGCCAGCACGCAGTGTGGCTGGTCCCATAAACTCTGTACAAGACATGCCCCAGCCCTTGGGCAAGACCTGACTTCGCCCGGTAAAACAGGGGGCTGTGAGCGCATGAGGTAGGGAGACAGCCAGGTGGGAGACGAGGCAGGATGAGAGGTTCTGTGGGCACAGAGGAGAAAGAGAAGTTGGGGTTTACGAGACTGAACTACATTGTACATGGCCGTGGGCACCAGCCCTCCCAGAGCCTGGACCTCATCTCAGAGCCCGCGAGGGCCGTGTTGCCCACAACAGGGAGCAACAGATTGAGGTGGTCCTCCAGCAGGAAGAAGTGGGCCGTCTGGCAGCTCCTGTCACTCGTGGGTGAGACAGGCCCGTGACTGCAGCCTGCAGGGTCTGCCGTGTGCTGTCCACGTCAGGATGTCGCTGCACTGCAGGATGTGTGCTTCCCGGCCACCGAGCCACGGGCCCACCAGCATGTCACTGGCTGACACCCTGGTCCCGGGGAAAGACCCTGACGCATCCCACTGTTCACGCCTAAGGGGAGTGCTTTTATTCTTTCTGTGACTTGTGGGCGTGAAGCCACGTCCAAAGACTTGCCACGGCAGGCATCCCCGTGGCAGCTAGCATCGAGGTGCATCCCTACCAGGGCAGAGTGGGGTTGACATCCCTGTGGGGCTGACAGTTGTGACGGCCTCGGCTGCTGGAGGAAAAGATGGATCCCGAAGTGCAGAATCTGCCAGAACAGACCCGAACACCATGGGAATCATGCACTCGGCAGTTGGGGTGGGAGACTTGGGGATCGGGAAGACCCTCTGCAGCCACCAGACCCCTCCCACAGGCCAGGTGGGGTCCTCGTGGAGAAGCCACCGCTTCCGGTGGTGAGCCACATGTGGGATCCTGCCAGGTCCTCGGGAGGCCAGGCCACGAGCAGCTGACAGAGGCATCAGGCTGTGAACAGGTTTCCAGAGTCTCTGGTTTCAAATCGAGTCCTTTGGACTGGGGAGGGGGAGCCTGGCTGTGCTGTGACTTGACTCTGGGCGGCCATGGAGAGCTTGGGCTCACCTCAGGAGGACCGACAAAATCGGTCCTTTTCCCTTCCAACAGGAGGGGTGGCCCTGGGGACTTGTTGGCACGTGGGAGCTAGAAATCCGTCTGCTGTCTCAGCCGGGGTGCACAGGAGAGCCGGAAATCCTGTAAGCGCAGTGGGGACAGAGTGGTGTTGACTGAGCTTCTGATGATTCCGGGGGGTGGCGGGGACGGGGGCGGCTGCCCGTGAGCGAGGGGTAGACGCACAGGTGCGTAGGGGCCACGGTTTGCGGTTGACCATCCCTGGGCAGCGCTCAGGGTCCCGGGTGGGGGTGGTCACCTGGTTCCCTCTCTGGCGACGCCTGGAGGGCTGGCCACCAGGCCCCCAGCCTGCCCGTCTGCTCTGCTCCAGGTCTCCGCTTCTCCGTGAGGCTCCTGCTCCCTGGCCTCGCTCTGGACCCCGAGCACGGCACGCCTTTTCCTGCCTGGGGCTTCTTACACGTGCTCGTCCCTTCCCCAGGACAGGGCCTCTCTTGGTGGCACACCTGCTCCTTCGTCCTTGTCGGGACTGCTGCACCCTGGGCCTTCCCTCTGCCGGGGCTGCCATGCCCCAAACTCACTCAGGGGTGGCTCATGGTTTCTTGGCTGCTTCCTCCCTAGATGTTAAACTTGAGGAAGGCGGGAGTGGGTGCGTCAATATCACGGTGGATGTAGTGCCCTGCTGTGTGCGGGTGCAGAGTATATGCAGGGGTCCAATTAGTATTTTTCAGGTCAGCTTCCGAAACTCTGATTAAATCCAGTGAACTAATAATCAATTTCTGTCCTAGTAAATGCAAAGTTTTGACAATGAGTCCTCCCCTTGCCTGGTGCTGTTCTGTTTACCGTTTCGGTCTAAAGGGCTTTATAAACCATGAAGTGCTGCCCAAAAGTCCAGTGGGGTGTCATGACAGCAGTCAGTCCTGTGTCCTCATCTTATGAACGCGTGTCTTGTGGTTCTGGAGGCGGTTCTAGGGGTGGGAGGTGACGGGATTTAGGCTCCGTGGATCTGCCCCTGGTCCCGGGGGCCAGCCGTCCCCTAGGGCCCTGCACTGAGCCGCGTGCCTTGTGCCCAACATGCTCCGCTGTCCGAGTCCAGACACCAGGGTCACCGTGTGGGGCTTGCTCAGGGAAGTCCTTCCTCTTGTCACTTGCCCTCTGTCCTTGGGCGCTGCTGTCACAGGAGGGGAGGGAAGGCGGCCACTCACCGGCAGCCGCACATAGTCCGAACGCTCACATTTTGGTTCACGGGAGCCACTCTGGCTACGACCCCACGTAGTTCCTTCCGCAGAAATGGCTCCCAGCTCCTTGTGGACTCATCTGGGGCTGTGGCCCTGGGACACTCAGGCCGCCGTGCTCCCAGGGCTTCACGGCCCCGTGCGTGGAAGAGGTGGGGACGGCGTCCACGGAGGAGTGTTGTCTCAAGAGCCTGACGTCGTAGCCGCCCAGGGAGCTGTGCTGGACGTGCTGCTGGGCTCCCTCGTCCAGGACGAGCAGGCTGCGTGCTGTAGCAAGCAGAGACAGGCACGGGCTGCCTGCACCAAAGCCCGCGTCTTTCCACTTGCTCAGGCCACAGCCCAGCTATGGGACGCAGGTCTAGAGAGGGGAGTAAGTGCTACCCGGAAAAGGGGGCCAGATTTTCCATCCTGAGTAAAATACGCCCCCCCCCACCCCCACACCCACCATACACACACAGTGACACTCAGTGTGCACAGACCAATGACTGGAATCCTAGGGATTGTGCGTTGTGGGGGTGGGGGTGCTCACTGACTGGGTCGCCGGTGCTAGAAGGTTAGGTTAGGGCTGACCCTCGGGTCACATTTCTGTCAACTGTGTGTTTCTCACAAAGAGCAAGGTCTGTGTCCCCGTCCACTGTGGGTCCCGAGAGGGTGTGGTCCCGTGGGTGTGGTGTCCCTCCCTGGGAACATCTCGGGGGAGGCAGATGGCAGCTCGTTGGTGACCCTCCCCTGCAGGTGGGAGTCCGGGGCTTCCTCCCTCGGGAGAATAGATCCCCTCCCTGAAATGCTTCCATTCTCCCCACATGATCATCCAAGTGAAGCCAGCATCGTAGCAATAAGTCACAATTTTAAACTAAAGAGAGAGAAGTAATTAGCGAGGATCCCTCCCACCCCAACCCATGGGAGTGTCCACCTGTGGTGTTTATCTGTTTGCATCCACAATTGTAATACGGCGTTGTTGTTTGTATTTGTTGTCACGGTCACAACGTATTTGTTGTGCGTCTTTTCAGGCTCAGGTCATGATGTCACAGCTCATGGGATCAAGCCCACATGGGGTTCCGTGCTGAGTGTGGAGCCTGTTTGGGATTCTCTCTGCCCCTCCCCCACGCTCTCTCTGTCTCTAAATAAATAAGTAAATAAACTTAGAAAGGAAGGGAGACACTCACCGAGCTCTTTCCTGGATTTTGCTTGGCAGAGTTGGGAGCAGGAGGCAGCGTCCCCTCGAGGCCCCGGCTCTGACCTTGGACGGATGCAGGCATGCTCGGGCTCCAGGCTCCGTGTGGACAGGCTGCACGTGCTTCTTGAGCTCAGGCTCTGTGCCGTGGAAATGAGTTGCCGGGACTCAGCCCACATGGCGGCTGTGCCCATCGGTGCCTGGTGGAGCCTTGCACGTGGCCTGTGGCGTGTGGTGGCCCACGGTAGATGCTGACCTCCCCATATCCTGGACAGAAGCATTTTAAAATCACAAGCGCAGGAAAGACGACTGGTGACCATTCAGTATGCTTGACCATGAGGGCGCGACAGGCACTGGACAGGCTTGGGGGTGCCATCCGCAGGGCTGGGGCTGCACCGAGGAGGCAGCCGGGGGCTGCACAGGCCTGGGGGTGCGGGCAGGGCTCAGGGAAACAGCTTTTTACAGGCGTCCTTATTTTACGACTGACGTGGCTGTCCGCCTGAGAGGTCAGGCCTGTGAGCGGTCCTGCAAAGCTGGGGAACCGCAGGCACTGGTTAGGACGCTCCGGGAGGGACCGGGAGCCCCTCTGAGGTGGGGGCGCCACGTTGCCCTGTGTTCACCTGGGAGCAAAATGGTGGGGAGCGGATGCCGCGGGGTGAGGGCAAGCCCGCCATGGAAGGCCATCCCGTTCCACGCAGGATGCTGGTGTGCTTTGAATTTCAGGTAAACGAGTGGCATTTTAGTGTTAGGTCCCAAGTTTGCGTGGGAAAGATTCACACTACAAACTTGTTTGTGGTTTATCTGAAATTCACGCTTAACTGGGCCTACTTAACTTCCTGAATCTGCCTACTTCATGCTGAAGGGGTGCGCCCTGAACTCCCGGCCAGTGGCCATCGGGGCTCACCTTCCTGTCTCTAAGGACCTGTTCCTCCTCCACCTTGTGAGCCCACACGGCTGGCCACACGCTCCTTGGACTTTCCACGAAGCTCTCGCTGTGTCTGCACCCCAGCCCGGCTGCACGCGCCACGGTCTGGTTTCAGCACCGACCTGGCAGACACATGGCTGACACTGCGGGTGGAAGGGCGTGGTCCCCATGAGGCTGCCACACTCCAGGCTCCCAGTCCCCTGAGCTTGCCCCTGGCTGGCTGCAGATATGGAGGCTGCCGTGACCCTTGGATATGATAATTCACTGAAACTCATGGTTAGATTGTTGCAAAGGACCCGTGCAGGGTGAGCTCGGGGCGGGTCCTGAAAGAGCTTCAGACACACCCTCTCCCTGTGGACTTAGGGCCGGCTTCTCTCCCTTCAGGGACATCAGTGTCCGGGACACTCAGCTCTACTTGTTTTCATACAAAGTTCATTGCAGAGACACATTTTAAATATCACCAATAAGGAAAAAACATTAAACAACAATAATCGTTTATAACCATCCTCGAGATACTCATTTTTCAGGTTCCACTATGACTGTACCGTGTATATGTTACCTACTTCCTTAGTTTGGCGTTGTGTTAAACATAGATGCACTTTAATGCATAAGGATTTACAACATTCTTTAAAAAAAATTTGTTTTAATGTTTAGTTATTTTGGAAGAGAGAGCACGAGCAGGGACAGGCAGAGAGAGAGAGAGAGAGAGAGAGAGAGAGAGACACAGATTCCGAAGCAGGCTCCAGGCTCTGAGCCGTCAGCACAGAGCCCCACGCGGGGCTCGAACCCACGAACCGCGAGGTCATGACCTGAGCGGAAGTCGGACGCTTAACCGACTGAGCCACCCAGGTGCCCCTCAAGACAGATTTTCTGACCAACCTTCATTGGAGAGAGGGGGGTGGATTTAATCGCACATGGAGTTTATTCAAGGGAAGTATAAAAGTCTGTGACAGAAACAGTGCAGGAGGAACTCTCAGGTTCACACGGAGACCAACTTCAAATCGAGTGTACGTGTTCAAATCGAGTGTACGTGTTAAAACGAAGAGTTCTGTGCGGTCGCTGCCAGTGCCGCAGATCCTGGGTCGGTGATTTCAGGCAGGTTCCTGGGGAGGATAGAGCTGCCTCTCCAGGGACGCGCAGATCGGCGAGGTCCGTCTGCGTCGCCCCAAGCGCCACATCAGCCACCTCCCAGCCCCTCTGTGCGTCCCCACTCCTGGCGGGGACACGGGCGGCACAGGAGGTGTCCTCCTAAACCCCCTCAAGTGTGCCAGAGAAAGCAATGTTAAGTATGTAGGCTGAGGTCCCAGCTTTGAGCACGGTATAATACGCCTCCCGAGCTACTTCTCCTGTTTATCCTTTCCTGTGCCCGTTTTGCAGCCCCCACGCAACTGCCCATCTTTCCCTACACGCACCATGGTATCTTCACATGTCTGTGCTTTAGCCGGGTTTATCTTTCATGCCTGGAAAACGTCTTGTATTGTTCGGGGAGCTAATTTGCCCCCATCCTTCAGTGTCTAGCTGAGGCTTAATCTCGAGAGACTCAGTGGGACCCGCAGTGTCGCGTGTGGGTGGGCGCGGCACGCACTGGGTCGTGCGGGGGTGCTCTGTGTGCATGGCTGGCTCCTTTACCACCAAGCGAGACCCTCCATGGGCAGGGGTGCGTCTCATTCCAGGGCCTGGGGCCACGCTCACTGGTGTGAATGTTCCACTTCCCTCTGGAGCCTCTCTCCCTTCCCTGAAGGCTCACTCTGCCCGCACACGCACACGTGTGAGCTGAATGTGGCATCGTGTTTTGTGGGGGGGAAACAGGAAGAAAAGGAAGCCCCCTTCTTCCCAGATGGGTGGTCACCTCATGAGATTGAAGAATAGAATAAATTGTTGGGGAGGGAGGGAGGGAGGGCCGTGTGTCACAGTCATGACAGGACCGCACGTGGCTGCCTGACCCCCAGAACCAGCCTGGGAATCCAGAAGACTGTTCGCGGAGCCTCGGCCACCCGCCGGCACCAGGCCTTAAAACCGTACAGGACCCAGCACGGGCATGTCTTAGAACTGAGACCCTTGGCCGGCTCCTAAAACAGGAATAGGAAGACAGGGGGCAGGTGGGTTATTTGAGATCAGTGAGGACACGGAAGTGGTGAGATTATAAAAGTGAACAGGAGAGAGTAGAATATACACTGATGATTCCTCTGTGTCCTGGGTGGGAGTGGGGTTATGAGAAGCTGGGTCTTACACAGGAGTGTTTGCACACTTTGCACGCATTCTCACTGAACCCCCGCTCCTGCGCGGCTGGGCCCACGTCCACTGGCTTCTCCCCTTGAGGGCCCCGACGGGCGCCAGTGCAGACAACAATCTAGAAAGCGAAAAATCTGGTCAGTGGGACAGGAGAAGGGGTTTTCCAGTGGTGATAAACACCCCCATTGGGCTCTATTGGTTTTCTATATAATAGCTGAATAGAAAAGTTCTACCCTCAATTATACCTCAATAAAGCTGAAAAGAGAGAACAACAGTATAAAGGATCTTGGCATCACAAAAAAGGGATTTTACTTTATAACCTAGAGCTGTTAGGGTTGGAAGCAGATCAAAAACTCATAAAAAATTCTGTAACCACGATGTAAATTACTCTCCTATCCAAATTGCTGTTTTCAGGATACGTACACAGCTTGGGTGATGCGCTTGTAAGTTACTACTTCAGTTCATCAGTGTTCATCTCTCGCAGTAGACCCGGCCCCATAGGCTGCTCAGAGGAAGCCTGGTTTGCTCCGTTGTGCACCTGACTCACAGCCCTGGAGCAAACCGCAGGGCGGGCGGTAGTTATTTTCTGCATAAATAAAAGAGTTGGGACTTAGGGGTACGATGACTGAGAGACGGTGCGAAAACACGAGGGCAGAGGAATGAGCACAATGACATATGCTCAAAATTCACAGGAACCGTGTCTCGATGACCGTCTTTTAGAAACTAGAAGTCATTTCTGGGGCGTCTGGGTCCCTGCCACCACCTCAGGGAGGGAAGGGATCTGCAGCAGATTTCAGTGCCAGTAGAACGTGCTGCTGGGGAATGTTGCTTCCTCCGCAGAGGCAGAATAAGAAAACCCCCTTTCTCTCTGGTTGACACCCAGGGAGCATGAAAACAGGCATCTCAGACTGTGTGGCAAACAATACCACCCTTCACATTTTCACCTCATTCATTCACTTGACAAAGATTGGTTCAGTGTCTGGTCAGCTTGTACCGGACATTTTTGAGCCACAGGGTGCTGGCTCTAACGACATGAGATGGGCAGGATCTCCGTGCCCGTGTGCCTCCCCGAATGGTTTAGAGGCAGAGGCAGGGTGTGATCATGGAGGGCTGCCTGGAGAAGTCCCCTAGAGCCGGGCTGTAAAGGACAAGTGCCAGCATGGAATGCCACACCTGATTGCATTTCTTTTAAGACATTTTCTGAGGTCTCTACTTTTCCCTAACCCTAACCCTATCCTTTTCCTGTAGTGGGCATTTTGATTAAAGTTCTCAATTCCTAACCCTTGAGAAGGACCACGCATACAGCCTGTACTCTTCCCTCCCATACCTTGTGTCTCTCAGTTTGCTCATCTTTTCATCTGAAACCACTGGAAGGTTACTCCTGTTTATAATGTTTTGTTGCTCTTGTGCTAGAATATTTTCCTTTAAATTGTCTCATTTGTTTCACGGTAAGAATTTGGGAAGCCACCCAACAGTGTGTACTCAGCACCTTAATAAACTATTCATTTTTTCCTGAGATCTCTTGATTTTTCTAGAAAGAAAATCGTTTCATCTGAGTAATGATTTTGCATCTTTTTGTTTATTGAGTGATATTAACTATCCAGCTGATGTAGTGTTTACTGGTTTGTTACATAAATGGATTCATATCTACATATAACCAGCAGGCTTAATGATCATTACTTTATAATAGATTTTGAAGCTCATTTAAGGAACTTATATCTGTTTGGTTTTCATAAAAGTTTTGATCAATTTTGCAAGTTAAACCTTGTCAAATATCTTTTTACTCTGCATTGCAGTGATAATCTGCCATATCCTGCTATTAACTTATGAAAATAATGACATTCATCATTTCCCTAATATTGCTTTCTGAGTTCCCCAGAGTAAATCACCATTGTGTTAGTGGCATTATTAATTTTATGTATCAGTAAATTTCTGTTGCTTCTATCCTACTTAGGAATTTGTATCTGTGAGTAAGATTGGTATGTAAGTTTCTCGTGATGCGGTTCTCAGGTTTTGGTAGCAGTGGTGAGCCAGTGTCCTAGGCGAATTCCCCTGTGTTGTGCACTTTAAATGGTACGGGAATGATGTCTCCCCTCACCCCTGAGAACAGTACCGTAATTGTGCCTGTGACTGTCGGCTTTCATGTGGTGACCTTGGACTCTGAGGCCAGTCATTCCCATAGCCCTGGGATGGCTGAGCCTCTGCCTGTCCCTGAGTCAGCTCTGGGATCCTTGCTCGCGGGGAGAATGAGCACAGAGCAAACGCTCAGTCTCCAGACTGTATGCGTGCCTCACCTGTCCCGCTGGCCCATCTGTGTTCCCTGGGAGATGGTGTCCCCCCGCCCCGCCCCACGAGCATCGGTCATGGTCTCCTGTCTACCCTATCTCCTGCTGCCCTCACGAGCCCCCTGCCGCCTGGGAGCCCTGCTGTGGCCGCAGCTGGAAGGCACACAGCTTCCACACAGGCTGTCAGGGACCCCTTGGTCCTGCTGTGCTTTCTCCAGACCCCCTTCCTCCCTGCCGCTGCCTGCCCTCCTCACCACCACTTTCCCCCGCCCCACCTCACCCAGCTGGCTCCTTTTTAGTTCTCAATGTTTATTTTAAATGTCCTGAAGCTTTTCTTGACCAATCTGAATGAGAGTAGTGGCGATAAACACTGTATATCCATTGCCTACCATGAGCCAGCATCTCGGGGTCGGGGTGCATCCTAACATGAGCCAGCATCTGGGGGTGGTGGTGGCATCCTCTGTCCCCCCAGCCGGGCCACTCCTGAGAGGGAATGGTGGCTGTACTAGGCGAACCAGTGGCATCATGTGGACCGGCGCTGTGGAGGACATGCTGGGACGTCACGTGGGCTCCATTGCCACCTGCCCTATTACTCTGCCATGTCTGCTCTGCAGAGAAGTGAGGCAGAGAGCCACCCGGGAATCTGATCCTGGGGGCTCCACTATCCTCTTACACGGCCCCCTCTTCACTCATCCTTCACCTTTTCCTTAGCTTCCAGATACTCGTAGGTCTGTGGGGTCCTCCTTATGTCTGCACCTGCAGCCAGGTCTCGCGCCCCACGTCAGCGAGGGCACGGCGTCTTCACTCAGGGCTGCAGACCTGGTCCTTAGCACACGTCCGGGAGGCTTTCGAGACATCTCTGCAGTGGATACGTGCATAAATATTTGCTATTCTTGCCACTATCGAGACCCTCTAATTAGCCTTGAATTATACACAATATTCTCTAATGAATTAAGAACCATCTGGTGCTGTTGTTGTTTCCATGTGCGTGGCCATATCTGAACTTAACTGGGGCACACGCACATCTCCTCTGACTACAACCTACTAGAGCTCACACTTAGAGTCGCGGTGCAATCCACACGTGGAAGCCTTGCCCCCACATTCTGCTGCCTGCTGTGCTCCGTGGACGTAGGCGAAACCCAGAGGGCCATGCCGGTGTAGGAAACAGTGGGTACCATTAATAAAAACGTGGGGCAAAGAGGCAGAGTGGAAGGAAATTAAGAACAGAGTATCTCAGTTTTAGTGAGAAGAACAGGATCATGACACCTAAGTGGGAATTAAGACAAAGAATTCGTGAGAGGAGAGCAGAAATTTGAGTTAATGTAATGCTGTCCTCTTGACAGGTTGCCATCCCTGGATGGGACCCCACACGATGAATATGTGTACATGAGTAGGTTGATGTGTGTGGGAACACACATGCCACGGATGCTGTCCTGGAAGGAGCCTGTATCATATGTCCCTGGTGCCGCTCCTTCGCAGAGGGTGATTTCCTTCTCATTTGTCAAGGGAGTTTCTTCACTGTTTTTTTCTGGTCTTAAGGAGCATGAGTAGATGGGTATGTGCGTCTCAGACTTACATCCGTCCACGGGGATCGAGAAAGGGCGCCTAGCCTTGTCAGATTTGAGTTTTCAGGTATTGCATGAAAAAAGTCTCAATTACCCCAAAGGACGAGCGATAATTATAAGCAGCCATGTTTTCGCCTCATCCTGGAAGCCTTGGCATTCTGGAAAGGTACATCACCCCTTGAGTGAATTAGGCTTCTGTCCTAATTGTTATGGAACCACCGATAACATTTTTTTAATTTAATTCTCTCCTTAAACTGCAGTGTGTAATTTCACATTACCAGCTATCACCTTCTGTCTTGCCGTCGTGCATAGATCATCCTGTCTTCCCCACCAAAAAGCTCATATTTTCCCTGAATTGGATATAAAGTAAACAGTATGATGTAAGCAGTGGTAACATGATTAGAGGATAAATTCTGTTCTGTCTTGGTTGATGGAAGGTAATGAAAAATCAAGGTAAAGAGGATACGTTTTTTTCAACCAAAGGTGCTGTTTGTCACTTTACAGTGAGACATAACAGGATAATACCTCTGCATTTTTAAAGCAGTGACTAGAGGGTGGGAAGGAAAAGGATGAGTTTGAACCAATTAGTGGGTGGATGACATTTCTCTTTCCTTTACCAGACTACTAGTGAAAGTTTAAAGCATTGAAGAAAAAAATCATTGCATAATAAGGGCTGCTTGAAAAAAATAGTATGACCAGAATTGCTGATCCTTGCTTCCCCTTTCTTATTGTAAGCAGGAGAGAAATCCAAGTTAAAATAGTGTTTATTAACTGCTTCTTGACAGGCTGATACCATTTTAAAATATGATTTATTAAAATTCAGTGTGGCTCAAACACCAGAGATGGCTGCATAGAGTCAGTGGCACTGGTTTATCTGGTTCCCACAGTAAGACTTTCCAAATGGAAGGACATTGTTTTGCAAAGGGACCCCCCCCCCCCCATGGGTAAGTTATCCCCTGCTGTCATTATGGAGGGTTTTGAGATGATGGTTTAATTTTCCCTAACTGGGGCAGGACAGTTATCTGCTGGAATTCTAAGAACAAAATCAGTTGAACAATAGGCAGATACTGATTGAGCACCAACTGTATGCTCATTTCTGGTGAGCAACATGTGAGATAGGAAAGAAGTTGCATAGTCCTTGTCATTAAAAACACTCAGGGGGCACAGGGCAGGGGGTGGAGCGGCTCAGTTGGTTAAGCTTCTGACTTCAGGAAGCTCAGGTCATGATCTCATGGTTCATGGGTTTGAGCCCCGTGTGGGGGCTCTGTGCTGACAGCTCAGAGCCTGGATCCTGTTTCAGATTCTGTGTCTCCCTCTCTCTCTTTCCCTCCCCTGCTCATGCTCTGTCTCTCTCAAAAATAAATAAACGTTAAAAAAATTCTTTTTAAACACTCAGAATATTTTCTTAACCTTAACTATATGACTTTGTCAGCTTTGATTTCTTCTTTTTTTTTTTTATGTCTCCTTAATGTTAATTAATATGAGGGCAGATCCAAATTAACCAATCAAAATGGTCGTTTTAGGGTGATATGTTTGAGGCATGATGGTGGGCAGAGTTTAAATTACAAGGATAATTAAAATAGGGTTTCTGGGGTGCCTGGGTGGCGCAGTCGGTTAAGCGTCCGACTTCAGCCAGGTCACGATCTCGCGGTCTGTGAGTTCGAGCCCCGCGTCAGGCTCTGGGCTGATGGCTCGGAGCCTGGAGCCTGTTTCCGATTCTGTGTCTCCCTCTCTCTCTGCCCCTCCCCCATTGATGCTCTGTCTCTCTCTGTCCCAAAAATAAATAAAAAAAAAAAACGTTGAAAAAAAAAATTAAAAAAATAAATAAATAAATAAAATAGGGTTTCTACTCTCCAATACCTTATCTTACTTTCCTGTTGGCACTTCCCCGGCATTCATGGAGCATTTCCCAGGGACCAGGGAGAAAGCGTGTCACGATGGATAAGGCAGAGTTCTTCCACATAAGCAGTACATCTGAGTGTTGCTGTGAGTGCTGCAGTCTGGAGTGAATTTTCTCTGCCATATCCTGAGTACCTAAGACACAGCCTGCCTGGCAGATACAAAGTGTCCAATGAGACGTTAATGAATTAATAAATATTTATACACAAGTTCATTTTTTTATGATTTAAAAAAAATTTTTTAACGTTTATTTATTTTTGACAGAGAGGGGCAGAGCATGAGGGGGGGAGGGGCAGAGAGAGAGGGAGACACAGAATTCAAAGCTATCAGCACAGAGCCTGACGCGGGGCTGGAACTCACGAGTTGTGAGGTCATGACCTGAGCTGAAGTCGGACACCCAACCAACTGAGCCACCCAGGCACCCCACAAGTTCATTTTTTAAGGCCTCTTTACATCCAGGGTTTCACTTCACCCTCCCAAAAACCCCGTGTAATAATAGAGCAGAAACTAATGAAATACAGAAGAGAAAAACAATAGAGAAAGTCTATGAAAGCAAAACTTTGTTCTTTGAAAAGATCAACAAAACTGTTAAGCTTTTAGCTAACTGCTGAAGAAAGAAAAGAGAGACAATTCAAATTATTAAAATCCAGAGTGAATAAAGAGACATTACAACCAACCTCCAGAAAGAAAAAAATTACAAGGTAGCATCCAGAATATGTGAGGATATTCTGACAGAAACGATAAAAATGTTTGGAACCAAACAGAGGTGGTGCTACACAGCCTTGTGAACATGCTAAATGCCACTGGATTGTTCCGGTTAGCTTTATGTTACGTGAATTTCACCTCAATTTAAAAAAAAGGAGACTTAAGAATTTTAAGACAGTACTATAAACAATTGTAAGCCAGTAAATATCAGTTAGCAGAAAGAGATGAATTCCTAGACACATACTACCAAAACTGACTCAGTAAGAAATAGAAAATCTGAATAGACCTATAAGAAAGAGAGAGATTACATTAATAATCCCCTAAAAATATTAGAAATAATGACTGAGTTCAGCAGGGTTACAGGAAACAAAATCAATTTACAAAAATTAATTTCATTTATGTAGACTTCCCATGAACAAGCCAACAATGAGCAAAATGTAATGAAATTAGTACAGAATTTATACTGTGACAACTATAAACTATTGTGGAAGGAAATTAAAGATTAAATTAATGGAAAGGCATGCTAAGTTCATGGACCAGATCAATACACTTGATGTTGTTAAGCTGGCAGTATTTCCCAAATTGGTCTACAAGTTTAACAAATCCTTATTAAGATCCCAGCTGATTTTCTTCCCCAGAAATTGATGCACTGATCCTAAAATTCACTTGGTGATTCAGAGCAGCCAAAATGGCCTTGAAAAAAAGAATTTGTAAGTTCTCACACTTTCTGATTTCAAAACTTACTGCAGATCTATAGTAATCAAGATAGTATAGTTCTGGCAGAAAGATTGACATATAAATCATTGGAACAGAATCGACAGCCCAGAAATAAACCCTCACAATTATGATCTGTTGCTTTTCAACAAGGGCACCAAGACAATTCAGTGGAGAAAGGATAATGTTTCCAACAAATAGTGCTGGGACAACTGGACATCCCCATGCAAAATCTCTCCTTTACACCATATGCAAAAATTAGTAACTCAAAAGGAATCAAATTTTAAAGATTAATAACTGAAACTATTAATAAAACAGAGGCAAATCTTCACAACCTTGGAATAGGCGATGCTCTCTTTGATGTTACACCAAAAGCTCAATTGGCAACGAGAAAAGATAAATTGGAATTCACCAAATATTCTTAAAACCTTGTGTTTCAAAGGGCACCATCAAGAAAGGAAAGGACAACCTGCAGAGTGGTAGGAAATATTTGCACATCATCTAACAAGGGTTTATCTAGAGTATGTACAGACCTCCTCCAATTCAGTTTTTAAAAGTTCTCGCTCTGAGGAAGACACACAGTTGCCAAGAGGCACATGGAAAGGTGCTCGCCGCCATTCATCGTCAGGAACACACAGACTAGCACAGCCATGAGGCGCCACTTCACACCCTCCGTGGTGTCCATACTAAAGGCAGACGGACAACACCGAGTGTTGGCAAAGACATGGAGAAACCAGGCGCTTGTAAACTGCTGAGGGGAATGCAACATGGTGCAGCCACTGTGGAAAACAGGCTGGCGGTTCCTCAGGTGACCGAACGCAGAGTTAGTATGTGGCTTATCCTTCCCCTCGTAGGTATGTACCCAAGATAAATATCCACACAAGACTTACATGCAAATATTCAAAGCAGTGCTACTAATAATAGCCAAAGTGTGGAAACAGCCCCGATGGCCATCAACTAGCTGATGGGTGAATGGATTAATACATTGCACTGTTCCTAGTGCAATAGTTTTCAGCAATAACAAGGAATGGGATTTGAACACACACTACAACGTGGATGAACCTTGAAAACTTTACATTTATTGAAAGAAGCCAGGGGCGCCTGGGTGGCGCAGTCGGTTAAGCGTCCGACTTCAGCCAGGTCACGATCTCGCGGTCCGTGAGTTTGAGCCCCGCGTCAGGCTCTGGGCTGATGGCTCGGAGCCTGGAGCCTGTTTCCGATTCTGTGTCTCCCTCTCTCTCTCTGCCCCTCCCCTGTTCATGCTCTGTCTCTCTCTGTCCCAAAAATAAATAAAAAACGTTGAAAAAAAAAAAAAAAGAAAGAAGCCAGACACAGAAACCACATGTTATAGGATTCTGTTCCTATAAAATGCCCAGAATAGGCAAATGTTCATAGAAAGTAGATGAGTGGTTGCCCACAGTTGAGGGGATAAGGAAATTGGGAGGGGTGACTGCTAAAAGGCATGGGGTTTCTTTGGGGTGTGATGAAAATGTCCTAAAATTGATGGTGGTCACAGTTGCATGTATCTGTGAATATACCCAGAACCATCAAGTTGTACACTTTAAATTGAGTAAACTGTGTGATATGTGATTATATCTCAGTACAGCTATCCCCCGTAATCCCCCAGAAAGCCGACTTTGTGACATGTAATCACCATTACCTTTATTTTTTATATTTTATTTTATTTTATTTTATTTTATTTTATTTTATTTTATTTTATTTTATTTTAATTTATTGTCAAGGTGGCTAATATTGTCAAGTGTGTAAAGTGTGCTCTTGGTTTTGGGGTAGATTCCCTTGGTTTATCGCTTACATACGACACCCAGTGCTCGTCCCCGCAGGTGCCCTCCTCAGTGCCCATCACCCACTTTCCCGTCTCCCCCACCCCCCATCCACCTTCAGTGTGTTCTCTGCATTTAAGAGTCTCTGATGGTTTGCCTCCCTCCCTCTCTGTTTGTAACTATTTTTTTCTTCTTCCTCTCCCCCATGGTCTTCTGTTAAGTTTCTCACATTCCACATATGAGTGAAAACATTTGATATCTGTCTTTCTCTGACTGACTGACTTATTTCACTTAGCAGAATACCCTCCAGTTCCATCCACGTTGCTGCAAATGGCAGGATTTCATTCTTTCTCATTGCCAAGTAGTATTCCATTGTATATGTAAACCACATCTTCTTTATCCATTCACCAGCTGATGGACATTCAGGCTCTTTCCATAATTAGGCTGTTGTTGAAAGTACTGTTATAAATATTGGGATACATGCGCCCCTGTGAATCAGTACTCCTATATCCTTTGGATAAATCCCTAGTAGTGCTATTGCTGGGTCATAGGATAGTTCTCTATTTTTAATTTTTTGAGGACCCTCCATACTGTTTTCCAGAGCGGCTGCACCAGTTTGCATTCCCACCAACAGTGCAAGAGGGTTCCCGTATCTCCACATCCTCACCAGCATCTGTTGTTTCCAGAGCTGTTAATTTTAAGCACTCTGACTGACCACTACCTTTATTTTAAAGACAAGGGCTCTGAGACCCAGTGTGTCATAACAGCTTGTTTGTGAGCCTAAAGCTGTCGGGGTAGCTACAGAGGGACATGAAGTCCAGTCTTTAATCCCAACCTTCATTCTGTTCCTAGTCTGCATTACATTATATACAAAAGGATTGCTATAGGAATTGGAAAGTATCTACAGAAGCAAGGAATCGGAATTTTTGAATTACTTTTTCTTCGGTTTGAAGGAGAGTCCAAAATGCTTATTTAGGACATTTACAACGCAGGATCGTCACTTTTACAGGTGGTGGTAGCTGACCAGTCAACTAGATAAGGCGTCCCATTTTGACCTCCAGGGGCTGCCAGGCTGTGGGAGCCGGTCCACCGAAGTGAGGAGCTAGCATCAGGAATGGGCACTCCAGGCCGGAGCTTGGTGGCTTGGCCTTTACGTTGGGATGTCCTTCCTCTCCTTAAGGACTCTGAGGAGCCCTGCCCGTGGAACCTGACTTTCTCTGCCAGCTGTGAACACTCCTCTGCCCCCTTCTTTCGGGCTCTCAATTTCTGGGCTTTTCTGCAACCCTCTCATGGTCATGACTGCCACATTGACCTGTGGGTGGCGAAGAGGAAAGCGTGGTCTTCTCTGGGTCACCTGACCTTGCCCCAACTGGTCTTGTCCCTTGAATTGCATGTCCGAGGCTGGATTGTTAGTGGGCCGGTATGAGGTGTAATAAGGTGGGGACTGTGATGTTCAGGCATAATTCGTTCCTTTACAATTGATTACGGATATTTGTGTCTGTTGAGTGTTTCATTTACAAGGTGCTGCCATATATAGCATTTCATTTTCCTCTCTCAAAACTCCTGCAAAGTGGAGATGATTGCTCTTCGAGAAAGAATTTATGCAGCATGTTCAGGAACTTACCTGAGGCCACTCACTCATCTGTTCTTTTTTCCACTAACATTTTTGAACGGCTTTATCGAGGTGTAATTAGCAAACCATATAATTTACCCTTTGAAAGCATACATTTTGATGAGTTTTTTAGTGTATTTATAGGGTTGTGAAACCATCACCACCCCTACTTAGTTTTAGCACGTTTTTGTCCCCCACAGAAGAAATCTTGGGGGCACAGGCCCATGAAGCATCACTTCCTATTCCACGCCCACCGTTCACTGGCCCTGGACAACCACTGTTGTGTTCTGTGTGTCCACAAATTTGTCTGCTCTGGACGTTTCAGATAAAGTGAATGCTACAGGACTAGTGGTCAACATTTTGTGCCCCCTTCACACAGCACAGTGCTTCCCAGGTCCATGCATGCTGTAACATGTATCAGAACTTCATTCTTTTCATGCCTGAATGTGATTTCACTGTATGGATATTCTCAATTGTGTTTGTCCATCTATTGAGTAATGGGCATTTGAGCTGTGTCTTCTTTTTGGCCCTGATGAGCCACATGGCTGTGAATACTGCTGTGTGAGTTTTGTATGTGTTCCACTAACTTTTGTTGCATGTTTGGCTCACCCCGTGCCACGTGGTGTATTTACAAAAGTAGATCTGGTCTTGCCTCTGCTTGAAGGAGTCCTCCATTTAATAGTGGGGTAAGCTGTGGTCCCATGAGAACAGTCCCTTTGACTGTGTCATTAATTACTGGAATGTCCTGTGTAACATCAGGATCTCCAGGAGATCCTGGGTGGGGGGCTGTGTGACTGAGCTCAGCGTAAAACAGTGCAGGGTGGGTAGCAGCGGGGTCACAGAGCATCTGGGTTGTGTTTAAGAGAACCTGAGGTTAGGAAGTCATTGAGGCAGGACTCAGCCTCGGAACTTCTGAAGCCCATGTCTGAAGGCTCTACTCTAATTTTGCTCCAGTTTATGGTTATTAACAGATGATCTTGTCAACAAGAGCTTACTGAGTACCTGTCCAGTGGCTTTCTAAGCAACTAAAGGAAAATAGGGAGAACATAAGGTCGCCTTAAGGATCTCACTTCCTACTTGACAAAGCATGTTACATACTGGAGACTTGAAAAGTGCTGTGTTAACCCACAGGACTGCAGCATAAGCTATGTGCTCTGTGTCCTAGATAAGACGGTGTCCTATGGATGCATGTGAACTATAAAAATCATCCCTGTGAAACGAGGGACTCAATATGCCCCAAGGGCCTCCACTGGGGTGATTCTAATGTGACTGATCAGTTGGTATGCGCTGATGACACTATTGAAACTCCCAAATGAGCATCTACATGTTTTCAAAGACAAAACGTCAGAGAGAAATTGTTCATTACTATAGAGCCTAAAATGGTTGAGAAAAACTGAGTGAAAAGGGGCTCTCCCCTCCTTCCAAGGGGAAGGTACTACATGGGCCTGGTCATAGGCGGAGTATTGGTTCCCTGGGGCTGCTGTACCAAAGTACCATGGACCTGGGGGCTCAGACTGCAGAGACCTGTTGTGTCACATTCTAAGCCCAGAAGTCTAACCCAGGGGTCAGCAGCGGCTCCTGCTGAGCCACAGGAGGGTCCATCACAGGCCTTCCTCGCCCTGGCGGTCCCCTGGCTTGAACAGATCTTCACACGGCATTCTCCTGTCTGTACCTCTGTGTCCACGTATCCCCTCTGTATAAGGACACCAGTCATACTGGAGTAGGGACCCTGGAATGACCTTGCTGTAACTTCACTAATTCCATCTGCAGTGACCCTATTTCCAAATAAGGTCCTGGTCTGAGGTGTGGCGGGGAGGGGGTGGGGAAGTTAGGGTTTCAACATGTGAGCTTTGAAGGCCATAGTTCAATCTTGATTCCAATTCTAAAATCCCATGTCAGACAATGGTTTGAAAACAAGGCTTAAAATTATATCCCTCGATCTGAATTTGATTTTGGGACTGCTAATGAATTTGGTTTTTTACTTAACTTTGACATAAAGTGTGAGATGGTGAGAATTAGCCCAGAATGAAGAGATCTTTGGGCTGGGGCTCTGTGTATGTTCTCGAGTGAGGAAGGGCACAATGTCTATAGCAGGTGCAGTGCGGACACTTTTTAATGTTCTGTTAATATAATACTGGGTTCAGGAGACCCCTCATTTCTTCCTTGGAGTCATTACAGGTGGTCCCTGCCGATGCCCACCTACGTGAACACTGCAGGAAGTAGAATCTGGTTCATCTGGGGGTCCTCTGATGCACTTCCATCCTGGGTGGGGAACAGTCAGCTCCTAAAATCTTTAGCTCTGCATTGGGCTTAGTCATTTGTAATAGGCTTCATCTTAACTAACGGAAATGACTTGTACTAACTGCATAATTTTAATTTCTCAGAGCATGAATGTGATTTAGATTTCAGGTCAGCAAAAAATATGTAGGTGGTAAAAAAAAAAAAAAGTAATCAATCCTGGAAACGTTCAGATTGTCCTTATTTAATTTTATAGTTCAGTGCTACCTACACTGTTAAATCTGGGGATTCAATTTTCACAACCTAGAAATACAGAGAAAAATACAGCTGTCACACTGTTCAAGTGACTTTTCTAATAAATGTTTTTGAAGTTTTAATATGACAGTATACATCAATTATGAGCATTACCTCTGTTTTAAATGTTTCTTTATGATACGAGATTATCTCTGAGAGTTCTATGGGGAAAGATGTGCATTTAAGACTTGCTTTGATGATTGGCATTTCAGTGTAATTTGGTGTAATGGGATTTAATTTATTTGTAGATAAACTTACCTAAAGGGACCAACACAAGTACAGAAATCTCATAGCTTATATAAACAACGGAAAATTAATTAACATGGAAGCACTAATTAGTTTATCCAATTTGCTGGCAGAGCTCTGGGCACCGAGGTACTGAGGAGAAGAGGCTCTGTGTTGGGAGGTGGGTGGAGGAGAGGGGCAGAGGGGAGGCTTGGCGGGCTAGGAGAGGGGCCGGGAAGCCTACTGTCCACAGATTGGAGGAGGCACTGGTGCCCAGATGAGGTCGCCAGCTAGGGGCATGGCCCTGACCTTGTAGCCGGAATGTCGGCTCCCTGTATCACCTGTCTGTCTCCCATCCACACGGTGGGGACGGGCCTGTGTGGCCGACATCACTTGTAGACTAGAGAACATTCCTCTCTCTGGAATGCCTCCTCATCCCGTTTCCTTCTAAACATTGCTCAAGGTCATTTCCTCAAAGGCACTACCCTCACTTAGAGAGGTAGGTCCTAGCTTTCCGGTCTTGTGCACCTTTCCTTGGGTGCACTGACCACAGGTGGCATGTTACATTTGTCCTTGGGACTCCCTGGTTAATACATGCCTCCCTTACTTGAAGGTAAGCCCTGGGTGTGGGGGAGAGAAACCTGCAATGAATGGATGAATGAGTGAATGAATGAGTGAATGAATGAGGGAAGGAAGGAAGGAAGGAAGGAAGGAAGGAAGGAAGGAAGGAAGGAAGGAAAATCTCCCCTGCTGGTTCAATGTCATCTCAAGCATTCTGCTCTCTGCAAACGTGTTCCTGACCTGTCCCCAGGCAAACTCCAGCATTCTTAACCCTATTTTCCACTTTCCATTACTGTATTTTATTGTGCGTACATGTTCCCTCCTCCACGGACATGGGCTCCTCGCACTCAGCGACTCAGCGTGGGGCCTGCCTCACGGTGGGCTCTCACATCTTCGCACTAAATGAAGAGGGGGCGACCAATGAGCAGGGAGCAGGTGGGAGCCTCCAAACCCTAACACAAATACACTCTGTGCTGAGTTTCACAAAGTGGGAACCCATTGGCCGGCAGAGCTTTTGTGGGGAGGAAATGGGATTCTGCCAGGCCTTGGCACCTGTATATTTTACTAAAGCTGCACTACGTCCCTTTCCACAAATACCCATAAACCCACATCCTTGCAGACTATGGCCGTTTCCACTGCTGAGCTGCCCAGGACTCTACATTGAGTCATGAGATATGGGGACTGGATTGTGGAGGACAAAGAGCCCCAGCTGGGAGCATTGGCTTTGCGGCAAAGCAGACTGGGCACTGGCTGTCCACGTAACTTGGGGACTTTCAAGTCTTGGACCTTGAGAAGAGGAACACAGGTGGTCAGAGAGGTGGGGGGCAGGGGTGGGGGCTGGCAGCAGCCACCCTGGGAAGAAGGACCCAGAGGTACCCATGTTTCTCAGAGGGAGCCCCCAACGCCCCATCTGGCAAGGAGGCCTGTGCACACGCCCAGCGTTTGCTGGACCAGGAGCTGACCACGCTCTTCCTGTTTTTTTCTGTTCTTCCCTGCAGTTGTTTTCTCTGATGGTGATTCTGTTGTTGAGAACTGCTCATTCCCATCTCAGGTTTCTGGTTCCCTCTCATGATAAGTCATGAAATCAGTTACTTTCCACTTTCCTCACATTAATTTGAGAAGTTGGGTAACTGGATCGCTCGTTGGATTTTCCCTGTATGGCCCTGTTACTTTCCTAAGTGGGATTTAAAACAAACCAATCGGGCATTATTTCCTCGTATTCCACAGCCTACTTGTGTGGGGCCTTCCATCCCACAACCGCTGCTTTCCTCCTGTCTTCCAGGAGCCCTCAGCAGTCACTGTCTTACCTCTGCGCCTTCTCTCAGATGCTCATCCACCTGCTACCACAGAAGTCTTTCTGAAACACAAGTTTGTTTATGTAACAGCCTTGCTTAAAACCCCTGAGTAGCTTCATTGTCCCAGAGGGTGGAGCCCCACCCCTGGGACTTATTCTTTTATTAAGCAAATTAAGCAAGCTGATTAGACCCCTAGAATGTGACCCTGCCTGCCCTTCCTGGTTCAAGCTCTGCTTCAGATATGCCCAGCCATTTTTAGGCTTGCCTATATGCTGGAGGTTCATTCTTGTTTCAGAGGACATGATGCAGGTACAGGGTGGATTTATTCGTGCACATATGCGTCTTCTGCACAACTAACTCTGTACTCCAGTTCGCAGCCCGTGTTGGACACTGTAGCCAGGCGCTCAAATAATCATTGTACAAATGATGCATCATAGACCATTTTCACTTAACATTGCATAACGTGGATTGTAGATGTGCACTAAAGGCTGTGCGTATGTATGTATGTATATATATGTGTGTGTGTATACATATACGTACATATATGTATATAATCATATATATTCGTTATACAATTATATATACTTATACGTATGTATACAATTTGTGTGTGTGTGTGTGTGTGTGTGTGTATATATATATATATATATATATATATATATATATATATATATATAAAATCTCCTGAGGGAGAGAGACGATTCTAATGAGACTCAAGTATTACAAAAGTTGCTGCAGAAGCACAGAGAAGGAGCCATTTAATTCATTATGGAGCCCTACAGCTAACTTCCTGAAAGGATTGACATTTACAATGCATCTTAAAGAATGAATAGAATTTCAGCAAATGGTGCTGAATATCCTCACACAAAAGAATAAGGTTGGGCCCTTACCTCACATCATATGTAAAAATTAAAGTAAAATGCAGGAAAGATTTCAATGTAAAAGCCAAAATTATAAAATAAAATGAGCACAAATCTTTGAGCTTTTAGATTAAGTAATGATTGAGCATCTGACTCTTAATCTCTTGATCAAGCCTCACATCAGGCTCTGTGCTGAGCATGCAGCCTGCTAAAGATTCTCTCTGTCTCCCTGCCCCTCCCCCACTTGTGTGTGTGTGCATGCTCGTTCTAAAAATAAATAAATAAATAAATAAATAAATAAATAAATAAATAAAATTTTTAAGAAGGTAAAGTAATGGTTTCTTACGGAACCAAAAGCACAAGCAACAAAACGACTAATTGAACTTCATTAAAATTAAAAATGTTTCAGAGGTCACCATCAAGAAAGTGAAAAGAAAACCCACAGAATAGGGAAAATGTTTGCAAATCATATAATATATACAACTCAATAATAAAAAGACAAATAAGCCAATAAAAGAATGAACAAAGGACTTTGAATAGATATTTCTCCGAAGAAGGCATACAGACAGCCAATAAGTACAAGGAAAGGGGTACAACATCACTGTATGTCAGAGAAATGCAAATCAAAGCCACATTGGGATACTATTTCACACCCATTAGGGTGGCTTTCATCAGAGATAGCTAGTAACAAGTGTTGGCCAGACAATGGAGAAATTGGAACCCTCACACTCTACTGTTGTTTGGGAATGTAAAATGGTGTAGCCATTTGTGAAAACAGTTTGGTGTTTCCTCAAAATGGTAAACGTAGAGTTACCATATGACCAGAAATTCCATTCCTTGGTGTATATCCAAGAGAAGTGAATCATATGTCCACTCAAAAACTTGAACATGAATATTTAGAGGGACATTATTCATAAGAGTCAAAAAGTGCAAACAACCCAAGTATCCAACAACCAAGAAATGGGTAAATAAATGATGAATATCCATACATTGGAATATTATTTAATGATCAAAAGGAAGTATGACACATGCTATGTAGCAGAATAAACCTTGAAAACATCTTGCTAAGTGAAGTTGGTCACATATTACAAGCATATAGGATTCCAGTCACATAAATTGTCCAGAATGGGCAAATATATACAGAAATTAGCAGAGTGGTTTCCAGGGGCTGAGAAGATGAGGACTGGAGGTGGACTGCTAAAGGGTAGAGGGTGGAAATGTTCTCCGATTGATTGTGGCAATGGTTGCACATCTCTGTGAATATGCTGAAAGCCACTGAATTGTACACTTTATTTTATTATTATTTTTTAAATGTTTATTCATTTTTGAGAGACAGGGCATGAGCACGGGAGGGGCAGAGAGAGAGAGGGAGACACAGAATCCGAAACAGGCTTCAGGCTCTGAGCTGTCAGCAGAGAGCCTGACGTGGGACTCGAACCCACGAACCATGAGATCATGACCTGAGCCGAAGTCGGACGCTCAACCGACTGAGCCACCCAGGTGCCCCTGAATTGTACACATTAAATGGGTGAATTGTATGGTATGTAAGTGGTATCTGAAAAGAGCTGTTATTTTTTTATTTGTATTTTTTTAAGTTTATATATTTATTTTGAGGGAGAGACACAGAAAGCAAGCAGAGAAGTGGGAAAAAAGAGAGAGAGAGGGAGAGAGAGAGAGAATCTCAAGCAGGCTCCACACTGTCATTGCAGATCCTGATGCGGGGCTCAAACTTGTGAACCATGAGCTTGGACCTGAACTGAAACCAAGTGTCAGCACTTAACTGACTGAGCCACCCAGGCACTCCCAGAGCTGTTATTTCTAAAAATCACTAAGGAAAAAGGAGGAGTAGTCATTTGCCAGACAAGGGCAGAAGGACGCACTCATGAACAATGCAGTGTGCAAAGACCCAGGGCTACACAACAGCCTGGCTTCATCTGAGAGGGCTGTGTGGTCCTGGGTGGGTGTAGTGCAGCCTAGCAGAGGGCGGGAGAGGTGCCTTCTATTCCTCGCTGAGAAGTGAAGGCTGTTATAATTTAGGAAATCGATCTCCTGACAGGTCAGAGCAGGGGAGTAATGACACTTTTAACTTTCACATTAAAATTTTGTGTTGAATTTTGTTCCTGTTATTTGTGTACTATCAATGACTGCCTTTCAACTCAAATGAGCACATTTGTCTCCATAAATATAGTAAATGTGTTATGGATAGGGTCCCTGTGTGTGTCTTCTAAACACTTTGTAGTCACCCTGTTAAATTTGGTCACTTTAATGTTCAGGATGTGTATAATTCGCCCAAATAAAATCAATAATTTAAAAATATTTTTAAGTTTATTTATTTTCAGAGAGACAGTGTGAGCAGAGGAAGGCCAGAAAGAGGGAGAGAGAGAATCCCAAGCAGACTCTGCACTGTCAGCACAGAGCCCAGTGCAGGGTTCAAACTCATGAAATCATGAGATCATGACCTGAGCTGAAACCAAGTAGGAGGCTTAACCAATTGAGCCACCCAGGCATCCCAAAATTGATAAATTAAGGAGAGCAATTATCCTAAATCTGGAAGAGTTCTAGAAGCTGTCAGCCAAATCTGGAACTGTATAAATGAGTTTCCCACCTATAACAGTTCCACTCAGACCACGAGAAACTGAGTTGATGCTTTCGGCTACATTACTACTTTTCAGGTTTTCATCCCTCAATACCCTCCATGCCTTTCTACAAATACAACTTGTCCATGGCTGCCAAAATCTTGATGGATCTCTTAGCCACATTTCACCTAAGCTGACCCTCTGAATTCGGGGGTCACTGCTGCTGTTCTACACAGGATTTCATCATGAAGTATGAGTTTAGGAGTCCATATTTTAAATCACTTTCAGACTTGGAGACAAAGCTTCCACTGTAGCTGTGTTTGGCTCCAACTCAAGGTAATACTTCATATAGTCTGAACTATCACAAGGACTTACTCTCTTTGAAAAATAAATTCAAGATAAATTCAAAAACATTTGTAAAGACCCTATACTTTGTCAGGTAGGTGTAACTGCCTTTCAACTTCATCCACTGCCTACAAGTGACATAAATGGAAAAGAAGTAGGTTATGATGGGTCAAAAAATAGAAAATACAAATTCAAGTAAAATTAAAGTATGACAGCCACTACCTAGCGAATATTGTTTTAAATTTTACAGTGGAGTTCTTTCTGTTACAGCAGTGTGAGTAATGATCCCAGACATGTCAAATAAATAACAGCCGCTGTCCATGGTACTAAATAACGCCGTGCGTATCAACTCTTGTGAATCCTGCTATGATAAATGAATACCTTGCCACGAACAAAGAAAGAGGCTTAAAAATAAGTGATATTTTGCTGACACTTTTTGAACAAACCAAGGACACACTGATGCCAGGGAAAGGATATTTGGTACAAAAGGCTCTAGTGGAAATATTTATGGCTTGTGGAAGTGAAAGTTAGCCCTGAAGCAATCTTGGACCTTCCATTACCCATGGGGCTTTGATAAGGCTCTTGTCCTGGGTTTACTTATGTCATCCCAGTATTGCAGACTGTGTGGTATTTTTGTCATTTTGTATGGATTTACGTGAACTTGGCGATAATAAATTAGGTCAAGTCTTCTGAGGCTAATACTTATTCTCTGTGTATGATTATCAGAAATATATATGGAATATGAATGCTTATTTTTAAAAACATGAGCACCTGTGGACATGCCATGCCACATTGGAAGGATACACACTGCACACACATACTTCTGCGTATGAGTCTTATATTTGTGCTGATGTGTGTGTGAGGCATATAAATAGAAGCATGCATATGCTTATGTGTGTCTTTATGTATTTACATTTGTGGTTAAATATTTATATATCTATATGTATCTATACATGTATTTGTATATTTATAATGAGATCCCTATGGAAATAGTAGGCAAATGACTATACATTCATGTGAATGTAGTCGGTATGGCACAAAATATGTAAGAGATGTTGACAAGATAATGTTGACATTATTTATAGTTGGAATTATTTATAGTACAATGGAAATCTTAGGGACACTTCCTTTTCAGAGGGGGAATTGAGTCTTTGTGTTCAAAGACTGCTCTGACGCTGAAACCTATCTGGGTACAAGTTCTGGGGAGACTCAGCCTCGACCTCTGGACACCCCCAGTCTAGAGGGGAGAGAAAACCACTTCAGCCACATATTCACACGTAAAGAACTTCATGATCCTAAAGGAAGAAGCAGAAACTAGTTCTGCCTGGTGCGCCGGTGGCCACTGCCAGGCAGGGCTGCTGCGTTCCATGAGGCTGGTCCTCGGGGTAGGGGGCAGAGCTCCCAGCAGAGACGCCGAGCAGTCAGTGTGGCGTATATTGGTTCTGGGATGTCACATGTCGTCCAGACCGAGTGGCCTCTCAGTGGCCTCACCAGTGGCCACTGGTGTTGCCTCACCCAGTTCTGTCTCTTATCACACGTGGCAGCTGGTTCATCGCCATGTTTGTTCCAATGGCTCCCACCCTCCTGTTTTACCTCGTACCCATACCTGGCACATCTTCTAATGTGGGGCATAACAGGTACTTGTGTCCTGCCTGAGATACTGCAAAGGGTACCACCTTTGCTGCTGGCTAATGGATCCTGGTACATATTATTAGGTACATTTTGTGCATTTTGGTGATGAAACTCCTCATGGTGATAAGAATCGTGAGTGTTGTGATTTATTTAACACACATTCATCGAGTACCTGTTGTGTGACAGGAACTATTTTAGATCTGGTGACAGAGGAACACAGTAAACAAGAATCATGCTCTCACTGTGTTTGTATTCTGTTGGGTGGGAAAGAGATGAATGTCAAGTCTTTAACCAGATGCACAAATAAATCAGTAATGAGTTTGAGGATGAACATGAGATAGGGCACTGGATAGAGACAACAGCAGAGGAGTTTGTTAAGGATGAATTTCTCAGAGCAGAGGGGGCAGCCCTGTTGTAAGGTCTGAAGGAAGAACATTCCCGAGAGAGAACAGCAGATACAAGTCCTCCTGGCCACCAGTACGTGGACAGAGCCACGTTGAGGACAGAGCCTTGTAGCCAGTGCCGACGTCAGAAGGAACAGGGGTCAGAACCTCTCAGGCATTGGGAGAACTTTAGCTGTTTTCTTAAGTGTGAGGGGGACCCACCAGAGGGCTCTCAGAGGGTGCAGCATGGTCTGACTTATGCTGTGGAGTTGCCATGCTGGACACCAGGCTGGACCTAGGAGCTCCCAGAAAGCTCACCCCGGTGGAGGGCATGTTCGGTAGCTCTGGTACATGGTCTTGGCAGTTAGGATAGAGGCAGGGAGTGGGTTCATGGTGAATTTTGGAGTTACAATTTGAGAGAACTAATGATTAATTGGATGTAGGAGGGAAAGGAAATCATCAAAAACTATACCTATATTTTAGCCTTGATTAACTATGTGGATCATGATGAGATAGTGAAGTCTTGAGATACCGACCACTAGGGACCCAAACATACTCTCCAGGTTGAGTGAAAACCTGTGCATCCAGAAGGTTTTTAGGGCAGTGAATCTACTGTGTAGGATCCTGTCACGGCAGATACAAGGCATGGTACATTTGTCCAAACCCGTAGAATGTACGACACCAAGAGGGACCCTGATGTAAATTGCAGAATCTGGGTGATGACGTGTCCATGTGGGCTCATCAGCTGTAACAAATGCACTATCTGGCGGGGATGCTGGTGGAGGGGGAGGCTGTGTCGGCGGGGGAGGCAGGGATTTAAGGGAAGTCTCTGCACCTTTCATTCAGTTTGGCTGTGAAACTAAAACAGGCTCTAAAAAGTAAAATCTATACAAAATAAAACAAGGCCAAACAACCAGTCCATCTGTCTTCACATGTTGCAGATTTAATTGGTAGGATTTACGTGGTTCTTACAGTTTGGGCTTGTGCAACAGGCAGGATCAGCTTGGCATCCTCATGCAGAGGAGGTCACTCATGGGTCATATTATCTGTGGTGGAATCATCTGCACTTTTGACGGCTCACTTTAGTGGCGATATGAAGGGCTCTCTTCGTTCGGGATGCTGTAACAAAGTACGGCACACTGGGGGGCTTATCAGCATCAGAAATGTGTTTTCCCATAGTTTCAGAGGCTGGGAGTCTGGCACCAGGTGCCAGTGAGGTCACCTCCTGGTGAGGACCTCTTCCGGGGTGTCCTCACTTGGAAGAGGGAGGGGAGCCCTGGAGTCTCTTTGATAAGAGCACTGATCCCATCGTGGGGGCTCCACCCTCATGACCTCATCACCTTCCAAGGGGCTGGCCTCCTAATACCATCACCTTGCAGGTAAGATTTCAGCATATGAATTTAGGGGGCGGCAGGGGTGGAGACATAGACCATCAGTCCATTGCACATATGACCCAGCAACCCCACTTTTGAGTATATGCACAGAACAAATGAAAGCAAGGACCCAGACCCTGGTACACTATGTTCGCGGCAGCATTACTGACAGTAGCCAGAAGGTGGAAGTGATTCAGAGGTCCAAGGATGGGCAAGTGGATAGACAAATAGTGGCTTGTCCCTGCAGTAGAACATTAGTCAGCCTTAAACAGGAAGGAAATTCACCCACAGGCTACACGTGGACGAGTCGTGAAGACATTGTACTCAGTAAGCTGAGCTTGGGGGCTAGGATCTTAGCATATGAAGTGAGGGAGCACAGACCCTCCGTGCACTGCGAGAACCCCTGGAGATCCACAGGAACAGCCCATTGGGAGGCCGTGGTGTGCTGGGCAAGAGTGAGAACTCGGACGCTGGGGACATGGCACTGTATGTGGTGGGTATGGTTGAATACGGGGGAAAGGCAGACGCCGGGTTGCTCAGGCCCAGACTGAGGGGCGGGGGGCGTCTCTGCCCGAACGGTGGGTCTCAGCGGCTGCTGCTGGGCCTGGGGTCTGCAGATCTGGGCTCGGGGAAGGCTGTTGGCATAAGGGAGTGGCAGTTAAGCCATGAATTTGGGGAGTTCCCCCAAGGAGGCCATGGAAGATGAGGCACCAGTGGACCGAGAGCAGAACCTTGGGGGCATTAGCTTTTAGGAGATCCGTCCATTGTATTTGCTGTGATGTCGCAGTCACTGTACTGGGGTACATCCTTGGGAACCAGAAATCAGGTTCGACACAAGCTTCCTTCATGCAGTTGCAGGGACAGCGGCTGATTTAACGGGGAGATCGGCTTGTGCACGTTTTGTTGGCGAGAACAGAAATGCCAAGAGCACATCATGTTCAGCATTCGTGGGTGCCATGGATGTATTTCAGGAGCAATTTCACACAAATAAATTGAAATAGATTGCTGGTCCTGGCTATTAACTTGCCTGCATGGCTGGCCCGTGACTTCATTTCTTTCGACTTCTCTTTTCCTGACTGAATGAAAGAAATAATAATGCTGGTATTTACATATAGTTGTCACAGGAGTTAATAAGATCGGAATCATGAGGAGCTTGAAATTTCGTAGATAAAACTGGCACAGAATGGAGTGACCCTTGGATTATTTGCAGACAAGCCATTTACTCTGCAGCGCAGTCTTCACCCCGGCGTACCTCTGCCGGCAGTGAGCGTGCATCCCAGCAAGTGACGTCGGGACCCTGGTTTTGCTCAGAGATCCCAGTCGATTATTTAACTTTCCTAAGTCAAACTTACTCTGAAGGTGAATCAGCTCCCCAGAAGCATTCCGGAGTCAAAGATGACATTTAGGGACGGGGCGCCTGGGTGGCGTAGTCGGTTAAGCGTCCGACTTCAGCCAGGTCACGATCTCGCGGTCCGTGAGTTCGAGCCCCGCGTCAGGCTCTGGGCCGATGGCTCGGAGCCTGGAGCCTGTTTCCGATTCTGTGTCTCCCTCTCTCTGCACCTCCCCCTTTCATGCTCTGTCTCTCTCTGTCCCAAAAATAAATAAAAAACGTTGAAAAAAAAATTAAAAAAAAAAAAGATGACATTTAGGGACATGACGGCTGGAAACGGGAGAGGCAGAAGCAGGCACTCACAGGTGACTCAGGTCAGAGGCAGCTGGAGGGCCTCCCGGCCCTGCCGAGTGCCTGCTGAGTGCCTGCCGCTCCCACAGTTGTGGACGGTCCAGTGCTCCACATGGCCGTTTGCTGTTCTGGTCACAACTGTGTCCTCAGGGAGAGGGGAAGGACGGAGGGAGGCGTCCTTGGAGATATGTGAGCATCCCACGTTAGCGCTGATCCTGAAGTTGTGATCGTATGTGTTATGACGGATCCAGAGTGGAGAGAAGTCGATGACCAGCAAACAGGGGCTTCCAGACATCTGTCCGTGGACTTTATATTTTGTTCCCTATGGCCTATTGCTTTATTAAAGCTACTGATTTCTGGGTTTGCCTTCACATTTTTAAATTTTGTATAATAAAATCTCATTGGAATTCTGTTGACATTCAATTATTTGATTGAGTGAATGAATGGTCCTACCCTCCAGTCACCACTTAACAGCGGGGCGTATGTGCAGCCAGCTTGTGGCCTAGCTACATGGCTTCTCGTGGGATTTCTTCTCGTGTTTCTCAAGTATTGAAGATTTAATGGGAGTGCACATTAAGAGATGAGAAAGAGATAGCATGGAACAATATTCTGCTTAATGGAACACTTTGAAAATGGTTAGAAATAGAACTTGCATAATTTCCTTCCCCAGACGCTGATGCAGACTCCTTTCCCAAGAGGGCCACACCTCACCTAGAGAACTCCTACTGATCCTTCAAAGCCCTGGTCACTCTTGCTGTCCCTGCAAGTGCTCCCGTCTTTCGGGGCTACATGTGCATTGCTACATTTCTCCTCCCTCAGGCACAGCTCTTACAGTATTGTAACTGGCTCCTGTCGTCAGTGTCTGCCCACGTGAGGTGATTCTTATCTTTGTAGAAAAATGATCAGTGAACATTCTTACTGAACTGCTAACATTTGGTGACTGATCACCGTGTGCTAGGTTTGGGGATAAGGCATCTTCATGATTATCCCATTTACTTTTGGAACACCCTTGGAGTAGAATCTATTACTCTCCTAGATAGTGTAATCGTGTCCTGTTTATTTTGAAATTGGAACGAGGGCAAACTCAGATGATTGTCATACTAACAGCTAACATTTAGGGACTGGATTTGTGCCAGAAATTTTTTTCCTTTATACTTAACCTGTTTGCATTTTTAAAATGCTTTTCAAATGAAAAATTAGCCTAAGTTCGCTGAGAGCTTCAGGTTATACTCCTTGTCCGTAACCCGTACTTTCACTCCTATTGCCCCATATCCCTAGAAATCATCTGATATAAATCCCCCGTTTGTCATTCTCGGCTTTGCTCTGCATTTATCCGTGTACAGCACCCAGTGTATCGTAACAGTATTTTCAGTGCATATCAGCAGCCCTGGCACACAGGAGGCTCTCTACATGTTGAAAAATATTAACACGCTTTCAAAAATGGAAATGAGATATGATATTCTATGCTTTCCTCTTTTTACTTTTGAATGTTTGAGATATTCCCATTTTAGCTCCGAAGACCCCTGGTGTCAATGGTCGTGACCCAGTTAAGCTGTTCCTTGGCGATGAATAGGTTACTTGAGCTGTTGCACCATCATATTATCACATAGCCGTGAAATCATAGAGTTCCGTGTCCCAGTCCCATTAAGCATGTGGATGGGTGATCCTGTTCATGTGATCTTTGCGGAGGGTGTTCACACTGTGTGCATGTTTGGGGGGCACTAGTGGTGACAGTGCTGCTCTGCCCGCGTGGTGCCCGCAGGTCTGACTCGCTCCCCACCCCCCCATCCAGAGGATGGCTTCGCACCCCACCTCTGGTGGCCCCTGTGCTGCAGCATTTCCCTGGGATGAGAGCCATGGGGTCTCCTGCAGCTTTGAGACTCGGGAGGACAGACATAAGCTGTGAGGTCTTGGCCCCCGTTAGTCGCGGCCCCAGCTGGAGGGAGGCAGGGGAGTATGTGAGGAGCGGCAAATTAATACAGTTGGCACGGCAGCCCAACGCCGGGCCCTCCACCACCCCTGCCTGCCTTCCTGCTGCCAACCTGGGTCTGCTGTCCCCTGTCCAGCCACACCGCCCAGCCCACGGCCAGCACCACCTGTACCGCCCAGCCCACAGGAGCCGTCCACACCGCCCAGCCCATGGCCAGTACCACTCACACCACCCAGCCCATGGCCAGCACCGTCCACACCGCCCAGCCCACGGCCAGCAACACCCACACCGCCCAGCCCACGGCCAGCACCACCCACACCGCCCATGGCAGCACCACCCACACCGCCCAGCCCACGGCCAGCAACACCCACACCGCCCAGCCCACGGCCAGCACCACCCACACCGCCCAGCCCACAGCCAGCACCACCCACACCGCCCAGCCCATGGCCAGCACCACCCACACCGCCCAGCCCATGGCCAGCACCACCCACACCGCCCAGCCCACGGCCAGCACCACCCACACCACCCATGGCAGCACCACCCACACCGCCCAGCCCACAGCCAGCAACACCCACACCGCCCAGCCCACGGCCAGCACCACCCACACTGTCTAGCCCATGGCCAGCGGGAGAGACCCTACATGTGTGCATGCTTCACACTTACACTGAAAGCCACCGCTCTGAAAACACGTGTAGCAATTTAGAGTAACCTTCACATGTAAAATGCCTTACGGATTCACACGGGAGACATAGCCGTCCCTCACTTTGGGAAGATTATGCCAAAGCAAGAGCGGGTTAGACTTCCACGGTTCGTGTTTTGCAGTTTGGGGAATATGCCGATCCTTCCAGGGCTGCGTCTGGTTCAGGTATAGATTATGGGCACATAAGATCATCAGGCAGATTTCTCTATCTTATGTCAGTTAGCATAAATTAGTGTAGTCTTCTCCTAATTTAAATGAGACTCTGTACTAATGATGATGAATTCACAGTGTATCCAGTTTAATTCCCTTCTACATTGTGTCTCTTTTTTTAATGGGTGTTCCTGAGGGAAGACAGGTTGGCGTAGATCACATGCTCCTCCCTCCCGCCCACGTTGGGTAAATACTTAAGCTCATCAAACAGCTCACCTTTCTGTGAAACTTCCCCGGCGCATTTCCGGCAGAAAAAACGGTTGTAACGTGTATGTTCACTGTGCTTTGCGTGAGTTCAGGTAGAGTCCCCAGAGCTGGGCAGGCCTGCTGTCCTTGGGTTTCCGGACAGTCAGCTCCCAGGGCACTTAGGGAGGGGAGAGTCTGGTGCCCTGATGGTCAGGGACTTAGGAGGAAATGTCATTATAATGAGGTCAACAGGCCACCATTGACAGGGGTCACTGGTCTCAGCTTAAATTGTCATCTTGGAATATCTTCCTGATTGTGAGGATGATGATGTCTATGATCCATGTAAAGTGGGGAACAGCACTTGGCCCCAGCCGCCTTCCACACACAGGCTGGCTGGTTCCCTCACATGAAAACCTGTGCTTGAGACTCGGGGCGCATGGAATTTCCGGTGCTCCCTGGGGTCGTTCTCATCAGTGTGGCAGTGGGTCCCCCAGGGATGCATTTGCCACAGACAAATGGAGAGCCTCACCACCCTGCTAACAGTCCCTGCAGCTTACGGCAGAAGGCCCATGACGGAGCTTTACAGGAAATAGTTGGACTATACCAAAGAGTGATGAGTTAGTCACGTTGTGTCCTGCCTGGGCTTAGAACACAGAGGATGATGGTTTCTTACCTGTGATCTTGCCAGAAATAATTTTTTTAAGGATAAGGCCTAGGTACACTAATAATGAACTCCAAAATGGCATTTGCTTAAGCCTTGGACTCTGGAGAAGTTAATGCTGCCCGTGGTCAAACTGACATGCTTCCCCAGGCGCCTGGTGATCTTTGATTCACAGAATTGAATTCACTGTCAGTTACTGTGCTCTGATCATTATTGTGTGATCACTGTGCCTTGAACTTGGTGGATAATTCTGACACCTGACCTGTGATGGGGATTGGATGTACTGAGAAATCCTATATTCCTGGATCAGGTTAGCACTTCGGGATGAGTGGGGATGCCAGTGTCCGAACTACGTCCTACTTGAGCAGCCTGGTGCTGAGTTCCGGTCTCTTGTAGGGGAAGGAAGGGTGGACGGAGGTCTTGGCTGAGGCTGGGCTGAGAGGTAAACCCGGCTCTCCCATGTGAGTGGCTCTGAACTCACGGCCGCCCTTGGCCCCAGGCTGCCCGCCTCCCTGGTCCCCTTCCCCAGCTCCTTGGTCTACTAGGGAGCCCTGAGCCATCACCTCTTTCTCCCCCATAGACACACATGCCTCCCAGAGGCCCCAGGAGAAGTTCCATTTCTGTCTGTCCTGTCACCATGAGGAGAGCCGGGGCCGGGGGACATCAGGCTCCTGTGTCGTCGTGTGGCCAGGAAAAGGTCCCTTAGTGCAGGCAGCTCACCCACAGGGGAGGCAACAAGGGGTCTCCAGCATCATCTGGGGTGTGCTCAGCATCGTAGCCATGGTGTGCCACAGAGAAGGCAGATACCGCTGTGCAAGGGGGGCCTGGCTTTTGAGATTTGAGTGATGCTCCTGGGGTGTCGCCGGGCGAGAGGTCCCTACTTCCTGCTTCCTGTGGATCCCCGATCAGTGGCGCTGTGAATCCATTGCTTATCTCTGCATCGATCACTGGCGTCCACTCCTGTGGCTGCAGGGATGTGGCCTCAGTGCTGTGCCAGCTGCCCTGTGTCCTGACCCCAGGCCTAAGTCCTGAGCCCACGTCTGTGTGCTTCTAGACCTTGGCGTGGTGTCCAAGGGAGCGAGGCCCCTGCACCTAGTTGTGGCCTCTCTGTTGAACACGCTGGCTCCCCCGTTTTCTGGATTCCCTCACTTGTCCCCTCCCAGCCTGTCCTGGCCACCAAGGTGGTCCTACCACAGACTGATGAACACACCACACTCCCCACTTCAGAAACCATCCCAGGCTTCTAATTTTACATTAAAAGAAAAGAAAAACCTCTCTGCTCCTTTTATGACTTTCAGTTCCCTTCCCAAACTGCCGGCAGTGTCTCCTCCACACTTATCTGATGCTGATGCCGATGCCCGCCAGCCCTGTCCTATCCTGCAGCCAGACTTGTCACTTGTCACTGGCCGTCTGCCTTCTCCCAAGCCTGTCCTCTGACTTGGATGCTCTTGTGCTATATTCCTCTCTACTGAAAATCCTACGTGTCCTTCGCGACTCAGCCCAGACGGTCTCTTCCATGAGCCCTTTGCTGCTCCTTGGGGTTGGAGTGGAAGGAGGCCACATTCCTCTGAGTGCCCGGTGCCTGATGGACTGAATGAATGCATTTGTCACTCAGCCCTCCTGTCCCTGCGTGGAGGATACCAGTGTCCCCATTCTGGAGCCACGGGGGTGAGTCACCTGCCCAGAGTTACTCAGGAAGGTGGACAGTGACCTGGAGCCAAAGTCTGACCTCTTCCTCCAAAAGACAGATATCTTATAGCCATTTGCACCTACATTTACTGTATTGTGTTTGTTACGGTCATTTCCCTATGTGAATGCCACAACCCCCAAGTGTCTTGGGTGTGTTTTGCAGGGCCTGACGCAGAGGCATGGTCCTCCTGCTCAGTGAGGACACTCAGTGCTTATAGGCTTAGTGTTTTTACTGAGATATAGTATCGTCCTTTTGCTCATAATTGTGTGTGCCTGGAAGCAGATACAGGGGTTGTAATCATAGTAAAGGTTTAGATGTTAAATTAGGTGATATAACATAACATTTATTTCAGCTAAGTGATTTGTGTTGAGTCATACACAGTCATGAAAACATGTTTAATGTGTGCATGTGCATATGACAAAGAGAGATCAGTATTCTACTGAAATGTAATATATGAGGTATTTGCTAAGGTAGTTTCTCTGAAACGGAGTTTGCTCAGGTGCGGGAGCCGTGCTGGCTGTGGCATGGAGATGGCCACCCATGTCTGTGAGGCAGGTGGACGCAGCTGGACGGCACCCGTCTCTCCAGCGGGCGGTTCTGTCATTGCTCTGTCGTTTAACCTGTGGCGCCAGCTGGAGACCCCTCAGTAACGGCCTCTCTCTCTCTCTTCTGTTTGCAGAATCCCAGTGCACCCTCTGCGGGGAGCCGGAAGGTGAGTGTACTCGTCCTTACCACCCCTGCCTCCCGTGGGCATGGCGGGGGCTCCACGGTGGCTCATATGTTGTGTTGGACGGTGACAGACGGCGGTGAGGCGCGCCCAAGCGCGTGTTACAAATTGGAAGCATTCTTCAAGGTGTTTGATGGAAAATGGATAAAATCATCTGTGTGATGTATGGGATGAGGGTAGGGAGGAGGTAATTTCCCTAGGAAAGTGGAATCACGACCAAATTACAGCATTTTTCCTTTTTGTTTTGGATTTAGAGATTTTCATCTGGTTTCTCCGGGTAATAAATGCCAGCATTAGAAATACGTATTTCTTGGCTTTCAATATATTAGCAAAAGTCCTGATGAGCCTCCTATGAAATAGGACCTCGGAAAACCATTCCTTAGTATTAGTGACTAAATCTGAGAGACACAGCATGAACTTTGCTGGTGATCAGTGATATTAAACAATATACGATAATTTGAATTTTATGTGTCTACAATACTTTTCAAAGTAGAGCTCCTGGTTATATGATTTAACTATCTTCCAAAATTGTTAAGGCCAAAATCTGTCACATTTTTCAGTGTCATAATAAAAAATGTGGTCAGCACAGGACCTCCGCTAATGGGGGGATTGATTTCTGGGGTCAGAGCAGTAACTTCTCGCTTGGCGCACTGCAGAAGCCTCGCGATGGCCTCTGAAGTATGTCCACGACCCCAAAGTGACTGTGATAAGTGCACGGAGCTATGTAAGTGTAGTCATACTCACTGGGAAGATTTTTACCCACAAGCTGAAAAAAAAAGTGAATATTGGGTTAACTTGGAAATTCCATCAAACACTCTTGTTTCTTCAGTTTTGTGGTTGAGATATGGCTAAGTTTTCAGAGTTCTTGCTGTGTTGTTTATGGAATTTATTATGCACAGATACGGCTGTGACAAAGTGCACTAAGTTAAAGTGTAAAGTCTTAAGTGTCACTGTTACAGAAAACATGCGACTTTGGACCCCTGGTGTTTCCAGGGTCACAGAAGAGTCGGGTGTCAGAGTCGGGGGTCGCAGAGGGCCCTCCGGGGCAGGTTCCTGATGAGAGCGGCTGCCTCCTGACTGCTCTCCCAGGACCCCTCTCCCAGGTGCTGAGGGTGTGGTGGGTGCTGACAACGTTCTCCAGAGTGTCTGTGTCCTTCCGGCATTTGGAGATTCTATTCCTTCTCCTCGTACAATTTCTGTTGTCTTTCCCACGCCGGGAACGTGCGCGTCACGCGACTGCTCCCTGTGCACTCCCTTTGCCCACTCCCAACATATGCGCTTTTTGCTGAACGTTTTCCGTGTGCTCCGTGCTCTGGAGAAACCCTGAGATATAAGAGAGAGCTGTACCTCGTGGCTTGTCCACGCCGCATCATGCTTTCTCGTCTGCTTGGCCCTGTTCACAGTGTCTGTCGTCTGCGGTCTGTGTGCGTCCTGTGGTCTTCAGCTCTTTGCTGCTTCACGCTGTCCTGAAAGAGCAGATTTCGGTTGCCACAAATCGGTAGAGCTCACGTGGGAGGGTGTGGTTGAATCCAGGTGGTGTTGAATCGAGGGTGCGGTTGAATCACGGTGGGAGTCTTCGCTCAGGAATAGGTGTCTGTGTGTTCCTGTGGACGCCCTGGTCGTGGGACCCCGGGGCTGACCTCCGCGCAGGGGCCTTCTGCACTGCGGGCTGTGGTGGGGTCCTTCACCTGGAGCGTCCCAGCCCCACCCTGTCCGACATCAGCCCTGTGTCTGCCCGTCCTGGACAGTCGCTGCTGTGCCCCCAGCAGCCTGCTGTTGCCTCACGTCCACATTAGAGACATTGTCCATGCACACCCAAGGTGTCACGATGTCAGAAGAGGGAAGAGATATGGCCTTAGTCTGGGGGCAGCTCCAGCTGTAGATGTGAAGCAAGACCTGCTTTACTCAAAGAACAATCCCAGTTGTCCAACCCCAGGAGACTGAGGGGCAGGGAGACTGAGGCCGAGCCTGTGGGGCCGTGGGACACGCTGCCGCCGGTCTCCTTCTCCTCTGCGAGCCCAGTCTCTGCAGCCCATCAGCGTCTCAGATAAGCAAGCGAGGTATCCGTAGATCAGAGAAAGGGAGGGAAGATTTGATGGCATGGCCTCAGCTGGGCTTTACTTTTTGAAAGGCACTATCATGCATATTCATACATTTTTAAATCGTTTAAGTAATTAGTCTAAGTGAGAGCTGCCTGAGTGCAGTGAGTGGAATCAGAAATCAGTTTTTTTGTTCCGTAATTTCTTGCAGCTTCTATGAGTTAACTCATAAAGGCTGTCGCACAGAAAGGATCAGAGCCGGAGGCTGGTGCAGAACGCAGTCAGATCCGGGTGCACTGTGCTCATTCCATCCACAAGGTTAAGGCATCAACTCATTAAGCTTCTCTCTTTCTTGTCAGAAGGCTGTTAACAGTCTTTCTCTGCTAAACCAGTGAAGTGGGAAACACCTATTTGCATTTTAATGATTAGTTCTCTTGGAGGAAGCTAGTTCTTTGGGTTCAGATTGAATAATTAGCATTGTCTCAGATGATAATATCTGTCAGGCTGCCAGACTAGGAACAAAGTTTATGGGGTCCTGGAGACCTGAGGATGCCACAATTGGGGGTCCCTGTTTCTCAGAGAACATACATTTGTAATTGTACATGAAACGTAGGCCACAATTTCAGTATGCAAATTCGCTTATACTTTCTGCCTTGCAAGGTTTCTGAAATTTGGATGACTGTGTTCTCAACAGGAAAATGTTTAATGGAATTTCTCGTTACTTGTGGGTATCTTTCTTCCTAGCAAGAGTATACAGACAGTTCAAGTCTGAAAGCTGCGAGGAGGGGCCGCAAGAAGGTGGAGGGACTCCTCACTCAGCCAGACTCACCGTGCCATGGGCAGGGAGACTGTGACTGTAGTGTTTTGCCACACTAGAGACCAATTTAAAAAAACAACAACGTTTAGAATCTGCTGAGGGCATTCTTGTTATAATAGTTAGCGATAGTCCTTGAGTAGTAAGACTGTCCCGATTTGTATCATGTTCTGAGTGGTTCCTGCTGTCTTTAGACACGGGAGTGACTGCACTTTAACTGGCAAGATCACGCGGTCGGTCTATGTTGATGCTGCAAGCATGACAGAGGGCTTCGTGTGATATAACCCATCAGTTTGATGCAGGAAAATACTTGAAGAGTATATGATCCTTTCAGACTTTATTGACGGACACATGATAACACTTGCTTTTTAACCAGACCACAGGGAACGTTGCCTAGAACCACAGACGTCAATTCCTGGACACGCCTGTTTGTTTACTTTTTTATGCTTCAATTTGCTCTCCTAGCAAATAGATTTTCTGATATGGGAAGACAGATAATGGTGCCTACAAGGGTTTAGGAAGACTGATTAGAGACCCCTGCAATGGAATAACAGTGCCTTCCATCTACATTACTTAACCCAATTAAAACTAAGGAATAAATTGAGCTACATAATATAAATTTGGTGCAAAGGAATAATGCTACAAAAACGTTTGGATGGGTTTTAGCCTGAAAGACTTTTAGCGATACTCGCCCTAAGAGCCAAAGTAGACCATTTATGGAGGCATCGATATATAGTAGATTATTTGGAAAATGTTGTTTATAAAAATTCTGGTCCCAGAGCAAAATTCAAGTTAAAAAAAAAAAACCCACAAAATAAGAGACTTTGTTTTAAAATCTGTTTTGTTTTCTACTTTGATCATTTCAGGACACAAATTGCATACTGCTTTCAGAATTTTGGACAGACATACAGACTATTACATTTCACTACTAATAGAAGGAACCTGATGAGGTTTTGGGGTGATGGTGGGGTGATGGGGTCCAGAGAAAGAATTCTTGAAGACATTTGTGATGCAAAAAGGTGATTTTATTAAAGCACAGGGACAGGACCTGTGGGCAGGAAGAGTTGCCCTGGGACGCTGAAGAGAGGCTGGTTATATACTAATGGAAATAAAGTCCAGGGGAAGTTTGCAATGAGATTTTCACACATTATAGAAGACCCCCAGGATCCCAGATACCTAGTTATTGTCAAGATAAGGTTGTTTTCCCTCCAGCAGAGATTAGCATTAAGACATGCTAAGTTCCTGGAGAAACATTTTGCTCTGCTGGCCCCAAGTATCTATCAATGGGCTGCAGGTTATAAGGACATTTAGTTTTATCTGCCATTTCCTTCTGCCTTTGTTTCCACATCACTATGGAGGGTGATGTTGGGGCTCCAGGAAACTGAGTCTGTAGGTTTCTGGAGATTAGGTTATTGATAAGATTGCCTTTTTCTTGTAATTTACTAAGATATTTGTAAACTATGGAGACCCATGTCTTGCATGACTGTGATCTCTGTCGGTTAATCCTTTGTTTTCTTTCCTCTCTTTTGTCCTTGGGCAGCCAGGAGAGCCTGAGGAATGTCACACATATCCCACCTGTGGGGGTGGTGGGGCTAGCTTGTACTTTGTCCTCAGCCCACCACAGGCTCCCTCATCAGAACCCAAGCTACCTCTTCTCTTCCTCACTCATGACAAAGAAAAAGTGGAAAATGTTTCCTGGATTTACTAGCATTCTGTTCTTGATTTTTTATTTGTTTATTTATTTATTTTTAACTGTTTATTTTATTTTTATTTATTTTTTTTCCTTTTTTTTTTTTTTTATTTATTTTTGGGACAGAGAGAGACAGAGCATGAACGGGGGAGGGGCAGAGAGAGAGGGAGACACAGAATCGGAAACAGGCTCCAGGCTCTGAGCCATCAGCCCAGAGCCTGACGCAGGGCTCGAACTCACAGACCGCGAGATCGTGACCTGGCTGAAGTCGGACGCTTAACCGACTGCGCCACCCAGGCGCCCCTGTTTATTTTATTTTTGAGAGAGACAGACAGAATGCGAGTGGGTTAGGGGCAGAGAGAGAGGGAGACACAGAATCCGATGCAGGCTCCAGGCTTTGAGCTGTCAGCACAGAGCCCGACGTGGGGCTCGAACTCACGAGCTGTGAGATCATGACCTGAGCTGAATTCGGACGCTCAACCAACTGAGCCGCCCAGGCGCCCCTGTTCTTGATTTTTTTTTTTTTTTAATTTTTTTTTCAACGTTTTCAATTTATTTTTGGGACAGAGAGAGACAGAGCATGAACGGGGGAAGGGCAGAGAAAGAGGGAGACACAGAATCGGAAACAGGCTCCAGGCTCCGAGCCATCAGCCCAGAGCCTGACGCGGGGCTCGAACTCACGGACCGCGAGATCGTGACCTGGCTGAAGTCGGACGCTCAACCGACTGCGCCACCCAGGCGCCCCTGTTCTTGATTTTTTAATATAAGTGTTGAAGATTTGCCTCCCAAATGACTCCAAACACCGTAAAACTTCCATTCTGTTTTTGCACCGTAATTGAGTAGATATCTTCCTAAGATTTTAGGATCTCTCAACAATTGGAGAAAAATAGGAAGGCTGCTTTTCAAGGCCTGGGCATCGTAGGTTTGAAAAGAAATGTTTTGGCCCCACCTCTGGGCTCATGGAAGCCGAATGCGTCAGCACCTCACCTGTAGCTGCTGCCCTGTATTGTGTGCAGATCAGACCTCTTTAATTGTATGCTTTGGGTAAAAATGGTCTTTTCTGATTGCTATTCTTGGAGATTTGTGGAAGAAAACCAGCATTTAGTAAGTTCTGAACATGTGCCAGGCACTGGAGAAAAAATTAGCGTTGCTTAGGAACCGAAGAATTCAACTGGTTTTTGAGAGAAAACAGAATTCCATTCCAGCCGATCTGTGTTCTGGGACCTTCGAATCGTTAGTGTTTTAGTACAAATCAGAACATACTGTTGAGGATACAAGAAGGAAAACTGTTGGTCTCGCCAGGTTAGGATGGAGGGTGGCAGGAGCTCTTCCCGTTGTGTCGTAAACACACCAAACTGTGCAGCAGGTCAGAGCTGCTTTGGGTGTGCACCTGAGCTTGAGTGGAGGAAGGCAAAGCTCTGGGCCCCAGATAAGAAACACTTTTAAACCAGAGGAGAGGCAAGACTCAAGCCGCAGTAGCCCCTGAGAAATAAAACCCAAAGGGGGTGCTGGGATGGGTGGAGGCAGAACAGCCTGGCAGGTGTGGGGTGCAGGTGCTGGGACCCTGCCCCGGAGTGAAACTGCAGAATCTCAACAGGTTTCCCCGTGTGAGAGAAGACTAGAGAACCCTGACCTAGAAGGCATAGAGGAAGCCCAGCACGGTTCCAGGGTCATGGGAAGAGTATAAAGTTACCAGCAAGGAATGCACACTCCAGGCGTGGACGTGAGATCTGAGCCCCCGTGCCTGTGTGCCACAGAAGGCCACTTGGTGAAATAGATGTGAAAATCATTCCCAAATCAGTTACGGTTCTGTCAGAACCTGAGAGCCGCAGTGGGATCAAAATCACAAATTATCTACGGAATCGTTGACCACATGGGACTCCCCCTTTCCTAAAAACAAACGAAAAAACCCACTTTAGATAAACAAGCATACAAAAAATGATTTTAACCCACATAAAGAAAGCTCAAGGGGATGGGAACACAGGCTAGAAGGGTGGGCTTGTACAGATACTGGCTGTGTTTCAATTACTAACCAGGTTTTGAAAAGGAACAGAAGTCCTGATAAAATAACTACCTAGTACAACAAAACGATGAAAGGACAAACGGCGTATCTAGACAGGAAATGTCATTTAAATTCACTGCTGTGTGGGGATTGCCAGGAGAAGGTGACAAACCCAAACCCCAGTAGTAGAGCCCTTGTCTCCGTGCACAGGGTCGTGCTGGGGGGGCTGATCACCCAGGTGAGAGCAGATGAGCGCTCAGAGGGGGTCCTGTGGCCCAGGCACCCTGACTGGGAACGCTGCCTACTGTCTGCCAAGGGGTTCCTGCCGTGTTCAGGAAGTTTCCTCTTGTTCAGCCACAGTTCTCCTACACTTGTGACTGTTTCCGCAGGTGTTTATGCAACCAACCATGCTTTTATTGGAAGTATTTGCAGAAATGTAGGATCCTTTTGGTTTCTAGATGGACACAGATTCACTTGGAGCACGTTCTCTTGGTGGGGACGGTGTGAAGGAGGAAGCAGCGTCTCTGCTGTCCCCTCACTGGGTCTCCAAGCGCTCAGAGAACCCAGACTCCCCTCTCAGCGTTTATAGCCAGCTGTGAACATCTGCTCCCAAAGCCCGTGTCAGACTGTACTGTCTCCTGCTTCAGATGCTGTCAGAATCCCTCATCGTGCGCTGCGTGCACTCCACATGCAGAGTCTTTCAAACATGCCACAATGTGCCTTTCCACCCATGTTTGTGGCAGGTAACACATACCCGTTTTTGGGTCCCTACCTGGGGACATAGGGCTCCGTGAGTTCATTCTGGACGTGGAAGGAGTTTCTGCAGTGCAGTGGGCAGAGGAAGGAGAGTAGTGTGTGGGGAGCATGCACATGTGCGTGTGAGTGTGTCTGTGTGTGTGGGCACGTGTGCCTATATATATCTGTACGTGTGTGTATGTGTGTGTGTGAGCACGTGTGAGGCGAACATGGAGAAAGGCACGAGGAGCGGCCTACGTTTGTTATCTTAGCAGAGGTTGGGGCTTGCGTGGATGGGGGGAGAGGGGACACGTGATACTTTTTATTAAAGACAGAGAAGTCCAGGAGCAGACTTGAAGGTCAGCCCCAGCACCATCTGCGATAAGCCCCGCGTCCTTCCCATCAGACACCCTCTGTTGTGCCTCGTCTTCTGCTCCATACAAGGTCCTTCTCCACGGATGCCTGCCAGAGCCTGATGTGCCTTGGGCCTGTGACGGGGCACCACGAGCAGAGGGGCCGTGTCGTTCTCATCTCCACAGCCGGGGGTGCACTTCACAGTTGTGTGTGTCTGAGCCAAATGCATAAAACTGACCACTCCGATATCTGGTCTCATTACCAACAGAGGCAGTTTTGTCAGCCGCGCTTAGAATCAGAGGTGAAGCCACAGCTACTAAATATGATAAAATAGAGTGAACGTGGGGATGAGTTACATAGACCATCTGGTGTCTGAGACTCGGTCACAATTATGCATTTATGCAGAATGATATAAAATGCACAAATGAACCCTAATTTGCACATTTCTATTTTTTTTTAGATTATTCAATATCTGAGATTCAGGCATTCAGCTGGCGCTGAAGCAATTTTACCTCATTAATGTGCTCAAGGAATAAGTAAATGCTCTATCTTTCTGGTCACCGACCAATTTAAATATCAGGTTGCAGATTTAGTATGTTTAGGTAAAGTACTGTCTATTTTCTTGTTGCTAAACTCATGACTATTGGCTGCATTTTGAAGCATATTCGGAAGAGAAAGTACAGATGGGATATGTGCAGTCCGACGTAGAGGACGAGCCGACTGGAGCCCCCTGGAATTGAAAATAGGTCGTCTTCAGTTCCGGAGAAGGGCTGGCGAGAGAAATTTCACATGAGGACAGGGTCCGCCGTTCATCTTCCACGTTGGGATGTTGCCTGTTAGAAAGGAAGAGTTTGTTGTCAAATTTGCATCTCGTCCGTGCTCTCATGATGTGGGCATGAAATACCCCACACGCGGTGTCTTGGGTTGGTCTGCCTCGAGCCCCGTGTCCCTGAGAGAGCCCTTGCGGCTCCTGGAGCTCCAGGAATGAGAGGCTGAGTGGCTACTGGTCCCGATAACGACGTGTCCACACAGAGGCTATATTATCTGCACGTATTACTCGTCTTCCCCTAGTGGCTAACTGCGTGCTTTCGGCTAGCCCCTGGCAAACATGGTGGGGATGCTGGGGGAGGCTCGTTCTGGGTTGGCGGGTACCACCACGGCCCACGGACAAGCAGGCATCCGTGTGCCTTGCGCCTGCGGGCTGGGAGAGCTTCGTGGGCCAACAGCCCGTGTAGATGCGCCCTTCTGCAGTGCGGCCCTGCTGTCGGCCTGCGAGGGGTCCTGACCCTCGATACAACCAGGCCTCAACTTCTGGGGCCTCCGACTCACTTCCTGCTGGGCAGGCTTTCACCCAGCCTGTCCGTCCGCAGCGTCTCCAAAGGAGGGGACGTGAGCCCGAGGTCAGGCCGGCGACCTCTCTTGCACACACCCGTGTTCTAGCTCATACACGTGACTGGGTTTTAGATAGCACGCATCATTTTAAGTGGCTGACAGAAAGGAGAAACCATTTTCTCCGAAAGCCCTTGTTATGATTAGTGATACGTATTCCTAATTTCGCTTTCCTCTCTGATTGTTGCATCTCATTAGCTACGCATGAATCATAAATGCCTGGGGATTTTGCAGCATCGGCCTCCGTGTGCCAGCCTCGGAGGGGAATGTCCGACATGCAGTTAGTGTGTGTCTCCCCCCCCCCCCCCCCAGCCTCCCATCCGATGGCCCAGGGCTCGCTGTGGGTCTGGACATCAGCCCCGTGGTTTGAGGGCCCACAGACGTGGGCAGGGTGCTTGCCCAGGATGAGGTCGCCGTGGCAAGGCCGGCAGCGGTCTGGGAAGCACAAAAGCAAGCTGGGTCTAGGACAACTTTTTCTGAAAAGAAATGAGCCGAAGTTCTTTCTTGGTGGGGTTGTGGAGGGGCTCACGTGAAATGACATGTGTGGAAGGACTTGCAGATCTTAAAATCCATGTGTTCCTGGGTTGGGGAGAGTTTTCAGGAACGGCCTCACCAGTAAACATGCCACAGATGATGGACTTTCCCCGTTTCTCCCTTAGACAGGCCATCGTCCCCTCTGAGCTCAGTTCACAGCGGACCCTCATACAAAGCCTTCCCCTGGGGAGCAAGGGTGGTTTTACAGTTTATAAATTATGCGGGCCTCGTCTCCTCAACATGGGCGGCGGTGTGTGGGCCGGGATGCCGGATGCACAGGACTGGGAACCAGCTACTTGGATGTACGTGCAAGGTGACTTTGGTCGGGAGAAGTCACACTTGTCAGAACACATCTGTCAGGCTAGAAATGTATGGAAAGGTGGACACACAGTGTGGCACCTCAGTGCATATGTTATTCATTGTCAAGACTTCATCGACTAATAAGATACAAAATCACTGCTTTTGCTCTAAAGCATAGTTTTGAAATACATGTCTACTGTGTGGACTCCTGCCTTCTATCTAAGGTTACTGAGTTTCTGGGGAGAGATCGAGGCTCTGAGTCTGGTAGAAAGGGAGTCGGCAGGAACCAGGAGCCCCTGTCCCAGCATTTGTTGTTAGTTCGGAGTGTGGGCTTTCAGTAGCACTCAACCCCGTGGGCACGAGTTCTCACCCGGAAACGCTCCGCGTCTTACAGTTGTGTGTCTGCACATGTGTGTATGCCTGCACAGTGAAGTCTGCCTTCAGAGGCTGGCTGCTATTTTCTGGGTGCTCTGCATACGCACAAGTTGGTTTCCATGACGCTGTGCATCATTGACCTGCTGTTTAGCGAAACTCTGTGTTTTATTATTAGACGTGACGCGAACAAGGCAGATGGGAACCAGTCTTTCAAAATTGTGTTGAGGGATGAGCCACATCCCGTTATGCCCACTCACGTTCCTCCCCCACATCTTTGCACAGTCCGCGGTGGTTAATTTTGGCAGATTACCTGCTACTGGAGTAAAAAGTTATCAATTAAATGAATGAGTGAGAAATGTACAAATGAAAATGTGTGAAGAGGTTAAAAAAGACCATACGTTAAGAAGACAGAACTAGAACTAAACAGATTTTTGTGCAAATCTTGCTGTCTCCCCTTAGAACCTGCAGACCTTGAACAAATCATGTAACGTCACAGAGTCTGAAGTCCTCATGTATAGAGTGGGTAAGACGGTACCCTCATCTCAAGGCCTTTCTGAAAATGACAGTGTTGAACATAGTGCCTGGTGCAGAGTGGGGACTCAGGGAGGTGTGTGCGGAATTTCCTGCTTACTTCTTTGTTCAGTTGTTGATTCCATTTCTGTGGTTTGCATTGGTGTCTGCCAGGCATTATTATCCTAGGTGTCGGGGACGTGCCCGGCTATGCATCTAAAGAAAACGTAAGAATTAAAACGATAGTCATAATAGTTACAAGCACACCAGTAGTGGCATTGTAGCGATAACGGTAATCAATGTGGTCTTGCGAAAAGTGGTTCTCACATGCAGTCAGACTTTGCACATGAATGATTTCTATCCAGGCTTCTTTGACTCAGAAGGCAAAGAGGGACTTTGGGGTAAGGAGAGAACAGAAGAGAGAGGGAGGGCTCTTTTTTTGTCTTTCACATTTTAGGAGTCTTGTGAGACATAGCTGTAGAAACCTTTCTTGTCTGTCTGCAATGACAGTTTCTCATCCCAGTTGGAAACTAAGAGCCCACAGCCGATAGGTACGTCACTGTACCTGCAGTGTCTGCATTAGTGCCTGGCAGGTAGTAGGAGCACAGAGGAGATTTGTGAACTCGTGGTCAGGCTAACACACCACTGACTCGCTGACCAAAGCACAGGGAATTGTACAGAGTAGGTACTTCCCAGGTGCATTATCCTGATTCTGTTAAAGCCTGGAGAGAGAAGTAGAGAATCTTCACACACGGGTGGACCTTGTACCAGCCCTTCAGCATTGTCGTCATGAGCGCTTGAACTGGGAGAGGTATACGGTGGGAGGCGACTGGAAGGAAGAGAGAACAGGGTCACGATTTGCCTTGAGAAATTGCTCAGGACTCCTGAGCAAAATGTAAATTTTATTTTGAGTCTTTGTGGGGATGATTCGGTGGGAATTCTTGGGAATATAATTAAGAGCAGTCCTTACAGGGACAAACTAAACCAACATTGAGGAATGTTCCAGAGCGTTGACGTGGATTCCACATTGCTGCTGACAAATTTGAGTGGTTTATATACAGAAAGCTGACCTAAGATGGCTCTTCCAACAGACACGCTTCTTACTGCTCTTGAACAATGAAATTATAATGGTGTTGGTATTCTCCATTTTCCCAAATTCTAAAATAGTTACTTAGGTATTGCAAGGCGAAAAAAGGAAAGTTAATGTGATGACAGATGCTACTGAAACACCCCAGTTTAAGATACACTGTAAGATGTATCATATGTGTGCAATTAGCATTTCCTCCCAGGTTTTGCCATTGAAGCGCTAAGTTCACGTAGATCAATATATGGAGAGTGTCTGATGTGTGAGGGAGGTGAGCCAGGTGATGAGGGCTTCAGACCAATGACGTCTAGTGGAGAAAGAAAGGCATGCGCATCGTATAAATCCCAAAACATTTTAAACTTTGTGTTATAGTAGTGTCGGAGAAGAAGTAAATAATGTCACTGTGGGAAGGAGTCATCAAATGATGAGCACTGGATGTGGGAAAAGTGTCTGAAATAAATGATGAGCTGGATCCCAGAAGAAGACAAGGCTTGGGAAGCATGGTGTTGAGGTTTGAGGGGTCTGTGGGACTCAGGTTTGGGGGGGGGGGGCGACTTTCCATGTCACCCTGTAGATTTTTTTCCCTGCATCTCTTTTTTTTTTAATTTTTTTTTCAACGTTTTTTATTTATTTTTGGGACAGAGAGAGACAGAGCATGAACGGGGGAGGGGCAGAGAGAGAGGGAGACACAGAATCGGAAACAGGCTCCAGGCTCCGAGCCATCAGTCCAGAGCCTGACGCGGGGCTCGAACTCACGGACCGCGAGATCGTGACCTGGCTGAAGTTGGCCGCTTAACCGACTGCGCCACCCAGGCGCCCCTCCCTGCATCTCTTAAAGACAGACCAGGAGCCATAGGCCTGTCACAAGCCCACAACTATATGCAGAACTTTTGGAAGTGTCTGTAAATTCCTTAGGGACAAAAGGATACATCATTTTTGTCAATTTCTCATGGAGATTTAGGACCATGAAAAGGTAAAAAGAACAGCTCTCTTGCTCTTTCCAGGGAAACCTGGAAGGAACAATCACAGTTTATCAACATTTCAGTGCTACAGGTTTTGTCTCTGACAAAATCCACCTGGCCCCTGGGAAGTGACCTTGGTTCTGCTTCTGGATTCCTACTCAGGGCCAGCCCTTATGATAAGAATGAGTAGATGACAGCTCCGGAGAGCTGCGGGGGCGGGGGGAGGGGGGCAGCGCATGCGTGGAAGGGACTTGCCAGGCTGCATGGTACAGTTGGGTGAGTTTAGAGACAGGACTTCACCCTGACACCAAATCCTGATTGACTCCGGTTCCGAGGAATCAGGCGAGGACCAACAGGCAGCAACAGGAAGCTCCCCGGATTGTGCAGTCACCAACCTGCCCAGTGCTTGCTTGGGGAGCGTGAGGCACTGATCAGGGGCTCCCGTGTCACACTGCGCCGCAGCTTGTAGCGACACACAGGGTCCTGGACGGTCTCCCATCTTGATCTTGCTCGACTGGTCTTCTGGCTTTAAGTATACCTGGTGCCACTTACCTAGGTTTACCCCTGAGGTGGAGGACCGGCCCATCCAGCCACCACGGGTGGATGCAAGCGCGGACGGAAGCGGGCAGGTGGCGCGGGAGAGCGGTGACGTGCTGGCCTCGCAGCCTCGCCGTGGCTCCGCCATCCTTTCCGGAGGTACCCTAGCTTTGCATGGATGCTGGAGTCCACTGCACAAAGGCATCGGTCTGCATGTGAATTTAATCCAGGTTCTCCAGCCAGTGTGAAGGTGTCCACTCAGAAGCTGTTGGTGCTGAGCTGGGATGTATACCGCATGCGAAATTAAGATAGACGTGCTGTAGAATCCCCAGCGAGGGAGAAAGGATTCTGTTCAAAGATGAGGCTGGAGAGACATGGATGTGATTCCAAGCGGGAAACTTGCGATGAATTGTTAATACCTTTGTGTGAGACTGAGAGGCTGCTCTGACCTTGGACTGTGGGCCAGATACTAATCAGAGCAACTTCCGGTTCGGGGCAGGCACTCATCAGCACAGCTTCCGGTTTGGGGCGGGTACTCACCAGTCAGTACAACTTCCCGTTCGGGGCAGATACTCATCAGTGCAACTTCCGGTTCGGGCGGCTACTCATCAGTACAAGTTCCTGTTTGGGGCGCATGCTTATCAGTACAACTTCCCGTTTAGGGCAGCAACTTATAAGTACAACTTCTGGTTTGGAAACCAGCTGGGAACCCGTCAGTCAGCAGCCAGCTCTCAAGTCTGAGAGACAAAGTCACGTAGTAGGCTTTGGTGCCCCAGCATGATAGCCCTGCTTGTCACTTCCCACTCCACATGAGTTACGTGTGTTTTTACATTTATGGAGAGTGCATTTCTGAATTATGTTTTAATTTATGTAAGAGAGTAGATTAAAAGTGAACTGTTCTTTCCCCAAATGTCAGCGTGCTGAACATGCACACACACACACACACACACACACACGCTCATGTAAACAGGAATAGCGCAACATCTGTAAACACATAAAACATACAATAAGTGTCTTTGGATTTATTTTCTGAGGTAGTTGTTTTTACATTTATTTATTTATTTATTTATGATGTTTGTTTATTTTTGACAGAGAGAGAGAGAGAGCAGGGGAGGAGCAGAGAGAGAGAGGGAGACACAGAATCTGAAGCAGGCTCCAGTCCCTGAGCTGTCAGCACAGAGCCGGACGCAGGGCTCGAACCCACAGACCATGAGATCATGACCTAAGCTGGTGTCGGAGGCTGACCCGACTGAGCCACCTAGGCGCCCACTTTTATTTTTTAAAACAGTGTTTCAGCTCAATTAAAACTAAGAATTTACACCAAATATTCAGGCTGCTGACAAGAGCAGAGAAGTAACTCCCTTGCTCTTAATTTTCTAACCTAAAAATTCTCTGTATTTCTTTAATTTCTTCATTAGAAGACTTCTATTAAATATTTTCCATGACTCCTTCCTTCTACAGCAATGATAATTGTAGCAGCCACGACTGGGTGCTGTCTGCTGTATTGTGGTCAGAATGCCCATCTATTTGATTTGCTCCTCTCTGTTTACTTCTTATTTGCCATCACAAATACATCAGTAAAGTTGCCAGCTCAGTCTTACATGACCTATGAGAGATCAGACCTGAATCTGGAGGCCTCTGACTACAACACCAGGCTCTGATATGTTCCTGAATCACACAGAAGCAGCTGTGGTGTGATACATACACACATAATTTGGTCATGGTATTAAGGATGGGGGAGAGGGGGGACCTTAAAGATCACATGGTCCAAACCCCTCAGTTTTCAGTAAGTAAATGGGTTCCGAAAGGCAAAGTTCCAGCTGCAAGTCAGAGTGCTAGCTCAGAAGCAAGCACACTTTGTAGCTTGTGGCAGAAAATGTGGAACAAGAAAAGCAACACCGTGATAGATCTGTGCCCCAGATGCCGCAGGGAGAGTGCGGACATCATGCTCACCGAGATGCCTGCCTGGACAGTAGCACTGATTCGCTTCTCTGTGAGACTCTAAATTCCATGCGCCGTGAAAGTCATCAGAGCATCATTTTCACGTGGATGGAATTATGTTTCCTTGTCAGATATTTATGGAGACATGAGGCCAAAAGGTCATGCAAAGCCTCTGCTGATGATAAGTTCCTAAGGAAAGGGTCAGAGTGGATGACTGCCATTCTGGGGCTTTACCCCCAATCCAAAAAGAGAAGAGCAAAGGAAATTCCATATAGAATAAAGATTTTTAGAGAACTGTAGAAGGACTAAAATAAAATATGCTTTTTGTAAAAAATCAATATTACTCTTTAGAAGCATCCATCAATTTAGATCTGTCGTATATAAATGCTGTTTTTTTTTTTTATTTTTCTCATCATTTTATTTTGGCCTTATTACAAAAGAGAACAATAAAATATAACTAGGGGAAATGAAAACAGAAACCATCCATCATCTGACTGCCCCCGGGACCCAGTATGTGCAGGCTTCTCCTCTGTGTGCATTCACAGACTTCTTCCTTCGACACTCTGATTAACAACCATCCACCACCGTGGCTCTTGAAATGTGGCATCTCTTTCTGACAGCTTCTAAAAAAAAGTCATGCAACTGCTTTTTCACCCCCAAAACACTAAGGGAAGTGATATTTCAACATCAGAGTTTGGACTAACACGTCAGTTCACTCGGAGCGGTAACGGTCAGACAGTGGCTTGTGGATCAGATCTGACCCACATGCCACGTCTCGGCGAGCCTGCACAGCTTTGCTGGGGCATCCTGAGAAGGGAGGGGTGCCAAGGTCACCTTGCTGTGACCCTTCACCTTGCTGTGTGACCGTGTTGTTGACACATGTTGGTCCTTCATTTTGCCCTGAACATGTTTCTCTTGCTGTAATTTAAGTGCATCTTAGGTGCTGGAGAACTGGGAGCCCAAACGTTGCATATCAGATGCTTGGTTCTCTGACATTCTCTCGCCTTCCACAGAAGCATGCCCTCACACCCTCATAGCAAGGCCACATTGTTGAATGTAGCAAGCTGTGTCACTTACATTTTATGGCACAATTTTGTTGGTTTACTTTGTGGTATTTATGACAAACATAAACTTGTTTGGATCCTTTAATTGATACGTTTTTCTATAGGTGAAAATTATTTGTATACCTTGGATTGGAAGAAGATATAATTTTAGCTCATTAAAATGAATAAAATTAAGTTTTCTTTTTATGGCTTTTCACTTTGTAGCAGGGTTTTCAGGAATGTCCTAGGCAAGGAATGGATGTATTTGTTTACTGAATCATACCACACATCTTTCCTTATTATCTGCATTTTTGCTTGGCTATGAATTGTGAACTCTATTCCATAACATTAAATATGCTTCTAAATATCATTTTTAGTGGTTATGTATTATTCCATTGTGTTGGTCCACTGTGATTTATTGGATTAATTCCCTTTTAATGAAAATTTAAGCTGTTTCTAATCTTTTTATGAATATAAATTATACCTTCATGAATATATTCATAGCTTTATCTGTATGCTCATTCATGATTATTTCCTTGGGGTAAATTCTAGACGTCATAGAAATATAATTGTTAATTCAAAGTGTGGTTGCTTTCTTAATGAATCTTTGGAACACAGGAGTGATTCATATCATATGTTTCCTTTCCATCCTGAAGGGGAAGACCTATCTGTGCAAATATGATCACCTCACCAAATGTTTGGGAACTTTAATTTGTATTATTATTATTATTATTTTGCAGGTATCCAGACAACCTGTTTTCACTAGACTTTATACTAAGCACTAGGGATACAGAAAGTAATGGAGTAGGGAGATTTTGTAGGAAAAAAATCCACATATCAAGAAATATATAAAATAAGTATATACCATTATAGATTTTTAGTGTCCAAAGGGAATGGCCAGCTTTATCAGGAAGCAGGTAAATCATGAAAAATGATTATAAGAGAGGTGAATCTTCAACTCAGTAGTGAAAGGTGTCCAAGTGTGGGGGCCTTCCAGGCAGGGTGTACCATTGTAATACTCAGGGACAGGAACCAGCAGAGCTAACTCACTGGGGTCACATCAAATCAGTGGTCAGGGTCAGTTTGCTCCCAACCCTTGTCCCCTGCCTCAAATTCATTTAAGGTGAGCATCTCCCCAAGCATCCGGGGCCAATAATACAGAAAGAAAGTCAAATAGAGATGTCTGGTGGGATATAAAAATTATGCGGGAAAAATTCTCTTGAATCTGAGTTAATTTAATGTGGTTCTGAACTGGGTGTTGGGAGGTTGACAGGGTTGGGAACTCATCAAACTGCTTGCAGAACAAACCAATGACGATTCATAATTTGTCTTAGTCAACAGTCATTTTTAATGGCCTTTTTCAATTCCAGAATGCAGGAGACATGGTCATTCTGGAAGATACCCACACCAGGTCTCTCACAGGAGCCACACTCAAGCAGAGCAGGTGCTGTGTTCTAGTTCTTTCTCTGCCACCAAAGGGCAGGATGACCTTGCACAAGACACTTAATCCTCAGGGCTCTCAATTTATTTATGTACAGAAATAAAAAAGAAGCATGACCTCTTGGAGCCTTATAGTTGTGTGACTGAGAGAGCAGAGGTGAGAGGTGTGATCCTTGACCGCGATGCGCTGAACTCCTGAGACTCTGCTCTTCAGGTCACCTACATAATCCTGAATGTGGTCAATACTCAATTACTTTCTGTGCTGTTGGCAGAAGGAATAAATGCCAGGAAGAATAAATGAATTCCAATGCAATTAAATCCTTATGCTAACTTAAAAAAAAAGAGAGATCCTCATGCCATTTTATTTGCTTACCAGTGCTGTCAGTAACTTGATGAATCTTTAAAATTCAGATTTTAATAAAGATGATATATTTCTCTAGTCAAACCATGGGTTTATGGAAGAAAAGAGATCCCTGTGTAGCTGATTGTATATAAGGGAAAAAGCTTCATCTTACTCTCTCCCTAATCACTGGTACAGTCAATTTTATGTTTATATTTTATGTACACGTGGTTATAACATGGGATACATAAGTCATGTGATGAAGAGCCCTTGGATAATGAGAGGCATAAAGCCATGAAAATGCCTCAGTCATTCATTTGAGTAAAAGACGGGCACTTTCCAGTCTTCTCGGAGGAGATCTATTAACGCAGAAGTGCCCTTCACATCGATGAACCCATGCCCGCTGTGCAGACGTGATTTCTTCCTGTTCACACCGGGAGAAAGAGCATCTAGAAAATTAACAACAGTTGTGAAGAAGTAAACTTTGTTCACCACAGGGAATCAATTTTAACTACATAAATTTGCAAAACAAGCAACAGAAGCAAAAATCAATGAGTGGGACCACATCAAACTAAAAAGCTTCTGTAGAGGAAAGGAAACCATCAGCACAATGATGAAGTAAGCTGCAGAGTAGGAGGGCGTATGTGCAAGCCACATGTCTGATAAGGGGCTAATATCCAGCATATGTAAAGAGTTTCTATAACTCAATGGCCAAAAAAAAATCAACAGTTGAAATGAAAAATGAGCAGAGGACCTAAACAGACATTTTTTCCAAAGAAAACGTCCAGTTGGACAACAGACACATGAAAAGATGCTCAGCATCACTGATCATCAGGGAGATACTGATCAGAACCACAATGAGATTCTGCCTCACACCTGTCAGAATGGCTAGCATCAAAAACAGCAGAAACAACGGGTGTTGGCGAGGATGTGGACAAAGGGGAACCCTCTTGCCCTGTTGGTGGGGAGGCAAACTGGTGTGGCCGCTCTGAACAGTGTGGAGGTTCCTCAGAAAAACAAAAACAGAACTAGCATAGGATCCAGCAAATTCACTTCTGGGTATTTATCTAAGGAAATGAAAACACTAACTTAAAAAGACACCTGCATCCCCATGATCACTGTGGCCTTATTCACAAGAGGGAAGATAGCAAAACAACCTAAGTGTCCACTGTTAGATGAATGGATAAAGATGCTGTTTTATATGTATGTGTTATATATATTATTCAGTCACAGAAAAGAAGGGAGTCCTGCCATTTTGGCAACATGGATTGACCCTGAGGGCATTATACTAAGTGATGTAAGTCAGAGAATGCTAAGTACTGTACGATCCCACTTACATTTGGAATCTAAGAAAGCCTAACTCATCAACAGTAGATGGTGGTTGCAGGGGAGGGGCTGGGAAATGTTGACAGACTTGCAGTTATAATACAAGCGAGTCCCGGGGCTCGAGTGTTCAGCCTGATGAGTGCGCCTTAAAATACGGCATTACCTACTTGAAAGTTGCTAAGAGAGTAGACCTGGTCACAAAGAGGAAAAAAGGCAACCGTGAGGTGGTGAATGTTGGCTGTGGTGATGCTGCAGTACCTACGTGTGTCAAATCACGTCTGCACAGCTTAAACTTACACATTCTTACCTGTCAATTAGATCTCAATAAGCCTGGAAAAGCAGATACTTGCCTAATTGGGACTTGCGTGTAATTGCAGTAAGAGATGTGTGACATCTCTGTGGTTTGACAGCCAGACTGTAGCAATTTTTAATTAGAAATTCCCTATCTCAAAAGCGATTTGTGAAAACAACTTGAAAGTCCTTTGATTATTTGGATACTAGGATTGGCCAACTCACTGATTCTGTGCTCTAGAATGTTCTTCAACTCAACTTCAGTTTATAAAATTTTATACCTGCTGTCGGTGAAGACCTACTCTGCGCTTTTGTCTGTGTGAACGTGTAGACGTATAACCGGGAGGCCCGTCCTAACTGAACTGATCAAAACATAGGAAAAGTTAGACATGTTGAGAATCTTGAGTCAAGAGAGAAGCAGGGTCCTAATGAGTATATAAAGAGCATGCTTTTGGAGGGAAATTGGAATTCTAGGAATATTAGCTTTGGGCTGCATGAAAAATTACCGCAGACACATGCCTTAAAAGGACACACATTTAGTATGTCACAATTTCTGTGAGTCAGGAGTCTGGGCATAGCTTAGCTGGATCTCCACCAGTCCTCAGGAAAGGTGTTGGCCAGGGCAGTGTTCTCACTCGTCAGCTTGTGTTAGTGGGCGCCCGCTCCCAGGGTCACTGAGCTTGGTGGCAGGATTCCTGGGGCCGTGGTGTTCCTCGAAGCCCACAGTGGGGCCAGAGAGCCTAGAGCCTCTGACGGTCCTAATGGACCCGGTCACAAGAGTGACACCGTGGCCTTGATAAGGGCCACGTCCTGCCTGCATGCAAGAGGAGGGAGTCCCACAGAGGCATGACCCCCAGAATGTGGAGACACCCAGCGCCACCTAGATTCTGTCTACCGTGCCAGGGTCAAGAAACGGCCTGAACAGAACTTCTCTGCTTTGAGAAGCTTACGGTTTAGTGACCTTGACAGGCACGCAGGGCTCAGCAGTTTCTGACTCCTCTGTACATGAGTCTTCTTTCTGATTCCACAGTGTGCATGACTACCTCTGGTAGCTGCTCACAGCCAGGGTAGACCCCTCCAGGGGTTCCCCTCTGTCGGCCAGTTTTCTGGATCAAATCTCAGTGAGGTCTGCGGCTACTGACTTGAAAGCTGCAGTGCTCTGAGCTTGCAGTCTGTCTATGCTCCTGTCCCCTTCCCATCTCTTTGCTTGTGGTCAAGAGTGACCCGTTAGTATTTAACTGGGAAGAATCAAGACACCTGCCTGTGTGACAATATTTATTTATTTATACCCATTTAGTTAATAGATTGATTTTCCCTGAACCAAAAAAACCAACAGCACAAAAAACAAAACACCCATTCTACATGTTTAGACTGGAAGGGATTTAATAAGAGAAGGTGATATTTAGGAGGCATGTAAAGGAAGGAGGGTTGATTGTAGCTGAAAGATTAAACAACAAACTTCGTGGCAGAAGTGATGCTTGATGCCTGTGGTGAGCGATGAGGATCTTGCTCAGGGGAGAAGGGGTAGAAACCACGGAGTCAACCACGAGTCACAGACACCGAGGAGAAAGGAGCACCCGGGTGTGGTCCTTGGCTGGACGTAGGGGCGTTTGGGCGACAGGGCCAGAGGGCGGCTTGGGGTCAGGTCTTCGTGCCACCTTCATGTCTGCAGATGTCAGTGGTAGTCTGAAGATCCTTAAGTGAACCTTCGAGGACATCCTCGGGGTGTCTTGAAGTGAAGTCTACCCTATAATCACGTTCATAGTTTTGTGTGTGGCTGTCTCAGGAACAGATCCATTGCCTTTATGTTTCGAAGCTGTCAGGGGAGTTTAGGTTTGGAGCCTGTGGGACGTGGCAGGGAGGCCTGGGGAGCCCATGGGACATGGAAGGGAGGCCTACGGATAGCTCTGTGACCTTGGGCAAGGCCTGGCCTTGCTGACTTTTCCCTGTAAACTTGGGACAGTAACAGTCCCCAGCTCCAAGTGTTGTCAGCGTTAAATGAGATCATGTGTGTAAAGTCCTTATCATAATGCCCGACACAGAGTAATAGTCCAAATATATATAAATATAAAAAATAAATTTTTTTCCCCAGTTAGTCTGCATACTATAATGGCTAAGCAGTGCTGACTTAGCAACCCCCAGAAAGCACACACTTGCCAAGTCTTGGATTTGGGTTTTGAGCCAACTGCGTCTGTCCCTAGTTTATGGCAAAGGCAGTATATACATTGGCTTTTCCCATCATCGTGATCTTGAATGGTTCCTCATCCTTTAGACTCCCAGACAGCTCCCGGCTTGATGCTCAGTCCCCCCTGCACCCCCTCCCAGCCCTCCTGTCCCGGCTGCAGACTGTCACCCATCAGCCCCCACACAAGGTGGGCTACAGGGCTGAGCCGGCATCCAAGAACAGAGGTACATCCCAGGGCTGAGCAGTTGTGAGCACCCCTTGTGTCCACATACAGATGAGACCGCAAGGAAGACCGACCTGGGAGAAGCCCCCTCCCCAGGCTGTCCCAGGAGTCCACGGGGTGAAATGGTAGTAGAGGCATAGAAGAGGTTCTGTTTCTGTCACTCTTTGCTTTGACCTCCTCTTGGAGAACGCTGAGAAAGACAAGAGGGTCCCCAAAGGTGATCACTGGTGAGCACACCAGGGCTGCAAGGTTCCAGACAGACGCAGGGTTCCGCACCTGTCGCCCTGGATCTATCATCTGGTCTGCTTCCCTTCCCAGAGCCCCAGACCTTTCATTTTACAAAAGAGAAAGCATGATTTTTTTTGAGTAAAACATGTTTGTTTTTATTTACAGAGTACAAGTTATTTTAAAACAAAATATTAACGTATCTTCCTTTCTACTAAAAACATGAATTATTTGGTGGCCGCAAAAGGGAGTTTATTTCAGCCCAGATGCTGTTTTGCTGTGTTCTGATTTCTAGTTTTGTGTTAGGTGTTTTTTTTAAATTTTTTAAAACATTTATTTATTTTTGAAAGAGAAAAAGAGAGTATAAGCGGGGGCGGGGAAGAGAGAGATAGATACACAGAATCCGAAGCAGGCTCCAGGCTCACAGCTGTCAGCACAAAGCTCGATGCGAGGCTTGAATTCATGAGCTGCGAGATCGTGACCTGAGCCGAAGTTGGACACCAACTTCGTGACTGAGCCACCCAGGTGCCCCAGGTGTTGTGTTTTGTTTTGTTTTTTCTTTTTTCTTTTTTTAATTCCAAAAAGGAATAGTGATGATACTGATAAAACTTTTATTGAATATTCAACTTTTTTTTTTTTTAGTAACAAATTCTCTTTTTACCTAACCATCATCTTGAAAATGCCTGTACACTGTGGTCTTACAATTCTAATCCCGGGACTCCCTCTGTGAAAATAAGTAAAAATTTAGCAAAAGCTCCCATACCGGCTTGTTTTGCAACTTACTTTATACAAGCAAACACTTGGAAATGGCCTTAAGTCTTACAGTAAGAGGATGCTATTGAACCACATATCTCCCATGTGACGAAATCCTCCACAGCCTTGTGACGTAATGCGTTACGTTTCGAAAACTGTGGGGAGAGCTGCAGTGAGCACCTGTTTGCGAGCGCCACAAAGCCATCCCATAGAGAAGGTACATAGATGCGAACATAAAATACAGCTCTGCATTCCCGTGCTTTCCTCCTCCTCCTTCATATATCCTAAACTTTCTGTAACTGGTGTGTGGCCTTTCTGGTCACAGGAAATACTATTTAAAGTCTGCTGTTGCCTAGACCTCAGACCAGCAGGCGATACTGCATGCATTCTGAATACACAGCTTCTTCAGTTAAGCCGTGAAATGCCCTGTCCCCAGGACAAATGGTGTCATGGCTGCTAGTGGTCACATGAGCAGCCCATTGTAGGCTGGCACTCGAGGGGAGATTTTCTAAATTGCTTCAAAGAAGCCCATTAAAATGATCCTCTCGGTATAATGAGGCTCACCGAACCCATCCTGGTACCGTTCTCTGCGTCAGTACAAAGAAGGGATTTGCTCCAAGATGAAATAAGGTCCTGATGCCAGTGAAGGAATATCAACTCACCCCTATTTGTGTCTGCTCGTTCCTCTCCTTTTCTCAAGAAAACTCTGTCCTTTTCTTCCTGACCTTCCCCGCTTCTATTAATCTCTGCCTGTGCATCTCTCTGCCCAGAGTCCCAGGACTTAATGACCTCCAGATTGCTTTATCTTGCTTTTGGTGTTTTGCCAAAATTTTGCTACAGTTATGTATGGCACAGATTCTACCAGATAAGGCAGTTTCCACCTGAAATTTTGTCACGAGAACTTATGTTTTCAAAGTAGATGTCTGTGTTCTGTTTCATCGATCACATTTTCAATAGTTTCCATAGTGGGATAAGAATAGAAATAGATGAAAAAAGTATTGTTAGGTGAAACTTCTTGACGTCTACCATCTGAATGGTTTTTCTCAGTATTCATAGTTGGAAAGCAGCTGATATGTGTATTTTTAAACAATGTTTCGTGATTCATCTTTCTCAGTAAGTTCAATCATATTTCAAAACGACACTGACAGATGAATGTAACATTGTGCATTTAGAGTCACTTTAAGAAGATATTTGAGGGATGGGACGCCTTGGTGGCTCAGCTCAGAGTCCAGCTTCGGCTCAGGTCATGATCTTGTGGTTTGTAGGTTCAAGCCCCGGCTCAGGTCATAATCTCAAGGTTCGTGGGTTGGAGCCCCGTGTCGGGCTCTGTGCTGACAGCTCAGAGCCCGGAGCCTGCTTCCAATTCTGTGTCTCCCTCTCTCTCTCTCTGCCTGTCCCCTGCTCATGCTCTATCTCTCTCTCTGTCTCAAAAATAAACATTAATTTTTTTTAAAAAGATATTTGAGGGGCGCCTGGGTGGCACAGTGGGTTGTCTCTTGGTTTCAGTTCAGGTCATGATCTCACAGTTCATGAGTTCGAGCCCTGCGTTGGGCTCTGTGTCCAAGGAGTATGCTTGGGATTCTCTCTCTCTGCCCCTCTCCTACTTGTACACACACCTGTGCACTCTCTGTCAAAATGAATAAATAAACTTTAAAACAAGAAGATACTGGAACACGCTTATAAGTAGAAATTGTCCTAGAGATGATAGGAGACTGCCTTTGACTTTGCGACGTAAATATCTGGTACCTCAGTACTGCTGGTGAACCACAGCCAAGTGTCCCGTGACATCAACGAGTCATACCTTTCCGAGGACACAATTCTCTGATTCGTTACTTTTTTAAAACAGAGGAGAATAAACTTGTAAACAGGAACTTTTTTAAAGAAGTGAGATGCGATAAATGTGCCCTAGACATTCCCGTTTTTTACTTGTCCACTCATGTTATTTTTATGTGTCAGCAAACCGTAGGTAGGAGTCAGAGTCAGAAAGGTTTAGGGAGAGGCTCAGGGCTCAAACGTCTGCCCAGCGGCATAGGCTGTGAGAGCTGGGCTCCCAGTCTGTCTCCTCTTCTCTGAGCTGGAGGAAAGCAGCCGCGTGGGTGGGGGGCCGTGGTTGCAGGTGTTCAGTAAGGGTCGCTGGCCTTCTGTTTCCATCCCCTCGCCGGTGAAGGCCCACCGGTCCTGGGCTGCATTCGCGCGCGGGAGGGGCCGCGTGCAGTCCTGCGCGAACGTGACCGTGTCTCAGAAGCCTGACGTCCGTCCCTCACGGGGCGCTTCCTCTGTGTGCCGTGACACCTCCCCGAGTCTCCCGGCTTGTTCCCTTTCCGGTGGACTCCAGGGGCCGTAGGCAATATGATGAAGGTGCCCTGGTTCACACAAACGCATTCTGGGGGAAAACCATTCGTTCTCCACTCCGACACGACTATCGAATGCTCACAATGGGGGCCTATGTTTCCATTAACCCTTGGTGACTGATTGAGACACTTAGTAGCCTCAGTAAATTACTTAGAAACGTTGGTCATAAAATGTGGACTAATAGCCTGACACATTGTTTGCCTGTGTTTGGGTTCAGTGTGCACATGTGTGAGTGTGCATGTGTGCACATGAATGTGTACGTGTGCACGTGCGAGTGTGCATGCGTACACAAGTGCATTTGTGAGTGTGCACATGTGTGGGTGTGCATGTGTGTGCACGTGTGAGTGTGCATGTGTATGTGTGCGTGTGTGACTGCATGTGTGTGCATTTGTGTGAGTGTGTGTACACGTGTGTGTGTGTGTGAATGCGCACATGCACACAAGTGCATTCCTGCATGTGCATATGTGTGCGTGCACTTGTGTGCATGTGAGTGCGTGTGTGTGCGTGTGTGTACATGTGTGTGCACGTGAGTGTGCATGTGCATGCACGTGTGCGTGTGCATGCATGCGTGTGCACGTGTGTGTGCACATACAGCTCTCTTAGTGTAGGGAGGGGTAGAGCTTGTAGGATGTTCACTGTTCTTTAACATTCAGATGAATTTTGCTGCTTGTTGGGTTCTTTTTTGGAAAATCATGTAAGATTTTCAACATGAAGATCTGGACTTAGAAAATTCTAGCCATCTATGCATTAGAGTTGCTGAATTAAAAAAAAAAACCCTCCAAGGAAAACAAAATTCCTTTTGAATCGTTCTCTCTTTGACATTGACCTAGAGCCGCTCTTGCTCTGCTCTGGTACAAGTGACGCAAATGCCCTTCGGCAGGCTCCTGGAGGTGAGATCCTGACCATTCGTGGCCTGAAGGGAGCTCATTTCTGGATCCGAGTGTGTGTGTGTGTCTTAGTAACTGGTGTTAGGAGCTAAGATTTGTTGGAAAGCAGGGGAAGACTGGACAAGGTGAAGAGAGCAGTACATTTGTCATAGAATTGTTAAAGATGGAAACATCTCCTTTTTTAACGAGTTGGAAGAAATAAAAGTCATTAGCATATTATGACATGTAAAAGTCATATTTTTGACAAATGGTGATTTGGGTTTGAGACTTGGAGTTGCCATTTTAACTCTGCTGTTACGGCTGCAAGCGGCTGAGCCTGCCTCTTTCACAAGGTTACCCTCTCTACACCCTGGAGGCCCCTGTGCATGTGGGACGGCATCGAATACAAACTATTTATTTATGTATTTATTTATTTTGAGAGCTGTAAGGTCATACTTCACCATTTTTATGCCTGTGGACTTAAAGTCAGAGTGTGTGTCCACGGCCAATCTTTGTCACGTCACCCCATTCCCGGTACACCCTGGGAGCACCTGCTCGTGTGGGGTTTGCCCGGATTTCTATTCGTACACCCCGCCTCCTGATGCCTCAGGACAGACTTCCAAGTCCCCCTCATGCAGCGTTCTTACAAAAGTACCTGCCTGAGCTAAAATTCCACGAGATCAGGAGACCCCAGCAGAGTGTGCCCACCCTGGTGGTTTAAGGACATCAGACCTATGCCGTGTGCTGACCGAGGACCCGAGGGAAGAGCTCTGAATCCGTATTCCAGTTTCAGTAGCAAGTGTAACTTGGGAGCCTCTCTCCTAAGAGAGGTGAGATGGTTTTCAAGTGGTTTTATTCAGTTACATATTTCTTGACCATCTGTGATACCCAAGAAATGACATGATAGATTGTGGGGGAGAGAAGATGTGACATAATAATACCTAATACAGGGACCGAGCCAGTTGGGGTGGGAGCAGGGGAAGTGTTCTATGGCCAGATTTTAGGGTCCCAGTCATAATAGTTCACTGACGTGGTTCGTGTTGGGAATTCACTCCTACCTGAGATACAGAAACTGGGGGAAACAGGAGACAACGACTGTTTAATCTGAGTGGCCACATACCTCCCCAGAGCAGATTTAATTAGGCGGATCTAGTGAAAAGAAGCCATGGAGACAAGAAAGCTGCGGAAAGCCTTGGAAGGAAGGCTGTGGGTGGGCTTCTGCATGTGCTCAGTTCCATTTCTCACCTCAGCCTGTCAGGATGTGTCTTACGGCTCGGAATGGGGGTTGTCGTGGTCAGTGTGATGGGGGGGAGAAGGTGTACCCCACTGTCTTGGGTGAGGTGGCCCAGAGATGCCAGTGAGATCCCCTCGATGGAGGGTGTTGTGGAGTTCGACTGTGTCCTCACTGATTTTCTGCCTGTGGAGCGTCTCTGACAGTGGGGTGTTGAAGTGTCCCACTAGAATCGGGGGCCGATCTACTTTTCTTGGCAATGGCATCGGTTTCTGCCTCCGAGAGAGCGACAGAGTTCTGTTGTTAGATGTGTGCATGAGGGAACGCCGTGTCTTCTTGGAGAATTCTGGAATGCCCTTCTTCCCTCATGACCTTCCTGCTCTGAAGTCCCTCCGACTGGCTGCTTTCTTTGTGTTTTGTTACCATGGTGTATTTTTCTCCATCTGTTTACTTTGAGTCTATCTGTGTCTTTATATTTAAAATGGGTTTCTTGTGGGCAGCATATGAACGGGTCTTGTTTCGTGATCCACTCAGACAACCTCTGTCTTTTACTTTGTACATTTAGACCACTGGTGTTTCACGTTATTACTCACACAGTAGAGTTCACGTCTACCACATCTGGCACTGTCTTCAGTTTTTTGCTTTTGAATTCTTTAACTGCCATTTAAAAACACACCGCTAGTTGAATATTATTGTCCCCACTTTATAGATGAGGAGAGCGAGACTCAGAAGCAGTTAACATTTTGCCAAGCACACGCCTTTTGTCACTACTGATAACAGGGGTTGAATTAGGACTGTCTGACCAGTTAATCTCTGCTCCCTCCATCCCACGAAACTACTTCCCAGACTTTCCTTCTCTTCAAAAGTTTTTCATCTCTCTCTGAATATGGTAACCATGCGAGGCTCTAAACCCTTTATAATGGGTCACAGTTAGTTGTTAAGGGAGGGGAAAAGTCACATGCAGCCAGCATTCACGGGCAGGTGCTGATGCGGGACGAAGGGGGGACACAGGTGGGAGATGGGAAGGCTGGAGAGCTCTGGGGTCGGAGGTCATTCTCTCCTGTCTGCTTTCCTGTGTTTCCTGAGATTAAAGTTTATAGTGTGGACTCACAAGATTTCGAGCTCATGCTCCGGCCTGAATGGCTTGTTATCAGCACACAAAAAGTTGCAGGCAAAGAGAAATGGCATCAGTGTCTTTTATTGTGACAAAATACACAAGACGTGAAATTTACCATTTTGACTGCTTGTCAGTGTGCAGTTCAGTGGCATTAAGTTATTCAGGGCGCCCCTTTGCCACAGAGAGAACCACCCGTCCTCCTGGCTTGTCCTCCAGCCTCGTATTGACCCCGGGACAGACAGACCCCTCTCTCTTTCCCCCCGGGACAAACAGACCTCTCTCTTCCCTGGAACAAACAGACTTCTCTCTCCCCTGGGACGGACAGACCTCTCTCCCTCAGGACAGACCTCTCCCTGGTTTTCCTTCCTCGCTTCCTGCCTTCTCCTGCATTATGTGCTTTTTATCTCAGCAGCATTGATGGTGCAGGGACTTTCCCCATTATCTCCCATCGGGTCTGGAATCTTTCCTGAAATAATGTACATATTTATCCGTTTTATCCTGTGCTGAATTTTTTTGTCGTCGCCTCCGTGGCTGCTAACCCCGGCTCAGACAAGAGGAGTTTCCCATGCCTGCTACCCCAGGGCCGCCCCGCCGGGGGGAGGAGGAGAATTCCCTGCCTCGTCCCGCTCCCCGGGGTCCACACGGAGCAACACAGAGGACCCGGACACCCCTCGGGTCAGCACCCATCCCCTCCTGCCATGCGCACGGCAGGGCCCACAGGCCGCCCACCGCACACTCGGGTTAGTGAGCTGTGTCTCCCATCCTCCTTTGTCGTCCACAACCGCCGTGATATTGCTATGGCGTCTCCTTCTGGGAGCTGTTTCCCCATTTTTCCGATGAGTAAATGGCACCTTGTGCCGAAGACATTTTCACTTGTTGCGTACTGGCTGTAAGTGTAGCTGGGAGGGATGTGCATTTCACCCGCGGTTCTGCGTCCCCTCTGCCCGCGTGATGCCCAGAACACAGAAGCCACTGGGTCAATGTCGACTTGAATTTTTAAAACTAAGAGAGTAGAGAAGCTGTGTACTACCTGTCACCAAATTTTTAAAATACAAAGCCGCCCTACTGAAGTACTTGTGTGCGTATGTGTGTGTGTGTGAGATAATAGACGTTTCATTTTATTTTCAGTCACTAAGCTTTGGAGTAGTTTATGCAGCAATATGTAATTTATACACTGAGTAGGACATACATGGAGACTTTACCAGGAGACAGTTAACTTAATCCATGTGAGAGGGAAGAAGCCGACAACCGAAGCTATTGGAGGGAGATGTTAGTACACACAAGTGAAAGGAATGGTTGGGAAAGGCAGACCTCAAGCCAGAGATTGTGGGGGTCAGACAGCGGGCAGAGACCGGCCAGCTGGCCGCCGGACTCCCTTCTCGTCCTTCCTGTCCCCAGCCTCCCGCAGCCAGCCACGGCAGTGACACGGCACCACCGAGCCGGCGCGTGACTTCCCACAAACCCTCTGCCTGTGTGGTTCCCGCCTGTTGGCAAGATGGAGGCACGCACGGTGACCTCAGAAGCCACGTGCAGAAGACGACAGAGCCCGGGTCCTGATGGGCCCCGGAGCACGTAGCCCCCAAGCTGGGCACACGGGGGCCTTGCCATCCGCCGCGTGGCCTTGGGGGTCTTCTCCTCCGGCAGCCATTCTGCCCGGGAGTAAAGTCACGCTGGGTCCTGGCCACCTCGGCGAGGAAGTGGCACGCATCACTGTGCCCCAAGCACTGGTAGACACCGGTGGTTTGGCCCCAGGGGACTAGAGGGAATGGGGCGATGGCGGTCCAGGGTGGCCCTGCCGGGGAGGCGGTGTGCCACCTTCCCATGGTCCTTGCACACAGACACTCTGCCCCCAGGGGCTGACCCACCACCTCCAGGCTGCATCAGCTTCCGCCCATGGTCTGTGAGTCTCCGAGGCACTTTCCCTGGACTAGCCGATCTTGCAGAAGATATTTTGGTGTGTGAGTCGTTTATACGGGTGAGCTCTTGAACACCTGTTTTCCTTCCCGTTCCTAGAAACTGTGGGGGCCGTTATTACTGCATTTAACCAAACACCCGAGGTGAAGAGTTTATTACCCTGTGGGTGCTTTCTGGAGCGTTACGGTGCAGACCACATGTGTTTTGCTTTGCCTGTTTACTGTGTTTAAAAGTGACCTCTGTACACATCTGTGTGTGTGTATGACATAGATGGATATTCATATATATGTATACATGCGCATATTTAATACACACACACATACACATCTCCCAAGGACTGAAATGTTTTTGCAAAAGGCAGTTAAGTCTGTTGAAAACAGTGGGGAAAGAGCCTTGTCACGGCGCTCCGCCTTTATTCTGGTGCAGGCGTCGATCTGATGGCAGGTGACTCTGCAGAAGGGCTGTCCTGGCACCTCTGTGTGCTGACGCCTTTATCCCAAGGACGAGAAGAGAGGTGTGCCGTTTTGCTTAAAGCAAAATCCATCAGTTACACACCTTTTCCACGTACCCACCTGGGAATTTAAAACCATCTTAGGAGCCTTAATTAAGGACGCATCACAATGTGCCTGTGGGCTAGCTGAGAAATTTCCCAATTTGTCTGGTAGGCAGAGCCCTGCAGAGGAGTGGGCCCAAGCTTTTGAAGGTCACCCCGTGACTTAACGAAATCCTTGGAAACGTATCTGCCTTTTGTGGGATTTTTTGGTTTTTGGAGTTTTTTTCGTCTGCTGTTAGCACAAGGGTTTTACACCTTTCCTGTATCAGTTTCCCTAAGGATAACGCCTGGGGCATGGGGTTCTGGCCAACACAAGCTGGCCGTGGACCTGTGGCTTCTGTCCTACACTGCAGGTGGGCTGGGACCCTTAATGAGCGAGAGCCTGAGGGAAAATGTCCGTGACATCCGACGCTTCTCCTGAACGCACGTTAGCTTTGCGGTCTTGGGCTACCTTGAGTCCTTTCCAAGAGCCTCAGCTGCAGCGTTACAAATACGAATGTGTCCCAGCGTGTGCTTGGGAGAGATTTCCTAGGCACCTGCAACCTCCTGTGGAATTCTGATTGCACGCACTCTGTACCTTCCAGGAACATTTCCTCGGTGATGGTCAAGGTCAGAGGCAGGCGTCCTCATTGGACGTTTCTCAGCCTCTATCTACGTGCACATCTGAACGTCTGCTAATCTTCGCCATGGCCCCTCTTGCCAAGCGTGCATTTTATTCAATTCTTTTTGAGATTCTACATAAGTAAACATATGCCGGGAGCAGCATGCAGGCTGGTCTCACAGTCTGTGTGAAGTCTTACTGAATGCTTAACTCCGACAAATCCTATGAACAAAGAACAGCCTTTTCACTCCTGCTTTAAAAAGAAAGCACCTGATGAATCAGCACCCTTTGGATTCATCCAAAGGATGCGTCCCGTGATCCCTCCCATGGTGTGGGGTAGATGGCCTGGTGACTGCAAAGTGCAGAGTGGGAGGCCGTGTGCCACAATGGTCCCCACAGGGTGTTGGGGCTCAGACATGCTTAGCCTGCGTCTGACCCCACTGGCGGAACACAAAACTACACCAGTTTAGCCTAAAAAAGCATATGGGGAAGTACTCCATAATAACAAAACCGCCGTTCTAAGGATTAGGTTTTACCTTTCCCTCAGCGACCAACAGCTTTGTTCCTACTAGGATGTTTACTTGAAAGCCTGTCTTCCGATGCTGGTTGTGAATTAGGAGTAATAACGCTATTTCCTACCTAATATTTTTTTAAATAACTTTTTTTTAAATAATGTGAGCCCCTCAGAAGAAAAGTCCTTATGGAACCAGAATGACATCATAATTACAATGATGTGCATTTCCCACTGGGCTGCGCTGTGAAAGTAGGTCAAGAATTGGTCTAGAGAGACCTTCTTGTGTAAGTAAAAATGTCCTGGCTGTTCAGATGACTTTGGTCTTCGCTAAGCTGCCCTAACACAACACCAGAGAGGGACCCATATTCCTCACAGCTCAGGGGCTGGGCATCCGAGAGCCCGGAGCCGGCCATCCCAGAACCAGAGATCCCGGAGCCAGCGATCCCGGAGTCGGCTGACTCAGTTCCTGGTGGGAGCTCTTCCTGGTTTGCAGAGGGCACCTTGTCTGTGTCCTCACCAGGCGGAGACAGAGAGAGATTGGTGGTTTGTGCCTCTTCCTATGGGGCACCAATGCTAATCTGATTAGGACCCCACGCTCCTGGCTTCCCTTAACCCCAATTACCCCTCAAAACCCCCGTCTCCACATCGGTTACATTGAGGTTAGTCATCAATATATGAAGAGTCCCTTGCAACCTTCAGTAGCAATACCTCCATAACCTATACACGAGCTGGCCCCTGCGTGGGCAATATCTGGGCCTTTGAAGGTAGTCAGGACCTTGTGTTGGACTCCTGCCACTGAGAGTGCTCCCCCTCCACTGGCATTTGCTGAGACAGGGCTCCACACCTGCCACATGACTCACAGGGTCTTCACCATGCCTTGCCACCACCAAATCTCTGGAAAACACAGAGCCCTGTTCCAGCTGCACCAGAGACTGACTGACAGGTGGAGGTACCTCCATCCTGTTCAGTCTGTCACGTTGTCAGCACACAACACATATTTGCTCACTAAATGTAAGAGTGGGGAGCAGGGGAAATTTTTGTAAGAAAATGGAGCTGTCTCTGGACGGTTCTGCCTGGTGTCCAGATCCCTAGCTGCCAGCACTGGCCCAGGGTACAAGAAATGTGACCACCACTCATTTATACAACAGATATTTACTGAGTGCTGACCAGGAGAGTCTGCTCTGTTCTGGGGCCACACCATGGACAGCACAGGCCTCAAATTTGGGGAAACAGAAGGTGACAGGGGGAGGAGGCCCTACAACTCCAGCAGTAAATTCTGGTGTGGTTTTGTGTTTCCCACGTGATTTCATCCCCATCGAGGTGTTAGGGGAGACGGGACAGGTGTACTTGCGACGTGGACCCAGCTCAGTGGCTTTCCTGGGCTTGGTCCTGCCCCTGATGTGCTCCAGTTCCAAGAGGGGGCCCACAGCCCCCGGCCATGCTGCCTCCCCACTGAATGCAGCTCCACACCCCCTCCCACGGGGGTCCCCACCTCCCCACTGCTCTCTCAGGCTGGAAAGCCTCTGCATTTTTTCCCAGTAGACCCTGCTCTCTTTTCCAGGCTGTGCTCTTATGCAGATGAGCAAGCTTTGCAATCTTTCTTTCTTTCCACCTTTCTTTCTTATCAAAGCCTTCACTGAAAGTGACAGTCCAGATGTCTGCAGAGCCACCAGGGGAGTCCCATGCTTGACAGCGGTGCTGGCTTTCTCTTTGTGCCGCTGTCACAGCGATCTGCCTTCCATCCTGGTCCACACACCTCTGCCTATGCCGGGGAGCATGTGGAGTGTAAGCCAGGGCCTGGAAGATGCCCCCTTATCACAAACGAATGCCACGGGCTACAGAGGAGGCAGAAAGAGCCGTCTGATTGGGATATCGCACTGTGTGTGTTCCCGTTTCGCCTGGTCCCTTCCCGCATCAGCAGAGAGCCAGAGCTGTGTCCTTCCTGGATCAGTGCATCTGGCCCCACGGAAGCCAGTCTTGCTCAGACACCCGTCTGCTGAATGGCTACGGCGCTGCCCCGGGGAGGGCTGGGAAGGAACGGAAAGGGTGTTTTAGCAAAGCCTCCCGTGTTGGTCTAAACAGTTAGGTAATCATTAAACCATAGTTTGCAAGGAATTAATGACAACTAGGGTGGCTGCTGGGGGCTGGTGGAGGGGAAGGGGCAGCTCCCTGGTCCAAAGCTCTGTTGGCGAGATGGGTGGGTCCTTGAGGGGCCGGCTGAGCAGCAGAGCACCTGCAGCCGACGACACCGTCCCGCGTACTGTCAATAAAATATATTAGCGGGAGAGATCTCCTTATGTGCTGTCACCAAGACAAACACAAACTTACAAAAACACAAGGACATTTCTGGAGGGGTGTAGACATAACCACACTCATCGGAATGCCCACATTTCGCACGTACAGTGTTGTGTGTTTCAGTTACACCTCACCAAAGCTAAACAATTCCTTTTGTTAAGTAACAGCCAGGTAGTCTTTCCTCAACACTGTCTCCCACAACTTACACCGACGTGTGTGTGCACGCAGGGGAGAGAGCAGGGGGCACAGCTCTCCTGGTGGGGCACTTGCCAGAGCCTGGATTAAACATTTTCCACGAGTGAGCTCCTCCTCTGCTCATCGCAGTCCTACAAAAGTACACAGTGGCGCCATCCCGTTCCAAAGGCACCAGTGGCTGTGGGTCCCGGGGCCCCGGGCAGGTGTCACCACAAAGCCTGTGCTCTTCCCAACCATCCCCAGGGCCGCACACCCCAGGAAACCCCACTGACATCGACCCACCTTCATAGACTATACTCCTTATCATCTGTCCCCAGAACTTCTGACTATAGTTAGTTCATTTCTGCCATGCTTTTAGTAAACTCAACATAAGGTATCCATGTCCTTTGAATTCTGTCATCGCTGTCTCTGTGCCGGGCTAGAGAATGTTCCTCTTGTAACTAAGTGATGGTCAGTTGGCTCTACCTTCAGCGGGGAGCACACGTCCCTGGAAGAGGGGCAGCTCGTGGAATGAAAAGGAAGGTCAGGATTTCACGTGAAGGGGAAGGACCCGTGACCTGAACAACAAAGTGTGTTCAAAGGCTAAGTGTCTAGATCTTTACGCTTGGTGTTTAGTCCCTCGTAGGATTCATTAGCTTTAGGGATTTATTTTTCCCTTTACGAGGTCCAACTTTTTCTTAACGCGGAGTGAGTAAAGTGCTTCTCTCTGCTTTTAAACACAGACGGCCACAGACAGCACGTAGTGGTGACTCCCAGCACAGGCAGGAACCCCAGGAGAAGGGAGACCCCCAGGGCCAGGCCACTCTGCTCCCCTGCCCAGTCTCCGTAGTTTGGGATGGTTTCTTCCACGGGCTCCTTAAGCCCTATCTCTGGCACTCACGGTCTGCCCCGACTGTCCCGTGAGGCACGTCTGCTGACCCTCCCCAGTGGCCTCTTTCCTTCGCTAGAACCACATAGAAGTTGAGAGGATGGGATTCCAAGGCATGTCCGTGAGCCCGCTAGAGACAAGAGCTAACGCACTCTGAAAGAAAGTGACCATTAGCCCTTTGTGAGGAGAGAGATGACTCCCAGCGGATGCCTTCACCGCTCAGACCGCGCAGCAACTTATCAAAGTTCAGCAGGTGGAATTGAGAAGTTTTCGCGTGTGTTTTCCAGTGCAGAGGCCATTGTCACGTTCCTGAAATTGTAGCCGAAGCCCAGAGAAAGGCTACCTCCGTGGCGTCAGTGTATCTGAGACAGGAAGGAGGATGTGTCTGCGCAGGGTCGGCCACTGGGCTCTGCCAGAGGGATCAGCGGGGCCGCGGGCTGGCGGATCACACAGCGCTGGCTCCCTCGGGCCCCACCCGCCGTGGCAGGTGTGTCAGGACTGGGCAGGGATGAGGGTCACTCCCATAGGCAGACCTTTGTTCGTGATGCAACAGGGAAGAAATTTGAGGTTCCTGGGCTTTTCCTCACAGAGAAGGTAGCGAATGAGGTTTTTAAAATAATGACAACATATCTGCACCGAAACCAAACAACGAAGAGCTCGTGGCCGAAATAGAACATCTGAGGAAGATGAGCACAGTGGCAGTTCACTAACAACCGAGAACATTAATGACCCACTTTTGTTTTAAAGAAGAAGGAAAGGGGCCGCCTGGGGGGCTCAGTCAGTGAAATGTCTGACTCTTGACTCGGCTCAGGTCATGATCTCACAGTTCGTGGGCTCGAGCCCCACGTTGGGCTCTGTGCTGACGGCGCAGAGCCCGCTTGGGATTCTCTGTCCCTCCCTCCCTCTCTCTCCGCCCCCCTGCACATGCTTTTTCTCTCAAAATGAATAAATAAACTTAAAAAATGTTAAAGAAAAAAAAAAGGAAGAATAAAATAGAGCAAGGGAAGGGACCAGTGGCCACATGTTCTTTTCTTAATTCAATAAAGTAATTTAACTTCGTATGACTATACTTTAAATTTTTTTTAAGTTTTTAAATAATTCTAACAGAGCAACAGAGCTTCAGGAGAGATAAGGAAGCGAGATGTTACGTCAACTCAAGGGGAATGAGCTACTGAAAGCCACGTAACGCTGGGGCCTATATGTGTGCACCAGTATTCTGTGGATCACGTCGGTACTAACCAACAGACACGGAGCACCCCCAGCACCACAAGCACACGCTGGAAAGGCACATCCCTGGAATCACATTCGATGCAGTCATATGTCGTTCACGCAGAGATGGGCGCGAGGTGACAGTCACACACAGACCCACCTGAAGGAAGATGCATGTGAGCCAGGCAGTTATGACAGAACACGTATGTTGGGGGTCCTCAGCCGTTTCCTCCATTTCAGCGGTGAGACAGAGGGTAGACCATGGCAGGCGCTCTGCCGTAGGGGTGAGCCCAAGGGTACACCGTGTCCTTTCCGGTCCCAGCCAGGCTGACGCCGTGGGGTGCCCGCTGGGTGGAAGTGCCTGGACTCTGGAGCCGGACAGCCTGGGGTTTAAGCTTGCCCTGCGGCTTCCCAGTCGGCGAGGTAGCCACGGCAAGGGATAGAACAACCCTGCGATTAGTGTCCTTCCTTAAAAACGACAACAGGGGCACCCGGGTGGCTCAGTCGGTGAAGCGTCCGACTTCAGCTCCGATCTTGATCTCACCGCTCATGGGTTCAAGCCCCATGTCGGGCTCTATGCGGACAGCTCAGAGCCTGGAGCCTGTTTCAGACTCTGTGTCTCCCTCTCTCTCTGCCCCTACCGCGCTCAAGCTCTGTCTCTGAAAAATGAATAAACCTGAAAAAAATTTTAAAAAAATGAGAACAGAATCTGTGTATCTGAGGAAGTGTGAGGGGCCCAGGCCTCAGCAGTCTCAGGACACAGTAGCCGTTGCTTCTCTGATGTCGTGAGGCTCAGCCCTTCAGCATTGCCCTGTGAGATCATGCAAATCGTGTGTTTATTTCACGCTTTACTTAAAATAGTGGGCCCTCAAGATTTTCCTGGTGGGTAAGCCTATAATATAACCATATAACTTTGTTTGAAACGGCGGCAGGGGCCTCAGCAAGAACCGGCCAAGATTCCGTCTGTGCCCTTAACAAGTTCTGCTGGCCCTTCACCTCCCTAGGCCTCAGCTTCCTCTCCGGAAATGGGTACCATACAAGATTTGCGTAAAAGAACGTCCGTGTATCTGGCACGTACCGTGGCCCGAGTAACTGGCCGCGGGCAGCGCTGTCACGTGGGGTTCTCTGTGAGCACGTCGCAAACTCTGCTTGTGTTCCTCTAAAGAGAGTGTGTTGTTTTCCTCAGTACTCTTCCCATATCCTAGCGAAGCAACGCGCAATTAAGTGGTGTTCAAAACTACTATTAGAGTTTTTAACTTCTAAATTCAGTTTTCTTGATCATGACCAGGAAGTTAGCAAATTATCCCGGAATTTGGTCTTCTTCACTGGCTCAGAGATCGTTCTCTGTGTTTTCTCACTTGTATGGCCAACAGCTGCTGTTTCACTGGGGCACAGTCATTAGATCAAACTGTTTGCTGGGGACCTTACAAGGTGAGTCATGTCATGAGCGTTTACAAGTTACTTCCAAGGATAATTGCAGTTTTAAAGCACTCAGGTGGCAGCTCAGACCCTTCATGAGGGCGACGGCATGCAAACCCTAACCACACTCGAGGCTGCAACAACAGGCCTGAAGAGGTCACTGGTTTGACCTCAGACACTGGAAGTCCAGTTTGCCAGAGGACATAGGGGACCGTGTCCTGCGGGTGCATCCCCTGCTGTCTCAAGAGACACTGAGACCTTCCTTTCTGTATCTCGGAGAAAGTAGCCTCTGCGGTAAGGACACCCCCTCACCTCATGTTATGACTCTGCACACTGGTTCTCAGCTGGAGTGGGAGGCAGTTGCCACAGACAGTGACTCTGCCCTAATCCACCCTTTAAAATTTCTAGTGAAAGAAGTCAGTAGAAGTCAGATGAAACAGGGCTGAAAGAACGAGCTGTGAGTCTAAATAATACTCACCCGGCTCCTCACGTGCCCCTGCCTCAGGGGGCTTCTCCCGTTCTGTGTAGGCTGTGCCCAGTGACGCGAGAGCCCTTTCCTGCCCCTGGCTCTCCTTCCTGCGCCCACACCCCCTGCCCACGTTAGAGTCACCGGTGTATGAGGCAGGTGCGACAGCACACCCTGCCCCAGCCTCCGTGATTGTCTTTGTACATTCACTGCGCTTAGCTAGATTGCTGAATGGTGCATATCTCACTGTATTGATTTGTAGCCACGATTTCTACGTATGAAAAGATACTCCGGCTTTTTAATGATGAAAGAAAAATTTTTATGAGGTGCTTCCCCCCCCCGCCAATTGACAAAGATCTAAATATTTCTAAGGCACCAGGCTGAAGCCCTGAGATACTTCCCCCCCGTGGCTGATATAGTTTCTCTGAAGGGAAGTTTAAGATGCCACTGGTGACAGGAACTGGTGACAGCTCCTAGCGCCAGCCTACCTGTGGAAACAGCAAAGTAAATGGAACCTTACAAAATAGTCAGAATTTTACAGCAAGCTTATTGCTTATCAGGCAAGCTGAATCAAGCAGAGGGCGACTTTAAAACGGTAAAAAATTTAATTAAACCTTTAAAATGGAAAAAAATTAAGTTAAATTAAAAATAATTACTAATTTAGGGGCGCCTGGGTGGCGCAGTCGGTTAAGCGTCCGACTTCAGCCAGGTCACGATCTCACGGTCCGTGAGTTCGAGCCCCGCGTCAGGCTCTGGGCTGATGGCTCGGAGCCTGGAGCCTGTTTCCGATTCTGTGTCTCCCTCTCTCTCTGCCCCTCCCCCGTTCATGCTCTGTCTCTCTCTGTCCCAAAATAAATTAAAAATGTTGAAAAAAAAATTAAAAAAAAAAAAATAATTACTAATTTAATTTAATTAAAAAAATATTTGTGGAAGTGTTATTTGTCCTCACCCCACACGCTCACCAAACCTTACACTATGTGTATTTTACCACCACACACACACACACACACACACACACACACACACACACACACACACACGGCACTCATCTTTAATGGAGAATTTAGAAAGCCCCATGTGTACTTAGATCAATGCATATGTTCATGAAAACCTACGGAGACTGTAAATGTTCAGTTCAGGCTCATGGCAACCCTGTCCAAGTGATGAAGGGTGCCCTAGCACACAGAACACCTGCAAAGGCTGGGGAAAGTGCTTTTGTTTGTTAGCATTTTGGTTTTTTGTTTGTTAGCTCCTGTCACTCCAGGAAGTGTCTGTCAAATACTAGCTGAACACAAAGCTGAAGCAAAGACTCTAGTGACCACACACCACAAAGAAGACAGTCCTTATAAAAGTCGTTAAAGTTACCAACTAGACTACTGTAGCCTTCAAAAGAAAGAAAAAGCAGCCCACCCTGGAGAAAGCTTTTCAGTTACATCATAACCTTCAAATGTCCAGTTTTCAACAAAAAATCAACACGCATACAAAGAAGCAGAAACATATTACCCATTCAAAGCCCCAGAGTAAATGGAAAGAAAAGATCCTTAGAAAGCCCCGACGTTGGAGTAACTGACAAAGATTTTTAAAACAATTGTTTTAAATATTCTCAAAGAGCTAAAGGCAATTGGCAAGACAGTATATGAACACAATGAGAATATTAATGGGTAGAAATTATAATAAATTCTGGAGGGAAAAAAAATCTACAAACCTAAGATTAATGAACTCCAAGTAGGTTAAACACAAAGAGACCCACGCAGACACACACTACAATTAAACCACTGAAAGACAAAAAAATAAAATAAAATGTTGAAAACAGAAGAGGAGCGACTCATCGCCTGCAGAGGACTTGTAAGAGCTTATCACCCACCTTCTAATCAGAGACTGTGTGGCAGAAGGGCAGGGGATGATATGTAAAGTGCTGAGAGAAGAGTGTCACATGGAAAGTCTGTATCCACTAAACCTGCCCTCCAAAAGGAGGACAAAATGAAGCAGTTGCATACAAGCAACAAATGAGAGAGTTTGATACCACAAGACCTGTCCTACGAGAAATACTGTGGGAGATCCAGTAGAGATAAGGGTGGGGACCGTAACTCAAAGCATACGAAGAAACAGATCACCAGGGGTTGTCAATACACGAGTAAATATGAAAGCTGACCTGATCATACGGATGGCTCGTAACTCCATTTTTTGTCTCCTACAGTGATTAAAGACAATTACATGAAAGCTAATTACAAATCGATGTTATTGAAGGTCTAATTTGTGAATACCAACAAGAAGGAGACGAGAACTTTTTGGCATGCCATTGAAGTCAATTTTGTATCAATTTGACCTGGACTGTTATACATTTAAGATGGTAAATGTAGCCCTAACACCCTACATATATCCACAAAGAAAATATCTAAAAATGTATACACAAAAGAAAATTAAAGAGAAATCAAAATGATTCACTACAAAAAAAAAATCAAATAAACACACAACACAGTAATGGAGGAAATGAGGAACAAAGGATATTTATATATTGATGAAAGTGTCAATTCACCAGGAAATTATAATAATTTAAAAAATATGTGCACCAAACAGTCTTAACACATATAAAGCAAAACATTACTAGAATTGAAGAAAGATGGAACTGAGTAAAGCCATCGGGTTACAGTGGGGAGGCGGGGGGAACCTGGGCAGACAGGCCCTCAGGAAGGGGTCACGGGTGCACCTGGTCCCTCCCGCAGTGTGGCGGCTTGGCCTCACTGGCCAGTCCCCCAAGAGGCAAAGTATTTTCCGATCAGAGGATGGGAACACAGAGGGCAAAGCCTGGGGTCAGTGGGTGCTGAAGTTTAAGCTCAAATAATGATTTGTTCCCTCCGGTTCATTAGTTACATCAGAGAAGGGCTCCTAATCCACCTCATTTCCTGAAACTGCCGAAATGTAGCTTTCCCACATCAGATGGTAAAACTTAGCTATTTGTTTATAGACTTTAAAAATTAAATAGTAACCAAGAAAATGTAATGTAAGAAACATATTTATTTGCTTTAGAATTTGTAGCCACACAAGGTTTTTGATCACCTGTTGTAATGTAATCCTTAGTAAGTTAACCATGTGCGATATGTTTGCTGAATAACCCTTAGGAAGTAGAGACCTTCTCCTCACACTGAAGGCCAAGTTCATTTTTCAACCTTGAAGTGACCTTATCATGCAGCTTTTTGCCTTCAAGTGTTACATTTTGGAGTGGTAGAAACTCACGAGTCATACATTTTTTTAATCTGTCAAAATCAGGACGCTGTAGATCCTTCCGTTGTCTGATAATTTGAGGGATTCTCCTTCAAAAATCACATCTTTTTGCACATTCGGGGAGATCTGGGCTGCTTTACTGTCTTTTCATAATTTCCCTTTTCTGGCTTGAATCCTCCAAGACCACCTCCTGACTTTACTCTGTGTTGAGGGAGTGAACAGCATCCCTCAGGCGCCTAGCACAGCTCAGGAGAGCAGCCGACGCTCGGCGGTCAGGGTCCGGCCTGCCTCTGCCCCGACTCCGAGCACCATGCCCTGTATTTCTGGGGAAAAACATCATGGTTCCGGTGATGGCTGAACTTGCCGTCGACTTCCAAGTGTCCCCTGGACTTCTCCAGGTAAATTCCAAGCCTGTTGAAGAAAAAGACTATTACTTTTTTGTCTCCTGTGGATCCTGCCAAGGAAGAGGCACGCCACATGGAAGGCGGGCTTCCCGGGGCAGCTGCAGGCAACAGCGATGCTTTCCTGCACTGCTGTGGGCTATGGCTTCCCCGTGCCATTTTCCAAATCCCGTGAGCTGTGTGTAGGAAACGCAGCGCCTGTGGTGGGTAACGTTTGGAGATGAGCGGAACTCCCTGAAGCAAGTCGGGAACTAGCCGGGGTCACCGCCAGCACCCGAGAAAGCCACCCCTTTAAAACTGGAGCCTCCACACAGGAGGCTGGAAGTGCCCATCCTTTCTACTGTTTGTTTTCTGGTAACTCGTGGTCAGTCTCCTGTCAATCTTTGATTTCTGGAAACCAGAGCAGCAACCTGACAGCGGTTTGGGGTTTAGACGGACCAGGAACGTGGGGTTATCACTTCGCTCTCACTTTTCTGGGTTTGCTGTCAACGGCACTTGGATGATTCTCCAGTCCTGTCACCCGCCACACTCATCCAGTGCGTGAGAGCTGCCCATGACCTCGTTCTTCCGGAGCCTCTGCTGCGGGAAGTGGCTCTCCTGTCACCAAAATGCAGCCTGAGCCTGCAAGGCCGACTCCATCTAGCAATTAATGTCAACATTTATCACTTTTTAAAGGAAAACCAAATGGCTTGCCTTAAATGTAACTTCAGTCCATTTTATTTATTTTTTTTAATGTTTATTTATTTTTGAGAGAGACAGAGAGAGAGAGAGCATGTGCGCACAAGCAGGCGAGGGGCAGGGAGAGAGGGAGACACAGAATCTGAAGCAGGCTCCAGGCTCTGAGCTGTCAGCACAGAGCCCGATGTGGGGCTCGAACTCACGACCGTGAGATCGTGACCTGAGCCAAAGTCAGACTCTCAACCGACTGAGCCACCCAAGCGCCCCAGTTTACTCCAGTTTAATTGTCTGTACAAACATGAGAACTGGAGACCCAGGCAACTGGAAAGCCAGTAACATGTGATCTGGAGGGAGGATCTGCTTTTCATGCCGGAAAAGCAGCCACGTGGGGCCTCACGGGGAGAGCTGCCTGGAGACTAGGAATTCCTTGAATGTTGCAATGTAGCATTCTTAAAAAAACAAATATGAAAAAAACATTGTCCCCTCCATGCTGCACACAATAGGTACTTGTTAAATATTGCTTGTGTTAAACTAAAAACATTTTAGACTCCAGGCTCTGAGCTGTCGGCAAAGAGCCCAATGTGGGACTCACACTCACAAACCGTGGGATCATGACCTGAGCCGAAGTTGGATGCTTTGAGCCACCCAGGACCCCCCTTTTAGACTCTTGAACACAGCTTCATCCCTCAGGGGGTGAGACCCATACACCTGTGCTCTCTGTGCCCCTTTTGACTGTTCTGGTCCATCTGCATGGGGCAGGTGAGCCTCGGTACCGCATCAGTTATGCTGAGGACACAGATGCAGTGTGGGCTGGGGGTAGGGGTGCTATCATGCCACCCTGATGTTCTTTTCCTGAAACTGTCTTCTGGGTGCCATTGTCTTTCTTTTTTGTGTGAAATTTATTGTCATCAAGGTAGCTAACGCACAGTGTAGACAGTATGCTCTTGGCTTTGGGAGTAGATTCCCATGATTCATCACTTACATACAACACTCAGTGCTCATCCCAACAAGTGCCCTCCTCAGTGCCCATCATCCATTTAGTCCTTCCCCTACCCACCACCCGGCATCAGCCCTCAGTGTGTTCTCTGTATTTAAGAGTCTTTTATGGTTTGCCTCCCTCCCTCTCTGTTTGTAACTGTTTTTCCCCCTTCCCCTGGTCTTCTGTTACACATATGAGTGAAAACATATGGTACCTGTCCTTCTCTGACTGACTTATTTCACTCAGCATAATACCCTCCTGTTCCATCCACATTGCTGCAAATGGCAGGATTTCATTCTTTCTCACTGCCAGGTAGTATTCCATTGTGTATATAAACCACATCTACTTTATCCATTCCTCAGTTGATGGACATTTAGGCTCTTTCCATAATTTGGCTATTGTTGAGAGTGCTGCTATTAACATTGGGGTACAAGTGCCCCTGTGAATCAGCACTCCTGTATCCCTTGGATAAATACCTAGCAATGCTATTGCTGGGTCACAGGGAAGTTCTATTTTTAATTTTCTGAGGAACCTCCACGCTGTTTTCCAGAGTGGCTGCACCAGTTTGCATTCCAACCAACAATGCAAGAGGGTTCCCATATCTCCCCATCCTTGCCAACATCTGTTGTTTCCTGAGTTATTAATTTTAGCCACTCTGACCGGTGTGAGGTGGTATCTCAGTGTGGTTTTGATTTGTATTTCCCTGATGAGGAGTGATGTTGAGCATCTTTTCATGTGTCTGTTGGCCATCTGGATGTCTTCTTTGGAAAAGTGTCTATTCCTGTCTTCTGCCCTTTTCTTCACTGGATTATTTGATTTTTGGGTATTGAGTTTGGTAAGTTCTTTATAGATTTTGGATACTAACCCTTTATCTGATACATTACTTAAAAATATCTTCTCCCATTCTGTCTGTTGCCTTTTAGTTTTGTTGATTATTTCCTTTGCAGTACAGAAGCTTTTTATCTTGACGGAGCCCCAATAGTTCATTTTTGCTTTTATTTCCCTTGCCTTCAGAGACATGTTGAGCAAGAAATTGCTGTGGCTGAGGTCAAAGAGGTTGTTGCCTGTATTTTCCTCTAGGGTTTTGATGGTTTCCTGTCTCACATTCAGGTCCTTCATCCATTTTGGGTTTATTTTTGTGAATGGTGTAAGAAAGTGGTCTAGTTTCATTCTTCTGCATGTGGCTGTCCAGTTCTCTCAGTGCCATTTGCTAAAGAGACTCTCAGTTTTCCATCAGATACTCTTTCCTGCCTTGTCAAAGATTAATTGGCCATACATTTGTGGGTCCAATTCATTCTATTCCATTGGTCTGTATGTCTGTTTTTGTGCCGATACCATACTGTCTTGATGATTACAACTTTGTAGTAGGTCTGGGAATGTGATGCCTCCTGCTTTGGCTTTCTTTCTCAACATAACTTTGGCCATTCGGGGTCTTTATTTGTGGTTCCATTCAAACTTTAGGATTGTTTGTTCTAGCTTTGAGAAGAATGCCAGTGCAATTTTGATTGGGATTGCATTGAATGGTGGATTGTTTCGGGTAGTATTGACATTTTAACAATATTTGTTCTTCCAATCTATGAGCATGTAATGTTTTTCCATTTCTTTCTGTCTTCTTTAATTTCTCTCATAAGTTTTATGTAGTTTTCAGCATACAGATCTTTTACATCTTTGGTTAGGTTTATTCCTAGATATTTTATGGTTTTTGGTACAATTGTAAATGGAATCAATTTCTTGATTTCTCTTTCTGTTGCTTCATTATTGGTGTATAGAAATGCAACTGATTTCTGTACAGTGATTTTGTACCCGGAGAGTTTGCTGAATTCATGTATCAGTTCTAGCAACCTTCTGGTGGAGTCTTTCAGGTTTTCCATGTAGAGTATTGTGTCGTCTGTGAAAACTGAAAGTTTCACTTCTTATTTGCCAATTTGGATGTGTTTTATTTCATTTCGTTGTCTGATTGCTGAGGCTAGTACTTCCAATACTATGTTAAACAGCAGCAGTGAGAGTGGACATCCCTGTCGTGTTCCTGATCTCAGGGGGAAAGCTCTCAGTTTTCCCCACTGAGGATGATATTGGCTGTGGGCTTTTCATAAATGGCTTTTATGATGTTTAAGTATGTTCCTTCTATCCCGACTTTCTTGAGGGTTTTTATTAAGAAAGGATGCTGAATTTTGTCAAATGCTTTTTCTGCATCTATTGACCAGATCATATGGTTCTTATCCTCTCTTTTATTAATGTGATGTATCACATTGTTTGATTTGCAAATATTGAACCAGCCCTGTAGCCCAGGAGTGAATCCCATTTGATCATGGTGAATAATTCTTTTGATATACTGTTGAATTCGATTTGCTTGTGTCTTGTTGAGAATTTTTGCATCCATGTTCATCAGGGATATTGGCCTGTAGTTCTCCTTTTTAGTGGGGTCTCTGTCTGGTTTTGGAATCAAGGTAATTCTGGCTTCATAGAATGAGTCTAGAAGCTTTCCTTCTGTTTCTCTTTTTTTGGAAACACTTGAGAAGGATAGGTATTAACTCTGCTTTAAATGTTTGGTAGAATTCCCCCGGGAAGGTATCTGGCCCAGGACTCTTTATTTGTTGGGAGATTTTTATAACTGATTCAGTTTCTTCGCTGGTTATGGGTCTGTTCCAATTTTCTATTTCTTCCTGCTTGAGTTTTGGTAGTCTGTGGGTGTCTAGGAGTTTGTCCATTTCTTCCAGGTTGTCCAGATTGCTGGCGTATAATTTTTCATAGTATTCTCTAATAATTGTTCATGTTTCTGTTGATGTTGGTTTCTCTTCTTTCATTTGTGATTTTATCTCTTTGGGTTTTTCTTTTTGAGAAGTCTGGCTAGGGGGTTATCAATTTTATTTTTTTCATAAAACCAGCTCTTAGATTCATTGATCTGTTCTACTTTTTTTTTTTATTATTATTCTATGCTGTTTATTTCTGCTCTAATATTTATTCTCTTCTTCTGCTGGCTTTGGTGTTTCTTTGCTGTTGTGCTTCTAGTTCCTTTAGGTGTGCTGTTAGATTTTTTATTTGGAGTTTTTCTTGTTTCTTGAGATTGGCTTCGATTGCAATGTATTTTCCTCCTAGGACTGCCTTTGCTGCATCCCAAAGGGTTTGGACTATCATATTTTCATCTTCATTTGCTTCCTAGAGCAATCACAAAGTTGTCCATGAAACCCAGCACACCACGTCTGCTGTGATGATCAGGCTGCTGTCTGACATCTCGGATGCCTTAGAGCTCCTCAGGGAGAAAGAGGTTTCACGTCCTGGTTCATTTCCTAATCACACCTATCTTGAGCAGACAGCTTTTCATGATGATGATGATGATGATGATAATGATGATTTTCATAATTATTTTATTATTTCTGCTGTGCATCTTTCTAGAAAGCACTGTAGGGTGGTTTCAGTAGAGTAAGGACTTGATGTTTCCTTAAGGTGGATGGATTCAGTTTTATTTATCAAGTAAAGTACATATTTGCCATAATATCCAACAGGAGAGATTGGAAATGATGTCTAATCTTTGGGGTTCTTGGGTTCATCAAATGAGAAGTGTTAATTGAGGGAGGCAAGGCATGACTGTGGTCTCTGTACTTTGAATATGTATCCTTTGCTCTTGAACTGCTTTTGAGCATTATTTATTGTTTTCTAAATCAGAACAAACCACTGTCTGGGCTCAATAACACCCAGTTGATGTTTGTAACTCAGTAACAGCAGAGTCTCAGTGCATCCACTGACTGCTTATCCCCAAGAGCACACGTGGGTTCTGTCCCGTGTTGTTTGTATGGATTATAAACCCAGCCCTGCTCCGACTTTACAAAATCAGAAGCAAACTGGATTGCTGGTACATTTGCCCTTTTCAAGCTGAATATGATTTTATGTCTCCATCACTGTCAGTAATTATTCCACAACTCACATTTGCATAATTCAGTGTCCACAGCGAGCGGGCTCTTCTGAGATGATCTTAGGTCATTAACATATCGCTCCAAATGTACAGTTGTCTGAGGCACCGTGTTATGTACATTTTCCATAAAAGCTTTTTTCCCCAAATCGTCTGATAAGGGGAACAAAAAGTGTCACCCAATCAAAACTTCCTTTTTGGAGGTTAATTCCTCCTTCTTTGTGCTGCATCAGTCTTAGTCAAGTGTTGGCCCTTTACTCATTCAGAGCCGACAGGGACCAGATGCTGGGGCAGGTGCACTGCTCTCTCCCTGTCTTTCTTCCTAAGATACCAATGAAGAGGGAAGAAGGCACTTCAGTACCTAAAACAAAACTTTGCCCAACAGCCCAGCACAGTGAGGAGCTGACTTCCTTCCCAGGGCGGGGCCCAGGCACTTACAGAGGGGACCACCCTTTATGCGGCCTTCTGCCTCACGCTGGGCATTCTCCAGCCTCCAGTGGTACTGGTCCTTGGTGTGGGCCCCGCCACACCGCAGCCAGGCTGCTGCGGGAAATGCGGGAGCTGTTATTTACGTGAGCTTTCATGATCTTCTGCAGTTTCAAGATGTGGGATGCTTGATGAATTTATTGTATTTTACAGACTTCATATATAAATTGGTAGCCCAGCATAAGTTAAATCTTATTAACATTTCTTTCAAATTTGGGATAAAACAGGGGCCTCTCCCCACATGGGTTAAGAAGACAGAAAGGGAAACTACACAGAGCCCCTCCACCAAGGGTTTGCACCTGCTGCTCATTGTGCTTGTGGGCAGTGGCATCTGCAAAGTGGGTAGCAGTCTAGGGAGGTCCACCTTGCCCTCGAAACATGGCCAAACTCAGATCTGTTCCCTTGAGAAAGGTGAAGTGTGAAATTACCGTGCTGGGGTTGTCCCGGGCTCCTGCAGTTTTCCCCAAAGATTCCCTGTAGACTTAGCTTCCCAGACATATTCCGCCACAAAAGTCCAATCCTGCCATTTTGTAACACCTACCAGTACAAATTACAGGCAGATCCCCGTCTTCCCAGGGAGCTGTAGGCCCATGAGAATGTCAGCTGCTCCTTGGGCCAGAGACCTAATCTGCAGGGCCTGGTGCAGAACGAAAATATGGGCCCTTGTTCAATAATCAGGAAGAAGTGCTATTAAAATATGAAGGCTTTCATCCCCCCCCCCATCTCCTCAGTCGTGGTTTTGTTTATTTGCTCTGTAATGTCATCCCGAGTAAAGAAAAATGTAAATTGTAACCATCAGCATGAATTTTACCAACCCTCCTTTACGCTGTACATCACAGTTTTACATGGAAATAAGAGAGCATTTAACTTCAGTGCAGAATGACTGAAATTTTACAATATACGCCTGTGTGTTTTCTTTCTGCCAGAACAGTGGAAATGTTGCCCCAAACCGACTCGGTTTCTTTAACTTTGCATGGTGCGATGCTGCCTCCAGTGCAAAATCCCTATTTATGCAAAAGTCATCATTTATTCTCTTGTCTTACTGGCTGAATAGCACCAACTCACTTGCTTATCACCAGCTTATAGTTTGTGAAAAATCGATCAGAGCAACTGAACTTGACCTTCTTGAAAAATTTAAATATTTGCAGGGGTGGGTAAATAAATGAAGTGGAGGAAAACACGAGAACATCGAACGGACTGTCGCTAAGTCCCCTGGAAAGGTTTGCATCCATAGGATGCTCAGCAACTTAAGCCTGCTGGAGGCTGGCTGGCGCCCGGGGTGTGTGTGGGGGGGGGGGGGCTGCTGGTTTCCGTAGCGACGGCACAGCCTCTGGGTGCCACCTCAGACACATCCCTGTCTGGAGAGGATAATTTCCATCACCCATACTGGAAGTGGGTCTCGAGACGTGTTGTGGATAGACGTGCTTTATTCACTTACGTGTTATTTGAGGTAGCTGAAGTTCAGGAGGACCACCTAGACTTAAGACTCTAATTGTCTATTCACACAGAGAAAAAAATAAAAATCCCGAAACACTGGTTTCAATCCATGTGAGCTGCCATAACAGAATATCACACACTGCGTGGCTTGTATCCCACAGACATTTACTTCTCCTGGTTCTGGGGGCTGGATGTCTGAGATCAAGGCTCAGGGGATCCAGGGTCTGGTGAGGACCTCTTCCTGGGTCACGGATGGTGTCCTCTTGCTGTGTCCTCTGGGAGGGGCTGGGAGCTCTCTGGGGTCTCTGACAAGGGCACAAATCCATCATGGGACTCCACCCTCATGACCTCATCTCTTCCCAAAACGCCTATCACCTTGGGGATTCGGTTTCAATGTATGAATTTGCAGGGAGACGCAAACATTCAGTGTATACCAACCGGGAAATATTGGCCACAAATACAAGAAATACAATGGTACATGACACCCTCTAACATAATAGCAGTACTAGGTAAGCAAAATCTGAAAGTGTTTTTCAGTAAATTCTGGTAACTAAAAAGCAAACGAAATATATCACAAAATTGAATTAATTTGATATAAAAGCTTTAGGCAAAGCAAATTCATCAGTTAAAAAAAAAACCCAAAAAAATAAGAAGAAAAAATACAACAAATTTGAATGAATGTGTTTACAAAGTAGCTATAATACATGATTATAGAAAATGAGATATTTCAGTATAAACTGCTCTTATGCATACATAAAAATAATCTGGATGCGGAGAGATGGCCATGCTCGTGTTTGAAGTAAAAGGAAACATTCCCCTCACCATGGGACCATTGTTAGCAACAGAAAAATCACTGAATTCCAGTAGAAATTATCTTGAACCTTATTTGAAAGTCATGTATCCATTGTTTTTGAGCATAGGTTAGAACTAGTAATAAATTTATATGACTTCAGTTAGTAGAATAATAACAAATTTGCTGCTGACCAGCCTAAGACTTCTGGCTTGATCATTTTGAATCGGACTACCTGCAGGAGGTGAAGTTTATCTCTTTGGTGGGGTGTCTTATGCTGGAAGCGGCATCTTCCTTTAGGACATGCCCCAATCCCCAGGACACTGGCCCACAGTCATTGGCATTCCATCGGTGCAAAGGGCCTCACACTCAGGAGGGCTCTGTGCTTGGTTTAAGGCTGCACTCTTGCTGTTTGAACAAGAGGACCTCCGTTTTCATTCTGCTCTTAGCCCTGCAAATTATGGCCTGGTAAGAATGGTGCATTCTGTACAAGATAATTTTTTATGTATTTTTTTTAGTGTGACCACACCTTATATTCATGCCTATTTGCATGAATGCAAGATTTTTAAGATGCTATTTGGTTGTTAAAATTGCAAACATCCATTCTGCAGATTTTTCTTAATTGTGGGTGTCCTTACCTAGACCATACATAAATACAGGGATTTCTGGTTAGGAACCTGAGGTCTGCATAGGATATAGCAGACCCTTTAGACTTTTATGGGTGAACAGGAGACTCTTTTGCTATGATAATCTTTTATAATTAGTATATTTCCTTTGTAACTTGAATAATCATTATCGTTCCGTCTTCTTAAAAACTATTAGAAAAGGCAGACAACAACAAAATAAAATAAATGTCCCATGATAATGGAAAACACAATGGAAATGTCAGAATACTAGTTGAATATTTGGATTTTTGTGTTCTCGAGACATTTCTTGGAAACATAGAAAATAGATATTTGCCGTGACCACTTGAGTGATTTGGCTGAGAAGCCTCCTGGAGGCTTTTGGGAAATTAGATACAATAAAGGATGAAGTGTCTGGTTATCTAAACATTAATACTTGGAGTAGCTTGGTAGGTTTGCTGCAGATTTTGCATGAAAGGTGGCCTCTCAGGCTTAGAGGCAGCACAGCAGGACAGCTAGAAAACCCACGTCTGTGGTGACGTGCCTAAATACGCAAGCAAGAAGGCCAGAGGAAAAGTCCCGAGAAGGGTGAAGAAGTGGGACTCTAGTGATGTGATGAAGTTGGATTGCCAGTCTCCAGCCCAGAGTGAGCCCAGATCAGCCCCAAGGGCTCAAGGGATAGAGAAACCTTTGCAGATTATGGAAGAAAAGAAAATGAAGAAGAAGGTTCTTCTAGTCAGTCTTTAAAGATACTTTTAATTTCTGGAATTCCCTTAAGAAGTTAGCTCTTAACTAGTCACGGAAGTATGCCAGGATGCCCCAGTCTCCAAAAATCCTTGCCAATTGAGATTAAATGGTATTTCATTTTAGAATCAATACTCTCTTTTTAATGTCTTATAAATCAGTTGGATTAAGCCAGCTCTATTTTTGAAAGTTCATTTTAGACCAATGTATAATGATTATGAAATCTTACATTTCTGTCCTTCCTAAAAGTGTACGTACGTGCGCGTGTATTGAAGACCTAGCAGGGTCTACTCTGGGGCTCCAGGGAATGCCAGTTGAGCAGGTGTTCACTGAATGTCTCCTCTAGGCCAGTTATGTGCCAGGTCCTGGGGACATCAGGGGAGTAAGGAGAGGGGGTCACATTTGAGCAACAGAGAGGATTTGGGGGTCGTGGGCAGAGTGTAGATCCTGCACCAGCCAAGCGGCTGCTGGCACCTCCTGGAACCCAAGTTAGCACCCCCGTGAGCCCTGTTAACTTGAGGCTGTCTTTTCCCCCGTGTGTCTCCTACCAAGTAGGCCTGGAAGATGGCAGAGTCCCTCCGAATATCACAGCCCCTGTTAAAGCAGATAACAACACAAAGCCCCAGCCCCTCGAGGCTGGGACCTGCCTCAGTGGCTACAGCATGTGGCTGATGTTGTAGGCTGATGTTGTAATCTCCGTGCAGAGATTAGCGCCTGGTGCACTGGCCCTCTCTCTGCAGTGATGCGGCTCTCGGGGCCTCCCTCCCCACTGCCACTGACCTGCCCCTCGCCTCCCCACAAGCAGTCGCTCGGTGGTCACAGCCAGACCGCAGTGGGACCACTACCTGCATGGTAGTCTCTTCCCTTCTCACATCACTGGCTGCGTATTTGTAGTTTCCTTCCCAGCGCCTCTTTGTCTTTGCAGCTTCTAAATGTGTTGGTGCCCAGAGCTGCATCCTTGGACCTTTCCTGGATTTGCACTTATTTTCCAGGCCACCCCATCCTTCTCGTAGTCTTAAATGAAGGGTATACGTTGATGATTCTTTAACCGATTCTTAAATGTCCCCTCGAGGCCCAAGCACATACATCCTGCAGTCTACCCCAGGTCTTTGCTTGATGTCAGCATGCCTCTCAGAGCTCACACGCGTCAAAGCAAACAGTGTCCTGAACCCATGAAGTGCTGGCCAGGATGTGGGGCAACAGGGACTCCCACCGCTGGCGGGGTTGCAGAACGGTGCGGCCACTTGAGAAGGCACTGGGTGGTTTCTTACAAAACTAAAATAGTCTTACCAATGACTCAGGAGCATGTGCCTTGGTGTTTACCCAAAGGAGCCGAAACCCATGTCCAAACAAAACCTGCAGCTTTATCCAGAACTCCAAAATTTGGAAGCAACCAGGATGCCCTTCAGTAAGTGAGTGGTAAATAAACTGGTTTATCCAGACGGTAGAACATGATTCGGAGCTAAAAGGAAGCGAGCCATCAAGCCATGAAAAGACATGAAGGAAACTTAAATGTGTATCACTGAGTGAAAAAAGCCACTCTGAGAAGGCCACATACTGTATGATTGCAACCCCATGACATCCTGGAAAAAATAAAACTATGGAGGCAGTGAGAACATCAGTGATGCCCCTGGTGTGGGGGGAAAGGAGGAACTGGCAGCGTGTTGGCGATTTTTAGGGCAGTGAAGCCACTCTGCCTTATTTGCCTTTGTGGAAACGATCCCATCTTGCAAATGGGATCAATTCACCCTTGAACAACACGGGTTTGAAGTATGTGGGTCCGGTTACATCCAGTTTTTTTTTTGATAAATGCAGTTCAGTACTATGAATGCATTTTCTCTTCCTTGATAGGATTGTCTTAGTAACATTTTCCTCTCTCTCTCTTACTTTATTGTGAGAGTACGATATGTGATACATGCGACACACAACGTTTGTGTTAATCAATTTTGTTATCGACTGGTAAGGCTTCCAGTCAACAGCAGGCTATTAGTGGTTGACTCTGGGGGGAGTCGGAAGTTGTACATGGATTTTTGAGTGCACGGTGGGGGCGGTTGGTTATTCCGGGGTCACCTGTACACACAGGCGTGTATACAGACACATACACATATTCAAGCAGGTGCATAGCTAATTTTCTAAATTCCTTATTGGAATGGTAGTTTCATGAAGGGACAGGTGTTACTTTTTCCGCTGCCGTGTTCTCAGCACCCGAAACGATGTCTGGAACTTAGGAGGCACCCACCAGTGCCTGTAGAACGTGGGTATGTTGTCTCATCCTCATTATTTTCCCCCAGATTACAAAGGCTTCTGCCGAGTAAATGTATTCTCCCCAAGGACCGTTTTCTTGTGAGTTTGAGAAAGGAGGTGATCTTGCTCTAGAACATGGCCACCTCCCCCTCTTGGTCTAACCCATCTGGTGTCCAGCGGGTTCTCCCGTGGCCAGAACAGGCTCCCCTGAAGTGACTTTATTCCACGCCATGTCTGGAGGTCCTTGTGGCCATTTGTGGCCACAGTTGGCTTGTGAAGTGATGTGTCTCCAGGGGGAGATGCGTCTCTGACTAGTTAGGGGCACGGTCGTGCTTGGGCAGCCAGTGGGCACCAGCGCACAACACTGACCCCTGGGACTTGGGAATCAGGATGGGAGCCCGTTTGCAGGGAGCCCCTGCTGGAATAGCTGGTCTTCACCGTGGCTGGCTCACCACTTGGTGGATAATCACACCCTTGTTCATAACCCAGTGACAGGCACAGCGGTGCTTTCTGAAGCTTGCAGCCCGCAGTGTATCTGCTCCTCCTCTCCCCACGTTGAGTTTGCCTTCGTCCCTCGACGTTCTCAGTGAACTCTCAATTCCTCTTTCCCCCCGGAGCCTTTTCTGGTGGCTGGGGATGTCCGTGGTCCTGCCACGTTCGTGAACCCTGCTTGCATTTAAAGTCCTTGCTGTCACAGCACCGGCAGTGCTCGGTAAGACAGTCTGTTCACTGTCACGCCCTGAGCAGCACGGACCAGTGACTGTCTCAGGGCTCACCACAGCCCAGGGCTGTTCGTGGCCAGGCATGAATCCGTGGCTGCAGAAAGACGCCAGCTCCATGCCTGGTGCAGCCAGCAGCTGGGGTTGGAGAAAATTGCCAGACGTGGGCGAGATCAGGCAGCCTTGTTGCTGTTTTCCTAAAAAGGACCCCCAGCAGTGCCTTCCTTCCCAAAGCACCCGTCACCCAGCAGCAACACCCACTGCCCTTTGAGTCAAGTGCAGCTGCAGGAACGTGGGGGCTGTTGTGTCACATCTTACACGGTGCAAAGGCACCTCTGAGGTCATTCCCCAGCATGCCTCCTGTGTAGACAGAGACCCCTTCAAAGAGTGGGTGTCTGCTCCTCTTAAGCAGACAGGTCTCCATACGCAGAACTAACGTGAAAGAAGTCACAGAATATTCTGGAGCCTTACGGATCACATCCTGGCACTTTGCAGGTGCAGGGATCTGCAGCTGCATTCCTGGGCCACTGCAGTGCCCTCTGGGAGAGGGGGTCAGACCACGCAGGGCCTGAGAGCCGCCAGTGTTTCCTGGTAGCTTTTATTTAGCCTCATCCCGAGCCCTCCTTGTGCACATCCCGGCTCTCCCCTGCCTCCTTGAGCGGGGGAGGATCTGTGTGTGTCTGTGCCCCAGATGCCTGTCCCCACAGGCCCTGCCCTCCCCGCAATCACCGTCGGCAGCCCTGGCTCCAAGCCACATATGATTGGGTCTGAACAAGAGACCAAGTTTGGATGTCACAGGGGCGGGGGGCGATGCACGAAAACCAAATGAGCTGGACGTTAGTCACGCAGGACGAATGGGCTCCAGGCTGGCTGCACAGTGTGGAGCCTGTGGGCAACAGCGTCGTGTTGGGCACTTAACTCTCGTTAGGAGGGCGGGTGTCATGTGAGCATCTCTTACTGCACACAGGCGTGTGCACACGCATGCACACACACTCTTGCAAAGCACAGGGACACGAGGAGACTTGAGGTTATGGGTGGGTGTCTGTTCCCTCAGTTGCTGCGATGCCTTCACGGGCAGACACCTGTGTCCAAAATCATCACAGTGGGTGTATTAAATATGCATAGTCTTGCATAGATCAGCCGCACCCCGATGAGCTATTTTTAAAAAGCAGAATGCAGTAATCTGGGTTGCAATGGAAAGGAACGTGGAATATTAAAATCAATTTTGTGAATAAGTTGAGGTATTGGGGCACCTGGGTGGTTAAGTATCTGACTTCGGCTCGGGTCATGATCACAGATTCATGAGTTTGAGCCCCACGCCTGCTTTGGATTCTGTGTCTCCCTCTCTCTCTGTGCCCCTCCCCTGCTCATGCTCTGTTTCTCTCCCTGTCAAAACTAAATAAATATTTAAAAAGTAATTTAAAAAGTTGAAGTATTAATTTTGGGTTAAATCTGTTGAACTTGATGAAATTGCTTGGAAATAAGAAACAAAGAGTCAAAATCAATTCCAAGGACCCAGCCTTTGTGTGTGGACCCCAGGGGCCTCTGAGGCTGGCCTGAGGCGCAGGTGTGGACCCGCTAGGGGTGCGGCCAGAATCTGGGGACCGGCAGGGGCTCCCACAGGGTATCGGGCAAAGTCACGGCAGTGCCGCATTCTTTGGACAAATCCTCAACTGTTGCAGATGAGAAGGGTGTGCAGACTCAGGGCTGAATCTGGGGCAAAATGTCCATTTTGGCTGCACAGAGTGGTGAGGTCTCTGGGGAGAAGGCGAGAGGTGGTAAAGGGAGCCACTCAGAGTGAGTCCGTGATGAGGGTCCAGGCAGTGGGCACTTCACAATCTAAGCACGGCTGTGCTCCCCACGATCGCTCCACGCATGGCCACTTTATATAAATAAGGGGTGTCCACTGCCACGGATTCATGAAGCGGGTCCCTGGCCGGGGCCCCTGAAGGCCATGGCTCACGGCAGTGCCGGCAGATCACGTGCGCCGAGCTCGTGCTGCAGTGAGTGTTCCCATCCTGCTCTTGAGCAGATGCATCCCGGGAGGTCCCGAGGACACGGGATGCACAGGAGCCGTGGTCCCTGCCTGTGGAGGCTCCTGCCTGAGAGAGCAGCGGGCCTTCATCCAAATTCCTGCATAGAGTGTGTTCTGGGAAAGTCACAGCCACGTGAGGGGACAGCTAGCCTGACCAGTAGGGGCTGCCGGGAGCATGCCCTGCAGCCCAGGTGGGAAGGGCAGGGACACACACAGCCAAGGGGGGGGACCCAGCGGGAGGTGGGGGAAGGGTCATGCAGTTGCATTTGTGTTGGAACAAAACTCCGGCTAACCTCACGGGACAAAGGTGTGTGTTTAAGATGCGGACTGTGCAGACCCAGGACACAGAGCCCTGGAATCGCGGGGGGCCTGGCCTCCCGAATCCCAGCAGACCCGGCATCCTGGTGGTGCTGTCCACACACAGTATTCAGCCCTTGCAGAACCAGTGAGCATGGGTGGAGAAGACCCTCAGTCAGTCAGTGCACTGTTACGGAGAACTTTCATGGGGGCAGGAACGTGCTAGAAGCTCCCTCCCTCTGCCCAGGACCCCGGAGCCACCCAACAAAGAAAGCCTTTTTGTGTATGTTTCCTGGTGTCCGCGGAAAGAGGAAGGCGTTGCGTCAGGGAAGACAGGGTTGGGGTCAGGACAGGGTGCTCAGGTTTTTACGGGGACAGAGAAAGGGCGGTGAGCCCTGGACACGTGCCGCCATACGGAAAGAATTGCTGTAAAAGCCACAGGAAGGCTTCCCAGCAGGTAGAACATCGTGGCTTCAGTGATCATTCACCAGGAGAGACTCTTCCGTGGGCACGCTGGCGCAGCATGTGGAAACATGACCGGGGGCGTGGCGCTACTTAGATGCATGTAGGAGTGTGTGCGTGTGTCAGGGCATGAGCACGTCCACACATGAACACGCGTGCTCACGTGGCTCTGCTTGGACCAGGAAAGCACAGCCAGGCTGACCTCCCATGATACGGCACGGCCAGCTGTGGCTTCACTGCCTGGCCCGGGTGTCAGAAGGGAGCCAGGCGTGTGCACTGGGGTCCCGGAGCGCGCAGGGCATCGTCTGTGCGCCTGGGGTTTCCCGCCTGCCTCGTCTTCCAGCCACGGGTGGGGCCTCTCTTCCTCCTTGCGTGATGCTCCCACGCCGTCCAGGCTCCTACCTGCCGTCCAGATGTGTCATCAGTCCCGTCGGGGACCCGCCACGGAGTGGACATCGTGACGTCGTGAGGTGGAACAGGCAGGAGGCGAGGCTGTCAGGCTGGAGAGTGGGCGTGTTCGCGGCACTACAGGGGAATGTGAACCTCGTCTGTGGCCCTCGGCATAAATCCAGTCTCGGGCGCCCCTCCTGCCCCAGCCGAGGTCAGCCTGGACTCCCTTTGAGAGCAGGGGAGACCAGAGTGAGGACTTCTCAGCCCAGGCTCCACAGCCACGCGGGTGACACAGGACCCAGTCCTCCTGCCTCCCGTCCGCGAACTTGGCCCCCCGGGGCTGTGGAAGCTGCAGAGGCTGGCGTGCTGTCAGTGAGCGGTCAGCACGACCGCCGGAAACGGTTCCTTCCGTGAAGGGGGCCCGGGGACCCGTGGGTTGAGGCCGCGTCCCCAGGCACCTTCGGCATGGGTGTCCTGTGTGCCACGCCGGCCCCGGGCACCTGTGGCCCGTGCCCGCCTAGGGAGCCGCACCTGCGAGAGGCGACTTCGCTGAGCATGGTGTCAGGGTCAGAGGCACGGGGCTCCGTGGTGTTGCTCTGCAAATTCCCACGGGCTGCCTTACAAGCCACCAAGCTGAACCAAAGGAAGAGTTTGCCCGTGAGAAAAGCCGGCAGCTTTCCAGCTGCAAACCCACGTTGTTTCCGCTAAGAAAGCCGCGGAGCTGCCGAGCCGCTCACACCGGCAGGACTCGGGACTCACCAGGCGCCCTTCCTTCACCTCCCGCCCCCTCGACCACATCTGCAAACTCTGCATCCAAATGTGGAGACTTTCCGGGGATAAAATCACATTTTCTCTGAGGACATGGCACACAGGCCTGCCGTGAGTTCGCCATTTTTACTTGATTGCTGTGCTCAGTCTTTAAAAGTACGGCCAGGAAGTGGCCTTCCGGTGAGAAAGCGTGCGGACACGTGTGTGTGAGACATTGCGCCGAGTCCCCTATGCTGCTTCCTACAGACTCGTCCACGTCATGTGCAGTCTGAAATTCGTGGCTTCCTCGGCGCCCTTGCTGGCTGCCTGTTCTGCCTCCGGACCAGAGCCGATGCCGTCACTGCCAGGGAGCAGTGGTCTGAAATGGACCGTGTGTTCACAGGTTGTAGAGAAAAAGGGCGCTAAAGATGCCTCGTGAACTGCGTCCCCTTCTTGCTTCTCTGCCTTCTCCTCCTTGATTCTCTGTCCCATCTTGTCTACTCTTGTGCCTCCCTGTGTCCCCTCCTGTCCCATGTCCCTTCCTGCCCTGTGCCTCCCTGTGTCCCCTGTCCCCTCAGCCTTCTCCCCGCTTTACTGTAGGGCATTGGCTTGCCCCTCCCACCCCCACGCCCCCATCAGATGGAGTCCCAGGACCCAGACTTCGCAGGTGCTTCACTAAACTTTGAAAAGGCAGAAATCTTCTGAGCTTCCGGGTAGATTCTGGCTAGTGCTGAGGTGTCTCCCACGTGGGGCAAATCTGAAGGAACAGCCAGTCTTCGGGACCACAGAATGACGTGTCTATGCGTGGGAGCCCCTCGCCCAGAGGACTTGTGGATTTCTCGGGCACGGACTAGCAGTTGTAGTGTGGCGTGTGGCCCCTCTGACCCACCTTAACGGGACACTCGGAGGGCCAGAGCGGAGAGGACATCGTGCTTCACCTGGAGACACAGGTGGTCCGTGAACCGTCATGATGCCGCCTAAAATGTGCTGTCACAGAGAGGTGTGCCCGGGGCCATAAGAACCCAGAAGGCAAGACCTGAGCTTCGGGGACAGAAGGTGTGGCAGAGCGAGACGCTCACGGCATGTCTCAGTGGATGAGCAGGAACCTGGTAGACGGAGTAGAAGAAGCAGTTGCTGAGCAACCAGGAGGGAGACGCAGTGCCCGCGGGGGGCACGCGCCATGCTCGCGAGCCCCGGGGTTCCTTGTGCGCTCTGTTGCCCCGTTTGTTTTCATCCTGTCTTGTTCCAGAAAGGATTTCTTAGGGTGAAAGAAAACCAGTTTCAGATCAGAAAACTGGAGCAACGGAACGACAAGAAAGGAAATAGGAGGGAGCCAGGCCGTGGGTCACGCTCCTCTGAGGACGAGGCTTGGTCTTTTTCCTGCAGCGTCACCCCGGGCCCCTGAGGGAGAGCCCACAGTGGACCGAGCACACGTAAACACGTACACGGGGAGACGAACTCTGCGTGCTTGCTGCCGATGGGGCCCAGGGTCCTGGAGAAGACCGTGCCGGTGTTACAGAAATTAGGGTAAGTGCTCAGCAGAAAGTAGACTAGAGAAAGAAGGAAAACCCAGTACTCCTGAAAGTCAAAGGTGACCCACAGAACATGATTTCTTACTCAGGCTCCCAGAAGGAGGGAACCTCAAGTGACTGATGCACACAGAGCATCGTCAGGAGCAGGAGTGTAGCTGCTGGGAGAGTCCCACATGAGCTCCTGATGAACAAGCCTCTGGGGAAGAAACGTCACCTATAAAGTGACCCCTGAACCCCGAGCGATGCTGCCGGTCTCCTGTCCTGCGATCCGGCTCTTCTGCCCCCGTGCTCCGGGACGATTCCAGAAGCCAGATCCCAGACCCTGAGTGCACCGAGCCCTTCTGCCTCCGTGCCCAGGAGATAAAGTCGGGCTGACTCCCGCTCCTCTTGGAGGACGTGTTCCCAGCATCAAAGGACAGACTCCAAGCATGTCACTGCTGTTCTTATTGTCCAGGCTTCTTTTGAAGACACCGGCTCAGCGTTGGTGTGGGAACAGAGAATCAGCTGAGCTCTGAGGTGCTCATCCCTCTGGGGAGAGGGAGGTGGGAGAAGGAAGACAGTGGGAACACATAGTTTCCAGCGATAGGTGCAGAGTCAGACAGACGTCTGCTGTGTGGACAGCTTCCTGTTGAACGCCTTTATTCTGGACGCTTCTCCAGGCCAAGTATGCCCAGGGAGGGGAGATTGCACTCGGTCCAGCCCATCCTGTCACTGGCTGACAGTCCCCATGGGGCCCTGTGCACCCAGCAGCTACCCCACCGCCGCCCCCTTCCCCGCTTCTGCACCTCTCCGGGTCTGGAGCAGCTCGGGACCCTGCAGGCATGACACGGAGACCTCTGAGCCAGCCCCTGAAGGAGGTGATGGCCACGGTTGCCTCAAAGCTGATGTGGAGGGTGATGGGCTCTCACTCTTCTTTATGAGCCACTAGGTGCTGGCATCTGCTTGCTTCGTAGGGATACCGTCTCTCTTATCTTCTTGCAGCGTCAAAATTTGTAGTGTCATTAAAAAGTGTAGATTCTACAGTCAGAAAAACATGGTTTTAACTAAAAAAAAAATGACCCTGAGCAACTCACTGAAGCTTTCCAGAGCCTCGTGCAGCCATCCCAACATGGAGGGGTCACTGACCGCCCAGCACTGATGGGGCTGTGCTGAGAACGAGCTGTTCGTGGGGGTCCCGGCCAGTCCTCGGGGGTCAGGGCGTGGTAGCCGGTGGCTGCTGGGGTCAAGGGCTGGCGGCAAAGGAGGGAGATGATGACAGTGGTGGTGGCCGTACGTCCTGAGCCCCAGGGGAGGGTTGACGGACGGGGCCACGGTGTTCCCGACGCTGCACACTAAGTGCTTTCTTGCACCCGGCCCTTGGGAAGAAGTGTGGGGATCTAGGATTGGGGCCCACCAGCACTCCGAGCTCTTCTCTCAAGTGTGTAAAATGCGAGTAATGCGCAGTTGCTAGAAAATTCAGGGACATGCCCGGGAGGTGAAGAAGCTTTGACTCGTGTCTGCAGCCATGTCAGGAGTGCCCTTCACCCTCCAGTCATTAAATTACAAAAAACCTCACAAACAGAGCCGGCTTTATACGTGGTTCATGAATCGGCAGCCCCCGGCCAACATGTGAGGGGCTCCGGGACTGCCGAGTGGAAGGATTTTACGGGGCGGGGCAGTGGCGGGGGGGGGGAAGGAAAGTCATTAGCAAGAGAAAATGTTCCGGGCTCGGATGCTGCCCCTTGGGGGAGGAGCAAGGGGTCTTGCCCTGTGGTGACCTCACCAAGCTTTGGAGGACGGTGGGGACCCACGGGCAGACTCAGTGGGCCGAGAAAGGGTCCCGACCGACCCGGGAAAACTGCGCTTGGGCAAGGGGTTGGGGAGGGGCTGAAGCTGCACGTGGAACAGGAATGGAGCACCCTCCCCTGGTTTGGATTCTCGGGACACGTAGCACTGCCTGGGGTCTGCGGTCCCCTTTTTAACAGGCCCCGGGAGTGACAAAGCCACGGCCACCCAGCCGGTAATGCTCCTCACCGCTGCTTTCTTCGGTTTGCTTTATTTTCTTTTTATTTCTGTTTTCCTTGCCTAAGTTCCAGAAACATAGCGGAAATGGGGAAAATAGCACGGCCTCTCCCAAACGGGAATGTAAATTTTGCTCTCCCTTTCTTTTAAATATTATTTGCACTTAAATGTTGAAAGCTCTCCTAGAGAAGAACAATTTTCAGAAACCACCACATTTCCATCATGCGCCCAATGTAACACGGGGTGGGGGGGGGGGGACTTTATGACAAAGGCCAGCAGCCTCGTGGGAAACCAGAGACCTACCTGGTCCTGACAGTCGCCGCGGCAGGAAGGGGAGGCCGTGGTCTGTTGCTGTCGCGACACCTCGCTGCGGAAGAAACGGGAGTCAGTCTGACCCAGGAGGCACGTTGAGTTCCCCGTCTATTCACTCATTCGTTCGTTACGAAAAAAAGGAGTTTTGGTGCCACGCCCTGGGAGCACGGCTGGGCCCGCTCCACGACAGGGTTAGAGACCCGCAAAGCCTGCAGCCCTGGTGGCGGTCAGCAGAGCCACGGCACCCGGCCGGCGTGGGTGCAGGGAGAGGCATCGTTTCCAATAGCCCCCGGCATTTTGGGGTGACGCGCCCAGGCGTGTGCTGGCTCCTTGGTGAGTCGTAGGTGAAACCGCAGCAGGTGACTCGTCTGTCGCTCAGAGGGAGCTCTTCGCGGCCAATGAGGGAGTCCCGGGAATCACTCCCAGGGCGCGAACCCCAGACAAGGGGGACGGTTCCTCTGATTTGAAGGGATCCTCGTCATCGTACGTGACGGCGGGCGTCCGGGGTTCCGCACCAGCGGTCCAGGCGGGCTGGGCGGGCTGCAGGTCCTGTCTGGGCGGCCGCTGTGGCTTGAGAGGCGGCTCCGGTTTCCACCCGTGTGAGTGGAGACAGAAGTTGCAGAGAAGAGCTGAAGGCAAAATGCGGGGCCAGGGTGGTGAGTACGAGCAGGTGGGCAGGGGAGGTAGGCCTGGGTGGAGCTGGAGAGGCTCCCTGCCCCTGCCGTCCCCTGCCGTCCCCTGCCGTCCCCTGCCGCCCCCTGCCGTCCTCACCGTGCTGCTACGGGAGCTCGCTGGGCTGCGCCGTCTCACCCCCTTTCTGGGGGGAACTGCACCAGGATGAAACCACAGGTCACCTTCCGTCTCACAGGTCACCTCCTACCTCTCAGGTCACCTCCCGTCTCACAGGTCACCTCCTACCTCACAGGTCACCTCCTGTCTCACAGGTCACCTCCTACCTCTCAGGTCACCTCCTGTCTCTCAGGTCACCTCCCGTCTCACAGGTCACCTCCTACCCCACAGGTCACCTCCTGTCTCACAGGTCACCTCCCATCTCACAGGTCACCTCCTACCTCACAGGTCACCTCCTACCCCACAGGTCACCTCCTGTCTCACAGGTCACCTCCTACCTCACAGGTCACCTCCTACCTCTCAGGTCACCTCCTGTCTCTCAGGTCACCTCCCGTCTCACAGGTCACCTCCTACCTCACAGGTCACCTCCTGTCTCACAGGTCACCTCCTACCTCTCAGGTCACCTCCTGTCTCTCAGGTCACCTCCCGTCTCACAGGTCACCTCCTACCTCACAGGTCACCTCCCGTCTCACAGGTCACCTCCTACCTCACAGGTCCTCCTATCTCATAGGTCACCTCCTACCTCTCAGGTCACCTCCCATCTCACAGGTCACCTCCTACCTCTCAGGTCACCTCCTACCTCACAGGTCACCTCCCATCTCACAGGTCACCTCCTACCTCACAGGTCACCTCCCGTCTAACAGGTCACCTCCTACCCCACAGGTCACCTCCTGTCTCTCAGGTCACCGCCTACCTCACAGGTCACCTCCTGTCTCACAGGTCACCTCCTACCTCTCGATCACCTCCTACCTCACAGGTCACCTCCTACCCCACAGGTAGGGTAGGACCTGTCTCTCAGGTCACCTCCTGTCTCTCAGGTCACCTCCCGTCTCACAGGTCACCGCCTACCTCACAGGTCACCTCCTACCTCTCAGGTCACCTCCCGTCTCTCAGGTCACCTCCCATCTCACAGGTCACCTCCCATCTCACAGGTCACCTCCTACCTCACAGGTCACCTCCCGTCTCACAGGTCACCTCCTACCTCTCAGGTCACCTCCCGTCTCTCAGGTCACCTCCCATCTCACAGGTCACCTCCCATCTCACAGGTCACCTCCTACCTCACAGGTCACCTCCCGTCTCACAGGTCACCTCCTACCTCTCAGGTCACCTCCCGTCTCTCAGGTCACCTCCCATCTCACAGGTCACCTCCCGTCTCACAGGTCACCACCTACCTCACAGGTCACCTCCTGTCTCACAGGTCACCTCCTACCTCACAGGTCACCTCCTACCTCACAGGTCACCTCCCATCTGACAGGTCACTTCCTACCTCTCAGGTCACCTCCTACCTCTCAGGTCACCTCCTGTCTCTCAGGTCACCTCCCGTCTCACAGGTCACCTCCTACCTCACAGGTCACCTCCCATCTGACAGGTCACTTCCTACCTCTCAGGTCACCTCCTACCTCACAGGTCACCTCCTACCTCTCAGGTCACCTCCTGTCTCTCAGGTCACCTCCCGTCTCACAGGTCACCTCCTACCTCACAGGTCACCTCCTACCTCTCAGGTCACCTCCTGTCTCTCAGGTCACCTCCCGTCTCACAGGTCACCTCCTACCTCACAGGTCACCTCCTACCCCACAGGTCACCTCCCGTCTCTCAGGTCACCTCCTACCTCACCGGTCACCTCCTACCTCTCAGGTCACCTCCCGTCTCTCAGGTCACCTCCTACTTCACAGGTCACCTCCCTTCTCTCAGGTCACCTCCCCTCTCACAGCCCACCTCCTACCTCACAACAAACTGAAAGGCGCCTTTGGCTTGTTCTCCGGGAGACGATACACCATTAAACTGAAACGTGTAGACCGAAGGCAGCAGAGGTGCGAAGGGTTCTCAATGCGAATTCCTTCCGGGATAAAAATGCCTTCGGACCACTTGATTTTGACACTCCCACTTCCAGCTACCGTGTGCCCAGACCCTCCCTCGTGACGCCGCCCCCTAGAACGAGCACTGGGGTCACTCCGTGTGTCTCGGGCCCTGGGGCTGCCACGTGCCCAGTGCACACCCCTGGGGGGAGCTGTGCTCACAGATGACGGTGCTGTGACGGGTGCCCACAGGAGGGGACAGCCCCCTGCCTGGTGCAGGCCACCATCCCGAGCATCGCTGGCGTTTAGGCCGATCGCCTTTCAGACTCCTTTTTCCTGCCGTCCGTGTGTTCAAGGCCATCAGTCACGTGCCTGTGGTGAACCCGGGTTTCCCCGATTCCTGGCATGGGGTTGCGAACACTCGCCCTCAGCTTTAAGACGGAGGGACTTGAGAAGATGACAAGGGCTTAGTAAAAGAGCAGCCTTTTGTTCCTGCCCTTGTTGCCAGAGATGCCTGGGTATGTGTTCGACTTTTAAGGCACGGAGGAAGTACTTCAACTTCCCTTCACCGCCACCCAGAAAATGGGAGTGACATCACCTCGCTCAAGGGCGTCTGTGAGGCTGAATCATCAGAGGAAGCTTCTTCTGTCTGGTGCTAAGCAAGCGTCTCATCAGTGTCGGTTCACTTATGGACCGGCTTACCGGGAGGAAACGCAATTATGCATCAACAGTAAATTTGGATACGTGTGTTTTCTGTTCTAAACTCTCAAAAACCTAAGTCAGTCAAGCTATTTAAAACATATCACAGATCTCATGAAAACTGACTCTGTGCTTCTTTATGTTTTCATGCATGCACGTTTATTCCACAAACAAGAATGAGAAACTCCGGTGTGCTGGCCCTGTATGAAGTATTGTCAGGTGTATGGGGGCAAATGGGGCCTACCTCACACTGTATGCCAGAATTAACTCAAAATGGATCGGAGATCTAAATCTAAGAGAGAAAACTAGAAAACTCCTGTGAGAAAAAGTAGCTGTAAACTTTTGTGACCTTGGATAGGCCATGATTTCTTAAATATGACAAATGACACAGACACACAAAAACCAAAGATTCAGAATTAAAATCTGTGCCTCAAAGGACATCATCCATCAGGAACATGAAAAGATAAGCCACGGAATGTAGGAAATATTTGCAAACAGTGTATGGCGTGAGACCCTTTATCTAGGATATATAAAGAGTTATACAACCCAACAAGAAAGACCGCCCAATTTAGAAGTGGACAGAGAATTGAAATAAACATTTCTCGAAAAGAAGATACACAAATGACCAGTGGGCACATGAAAACAATGTCAGCGCGATCGGTCATCGGAGAGATCCGAGTCAGAACCGCGAGGCACGGTTTCACACTCACCTAGCGTGGCTGTGATTGCAAACACAGCAACAAACAGTGATGGGGAGGAACCGGAGCCCTCGCCCGCATTCTGACCAGCGCGCAGGATGATGCAGGCACCTTGAAGAGCAGTGTGGCAATTCCTCGCAAAGTCAGACATGGAGTTACTGTCACTGGGCAACTCCAATTCTAGGTACACACGCAGCAGAATTGAAAACATGTCTGTGCACGAACGTGGTGTTTGTAGTTGTTTGTAGTAGCCGCGAAGCGGGAACACTCAAACACCATGGACTGGCGAACAGATGAACACATGAGGCATATCCACACAACGAAATGCTGTTCAGCCAAGGAAGGACCGAGGTTCTTACTCACGTGGCACCGTGGACGAACACTGAAAATCTTTTGCTGAGAGCAAGAAGCCAGGCCTGAGAGTCTACAAACTGTGTGATTCCATTTACATGAGACAGACAAACCCCTCAGGGTCTGGGGCAGGCTGGGGTGAGGGGTAATGGGTAACAGGTGCAGAGCTACCTTAGGGTCAAGGCAGACATGCTCGACCCACACAGTGGCCGTTAGCACAGCTTCGGGAATACACTGAAACTGCTGAATCGCACACCCTGAAGGAGCGCACTTTGTAACACGTTCATTGTATCCCGATTCAAGAAATCTAAACAAACAGACCAAAGGCCAAGCAAACGGAGTAAAATCTGACATCCGTGCAGCATGAAGAGCATCCAGTCCAGCCGGGGGGGCCTGGGCACCTCAATAGACCACAATACAGGGTCCATCCCACGAGGACGTGATAAGGGGGGCACCGAGATATCAGGATGAGGGAGCCATTCCATCCGCATCGGAAACAGGAGAAGAAGGTGTGCTGGAGACTGGCCTCCAGGGACCTGGAGACTTTGGTGAAAGGAGTCCTTCAGGGATCAGCTCTAGAATGTCAGCTCTGTGTGGAGGCCCCTCCCATGAGCCAGGCTTCATGAAGACACGTGTACTCTTCAGGGCTCAGCGCACACAATTTTGTCTGTTTTACTGATACAGAACCCCTAAGAGGAGCTTCGCACGCATTATCTCATCTAATGCTTCTCATGACCTTAGGAGGAAGACACTGTCACCTTCCCTTGGTGTATGAGAATCCTGAGTCTCAGGGGGTTAAGTGACAAGGCCATCCACAGGTGATGGGGACGCTGTGAATACAGTGAGCCTGAGCTCAGAGTGCTCTTCCCCACGAGCATGTGCCTCTTTGGCTCAGTGCTTTGGAAAATAGGGAACTTAATCTCTCAGCACTGTTGGAAGGAATTCTGTAGAAGAGGTTGTGATAATCGATAAAAAGTAGAACCTATTTTTTATCTTCTGGGATCCCATGATTCAGTGACAGATTATGTATTTGCAGGAAGCTGCATAAGCAATGTCATGTTAGCTGGTTTAAAGTAACGATGGAAAAGCACCCAGACTCCTGAGGTGCAGACACGATAACATCCAGAGGTGTTTACAAAGTAAGTTTTTAATATTCTCCTTTTTGTGTAAAAAATTAAATGCCTTTTGCATCCACGAGCATTTTCCAGGAGAGCTCTGTTTAATTCTTTTGGCACATTTTCGTTTTACGGTACATTTAATTTTGTTAGATTGTTCTTACGCAAAAATACTTTGTAGCCAAATTGTAATTGAACACTGTCTTCCTGAATCACTCTTCTCTGCAATACACATAGGTGTATTAAACAGGATTCTGCTGTCAGCAGCCCTGCAAACAGGATAGGCTTTGCTGTATTAGTTAAAGTGCATCTCAGAAAGCACAGACGGGGAGAATGAGTATCGCTGACCTTTTAAAAGAATTTATGCCATGTGCTCATTCCCAGAAGCTTGCAGGTAAATATGGACACACAGGCCACCCGATAGCCCAGGCTGGACCAGGAGAACTCCCAGAGAAGCACAGGTGAATCAGGGTGGCCCTCAGTGGCTCATCTGGTAACCGCTTCAGGGTACGTGAACAAGGTGTGCTAACCAGGGGCCATTTACCAACATGCTGTGGCTATCATCCCTTGGGGTTGTTCACTGAGGCGGTCCTGGAATAATACTGCACACTGCGGGTGTGGACTGAGGCAGTGGCAAGGCCAGCGTCATGCAGGAAGGACTCGGACATGCTGGGAGCTGGGCTGAAACTGCGTGGCCGTTTGCATGGCGAGTGCTGGGAGTAGCAACAACGAAATAATGATAAGTTACGCAGTTTTGTGAGCATTTTCTCTTAACCAAACTGATCCTTGCAATTAATTAACTCTCGTAAAATTGTTTCGTCCTACTCAGTGACCTCACCGCCTGTGAAAGGGAGCTGAGACCACAAAGGAGAAGCATCGGCAGAAAGTGCAGCCACTGTGAGTGAGGCGCTCCAGAGCAGGGGCTGAAGGCCAGACCTCACACTCATGGGTTGATTTTGGGCAGCGGAAGCATAGGGTCAAGAGGAGACATGGCTCAGCTCCACCTACGAGGATCTCTAGCTCTCCCAATATAAATTTTAAAAATTAGCACTCGCCCACCTAGCTACCTGGTTCCCCATCAGCGTCCCAATTTCTTTCAGACAGGACGCAAGCTTGGGATGGGCGGGGGAAGGACGAGGGTCTTTTCCCATTTCCCTACAGCCCAGCACGCACCCGGCATGTTGTCGGTGCTCGGTGAGTATTTGGTGGACGGTCCTGTGGGCCCGTCGTGCAGCCATCGGGCTCCTCTACGGACTCAAGATGGCAACACGAGGTGGGGCAAATGGATCCCACAACTCACTAAGTGTCCGCCAAGGTGGTCCCTGCTTTCACAGACTGGGCATCGACAGAAGAAAACACGTTCCTGCCTGAATGGAGAAAAGCAAGTGGTCAAAGACAAGAAACTGTTATATAAAATGGAATATTACCCAGCCATAAAAAAGAAATCTAGCCATTTGCAACAATACGGATGAACCCGGAGGACCTTATGCTGAGTGAGATACATCACTCAGAGAAGGAAAAAAGCTGCAGGATCTCACTGATATGTGGATTCTGAAAGCGTCGGATACATGGAGACAGAGCATAGAACAGTGATGACCGGGGGGAGGCGCTGGCCAAAGGGGACAAAGCCGTGGGGGAGGAGTCAGTCCCGGACCTCCTGCAGGGCACGGTGACCATGGTGAACGATACTGTATTGAATACTGGAACTTAGTGGGAGAGCAGGCCTCAGGTGCTCTCAGGACGCACGCGGTTGACCGTGAGGACAGGAGCCATGAATTCGTTTGGCCGCGGGAATCATTCCGCTGTGTGTGGCCCTCAGAACGTCGTGTTGTACACTGTACATATTCACAATTCTCACTTAAAAAAAATAAGATAAAAGAGGGGCGCCTGGGTGGCTCAGTTGGTTGAGCGTCCGACTTCGGCTCAGGTCATGATCTCGCGGTCCGTGAGTTCGAGCCCCGCGTCGGGCTCTGGGCTGATGGCTCAGAGCCTGGAGCCTGCTTCAGATTCTGTGTCTCCCTCTCTCTCTGACCCTCCCCCATTCATGCTCTGTCTCTCTCTGTCTCAAAAATAAATAAACATTAAAAAAAAAAAAAGATAAAAGATAATCCCGCTCGGAAGTTGGGACTGTGACTGAGGACCACACTACCTGGTATGTGATTTTCAGGCGTTGATGAGTGAAATGAAATTGAGTTTTCAGGGGTTTTTTGTTTTTTCTATTGTGGTTTTGTGTTGCATTTTTTTTTTTCAGATAGGCTGGCATGTTTGGAGCTTCAGCATTAGGTTTGCTTCCTGATATGTACAAGTACAGAAAGGTGGATTCCAGGCTGTGCTAGAATTTCAGCCAGTGCCTCTTCACTGAGGAACGCTGAACTTTGAGACGAGGTCGCTCCTCTCTAGCTTTATTTCCCTGTCCTCTCATTAGCCAAAGTGACCAAATGGAGCTTCACGGTGGAAATTAGCGAGCCTGTAAAACACATCATATTTGTTGAAATGCCAGCTAGTGTCATCCACTCTGTATGTGGCATTTCTCCGCCGTGGATGAAGGGACAGCAATAGTGTAAATACCGTTCGTGACTCTTTCCTCCTGTATGCGTTTATCCTGAGCTACTTCCTAAGTGCCGCCTTAGCTCTGAAATTGAGATGGGAAAACAGGTGCTGAGGGCCCAGCTGCTCCTTCTTTTCCTTTAAATGTCAGGTTTTGGCACGCATTCACACTGAGGAGCTCACAGAGTATTGAGAAATCTGTTCTTACCACATTCGTTTTTCTACTTTTTCCTCATGTTCCTTGAACTGAGACATAGACCTTGACCAGTTCTTGGTAGATGATAGCGTATTTATTATTCACATGTCCTAGGACCACCGTCAGGTTCAATGATTCTCTAGAAGGACCCAGAAAAACTGTTAGGTGCATAGTTACATTTTATCAGCAAAAGGGTAACCGTTAAACTCTGCACAGGGCAGAGTCCAGATGACACGGGGGCCGGTGCAGCCACGGCACGTAACTGTCCAGCACCAGCCCTGAGGGACACGTACAGCATACTGTCCATGGGGGCTCACCCGGCTCGTGTGCGGGGCTTTGCTGGGGGGCCGGTCACGAAGGCATGGGGCACTCATGTGACTGACCCAGATACCCCACCTCTAGCCCCAGAGGTCAAACAGGCACCACGTGGCCCGGGGCCCAGGCAAACAAAAATAGGCATTCACCATAAATCACACTGTCAGCATCAAGGATCTAGTGCAGCCCAGTCCCAGATAAACACAGACGCTCTGACCGGGCAGGACGTTTCAAGGGCTCAGAGGCTGACTCCCAGGAGCCGTAAAGGGCCACCCCTTTCTCTGGAGCATGTGGGGTTGGAGCTCCCGGACCTGCCAAGTTAACCCCTCACTGAACACCCACCACATGCCTGGCTTATCCCAAGGCAAGGATTTCAGCACATCTATGTTTTATGAGCAGCTGTGCCTGAAGAGGGGTGTTGGATGCTGTCGTGGAGAGGGGAACTGCTGTTTGAGGTCTCTCTGTGCACTGGGCACAAAATCGTGTGCTTCGTCCTCAAGCTCATGGCCAAGGGACTGGGTTCCAGCTCCACGTGTGTTCACATGCCTCACCCTGCTTGGCACAAGTACCGTTTCCCAGATGGTCAGCGTCCGTAGCTCCCTGCAGGCCGTGGCCGGAGTGAGGGCAACACAGTAGGGACAAGCGACCTTGTATTTAGAAACGTTTACCGCATGTTTCAGCACACGTCCATTTTTATGCCACTCGGTTCCTGCAAAAGTCACGTGAATGAGGAAGCGCTAGTCATGGGGTGTTAGAGGTGCCGGCTCCTGTGTCTGGCGGTGGTGACCATAGGAACAAGGAACAAGGGAGCTCGTTGGGACCACATGTGCTCTCCTCTTGTCACAGCTGCAGTTACTTACGTTACGTGGGTTGGCCACGTTAGTTTCCAGGCTGCCATGATGAAGTGCCACATGCCGTGAACTGACCCCGTGGCCCCCCATTCGTATGTTGGAATCTAACCCCAATGTGATGGTCAAAGGAGCTCGGGCCTCTGGGACATGGTAACATCATGAGGGTGGAGCCCTCATGGTGGGTTTAGTGCTTTTGTAAGAGCCCCACGGAGCTCCCTCAGCCGCCCCCCACCCCCGCCCCACTTGAAGACAAGGAGGAGACCCCGTCCGTGACCCGGAAAGCAAGTCTCAGCAGACAGGGAACGTGCCAGCACTTGACGTGGGATTCCCAGCCTCCAGCCCTGTGATGCCCCTGTTTATGAGCCCCCCGGTTTGTGGTGTGTGTCTGGCCACCCGAATGGGCTAAGACAATGGACTGGGTGGTTTAGACAACAGACATTTACTCCCATGGCAGGAAGTCGGGGATCCTGGCATGGGCGGGCTTGAGTCCTCCTGGGCAAGTGGACACCTCCTGCCCTGTGTCCTCACTTGGTCTTTCCTTCGTCCTCGTGTGTCCTTGGTCTCTCAGTGTGCTGAGCCTCCTCCTCTTCATAGAAGGACAGCAGTTGGACTGGGGCCACGTGAACAGCCTCCTCTGACCTAAGTCACCTCTGTCAAGGCTCCGTCTGCAAATACAGTCTCGTTCCGAGGTCCTGCGGTGAGAGCTTCCACACATGAGTTCAGGGGCCACAGTCCAGCCCACGACAGCAATCCAGTTTTGATGAGCCCCTCACTCCCCTGCACGGCACATTGCTTCCGGCAGCAGCGTCCCGCCCCGGTCAGGACCTGGGCCACCTGTAACAAATCTTTCACCGGCCTGTAACAGATGCAGAAACCAGGGCGCTGTGGGGAGACTGAGTGATCGGTTTTTTATGGACACGTAATGGACGTAGGATATCCTGGTAGTTTCAAGTGCACATCACAGTGGTTCAGTACTCGTGTACTTTATGAAATTATGCCCACAGAAAGTTCCGTCACTGTCTTGTCACCACACGAGGTGATTACAGTATTGCTGACCGTGTTCCCTGTGCTGGACTTTCCACCCCCATGATTTGCTTATGTCGTAGCTGGAACTTTGTAGCTCTTCATCCCCGTCACTGATTTCACCCCCTCTGCACCCGCCTCCCCTCTGGGAACCACCAGTTTGCTCCCTGTGTTTGCGTTACTTTTTGTGTCTGTTTTGTTTGTTCCTTTGTTTTTTTGGATTCTGTATGCAAATGGCAACAGATGGTCTTTGTCTTTCTCTGAGCACCATACCCACTAAGTCCATCCGTGTTGTCACAATGGCAGGGTTGATCTCTTCCTTATGACTGGACAAGATTCCACTGCACACACACCACATCTCCTTTACCCATTCATCTGCTGGTGGGCACTCAGGCTGCTTCCACAGCTTTAATATTGTAGATACTGCTGTACTATACATAGGGGTGCATGTGCCTTTTCAAATTGGTGCTTTCATTTTCTTCAAATAAATACCCAGAAGTAGAATTACTGGATCATACTGGTAGCTCTATTTTTAACTTTTTGAGAAACCTCCATGCTGTTCTCCAGAGCGGCCACACCAGTTTGCATTCCCACCAACAGTGCAAGAGGGTTCCCCTTTCTCCACTCCCTTGCTAGCATCTGTTGTTTCCTGAGTTGTTAATTGTAGCCACTCTGACAGGTGTGAGGTGGTATCACAGTGTGGTTTTGATTTGTGTTTCCCTGATGATGAGTGATGTTGAGTATCTTGTCATGGGTCTGTTGCATCTGGATGTCTTCTTTGGAAAAGTGTCTGTTCATGTCCTCTGTCCATTTTTAAATTGGACTGATTTTTGTCTAGTAAGTGTTCTAAGTTCTTTACATATTTTGATTATTTATCTTTATTTGGATGTATGTTTTGCAATTATATTCTCTCATTATTTTCCCTTTGTTGATGGTTCCCCTGCTGGGCAGAAGCTTTGAGTTTGGAGAGGTCCCACTTGTTGATTTGAGATTCACTTGCCTCTGCCTGAGGAGACTGGTCCAGAAGCATGTTGCTGAAACTGAAGTCACAGAGCGTATCGCCTGTGTTTTCTTCTAGGACTTTAATAGTTTCAGGTCTTACATTCATGTCTTTAATCCACTTCAGGTTTGTTCTTGTGGGTGGTGGACCTTGACTGCTCCAGGGTCATTCTCTGGCACATTGCTGTCCAGTTCTCCCAACACCGGTCATTGAAGAGACTCTTTCCCATTGGATATTCTTTGCTCCTTTGTCAGATTAATTGACCATATAAATATGGGTTTCTTTCTGGGCTCTGTATTCTGTCCCATTGATATAGGTGTCTGTTTTTGTGCCAGTTCCATACCGTTTTGATCACTGCAGCTTTGTCACACAGCTTGAAGTCCGGAATTGTGACACCTCCAGTTTTGTTTTTAATTCTCAAGATTATTTTGGCTCTTCGGGGTCTTTTATGGTTCCATACACATTTTAGGATTCTTTGTTTTTATTCAGTGAAAACTACTTGATATTTTCAAAGTAATTACATTGAATCTGTAGACTGTCTTGGGTAGTATTGACACCTCAACAATATTTATTCTTCCAGACCATGAGCATGGAATGTCTTTCCATTTATTTGTGTTGTCTTCAATTTATTTCAAAGTCTTACAGTTTTCAGAATACAAGTCTTCCACCTCCTTGGTAAAACTTATTCACAAGTATTTCATTCTCTTTGATGCAATCGTGTGGTAAGATTTAAAAAACAAAATGCTCAATGCATTCATGTTAAAGGATTGGTCTTTATTTTGAGATTATTTCCTTTCCACATTTTTATATTATTTTATAATATTAATATAAAAATGGTGGTTTTGTTTTTATTTTATTCCTTAACAAAAAAAGACATTGATAACCCTACGTTGGCTCCCGTTACATAGGGGACTTTGATGGGCTGCTCCTGAAATGCACAAATCTGGCCTCAGCGCGGCCCAGCCACCTCCCCCTCATCATGGGGGCTCCTGACATTTTCAGCCCTTCACACCTTGTGCTCTGTTCTGATATCTACTCTCCCCATGTGCCAGCCCACATTCCCCTCACGTTGTGTGAATGCCTGGGGCGCAGCTACCTGTCCTTCAGGGACAGCTGACATCCTCTCCGGGAAGCTCTTTCTGTCACCACAGAGACAGAGCGGAGCCCGCCCTCTCTACCAGGCTCCAGTGCAGCTCAAAGTCTGCATTCTGCACTCAGACTTTCAGGACCCACTAGTGGCTGGACCCTGAGCATGTTACTGGCCTGCTGGACCTTGAGCAACTTACCAAACCATGCTGTGCCTCAGTTTCCTCATTTGTAGGATGGGAACACTCACACTTCCTTCATGAGGTTGTCCTGAGGATGCACTGAGGCAGCGCGTGCCAGAGACCGAGTGTCTGCTTGGTACCCGTTAGCGACTCTTCTTCCCTCCACACCGTGACCTTGGCTGGGCTGTCACAGCCATCCATCTTGAGGGCTCCTGGGTCCGTGTGCACCTCTGCACAGCTTGCCATCTGGTTCAAAGCAGGTGCAGGGCAAACATTTGTTGAATGAATAAAGAAGAGACCAAAGAATGAAGGCTGGGCTCTCTGTTGGGATACATGTTGTAGTCGAGGATGTGTTCTTGGTTCAGATGACTCAGCACATCAGACATCCTAAGAGGGCTCACCTCTAAGTAATCACATTTAGCGGCTTCCCGATTTGATTTGCAGAGAACAATTTAGAGGCACATTTTACCTAGCTCTTTGAAGAGATCCTCGCTGTGGAGAACTTAGCTTAGCTGCCCCTGAAAATGAGCCGTTAAGTTTTTTTATATTGTTTTCTCATGTTGAGAGAGAGAGAGACAGAGACAGAGCATGAGCGGGACAGGGGCAGAGAGAGAGGGAGACACAGAATCCAAAGCAGGTTCCAGGCTCCAAGCTGTCGGCACAGAGCTCCACGTGGGGCTCAAACTCAGAAACCAACCACTAGATCATGACCTGAGCCGAAGTCGGACGTTCAACTGACCGAGCCCCCAGGCGCCCCGAGTGATTGAGTTTTGATGCTATGTTAACACCAAGGGAACTCACTGGGGTTCAGTGTGCTTTATATGAAATGGAATTTTGGGGAATGCTTGGCACCCCTTCCTTGGGCACGCAGGTACGATTCCTCCCAAGCAGACTGTCAGCTTGTTCTGTTTTTCTTCTACAGATACACTTGTTAGATTTCTTTCATCAGCCGCAGAAAACTACATTATATAGGTTCCCCTACTTTGGGCTGCTAAAATCTAAAGAGGTTACATTTAGTTCAAAATTATAAAAAACATTTCACCCAGATCAAAGTATCTCTCCCTTCCTTGAAAATAGTTTCTGTCAGTACTTCCATTTTTTTTTATATGAAATCTCCTGTTTTATACATTTTGACATGATAAGCTCTCTCAACTATTTCAAGAAAATAGATTATGCATTTTTAACCTGATTAGTTTTCAGTGTATATTTTCCAGGGCGCCTGGATGGCTCAGCCAGGTGAGCATCTGACTCTTGATCCCCAGGTCATGGGATTCTCTCTCTCTCCTCTCTCTCTCTCTCTGCCCCTCCCTGACTCACGTGCCCACTCACTCTTCTCAAAATAGATAAACATTATAAAAACATAATAAATGCATATTTTCCCTTAGTGGTAGAATTGTAGCTAAAACATAGCACTTTGCATTTATATAATTTGTGGCTTTCATAGCTCTCCATGTGCATTAGCTCATTTGATCGGTGCACAATAATCCTGGGAAGTAGAATGGACAGATGATAATTTCCATTTCATAAAGAGACAGACAGCGTGATGGTTAGGGCCATAGGCCTTGGAACCAGACGGATGCCTCAAATGAAAAGTATTTGGCTTTCCTGAGCCTCTTGGTTATTGCTGGTATAATGATGCTGTAATCCCTACCCCAGAGCTGCAGTGAAATTAAGAGAGCATGTTCACAGTGCACTTGGCATCGTGGCAGTTACAGCCCTCCAGGAAGGAAGCTGGGTGTGGAGAGGGCACGTGCTCCCGACCGCGTGCACACGTGGGCCGCCTCTGGGGGCAGCTTCCAGCCTGGGCCGTCCTTGCTCCCGTCGTGCGTCCTGCAGACGGGCCAGGTCCGCGGTCTCAGCCGCCATGCACGCACAGTGGCTGCAGGAGGACCTGAGAGACTCTGAGCGCAGCCCATGGGCGCTGCTGGTTTCTGTCCCGCGGGCACGTGCCAACTTCTCCCTACACCGCCTCTCTGCCGGTGCCCCCTGGCCCCCTGCCCCTGGTTCCGGGATCTGTGGAGCCATCTCTAGGTGAGCCTCTGCATTTACCCTGAATTGCCCTGGAAAATGACTGCCAAGGTCTGTCACCTGGCTTAGGAATAGGTGGAAATAGGAGACATATCATTGGTGTTCATTTACTCTTTCTGGAACCTGTAATGAGATGTAACGGAAAGCAGTTATGTGAGGCTTCACTCCCGTGAGGCCACCTGAAGGAAGCACCACTCTGACTAGAGTAGCCATTTTTATTTTTATTTATTTAAAAAAATTTTAATGCGTATTTATTTTTGAAAGAGAGAGAGACAGAGCATGAATGAGGGAGGGGCTGAGAGAGGGAGACACACAGTCGGAAGCAGGCTCCAGGCTCTGAGCTGTCAGCAACAGAGCCGGACGTGGAGCTCGAACCCACGAACTGTGAGATCATGCGTGACCTGGGCTGAAGCCGGACACTCAATCGACTGAGCCCCCAGGCACCCCTAGAGTTACCATTTTTAAGGGCTGACGGGTCCCGTGGTGCCCTCTTCCATCCAGTCACCTCACACAGATATGGCATCCGCAGAATTTGACGACACTGTATGCTGCGCCTTTAAATATTAAACCTCAACCCTAAGATAGTTGGGGTTTGTGAACTAGAAGTTAAGGAAATAGGGCTGCTGTAGGGACTCGCGTGCTCAGCCTCTTGCCCACGTCTGCATTCACGCGGAGTACCCTGGGCCGTGGCTCCACAGATGCCGTAGACAGGAGCATAAACTCAGGACACAGCTTGACCATTTCAAAACTTTGTATCGCTCTATTATAAATTCCATAGACCCATTAAATCGTAATTCTTTACGTAGGTGTTGTATACTATTCCAAACACAATTGCCTATAGATGTTGTATTTTTTTTTTGCCACCAACCGAAACACATATTATCTTAAAGTGAATATAAATGGGAAAAATGTGGCTTCCGTATCGAAAACGGTTCCTTTGTAAAGTGGCAACGATTGCTTTGAATGTGTAAACCCAGCTGATTCTTAAAACACAGGGAGAAATCCAACGGCACGCGCAGCCTCCTTGTGCTCTTGTGATGTGTGGTCAAGGACCAGGACTTGGCTCCTGGAGGCTGTGCTTTCTGCCGCGGCTCCTCTCTGGAGGGTGCCCTGTGCCTGGCCCTTTCTGCTCTGCTCTGTGGTTCCCTGGCCCTCCCGACGCAGCCCCCACCCTCACCCCTGGCCACACAGCTTGACTCAGGTTCTCACTGAAACTGTAAGCTCTTTCTGGGCCATTTGTCTGTTGGTAAAGGAGGCTTTGTGAGGGCTGGAGGGCAGGGTGGTTATTCTTGCCCCATCTCGCCACCCCGTCTCCACCTTCCCCACCATCTGTCCGGGTTTACTGGACATGCGTCTGCCATCAGAGCAGCTGGTGCGACGTCCCAGGGAAGTGGCTTTCCTTCGAGCACGCACGTTCCCAGCAGAGCTGCGAGTGAGGGAACAGACGGGAAATTCTCCAAGTATGCGCCTGTGATCCCCGTTCCTGGTGCAAACGGCTTCCCAGCCTAGGACGGTCTCTCCGCAGGGGGACTGTGCTCCCGGTGCCCTGTTTCCCTTTCTTCCTGAAGGTTCTCCACCCAGATGGATCCTGGTACCTCCACTGTGATGTTCATGTTCTTAAATGTTTGTGGGAGTATCATTCGGACTCACGCATGTTCTAACAATTCACTATCAATCCTGTCGCTCCAGGAAGGTAGAAGTTTCCACCGCTCTCTGTTCTGTGGCTGGGATGAGGATCCAAACCCTGACCCTGGTCCAGCGACCTTCTCCGCAGGTCCTTCCTGTACGAGTCCTCTGCCCAGTCTGTGGTCCCCTCGCTGGACCCTGGACGCAAGTTCCCCCGCACGCTCCTACCTGCCACACCCTGGCCCTGACATGTTACCGTCAGTGCACCTTTCCATCTCCCTACCTTAGGAACCAGTTCCGCGGAGAGGTGGACAGGGTCTCGGGGAGAGGAGGACGTGGAGGGCTGGGATATCCGAGGATGGGATCTCAGCTGTGTGGCGGGAACGCTGTCCCGCATCCCGCCCAACCCCCAGCAGGGCTGGGAGACCCCGAGTGGTGGAGAGCTCTGAGCTGGAGCAGGGTGTGGGAATTGCCCTGTGGACAGGGAGCCTCCTGGCCTCTGCCGTTGTCCCATTGTGGTGTGAGCTGCCTTAGGAAGTGTGTGGTGCTGCCCAGCGCCCTCCTGTCGGGGACAAAGAGGACATGTGTCCCCAGTGTGTCTGTGAGCTTCACGCACAATCTGGCTTTCCGTAGTTATCGCCTACCTTTGGCACGCGGAGAGATTTCCGTTAGGCACGTGCACACAGAAGCACTATGATAAATTTGAGGCAACTCTTGGGGTTAGCCTTTATGAACATGAAACTGAACACTGGGGTTTTAATGAATACAAATAATTGACTTAACATGAGAATAGAATTTGTATAGGTCAAAAAAATCATAAACAAGATCAAAAGGCAGAAACACAATGGGAAAAATATTTGCAACGTATTTTCATAAAAACTTTAGGAAACAATATCTCAGTTCAGTTTGGGAAACACGAGGTAATATTATCAACAAAGGAATGAACAATTATTTCACAAAGTACAGCTTTAATAAGCTCGTGAAAAAGATGTCAGTATTCTTAGCAACAAAATAAGTAGAAATTGAAAAAACAACTAGAAAAAAAGTTTTTGTTGCTACTTATCATACTGTTAGGTTTTTGCATGACAACGGCCATCAGTTTTTATGGAGGATGAATATTGATGCTGCCTTCTGGAGGAAAATTATGTATCAGAAGCCCTAAAAATGTTCATTTGACTTAACCCCCAAATACTAGTTCTAGAAATCTTCCATAAAAGGAAGTTCTCTCAGCACGCAAAGTAAAAGAAAATATTATGAAATCCAGCACAGCCACCATGATGATGTTGTAGAGGGACGCAGAATAGGGTGGAAACATGTACATTGAAGTTTTTAGTAGAAAGAACTATGACCGTGTGATCGCATCTGTGTGAAACCACGTGTGGTTTATGTGGAGAGAACCCATGTTGTAACGCAGCACCAGCCCTCACAGAGGTTGTCCCCAGGGAGGTTGGAGGAGGTGATCTGTCCGTCCGTCCAAGCCCATATGTGTAGTTTAAGACGAAAACAAACTTATTTTAGGTGACACAGGCATGTTCATCTGCTCGCCTCAGAGACTGGATGTTCACAGGCAGTGAAACAAAGTCTCTTTTTCTAGATTTTGAAACCTTATTAAGTTCAAAATATCAATATAAAAAGAGAGAAAAAAAGGCGTCTGAAACTGAGAGAGAAGGTTTCAGGGGGATCGTAGCTGAGCAGTCAGCAGGGACCGTCTCCCCAGGGCTCCAGGTTCCAGCTGCATCTATGCCTCCGGCTCCTGCCGTGGCCTCACGAGGGGCCCGAAACCTGCAGCGGGGCGTCAGTCCTCACGGTCCCGCACAGGGCACGCGGCGCCAGGCAGGCCGGGCAGGGCGTGGAGGGCCCAGGCGTCAGCCCCGTGAACACGGCGAGTGCTGGAAACAGAAGGTGAGGGGCGGACTGGAACGGCAGAGAACGGGTAACAGTAAGGGACGTCCAAACAGAGGTGCCGCCTGTAACCCTCCCCGGCCTCTGCGCCTCACTCGGCAGACACGCACGGAGCCACCGCTGGTGGGATGTCCCCGGGCTGGGAGCCGGTGGGGCGACAGGGTCCTGAGCCCAGATCTGATGAAGGACGTAGTCATTCCTTTTGATATCTCACAGTGAGAGCTTCCTGTACAACCTGAGTTTGATTCGTGGTATTAACAAAAATGGGCAATCCAAACAAGTATATAGCTCTGTCATCCGAGGGGAATGAGATGTGCCCCGACCGGTAGCCTGGGGGACAAGCAGACGCATTGTCCCCATTGGAGCCCCTGGGCCCACCAGTCTGGGCGTGGCCTCGCATGTTCTCTGGGGTGTGGGGTGTGGGGTGTGGGGTGTGAGTGGTCCTCTGAGAAGGAGCGAGCTTTGGCAGACATTCTCCTGGGGTGAGAGCAGTCGGACTCGTGGACCGGAGGGTCATGGCCGCGCCCACCGTGCACCAATGGAATCACGCAGCCCCTTCCTGGGGGATCTGCTGGGGTCAGACCTTCTGAGCTTGCTGCTGTCACAGCGGTCACAGTGATTGTCATTAGTCCTTCACGGCCTGGTCACCTTCACTGTTCCAGCTACTGGCAAGAGTGATAATAGCCAAGGCATCAGTCACAGCAGAGGCTCCACCTCTCAGTGGCCTTGCTGTTGAGTGAGTGGAGAAAGCGTCCTATGTCCCCGTGAGAGCACACCTGATAAACTCTCACATAGCTGCAAGAAAAGACCAACTCTGGTCTTTGACTGTCTTCAGGTCTCACGGAGAAGATGTGAGCCAGTCCTCAGCTCCCACCCCAGCTCCCGAGCGGTAGAGCCCGACGCTTCCTGGCCCCGACCTCTGTCTGCTCGAGGACAGCTTCCTAGCACCAGCCCGGCGCCCACACGCCGCGCTCGCAGCCGCCCATGGCAGCTGTTTGCCCAGCGCGGCGTATGGGAACTTTGCAGTTCAGGTTCTTGGACTCAGAAGCACCAGGAGACACTCAGGTGCCTCTCCGAAGGGAGCGCATGCCCCTGCACACGGGACCTGGGCGCAAACCGGGTCACGGCTTCGGGGTGACTCGTGTCAGCCATGTGGTTCTGCTCCGTGGTTAAAACCCTAGGGCACAGCCAGTCAGTGGGGGAGGGAGAAGACGGGCAGTGTGTGCGGGCCCGGGATGCTGACCCTCTGGGGAGGGGGGTCACTCAAACGTGGTGGAGACCACAGCCCAATAAGAGAGGGAGGACACATGCACACACACGTGTGCACACGGCTACGCACAAGTGCACCCGTGCACACGTGTGCACATAAACGCGCACACGACTGCACACGCATAACTTACACACATGTACAACACACACTGACCTGTTTTTTAAATCGCTTTTCAAATACAAGATAGAAGGACGGAGACAGGTGCAGTAAAATGAAGTGTGAAGGAATGCTTCGGAGGGTTTGTTCAGAATTCCACGAAGATCTCACGCTTTCATTAAATCCGTCCGGCTCCTCCTTCCCCAGAAGCAGCCTCTGTTGGGAGTACGTCTGATGCGGCGCCGGAGCCAGAAAACCACTTGGGTGTCTCTGCGGTGGGGGCTAGAGGTCCAACCCGAAGGTCGTAGCTGTGCAGGAAGTGGTGGCGGGCAGTGTGTCCCCAGGAAAGGCTCATGCTCCCCTCACCGTGCAGGGCTGGGGGTCCGCGTGCAGACTCCCGTCAGGCCCGTGTGCTCATGGCCAGGCACCTGAGTGACGAGGCCGCCTGGGGGGGCTGGCAGGCCGGCGGTGGGCGGGGGGGGGGGTCCCACGCAGGCACCAGATTCAAGCGGAGACGGGGTTCCTCCTCAGTGCACATGAGAGGGCAGAGCCGGGCCAGCGGGACCCTGGCTTTCCTGGTGCTGCGGCATTGCGTGCAGGGCCCCACAGAACTTCCCCTCGGCGGGTCTGGGGTGGGCCAGGAATCTGCATTCCTAGCAAAAGTCTGGGGAGTGCTGCATGAAGATAAAGTGCGCCCCCCCCCCAGTTTGTTACTGAAAATGCCTTTGGGCTTTGCCTCTGTGATGGTGATTTCAATGACTTGATCCCGTTTTTATCAGTGACTTCAGTGGCTTCCTAATACTGTACACTGCTCAGTGTGAGGGAGCCGCTGGCCGTCCCTCCTTGCCCTCCTGTCCTCCCCCAGCCTGTCCGTGCTGCCCATCCTCCTCTCTCCCCACCCCCTCCCATCTACCTCCATCCAGCATACACATTACTGTTAGTCACCCTTGCTGAGAGGTTCCCCACCGGGAGGCAGGAAGCATAGGCAGAGGGTGGGAGGGGAGGTTCTGGAGATCCCTGGGTGGGGGGCGTGCCGTTCAACAGCATGGCGGGGTGGGGGGGGCGTGCCGTTCAGGGCATGGTGGGGGGGGGGGCGTGCCGTTCCAGGGCGTGGCGGGGGGGGCGTGCCGTTCAATGGCATGGGGGGGGCGTGCCATTCAAGGGCGTGGCGGGGGGGGCGTGTCGTTCAAGGGCATGGCGGGGGGGGGGGGGCGGGCGTGCCGTTCAAGGGCATGGCGGGGGGGGGGGGTGTGCCATTCAAGGGCATGGCGGGGGCGGCGTGCCGTTCAAGGGCGTGGCTGGTGGGGGGCGTGCCGTTCAAGGGCATGGGGGGGCGTGCCGTTCAAGGGCGTGGCGGGGGGGCGTGCCATTCAAGGGCATGGCTGGGGGGCGAAGCTGGCGGCTTCCCAAGGGGTCTGGTGTGGCAGAGGCCGTGGAGGGCAGGGCTGAGGACCCAGCAGGGCTCCAGGCCATCCCTGCAACTCCCACTGCTGCCGATGGCAAGGACTGCCAGGTGTGCAGGTGTCTGTGTCAGGAAGGGGACCCAGATGACCTTCTCCCGCTTAGACAGTCCCTGGACCGTAGCTGACTAGTTTCTCTCCTGTGTGGGGGCCGGGCAGAGACGCGCTGTCAGTGTGGAACCGTGCATGCAAGCCCGTGACACACGGCCGGTGACTGGCAGAGAGGACGGCTTTGGCACCGTTCTCAGCCTCACAGCCCATGCTCCTGTGCGAGCCTGGCGCGGCGGACCGGCCCCAGTGGACGGGAGGGTGTCCTCGTGTCTCCCACCAATCGCACGTGTTCCACGCGTGCAAGCTGTGCCTCAAAGGGCAGCGGGCACGTGCAGCAACGAGAAACGGGCAGATGAGGGGCGCCTGGGTGGCTCGGTCGGTTAAAGGTCCGACTTCAGCTCAGGTCATGATCTCGCTGTCCGTGAGTTCGATCCCCGCGTCGGGCTCTGTGCTGACAGCTCAGAGCCTGGAGCCTGTCCAGATTCTGTGTCTCCCTCTCTCTGACCCTCCCCTGTTCATACTCTGTCTCTCTCTGTCTCAAAAATAAATAAACGTTAAAAAAAAAAAAAGTAAAAATAAATAAAAAAAAGAAACGGGCAGATTGAAAACCTCACCCTGAGAACAGGCAGGAGGCCATCTGTCTGCCCCTCCGTCAGTCAGCATGCGTGGTCCCCTGTCTGGGGCCGGAACCCGGGTTCATACTGGTAATGGAGCAGAAAAGTCCTCCGGGGACACGCTAAGCAAGATTGATGACCGGTCCTGCCAGCGCCACACGCGAACTCCGATGTGTCGACCCACCGACTGCCCGGAGTGGCTGTTCTGAGGGGGCGGCATCTGCAGGACAGGTGGCCGACTCTCGGGGCTGACGTTGGTGGATCCCACCGTCCCCAGGCAAGGCTTCCGAGTGCCGAGACCTGTCCGCGCCTTTACTTCAGATTACATGAAAGGACACAGATTTTCTTCAGTTTCTAAAGGTGAAACAATAAGAAACCTATGTGTTGTCTTTGAAGGTTGCTTGTATTTCTCCCGATGTTTCTTCCGCTGTGATCGTCAGGATTTGTTCAGTGCACAGTTCCGTTGACGCCCGCCCGGCGCTGTGACACGCAAACATCCTCCAGCTTCTGTGTGGTCACTATTGTTTCAGGTAAATGGTATCCAACGAACTTCGTTCCTTGGCTTCGTATTCTTGACTCAATACACAGAACTGGAAATCAGTCTAGAGGCTGCCTGTATCCGCTTCTCAGATTTCCCGGGTTAATCAATATGCGTTAAGCATCTTCTCTGTGGAAGGCACGGGCGGGAGCCAACTTAGTTTGTGACTGAACTCGTATCAAAAAATCTAATGCAAGACGGAGTATTCTGCCAGAATTTGCCTCTTCAAATAAAATTCTTAAAAGTGCACTGTTTTTCCAAGGAGTAATTTCTTGACACGTGAGTGTGAAGGCAGGCAACTCCCCCTTCGCCTTTTTGGAGGTTTCTTGTTCTTCCTGCCTCCTTCGTGCTCCGTAGGGAGGCGCAGGTGGGAAGCGGGTGGGTGGGCTGTTCTCGGCTTCTGTGGCCAAGTTCAGCATCCCAGCTGAAGTTTGGAAGAATTAGGAAGAAGACCCACCACCAGACCGCACGGTGACAGGTGTGAGGCCGGCCCGAGGCTGCAGACCGTGACTGCGTGTGTGTCCGCGGGCCGGGCTGCATAGAGAAGGTGGAGTCCTGCCCTCAAAGCAGGTGACCTGGGTTTGGACGCTCCAGCTGTGCCCCACGACCTGAGGCAAAGCTCCCAATGTCTCTGAGCTCAGCTCTGTCAGAGTGTGAGTACAGACAGTCGCTGTGGCATTGCAGGGTCTGGAGTTCCGTGGGAAGACCGCGTGGCGGGGATAGCGCGGACCTCGGGAGCTGCCCCATCAGGGCGCTGGGCTCTTGGTCATCCCCGTTCCATGTCGGAAGCCCCGCAGATGGGTGGCAGCCGGTCTGGCCGGTGCGCCCTTCCGGTGGGTGCGTTCCTTGATGGCGGGTCTAACGTCAGCCTAGCACAGGCACGGCCTTGGCTTCCTGGGAACCTGCTTCCTCATGGTGCTGCCCAACGCTGAGATAATTCAAGTCTGTCCTCTGCCGGTTTGTTTCTCCAGTCTGGAAGCTAAAACCTTCGTCTTGAGGAAAGCAATGAGCTCTTTCAATAGTATTCATTTTAGTCTCAGAAACATGATCCTGTGAGTTTCTAAATTTCTAATAATTCAGTGTGAAATTTGAAAGCATACATAAGGAGTCTCCCTTTTCTTCTCACTTCCAAACTCTCTTTATGGTGCCACCTTCTCGCATCTGGGGAGGGGGGACCGCAGAGGCCCGGTGGACGGGCCGGCACCCAGAGGGATGGTCCGGGCCCCACCCAGATTCAGGCTCCACGCTGCCAGATCCTGTAAGCATTGGAGAAGCCAGAAATCTGGTTTCTGTCTGAAATCTTCTCATTTTTAGATGTTGGCAAGAATTTCATTAGAAGAAATGCTGTGTGAGCTGAACACATCCCATCAGCAGGTGCGGCTGGCTGCCAGCCCACCGGTTTCCAGCCTTCCCCACAGGGAGGAAAGCAGGCTAGGTGACAGGGCAGGGGGCCTGGGCCCCAGGGCAACAGCCTCACCATCCTCGGACAGAGGGCCTCCCTCTGTCCCTCACAGCTGCCCTCTCTGGACCTGCGGGAAAGGGTGGGAAAGGGGACCGAGTGCTGTCTTGCCCTCCCAGATATTTTCCCCAGTGATGCCTCTTTTCACGGGAACAAATCTTAGCGGGAGACGTGGGTGGGTTTCACCATGGGATTGCGGCACTGAGCACGTCACCCCGAGAAGCTCCGCAGGCGGGAATTGGCAGGAAGGCCACGGCCGCGGAGCTCAGGCGCCTGCCAGGGAACTTCCCTCTCTGCGTCACGGCCACCGCACTGCCCCCTAGAGTCGTGCAGGCAGCTGCATGAGGCCGGCAGGAGCTGTCAGAGGCAGACTGGGCGAGGCTGTGCCACAGGCTGGGAGGGAGCGAGGCTGCTCGGGGACACAGGCACCTCCTGCCCCCACCGCTGGCTGCAGCCGAGGGAAGTGGGCTTTCTGGTCCCTGCAGGATAGCAGGTGTCGGCTGAGACTGGGCTGCTCGCCACCCCCATCTCTGCGAGGGGCGCCTTTCTGAGGGATGGCCGTCCCATGTCACAGGGGAGAGGTCGCCAATGACAAGTGTGTAAAGTGAAGGTTCTGAGAACCGGGAGTTGGGGGCCAGTGTCAGGAAGACACCTGTCTAGAGGTTGGTCAAGCTGAAGGGAGATGACCACTGGCTTGGATAGCTCCTTCTGGTCCACAGCCTGGGGTCTGATAGATGAGACCCTTCCCTGCACAGACGGAAGTCCTGCCCCTTCATCCAGGCACTGGTGGGAGACCCTGGGGACCAGGAAGGGACGGGCCGTGTGCATTCCCAGTCTTCGGGGAGAAAGTGCACACCACCGAACAGGCGCCCGTGCGTGTGCAGGAGGCCCGCCCCCGCTGAAACAACCGTGGCCAATCCTAGCCCACCACCTGAGCGTTCTGTCGATAAACAGCACTGACCTGAACACTGAACGTGCACACACCCCCAGCCACACCAGCAGAATCACCCTCCAGTCCCCTCAGACAGAGCCACCACGACCAGCATTCCTGAATTAGCACAGACTGCAGGAGGCCACGGGAGGAAGAGCCACGGGAGGAAGAGCCACGGTCGGGCACACGGGGACAGGTGCACACTCCACCAGAATGCCCAGGAGACCGCACGCAGGGCAGGGGCTCGGATGGAAATGTGGACCCCTTCCCCTCACCACCCAGGATAGATGTTTGTCCAGGAGGAGGAATGGGCTGCAGGAGCCCCACGCGCCCGACGCGGGATGAGAGCTTCGTGTGGGATGCGGCCAAGACATTGTGCAGCAGCTGTGTGCCTGCGTCCGCGTGAGAGTGGCCCGTGAACTCGAGTCAGCCGGAGGGCTGGCCTGACCGGGGCATCCCGCTCCGGGAATTCATGAAGCTCGCACACTGTTTAGAAGTTTCCTGTTTTCTTTTCTTTTTTAAAAACGTCATTTCCTGAATTGTCAATATTCACATGTTTATTTCTTCATAAAATATTTGGCACCTAACATGTAGCAGGGTCAGTGCCACGGGATAGAGATGTGAGCCGCGTGTCCTGTCCTCGGGGACTCACACTCCCGAGGGGGCTGTGTGCCCAGCGACCGGTCAGTAGGCATTGGCGAGGGCCTGTCGTGGTGGAACAATGCCCACGGTGTTCTGCAGGTAGACAGAACCCAGCCTGCAGGAGGAGAAATCAGGGAAGGCTGCCTGGAGGAGGTGAAGAGAGTGGGCCGGTGAGGTGTGTGTGGGCATAGAGATGCTCCAGGCACAGGACGGGGCAAGAGCAGTGACCCAGTGGCATGTTCAGGGAGTTGGGGACCACTGGATTCAGCCAAAACAGGACTGAAGACCAGGGAGGCAAGAAGTTAGGAGGGAAGGGCCCTGGGTTCCCGACAGCCTGAAGGGCAGACCGACGTTCACCCGAGGCTCCCACTTCCTCCCAGGTTCCTGCAGCATACACCTGTGAATAGGAACAAAATAGTCAGGTTTGGGTTGAGTCTTCGAGATGGACGAGATTCGATAGTAAATCACCGAAATTTATGTAACTTAATCCCCCAAATGCTCGCTGGACCGTGGAACCTAGTTACCAGTGGGATTGATTAACTGTGAGCCACACTTTGATAAAACGGTTTCCTAAGGAACGAGGGGGTGGCTGTACAGCCGATGTGTGAGGATGCGGCCGCTGTGGGGTCCTCGTGTGTGAGACTCCGTCACCGGGGCCACACAGAGTGCGTGAGCTCGGACGTTCCCTCCAGGAGCTGAAGTCTAAAGACTATTCTCTTGGATTCTCTACTGGATCCCAAGCTTCTTTAAGAATCTGTTGAAAACATGTTACTGCCTGGGAAAATTCGCAGATCAACCAGTAACACAAAAAATCAGCATGCCTGTTCTGGGGCTTCGAGACTCACTGAACCTCACGTCAGGCTCAGAGCCCCGGCCAGCCTGGGCCACAGCCTGGGTCCCCAACGTCCAGGCCCACCTGCAGGCAGGGAGTGACCCAGGAAGGTGGGATCACTGCCACTCTTCCCCTCCCCCAGCTGCTCTTGCAGTCTTAAAATGTCCAGAAAGGCGGGGCGCCTGGGTGACTCTTGATTTCGGCTCAGGTCGCCATCTCACGGTTGTGGGATCGAGCCCCATGCTGGGCTCTGTGCTGACCGTGTAGAGCCTGTTTGGGATTCTCTCACTGCCCCTCTCTCTGCCTTTCTCCTGCTTTCTCTCTCTCTCAAATGAATAAATAAGCATTTTTTTAGGAAACAGTCCAGAAAGATGTAGGTAACTCACACATTGCTAATAAAAAGCATTTTGGAAGGTAGGTTTTTTGTTGCTGTGCTCGGAAACTATGCTAAACCTTAGTCCTGTAGCAAAGAGGGTTTAATGACTATCTCATTCAACACCAATTTAAAAAAAAAAAAAAAACATAGGCCGTGATTTATGCATTCTTCACTGTGATTCAGATGACCGCTCACTTGTGCAAGTATTTACAGCATATCGAGATTAAATGTCAAGTTTCCATCAGAAATGCCAAGTTACTGGGCCCACGTCTGTACGTAAATTATTTATAAAGTGCTCGGAGGAGAGGGAGGAGGCAGAGAAGCCAGGTGCAGGAAGGAGATGTGTCCATCCCGATGCTCTCTGGTTTCTTCCACCAGGAGCGTGAGCAGCCTGGAGCCCAGGGTGGGGACCGTCGGGAGGGGGTGACAGTGTTTGGTGTTACTGGTTATTTCCCTGCCGTTTCCGTGTGCAGACCTCACCTCAGGCTCCAGTCCAACTGAGGTTCTGGTTGGGCAGGTTTGGGGCGGGACTGCAGACCAGCGTCCACGTGCTCGCACCTGAATCCCGCCATCTCTCCTGAGGCGTCCTTTGTGAACGGCCAAGGAGGATGTGACACATGGCATCCACTCTAGCCCTCCCTGTAGTAAGCATGGGCCTGTTTGGGGGACAGTTAATGATTGAAAACAGGTAAATCTTTCAAGATGAATGCAATGTTCATTAACCTATTCTTCTTTCCTGTGAGCTCACACGTACCTTTTTTTTTAATGTTGCATAAACCACGTGAGAAGCTATGGCATGACTACATATTATTTAGGGACTCCAAATCAACGCCCCTGGCAGCCCGTGCTGGTGTGTCCGGCCCTGGGGCCCGAGGCTCCTTTTCAGCGTTTGGATAAACTTCCGTTGGCCAGGACGCATCTGCTCCTTCTGTGTCTTCTTTCTTTTTTCCTACAAAGGTTCCAGCTGCCCTTCCCTTTCATGTGGCTTCTACAGGTGCTTTACCCACTCATTCCCCTGGGCACTGGCCCCTGAGACATCCTAGGGGCATCCAAACACGGAGCCACGTGCACAGAGAACCCAGCACAGGGAACCTGTGATAGGTACTGAGGCGGGTCCTACACACGTAGCCTCTGCCTGCATGGACAGTAGAAACCGGCTGATTGCTAGGAAGGCTCGTTGACGATCCAGAGTCCCACCTCCAACACCCATAAAGTAACATGGATTCTCATCCAAGTGTTCTAGGTGGTGTATTACTTTGCCTGAGGGGCTGGCTGTGCAGGACCTACCACAGGCCCTCATCTCTCACGTCTTAGAGGCGGGGAGTCTGGGACCCAGGTGTGGGCGGGGCCAGCTTCTCCCGAGTCCTGCCTCCTTGCCATGTAGATGCCCTCACTCCTCGTCTCCTCACACGGTAGTCTTCCTGGGCATGTCTGTTTCTTCACCATCTCTTGGATGAGGACACCAGTCCTGATGGATTAGGACCACTCTAGTGACCTCATTTTTCCTGAATCGCCTCTTTAAAAGCCAAATATAGTCACATTCTGAGGTCCTGGGGGTTGGGGCCCTGACTTGTGGATGGTGGGGACTCGGTTCAGTCCGTGGCGGCTGGTTAAGGCCGTGGTGTCTTTTCTCCCCCCGTCTGTTCTGTCTGGCATCGGGCTTCCCTGCAGGAGCGCCGACACCGCATGGAGCCGCATCACGCTGGCGTGTTCTCCTTGGGCTGACTGTGTGCAGCACCTGTTCCCTTATCTGACCCCTGCCCTCCCACAGGCCCGCTCCCGTCTCTGCGCTGTTATGTCATAACGCCTTTCCCAGCCTCTCCCCGGCCACACAAAGCCCGGCATGCTCTGAGCCCCTCTAACGCCAGCATCTGCACGGATCGGGCAGTGACGGAGGAAAGTGCCCTGGTCGTCCGGACATTTAGGTGTCCCCAACGGGCGGTTGGACGAGGTCAAGACATGAGCCAGAGGGGAGACCAGGTCCCGAGGCTCAGACCCAGCACACAGCCGACCACGGGTCTGCGGAGGGAACTTCACACTCGACCCGCCGCGTCCCTTTAACCCCATTTACTGAGTGACGCGCTCTCACAGGGCACGTGATCCACACTCGGGGACTCTGTGCCCAGAGGAAGGTGTAAGACCTGACTTCCCAAAGTGAAGAAGCACGAGAGAAACAAGCAGGACAGAAGTGAAATCGTAAGGCAGAACAGAACAGGGAGAAAGGTGCACACACATCATAGACCAAAGATGGTAATGGGAGGGGGAGCGAAGGACCAGCCGTGGAGAATGAGACCCTGGCCCTCAGGGTGGAGGGGCCGTAGAGCTCTCTGCGCCCAGTTTTCCCCTTGGGTTTGCCAGTTGGGCAACATCCTTTCCAAATCCGGGTCCGGGCCTGTTGGCCGTTTCCAGGGTGATGAGCACGGTCCTGGAGCAGCCCCTCTCCGGGCTGTCCGAGTGGAAAGCTTTGCCTGGACCTGACCCCAAACTTGCCCTGAATTCCCCCTCCCATTCTCAGTACTGCCATCCAGAGCATAGCCAGCGAGCTCGGTCCCTTACCAGAAAACAGGTGAGGCCTCTAGGCGAGCCGGCCCTGACAGGCCCTCCTGAGTCAGCACACATGGGTCACCCCAACGCTATGGGTGGGTGGGCTCCCTGGGGCTTGCCACCAGCTGGGCCTTGCAGAACCCCCTCCCCAGGGAGCTTCCCCTTCATACAGTCACAAACTTGCGGTGCTGAGGAGTTCTCCTTCCCCTTCTAGTAACAGTAAATGTCTTTACTCAAGGAATAAGCCACATGTTTATTCCTCTTTGCTTGGCTAAAAATATGAACGGTAAAGATTAAAAAGAGGAAAAGCGGCCTCGGGCCATCGCTGGTGGCTGTGGCAGAAGGGACGAAGACAGCAGGCACGTGGAGCGAGGCATGGACGCCGTCCGGAGCACATCTGTCCCTGGGTCGTTCCCGCAGAATACCTCTGTCTCCGTCTGTTCTCGTGTCTGTCTTCGCCGCACATTCGTAAGCTAGGCGCACAGAGCTGGCACCCAGGCTCTGCCCGCCAGCAGCTGCTTGGCCTTTGCGAGCTACTGGAGCGCTCCGTTCCTCGGTTTCCCCGGCTTCACAATGGGGCTAAGGCGAGTGACCCAGGCCATGGGATTGTTCTGAGATTAAACGGATTAGTCTAAGGGCTCATGCACGCTGCCAGGGGCGAGCACCGCACATCAGCCCCGTCTCTCACTTGATTATTGCCACAATTGTCATCTGAAGCAAAGTTGGCTTACGCACTGCCTTACCTTATTTCTAGTTGTTGTACGTGCATTTCCTGTCTCCCTACTGGGCGCGTCAGCTCCTGAGGGAGAGCGAAGGCGTACTTTTCTCTCTGTCTGTCCTGTGCCCAGAGCGGTGCAACATCTGCCAGGTGACCTTTAGGCACCAAGCGGAACTGACTTAATTCTTGCTTCTGCAGCAGCCCCTGGGGACTGCTCATTGACCTCCTGTCCCCGGCCTGAAATGCTGGCCGGGTCCCGCTGTGCGTTTCCTGGACTCACAGCAGAAACCCGGAAAGCACGGGCGAGATGGTTCAGGCTGATGTTCTGCCCAAACGTCCACTGCCCGGCCACCACAGGGTTAAGATTCAGCGGGAGTTTGGTTTCCTAATTGGAAATCTCTTCAGCTGAACTCCATTATTCTTCCACTTAGTGTGGCTTGCTCGGAAAAGGAGGAGTTTAAAGATCTTGTGTGTTTTCTTAAATCTGATGGTAATAAGATTGGATGTTGAAATTTGAGGTGAATAAATCATTGCTAACAGGCGGTCTCAGGGCTCCGCGCGGGAAGAATACAACTGCGTGTGGAGTCGGCAGCTGATGGGTCACCGCCAGGTTAGGAAAAGGGAAGCGGATGTTTGTTCTTCCTCTCTAGACTTTATTTCCAATACTCTGAATGCTTTATTGTGGATCGTGCCATCGTCACACCAACTCATAAGACATTCTGCATTTCTGTTTGAGAAAACCGAGCCCCAGAGAATCGCACAGCTTGGTGACAGAGCACAGTATTGCCTCGAAAGTGCCTCTTAGCTCTGAAAAGGAAGCAGGTGACAGCAGGGAAGAGTTTCTTCCAAACATAGACTTGGCGTGTAACCTACAAGTAAGCTCGCTGGTGCAGCCTCTTGACCCTGCAGGTGAGGCAGTGTGACCCCTGGTGAGGAGGGGAGCTGCTGGGTGACCTGGCCACAGCTGCGGGAGCTCCAGGACCTGGCCCCCCGCCAGCAGCCTCCACCGTCCCTTCTTCCAGCTAAAACTTATAATAACCATCTGCTAGGGCTCATTTCTTGTGCGTTTCCTAAATACTTCAGGTGAGTGGTTCTTTTTAACATTTCTTTGTGCAGAATAGATCGTGAATAGATATAGCTGCTAAATAGGAAAAGCCGCCCGATTAAATTTGATATTTACTGAAGTCTTCACCTCTCCTTCCCTTCATCCTTTCCTGTGTCCGTTCTTCCCAGAGAGGCAGACTCACGGAGAGCACCACGTGTGTGTCTGTACCTGTCATGTCTATGTATCCACCTCTAAATCTAAATATCTACCTGTAGATGTGTGTCTGTCATCTGACTGCCTGAATTACATTGGGAGCCTGCATGTCAGGTGCCAGGGCAGAGGACTCACAAAAGTAATTTCGACCCTATGTGGTTTTCCTTTGTGCCTTCACTTTAGCATGTTAGAGCAAAGCAAAATACAAGAAAGTAGAAGAAAGAGCAATCGTTTTTGGGGTGACTCTTTAAAGAAAGGTGGGATTCCCTAAGAAGAAAAAAAGCAGGATTATTTCAGGCAGAGAGCACAGCACACGCAGGGCAGAAAAGCATCGTGCTACGTGGGCCCTTGACGTTAGAACACGTGGCGGGAACCACACGGTGTCAGGGAGGAGACAGACATCGGGGTCTAGCCCTTGCCTCCAGTGAGAGGTTCTCAGACTTCCGTGAGCATCAGAATCACTGGAAGGGCGTGATGTGGCACACGGCTGGCCCTGCCCTTGTCTCCAGACCCTGTGCTTCAGGGGAGGGGCCTCAGCGCCCAGCTCGTTCCCCGCTGATGCTGGTGCTGCCGGTCCGGGGACCCCACTTTGCAAACAGCACTCCCGGCAGTGAGCACCGAGTGTTAAGTAACAGAGTGATGGGGTTCGTTTTGCACTCGAAACAGTCCGTTTTCCCTGTTGAAGGTGGGTTTTCCAGAGAGAAAGTCTGGACAGGAGGACCAGTGGGGGAGCCCTGGCCATTCTATATGCATCGGTTTGGTGCTGTCTCTGCAGGTGAGCAAAGCCGACGCACCCCTGCCCCGCGCACGGCCCTCTCCTGGAGGTGGGGGGACGGACGGTGGGCCACTCTGGAACAGGCTGTCAGCTCCGTGCTCTGACACGGGGTGGCGAGTGCTCCGTGTGGCGGCTGTCCACGCCCTGGAGCATGTCCAGGAGCCTCCCTGGCTTCTGCCCGTGACATCCCAGAAGCACTTTGTAAAAAAAAAAAAAAAAAAAAAAAAAAAAAAAGAGAGAGAGAGAGAAGTTCTGTAGGTTTCAAGTCCCAGAGCTGTTAGTGGAGGGCTAGTGTTGAAGCCAGACGTCTTTACCTTCTAAGTGTCTGAACGCTTTCGCAGACGACGGGTGGGGGAGGTGGGAGGAGGTAGAGGACAGTATTTCTTATATTTTTATGATGCATTTCGTATTTATTGCATCGCAGTAGAGACCGTACTTTGTCCCAAGTGAACATGGAGGTCGAGATGACCAAGTCAGAATCTGTTCCACCACAGGGATTCCTTGATGTGTGTTTTCTTCTTTGGTGTGGAACCATAGGAGCCTAATGGAAACATTCTTCCCGGCTATTCTGAGTAGGCTATTAAATGTTTCTGTGGAAGAACCACGCAGTTACCCATGAACTGAAATGGTAACGCATGCATGGTAATAGTGGGGTGCAGATTTTAATTGTATTTTAGGACCAGATTTGTGTTTGTCCTTGTGGTTTTCCTGGAGATTTTCCTCTGTGCTATGGGAGGGCTTCCCGTGACACATCAGGGGACGTGGTCTGCACACAGACACCCTTTAAGGATACAGTTTGCTGTGCCCGTCTGAGCGTCAGCAGTGACTTCCATTTGATTTAGCAATCACTCAGTCTGAGTACATCCCACAGAGCAAGCTTGCGGTAATGAAGGTGGGGCACAATGGGGGCTGGGGGGCTTACCCGCTCCTGGAGAGGTCCATGCACCGACGCGTCCGCTGGCTGCAGGGTGGGGGGCTCGGGGTGCCTGTGGCTCTCAGATCCCAGCCTGCAGCCCGGCAGACAGCATCCATTGTCTCAGGGTCTCGTCCGGAGACCCCGTCGGGGATCATGTGCAGCCTGGGTGTCTGCGGCAAGTTTGTGTTCCCTTTGGAGACACATCTGCCCACATCCACCTTACCAAGATGTGATTTTTGTCCATATTTAGTGATCTTATTTGTGATATACTGAACGTGTGTGCCCTGAACATGTCTGTAACCCCCAGTGTGATGGTCCTGGAGGGGGGCTGTGAGAGGTGACCAGGTTTAGATGGGGCAGGGAGCCCTGCGTCGGGCTCTGTGCTGACAGTGTGGAGCCTGCTTGTCTCTCCCTCTCTCTGTGCCCCTCCCCTGCTCTCACACTGTCTCTATATATATCAAAATAAATAGATAAACATTAAAAATGTATGATGAGGAAATGCAAAATATAAATTTCTTGTTCACCTCTGCAGTCCAACTCTTAGAATAGTAAAATACAAAGAAGGATCACATATATATTTATGGAATCTGGAAAAAACAAATATACATAGATGCATGTACAGAAATAGGTAGAGGTTTTTTTTTTTTTAACTTTTTTATTCTTTATTATTTTTGAGACAGACAGAGACAGAGACAGAGACAGAGAGCAAGCAGGGAAGGGGCAGAGAGAGAGGGAGACACAGAATCGGAAGTAGGCTCCAGGCTCTGAACTCTGAGGACAGAGCCCAACGTGGGGCTCGAACTCATAGACCACGAGATCATGACCTGACCTGTAGTGAGCTGCCCAACCGACTGAGCGCCCCGAGTTTATTGTTTATTTTTTAACGTTTATTTTTGAGAGAGAGAGAGAGAGCGTGCGCATGAGTGGGGGAGGGGCAGAGAGAGAGGGAGACACAGAATCCGAAGCAGGCTCCAGACTCTGAGCTGTCAGCACAGAGCTCCACACAGGGCTGGAACTCACGAACTGTGAGATCATGACTTGAGCCGAAGTTGGACACTCAACCGACTGAGCCACCCAGGCACCCCGAGTTTATTTTTATAATAGCAAAAAATTAGATGGCATTGTGGATGTCCCATCAAAGAGGATTAACTAAGTAAACTTCAGTTTTTCCAAAAAAGTAAAGCTTCTTTGTGGGCAGGTGGAATTATGGAGGGACATATGTATGTGGGATGTGTGTGTTCACACGTGTGTTTGTGTGGCAAGACGAGGGAGACTCTAATCGATAAGAAATTACACTCATGATATTATGTTAATCTGATAGAAAAGCATATGTGGTGTTGTTTATGTAAAACATGAATCTAAACATCTATATATACATAAAACAGAAGAGTGTTAATCACAGCATGAGCCATGCCATATTTAGTTTGTAAGATTGTGACATGTTTTTGGTATTTTAGCAAACTTAGTTATTTTATCATGTATACTCATGGATTTTGTAGCCATAAAAATAGGCTATTTTTATTTTGAAAAAATAATGAAGTGCTTACTGAGTGGTTTAGGGAATAAAGTACTTAAAACTCTCAAATGTAGAAAAAGTATTCAAACAATAATGCTGCTCTAAACAATGGGATGGGCCTCGCCCCGCCCCACCCCTCCGTCACGCAGGTGCGGGTGTCACATGGGTGTGGGTCTGCTCCACGTGGGGTCCGCGGGCCTTTCCCCCTGGACCTGGGTCCCCGCTGTCTACCTTGGTCCCCAGGCTCTGGTAGCCTTCCTCAGGTTGATGTCTGGGAGGTTTGATTTTCCAGAGGAAATTAAATAGCTTTATATCAAATTATATTACAGTAATTGCCAAATGCTTTCCTTTAAAAAAAAAATAGTGCTCTCTCCCGCCCCTCCTTTGTGCTGGGTGCTACTCAGTCTCTGAACCCATATTGGCTTCGTGGCGGCAGGAAGTAGGAGTTAAATTCGTGGTCAGATGGCCGTTGGCAGTTCCCGGCAAGCATTTTCAAGCTGAGTAAACTAATAAATCTATTTATTCTTCACGGATGACAGAGCCCATTAGCGGCTGCTGCCTCTGGCGACAGATTCTGATGGACAGGAGGTGGTTCTGATGTAACATGTTCATAACACAAGAGGGGCCCAGTCTGTTGAGACCCAGCATCTGCACGTGGTGAGGAGATGTGTGAACAGAGGGTAAAGGGTCTTTGCCATTTGCTGGCGCTTTCAGATGTTGGGAAAGAAAATACTCTGATCCAAGCATTAATTAATAAAAGGACTAGATCAGAATCCTTAAACTAGTGTTCCGAGTCTGTATTTGTGAAAAGGGACACGTGACCATGACTACCACCACCTATGGACCTGTGAACGTCAGATGAAGTGGCCTTTCCTGGGTCTCGTTGCTTGGGGAAGAGTAGGGTTCGTGGCTACAAGCCCGGCTGTGTGAGTGCGGAGGGCAGGGCTGGGGCTGGGGTCCTCATCTGCCCCTGTCCCCCACGAGGACTGCGTGCGGGGGCCTGCTCCCCACACTGGAGCTGTGAGAACCAGTGCCCACAGCCCTGTCCTTGGGAAGGGGTGAGGTTTGCAACCTTGCTTTTGTTTTGCTATTTCACATTCAAGTTCAGAAGCATCAGACCCCGGCAGGAATCCACATCGTGTGTCATCATGTGAGACCCAACCCTTACAGAGGCCGGGGTCCCACCAGACTTGGCTTTGGAGGCCCTGGAGGGAGGCCTGCCTCAGCATTTGCAACGCCTCCTGTCTACCTCATCACATAGACCACTTGAGACAGCGTAGAGGAAGAACATTCTCACTGGTCATGGGACGGATACACTACAAAGGATGGAGTTGGGAGAGAGGAAGTGGGTATGTGGACAGGGCAGGAGGGTTTAACCGGATATGACAGCTGTTCAGTCTGAGGGCACAGGGGAGGGGCGGCCCGACCCTCAATCACAAACCGTTTACGGCCCCTTCTCATAAAAAGCATGGCGGTTCTTCAACGGAAACAAAGGTTTTCTTGACTCTGAGGCATAAGGAAATTTCCTACACAGAATTCATGTGGGAGAAACAGCGCCATGTTATCAGAAGCCCCCTCCACCTGTTCTTAGAATAAACACCGTAGCTGGTTTGGGGGAAGGTTCTTACAGCCCCTGCCCTCGATTCCCAGCAAGAGTAGGATGTGCAAATGCAAGTCCTCAAAAGCCATCTTTGCAGGAGGCCACGTCAGTGGGACTAAAGAAGGAGCAAAGCCAACAGCAACTAAAAACTTCATCTATTCATTCAAAACACTCGAGTGAGGCTTCCTGTACATCTGACGTTATGGTGGAAACTGAAAGTACCAGACAATAAATGCTCCCCTGGCTGCTTGTCCGAGAGCTGTGGTCTCCTGAGGGCCCCGGGAAATAGAAGGAAGGGTCTCTGCTATGGGGCCCAGAGGGATTTCCAAGCGGGACGGGGGTCGGGGAAGGGTTCCCAGGAGAAGACATTCATGCTGCTCAGGGAGGGAAGTGGGAGACCGTTGCCCCCACCCAGGGGTGAGAGAGGAGAGGAGGGAGTTTCAGGCAGGGTGAGGGTGTGCGGAGCAGGGCATGGGGGCTGATGCGAGGAAGGTTCAGGTGTATCCTGAACACATGGGGCATCTTTAGAGGATTCTGACCCGAAAATGAGAAGATCCTTGATTTGCATTTTAAATCGACCCATGAGAAAATGAGTTTGGCTGTAAGTGATGTAGCTCAGGTGTGCAAGGGGACCAAATGTGTGCCTTCCATACACACGTGGATCCCTACTCCATCCGTGGGGATGATGGCAGTTTGGAAGGAGGGAAGCAGGTCAGTGGGAATTAGCAGATGTGGGTGGCAGGATCAATGCTAAGCCAGCAGAGGGAAATGGACAAGAAGCCAGGGATTCAAACGTGGGGGACGTTCTCCCTTGGAAGACTCCAGAATGGAAAATAGCAGGCAGCCAGGAGGATGGGGATGTCGGCAAACAGCAGCTGGACCCCACATCCCAGCTCGCTCAGGAGCGAGGCCCTGCCCGGCCTGCAGCGGCTGAATAATCTGCCCGAGAGCCGAGTTCTGCAGACGAGCAGGGTTGGGGCAGGAGGAGCAGAGAATTCCATGGTAACAAAAGGAATCAGGAGAAGAGCTGTGCTGTGAGCCAGCCTCGCCCAGCCCCCTTCTCCTGGCGCACAAGCAGGCCAGCACCTTCCCATCTTCAGTTGAGGTTCCAGGGACTCCTGACTGACCAGCTGCAGACCCGGTTGAAACTTCTTGGTGCCTGTGGCTGCAGCGCTTACTGCAGTCAGCTTGTAGCTCCCACCACACATTTGAGAAAAGCCTCCAATGAACTGAGTGAGCCTGAAACAGAAACTGAAACAATTAAGAGTAACTGAAAATTGCAGATCAACACTAACAAACACCACATCTCAGAATGATGGAAAAATCCTCAAACATGAACAGGATGCTATGAAACAGGAATATTCATGAATGTGCAAGAACTCCTATGAATTAAATATACGATCGCAGAAAATATGGTTTAATCTACATAAGATTTGGAAGATAAAATTGAAATATAAATTCCTGAAAAGTAGGATAAGACAAAATAATTGAAGAATAAAAAGACAACATGCCTACAGTATCTTTCCAGCAACTCCAATATATGACCAGAAAGTTCTTAAAGGGACTATGGAGAAAATAGAGCAGGAACTTATACCCACCCCCCCAAAAAAAATTCTAGAAAAATGACCAGACCCAAAATATATGTGTTTCCAGATGTAAATGGCATACCAGCTTTCCTGAACAATGAAAGAAATACAGACCTATGCCAACCAAGAGATTTCTGTGCATTGGGCATAAACAGAGGGGCCCACGTGGTTTTGGCAAAAAAAGACAGGTGAATACACAAAATGACAACATGCTCCTCAAGGGTGACACCGGCAGCTGGAAGAATATGCACAATTGCCTTCCATGTTCTGAGGAGAAGGAGATCAAGTCCAGAATTCTATACCCAGAACAACTACCTGCCTGGTGTAAGAGCAGAATAAAACACTCAGCCATGCAAAACTTCCAAAGTGTCTTTTCTGTTGTACAGGCTCTGAAGAAGAGTCAGAACATGTGATGATCCAAAAATGGGACAGGAAAGCAATGAACAGACAAGTCTGGGAACCCTAGAGACAAGATTCCACATGGGCAAGGGCAAAGGTGATGCTCAGGATAGTGGAGGAAAGTTCACACAGCATCTGATGCAGAGAAAGCAAGAAGGTGGGATCTAAAGAGATAAAGAAAAACATCTGGTGGGTGTTTAGATTGGTTTGACCATATTCATGGAGAGGAAATTATGATTATGTTGAGAATTTGGGACTGTGTTAATAAGAGGAACCTAGAAATTCCATACATTGAAAAGTAATAACTCCAGGGAAAGCAAAAAGTTTCTTAACAAAGGAAATGTAATATTAACTTATTACACAAGTTATCTGTGAACAGTGTTTACCTAGAAATAATGTTTATACTAAATATTGATTTGGGGGCACCTGGGTGGCTCAGTTAAGCACCTGACTCTGGCTCAGGTCACGATCTCATCATTTGTGGGTTCAAGCCCCACGTTGGGCTCTGTGCTGACAGCTCAGAGCCTGGAGCCTGCTTCAAATTCTATGTCTCCCCCTCTCAGCTCATACTCTCTCTCCCTCTCTCAAAAATGATTAAACATGAAAAAATTTTTAAATTGATTTTAACAAATGTTAGGATATTGGAAAAATGGAGGAGAGGAAAGTAGGTATAGTAGGTATTACAGATATAGCTCAAAGGCTAAAATTTAATTATACCAAAATAGTGGTCTAAATCATGGTCGCTATAAATAAAGAGGATAATATTAAGGAAAACAGCTGGGAGAGTTGACAGTAGCTGCTTTGGGGCAGAGTGTTCACAATGAGAATAGGGGCAGGGCCCAGGGTTGCAAATTTTTTAATAAGACTTTTGGTATTTGGTTTCCATAAAACTTTACACATCAAGATATTATAAAGATGGAGTCTTTATTAGAAAAAATTGAAATAAATTTGAAGACAGTGGGAACACCTAGATGTTGGCAAGTGGGACTGGGAATAGAGTGAGTGAAAGGGGTGGGTTTGAAATATCTGGGGGGGCTCCTGGGGGCTCAGTCAGCTGAGTGTCCCAATTTGGGCTCAGGTCATGATCTCGTGGTTTGTGGGCTCGAGCCCGGCGTCAGGCTCTGTGCTGACAGCTCAGAGCCTGGAGCCTCTTTCGGATTCTGTGTCTCCCCCTCTCTCTGCCCCTCCCCTGCTCATGCTTTCTCACTCTCTCAAAAGTAAATAATCTCGTGGTTTGTGGGTTCGAGCCCGGCATCGGGCTCTGTGCTGACAGCTGGGATCCTGGATCCTGCTTCGGATTCTGTGTCTCCCTCCTTCTGCCCCTCTCCGCTCATGCTCTCTCACTCTCTCAAAAGTAAATAAAAATTAAAATTTTTTAAAATATCTGCAAGAAACGTATTAGAAAAATCAGTACTGGATATCTGATTTAACGGGTGCAGGATTTCAGTTTGGGGAGATGGGAAAGTTCCAGAGTCGGTGGTGGTAGTTGCACAACATCACAAATGTACGTGATACCACTGCACTGTGTGCTCAGTGGTCAAGTGGTAGCTTTTGCCAGAATTGTTTTTTAAAGATGGGCTATCTGATTGAATGTCGGAAGGAAGGAAGAAAGGGCGGAAGTCAGTGGGTTTCAGCTGGAGTTGCTTGGTGGCTGGCTGGAAATGGCACGGGAGTGGGGGTGGGGAAGAGTGCCAGTTTTTCACTGGGCACCTGGGCAGAGGGTCTGACCTTTCGCCGCGATAAGAACCCGGGGAGGGAGCGAGCTTTTTAAGGAGCCACTGATGTCGGTTTAGGGTGTGTTGAACTTGAGGGCACATTCAAGGAGATCCATACATATCGCGCAGCAGGCTGCTTTGCACGCGAGCTCTGGGGCCCAGCCAGGTCAGGAATCCAGCTGAGCAGAAACATAGAGGGAGTCCGCCAGCCCAGAGATGATGGTGGAGCTCAGGAGGCCAGGCAGGCACCCTCGGGGAGAGGGCCTGGGCGTCTGTGGTTTCCAGGGTGCTGGGTTGTGAGAAGTCAGGGTGCGCGGTGGGCAAGGACTCTCACTGGAACACGAGGGAGAGGTGATGGGAGGAGATGCTTTTCTCGTGGTGGATTAGAGTGTGAACATTTTTATTGGAAAGCTGGACCTGGGGGGGAGAACAGTGGTTGGAAGGTGGCCTCCTCTCAGGCAGGACGCAGCGGAAGAGGGGCACTGGTGGGTGATGCATGGGAAGGATCCACAGAAGGAAGACGGCGGAAGGAAGAGGCCATCATAGGGCGCCTGGGGGGCTCAGTCGCTTACGCATCCGACTTCAGCTCAGTTTACGATCTCATGGTTCATGAGTTCAGCCCCACGTTGGGTTCTGTGCTGACAGCTCAGAGCCTGGAGCCTGCTCAGATTCTGTGTCTCCTTCTCTCTCTGCCCCTCCCCTGCTCAAACCCTGTCTCTGTCTCTCTCTCTCTCAAAAATAAATAAATCATTTAAAAAAAAAAAAGAAAAAGAAGGAAGAGATCATCACTTGGAGTCTCATTGTGCGTGAGGCAGGGTGGACGCAGGGACACAGATGGACAGGGAGACTGCATGAAGGACGGTGAGGGCTCAGAGGCTCAGACTGCTAGTGACTCTGGTCTGTGTGGTCCATTAGCTTTTATCCAAGCTGGCCTCATCCACTGGGAGAGGAAACCTTGAGTGACTGCAGAGTGTGGCCTTGAGGCCTCATCCACTGGGAGAGGAAACCTCGAGTGACTGCAGAGTGTGGCCTTGAGGCCTAAGAGTGTGGAGAGTGGGCACAGCAGAGAGAGAAGAACATGTTCTCTGCCAGAACACTCTCCGTGGATGCCAGCTTTCCAAGCCTGCCTTTAGTTAAGAGCAGGATAGCAGGGGGTCTGCACTTACTGGGCAGGCCAAGAGCAGAGTGGAGATCCCCTGGGGGTTAAAAGCAGCTATGCCCTCTGGGTGGCATCATTTTCTGGACATCAGGAACCTTGATCATAATTGCCAAAAGACACTAACCCACTTTGCACTCAGGTAGAGAGTGAGGGAGCACACAGAATTGGGCACTAAGTCATGGAAGGCAGGGACAGCCCTAAGGCATTGGCAACAAAGCCACAGCATTTTAGACTAAGCACAGAGCAAACCCAGACTGACTTTGCCTAAAAATGTTTCAAAGCAGGAACGAACAAGCAGCCACTTGCGTCGGGGCTCAGGGTACCCTTTGTGGAGTAGGTAGTTTAAAGGAAGAGCTATTCCAGAATCAGTAAGTGGGCTACGGAGATGTAAGCCAATTTAATCTGGAACATTCTGTGCTACAAGTAGTCACGTGGGTGACAAACCAGACACAGGCAACCCCCCTGCCCCCCCCTGCTCCTGCAGCAGGTACAGATGACGTTCCATCACCTGCGTGCTGTGATGGCGTCTCACTTCCTTTATCAAACCCTACACGTAATCTCCTTTTATCTATTAGAATAATTGTGATTTTATTTGTTCTGATCCTATCCACCGGACAAAATAAATGTATTTGTGTGGAGGCTTACCACGAAGCAGCTGGCCATGAACTTTAACTGTTATTTGCGAGCCCACCTCAGACCCTGCTGTTCGTCTTGGGACCTCTGCGTTCTGCACTGCAATTACAAGATTATTATTTGTCTGAACTGTGCTCCTTCCTCTGCGAGGGCATCGGACTCACTCTGCCCCTCGCTGGCCGAGGGAACTGGGTTTCTGCCCTTTAATTGCATTCTTGCCCACCTTTTCACCTCCTCTCCGTGACCACCCTCCACGTCCGGGGGCTCTTGTCTGGATGTGGTGATCAGGGATGTTGACACTTGGCCGAGGGTCTGCCTTAGAAGTCAAGAGGCAGGGTTAAACCCTAACCCCTTTTACAAACCTATTATCCAAAGCTATCAGCAACAGATTGAGCCCATAGTGAATGTAAACGTACTGTTCTATGTAAGAGAGATAGAAATCTATGACAACATCCCTGTCCTCATAAATGGCCAATGTAGCCAGGACCTAGAGGACAGATTTAAACACAACTAGGAAGGCAGGTGGCAGATAGTAGGAGCTTTGTGGTGGGTGGACTGGCAGCAGATGTTTAAGAGGATACCAAAGGGCCCTGGTTGCTGCAGCTGGGAGTATGTGGAGCAGCACCCACAGATCAACATACACTAGACCTTGAAAAAGAGCTGCATTAGGCATAATCAGGATAAAAGGGAACACTTCTTCCAGGAGCAGGAAGAACGTTTAGGGCAGGAACGTCTGGGGACGATGAGAATTTCCACCGACTAGATTGGAATGTTCACGTTGGGAAACTGGGTGAGAGAAAATCAGAGGTGTCCGGGGGGCCCGGTTGTCCGGGACCGAACTCCGGGGTGTCCAGGGGACCGGTTGTCTGGGACTATGAACCCAAGGCTGTCTGCTCTGCGTTTCAAGGTTGGGCGGTGGGGCCATATTAAAGGTTTGGAGCAGAGGGAATGAGAGACGTTTAGGCATGGCATCAAATGCACAAAGGGTTGGAGGCAGTGCGAGTGTAGACGTAGGCGGCCAGTTTCCCTGTGAGCAGAGATGTGTATTTCATCCAGGATTCCAGGGTGGAATACAAGTGCAGGCACCATGAGTAACAAGTCACAGAGGCACAGAGGAGGAAGGGCGCCAAGAACAGTGGTAGTGCGGGTCCTGACCCCGCACGAGAGCAGTGCCCGCGTTGCCGGCGGTCAGAACTTGCCCTGCACACGGTCTGCGCCCAGTCTCGCGGAGCCGCTGCCGTCCACAGGTCCAGACGCCACGCCCCATAGGACGGAAGGTGATGAAGTCAGAAATGACATCTGGGGGTGGTTCTGCTGGCGTGTTTTCTGCTCTTTCTTTCACTGCATTATTTAAGAAGCTCTCGTAGTAGAGGAATTTCTTTTCCTGGATTGACCTGAAGACCCTTCTCAAGCCAGCTGGTCTAGTTTGGAAGTAACCTTTCTACCAGCAGATGCAGTGGCCGCATTACCCACTCTTCCACACCCGTCACATGTCCACCTCGGAGGGCCGTGAGGGGCCAGTGCAGCCCTGGGTATTTGTGAGGAAAATGGCTCACAGATTGCACCAACACTGAGGTCTTTGGGAAAACACGGACAGTGGGTCTGGGGGCATGAAGAGTGATGCTTGTAGTCTTATTGAGGCCTCTGCGTCTCCACAGGACAGCCACTAAAACCAGAAGTGTGGAAGGGTCTGGAAGGCAGGCTCCTGACCCCAGGCCAGGCTGCCCGCACCCACCGGTGGGACACCTGGCTCGCTGACCCCATGGCCTTTGGGGGGGGCGGGCAAGGAGACAAATCGTGCCATCATCGGTCAGATCTGGGACTGGATTTGTAGAGACATAGGTCTGCGGGCTCTGCTTTTCCTCTGTGTTCTCAGGAGGCGACAGCTCACGGCACTAGGAGCCCCCGCTGGCTCCCGTCTGCTGTTGGGTAGCGGGAATCCAGACTCCCCCTGCTGACCCTACCGCGTCTGGCCCTTCTCTTCAGCAGCGTTATCCCCCTGTGCTTTGTTGCCACATGTAAGGGGGCAATGCAATGAAAGCAAATAGTCCTTGTCCCAGATTGCCTAAAATCGACTGATTATTTTCATAATATCTTTGCATTGTAATTGTCATCTTAGGTGGCATTGAGAGTTGAGAGTCACACAGCCCGGCTAATGAACTGTTAGGTTTTCTCTGCGGCTCTGGGGACTCAGCAAGTGACTTGGTCAGCACTTTCCATTTGAGGAGATAGGCTGCACTCGGGCCCCGTAATTGCACAGAAGCGAGCCGCGTGCATCCTGCTCTGCACTGTGGACGAATGTGGTTGGTGCCACTGGGCGTCCCTGATGTGACGTGGTCAAAGTGGACACACGTGTGCATCTGAATGGGGCTTGCATATTCGTTAAATAAGCCCCTTTTTGCACAATAATTTCTCCAAAATGCAGACAGACTGGTCTTGTTGCAAATATGGAAGAGTAAGGCATTTGGGCTTGTCAGAATCTCCTGGTACTATTACTGTTGTCGTTCGAAATGATTGGCAGCGGGCTTGCTGGGTACCGAGTGGTCTATTTCAGGGCTTCTTAACAGTGGCTTCACTAACATTTGGACCGGACAGTTCTGTGTTGGTGAGGGAAGGGCCGTCCTGCCTGGTGTGTTGGCTGTTTGACAGAGGGCCTGGACCCCACCCACTAAATGACAGTCCAGACTGTCTCCAGTACAGCCAGATGTCCCCGGGGGAGCAAGTCATGCCCCCGTAGAATGGCTGCTCTTTATTACAATCCAGACAATTCTCCAATTCACCCTTTCTTTCCTGAGCCGATATAGTTTTCATCCAGGAACCCTTGTGCTCATACAGAATCTGCCTCACCATCCAGCCCAGATGCAGTTTTCCTTAATGCCATTTTCAAAGTCAACTCTCCCTCCTGGTAACCAGGATAGGTTCCTTCCCTCTTAAGAGCTCCTGATGGCTTCCACTTGCCCTTGGGAACATACCCACGATCTCTTTGGCTGATAAGCCTGTCCCACACTCTAGGCTTCTCTCCGGTCTCCAGGACTGTGATCTCCCCATCTGTTCTCCCCCCTATTCTGGTACCGGGTATGATATAATGAGGGCATTGGTGGCTTCTCCTCTAGTCGTGGGGTCGGGGTGACAAGGCTGCTGCTTTCCATTGTGATGTCAGTGTTTTCAGGCAGAGACGTGAACACTTTTGACCTCTCAGCATCTTAAAGTCTTAAACCTGTTGCCTAGAAGAGCTGACATTTTTCATTTACGAGTTTGCAAGTGCATCTCAGACATGGGACGACCTTCCATCATTAGGTTGTAAACATCCATGTGATTTCACTTTCCAGTGAAATCAAAGCCAGGAAATGCTGGTCAGCCTATCCCGGGAGTGCTAACACGGAGCAGCCATTCATCTGTGCGCTGTGGCCACTTTGCTGTGTTAACTAGACGGCCAGATTGGCCATCTTCATGCTAAGATTGTAAAGGCTCTCAGTGCAGTGAGTGGCAGCCATGGGTCCCAGTGCTGACTCCGACGGCCTCCTGGTCTCTCGGGGTCACTGGTGTGCGAAGGTGGACATTTTATTTGTGTCTGTTGGCAAAGCATCAGCCGGTTGTCTGAAAACTAAATCCACGTGTGAGAAAGGGGGCCACATGGTCTCATTTCCAGAATTCAGTCCACCCCTGGAATGCTATCCAGCACCTCCCTACCACGGGGAGCATTTTTCCCATCTGAAGAGTCATTATCACGTGCACCTGTTTGTCTGGGATAGCTTGAGATCCAGAATAAAGACCCATTTCAGAAACCCGGCAGCGCTGGCTCCAGAAGGGAGAGGCACAAGTCAGGTGTGCAGGGACCTCTTTCTGTGTGCCTGTCACCCAGCGTGCAGACCGTGGCCAGCTAAGAAATCTATCTTTTCTGTGAGCCAGACATCGCTCGGTCCGGATGACTCAGACTGCGACACACAGAGGACATGCCGTCCGGTGGAGACCAGGAGCCTCATCCAGTGCCTGTCCTTGGGGGTTTGTCAGAATCTTGCTTGCATCAGGGCAGCACAGAGTCCTTGCCCATGGAGGGAGGTGGCCATGAGGGTACCAATAGGAGGGACACAGAAAACAAACCACGAGAGCTCTGTGTTGTGGTCCAGCCAGCCTCCTGGTGAAAGAGGTCACGGCGAAGCAAATACAGTGTGTTTCAGGGGTTGCTCAACTTTTATCCCTTTACAATATTTATTTAGGTGCATCTTCTTTTTTTTTAATTTTTTAATGTTTTATTCTTGAGAGACGGAGGCAGTGTGAGCAGGGGAGGGCAGAGAGAGAGGGAGACACAGAACAGGGGCATCCTCTTTATTTTCTGCCCGCCCCTGCCAACTATCTCTGTGGAAATGACTTACTTTAACGTCCTGCAGTTTGCGGGATGGCTGAAGGATGCCTTCCTGGGGGTGTGTCTCCGCAGAATGCCGCATTTCCCGAGCAGGTCGGCTCCGGACGTGCTGTAAGTCAGGTGTTGAGTCAGCTCTCTCTCGCTGGGATGAATTTCGCCAAGTCGCCTTTGTAAATGCCCTGCATATCTCGTAAACAAGAAGAGGTCACACCCCGCGGTACACATAGCATCAGCATTGACCACCTGCCTGCAGGAACACAGACCAAGAGCTTCTCATTTGCAGCCCACCTGTATTTTATTCAGGGCTTTGCCAAGATGCCCCCACTCCTCCCATGCCTCCGGGCACGCGTTCTCCAGCGGTTTCTTTATTTGTTGTCCTAAGCAGTGTTCTCCTGGAAGGAACAGTCAGTGCTAGCAGAGATGTATAAATAATTATTTTAAGGTCTTTTAATAATTATCTTGTTATAATTCTATGCTATTATGAATTAATCTGGTTCAGCAGCTACACGAAGCTGTTGTTTGCCGACCTTCAGCATGGCAGACGTGTGCCAAGCGTGACCCGAGCCGTGAGAAACATGTACTGAAGGCTTGCCACCCAGTGCCGGTCCATGAGAAGCATCTCGGCCAATTTCCAGCATTTGAGTGAAAAATCAGTGCCGGTCATGTGTTTCAACCACGTACAATAACCGTGCACGATAGCCAAAGTATATGCTATTATAGCTTTCAGAAAACAGGTATAATCTAAAAATCAGAGCGTTTACATGGTTTCAAAGGCAGTGATTTTTAGTGTTCATGAATACAGGCTTTCTACTTGAAACAACAGAGAAAGAAAACAGTGACCCTTAAGGTGACCGGAGGCCAGGTGACACTGGGCTGACCCCTGGAGCCAGCACTTAATGACTCTGGAAATTTGGCCTAGTTATTTCCCCTCCACCAGCCTTGGAGGGTCACACAAGGTGACCAGTACCAGACCCCAGGGCTGTGGAAGGCTGGCAAGGCCCTCACCTTGGCCGGTGCACCACGCCTCTGACCTCCTTCCTGCTTTGAACCACGTGCTACACACTCCAACGGTGCCCATAGCACACCTTAGGGGGCTGCACCTGCTTCCGTTTAAGCAGCTTCCAGAATTATTTTCATCAACTTTCTGGAACTTGAATTTCACAGAATGCTACAAGCTAAGCCCTACGCGACGGGCTCTGCCCTCCTGACCCGTGAGATGTGTTTGTGTCCTGCCAGACCATATCCTCAGGCACCGAAGTGTGCTGTGTGCGTGGCCACCTCAGTGCTACCTGCTTCTTGTCATGTCCACGCTCTCGCAGGCCACGTGCGGGGGCCGGGCTTGCCTGCGGCACATCCGGGGCCTGTGTCCTGGCGAGACCTTGCCCTCTCTGTGAAGCCACCCTGCACACATCCTCGGGGAGGCCCTGCTCCCTGTCCCCAATCTCGCCTGTGTCCTGCCCTGCTTCCCAGGGAGCTGGCCTAGACTCTGCTGTGAACTCCCCGTTAGGCCACGTCCTCCCTGACCCCATCCACCACCGTCTCTTTAACCCTCCCTCCATCGTCAGCTTCCTGTCCATCTTCGGTAGACCTGGAGGTTCTGGAGGGTTCTGGGAACCTCGCCTACATCTCAGCTCTCTGTTGTGCTGGTGTGCTGCTCTTGACCTGTCAAGTGAACAAGACATTTCCTTGGTTGGTGTTGCACATCCTGGGCAATCTCTGACCAGCTGTGAGTTTCTGGGTGAAGTCCCCCCACCTCTCTCTGCCTCAGTGTCCTAATCTGGGAAATGCTGATAAGTGATCCTTCCTCAGGGTTCCTGGTGAAGACCAAATGAGTTCACACAGGCGACTACTGAAACCTTGGTACAATTCTTGGGCACATGAGAGAAAACCCTAAGTTTCAGGCTCTAATACCCCCTTCCCACGTCCCCGCACCCCCTATATGACCCATGTGTCTCAAATGCACAGGACCTCATGCTATTTCCATCCTATGAATTCCCTCTCCCCAACTGGGGAAATTCCAACAGCTACCTCAAAGCTGCACTTCCGGGAAAGTCCTTGCCCTTCCTGTGTGGTTGGTTGGTCCTGTGCTTGGCCCCCTGTCGGTCTCCTTGCAAATCTCGATGGAGCGTCTATGCAATTGGGTCCCATTCACCCATCTGTCTTCTTCCCTAGACTGTGGCTTCTTCAAATTAATGGCAAGTCTTCTTTATCTTTGCCGCCCTTTGCTGTGTTCAGTACCTCTGCTGTTGCCTACTTGTGAATAGCATTTTGAAATAAATAAAGCAAATAAGAGAAGAACCATAAAAAGAATGAATAAATGGATGGGTGTAAAGGAGAAAGATGTAGGTAGGAATGCCTTTTCATTGTGATATAAATGAGGTTAACCTATCAGAAGGAGGGAAATAACATGGAAATAAGATTTTTCCAAGATGACTCAGGTAAATTTAAGGGCCAACAAAAATCATTATGCATATTTTATTTAGATTCTCAAAGGAGCTGTTGACTATTTCCCACTAAATCTGTCAAGTACAGTTATAGTGGAAATGAAAAAAAAATGTTTATCACACAAAAATATTGTCTTGAAGTCAGGAACTATGAAATGTTTCAAGGCCCTTCTCTGGATGGAGAAATGATAAAACAGGGACTCAAATCCCCAGTAATCAGTGACTGGATTCACTATCTTTTATAAATCATCTTGAATTAGGAAGGCACCACAAAGTCTCCAATGCTGGAGTTCTTGTCTGGTGCCATGGAGACAGTACAGGTAGTACATGAGGTTCTCATGAGGCTGCCTGAGTGCGTCCAGAGGAGTCGGGAAGGCTGGGGCAGGACACGCCCGCAGGTATGTAACAGCAACTATATAGTTACTGACGACGAGTTTGTGTTTGTCACTTTTTTCCAAAAAGAACCTTAAATCACAATAAGCCATTCCCCGAAGGCACCAACCAATAGGATGCTATGATTTAAAGCAGATAATCAAAAGGCTCCACCAAATATGGGCACCACGAAGAAAACTTGGTGACGTATCTGAAAACATTGTCATATCCTCTGTTGGGAACAGATGTTCTTGCAAGGTTCTGTAAAGCCAGTTAACGCCGGTCAGAGAAAGAAAACCAAAATATTCAGTGTTGGAAGGAGTTGTCTGTTGAGAAGCAGCTAAGAGGAATGGGCTTACATTGGGAAGATGGGCTGAGCAAAAAGGGGAAGTAGTGTGGATGGGGTGCTGTGTGATCTTTCAGCAGGATTGGAACGATGTCCCACAAATGTGGTAAAGGTTCAAAGTAAAAATAACTTCAAAGGAGTTTGAGATGTTTTTTACGTGGTAGATATAGCATGGACATTGCATAATGGAAGCCAGATGGACTATTGGTTCTTTTCAAATTATTTCAAATGCTCCCTTTGAACATCACCCGTATTGTACCCAAATGACCCTCCCATGCCCATGCTAGATGCACGATGGTTACCCACTTGGCCAGGCGTGGCATTTCCTAGGTTCTCATCATGACCTCCATGGAAACTGATGAGTTTGTGCTTAATGCCTTCTTCTCTGTGCCCATGTGGCCTCAAGCGTCTTGAGGGCAGCGACACCATACCGGATACCGCGCTTGTGTGGTGTAGTGCACTGTCTCCTACCTGTGATCCTCCCATGAGGTCACAGAGTCGGATTCTGTCACTGGTGTCCTGTGGATGAGGAGACGGAGCTCCAGCAACACCGAATGCTCCTCCCAAGGTCAAGAAGATCGTCTCCATCCCCCCACCCGCCCCGTTCTGTGAAAATGTGGACAGAGAGACAAACAGCACTGCAGTTAAGTCAAGCACCTGTCAGGCAGCTTTTAATAAGTGAAAGAGGAATTAAAAACTTGGCAGCGTCCCGGTCAGACGTGTGCATACAACGAACATTTGTAGCGGCTGGGTTTTGTTCTGCAAACAGGCAGCCCTAGGCTCGCTTTCTGCACGTCCTGTCTCTCTTCAGGTATTTATTCCGAAGTGTGAACATGAATCCATCCCTGCACAAAGCCTGTTAGTGCAAATGCTCGTGGAGTTATAAAGCATGTGCTTTTGTTCCAAGTAATAGGTTTGCTTGGTTAGAGAGCCGCCCGGCTCTGATGCCGCAGGACTCCAGGGACTGCCATTGTTGGGGCTGCCATTGGAGAGCTCCATGCAGTTTATGCCACGGAAGATCGCGTCCCCATCCCCCTCTCACGTCCATGATGCTAGCTCAGCCAAGGAACCCCGGGGGGAGCAGGGGAGAGACACATGCACTTCATACCTGTCATCTGCTTGGTGCAAATGCTCTGCACACCTTTCCTCCCTTCATTCCTACAAAACCCTGCATCAAGCATTATTATCGCTGCCTTAGTGCTGGTACAGAAATCTGGGGTGCAGGTAGTTGAGCAAAACTTGTCTCTGGCTTCACGTCCTTCTGTCCTTCTGCTGTGAAGGCTTAGAACACGGTCCCTTGGCCAGGGTCAGTGCGGTAGATAAACTACAGGTGTAAATGCATGGACATAATCAGAAGGGAGGAGGGAAAGCGGAAAAAGGGAGACAGCAGGAGAAGAGGAAAGAAATGTAGGGTGGATGAAACAGAGCAGAAATGATGTTGGCTTGGCGGCCCACCTCCCCTTGCTCGGTGGGGCAGCCGCCCACCACATGCACTTGGCAAGGGTCTGTGCAGAGGAACCCAAGGAGGCCTTTGAACAGACCCCTGGGCGCCCTGGAACAGTTTCAGAGAAATCGATCAAGGTCCACCCACGTGCAGCTAATTCATTTGAAGGATTCAATTACTGCCTCATCCTTCCTGGCAAGAATTCAGAGGTTCGCAGCCCATAAGTTTGAACACCAGGAGCCTGTGTTCTCACCAAATATTACATTTTCAAGCATAGCTACCACTCACACTCATCTGTCGTGAAGTGAAGAATACAGTGTCTGAGATCATCGTGTGTTCAGGGGGTGGGGAGAATGTGTTCAGTTGAGTCCAGGTGTGGGCAGTGCAGCATCAGGTGCCCCCAAGAATACTGCGACCTCATTAGCAGGGACAATCCAAAGTCTGCTCCACCGGCAATTGAAGCCTCCCCAGTCATGCAGCCACGTGCACCATATTCTGCCTGAAACCCATCTTCAGAAATTGTGATCTTGGTTGGCCAATTATTGTGTAAGGTCTCCACTGCTGGATATTGAAGAAATGGATATCCAGTAGGTATAGCTAAGTCATTTGTTAGGTTATGTGGTGTAAAAAAGTTATATAAACTCCCTTTAAATGGTGTGACACCTGAAAACTATTAAGTTCTAGAACACTCTTGGGTCATTGTTAGAAATACAGTGAATGGATTTTATTCTAGGATTTTTTGGAAAAGTAATTATTTTTCCAGTCACGTAGCTTGATGGATGGTCCTGTTGACTTCCCTCTTCCTGTCAAGCTCCAAATCCCGTGAGTTAAGTCTTCTTTCAGTGTTTTAAGTAAATGAACCTGAAAAAAATAAATCTATTTCTGTTAACCTTTTTAAGATCATTTCCCCCCCCCCCATCATATGTAAGCATCCCAATCCATCTCAACATTTTGAATTTCTTTCCATCCCAATTCATTCTATGTAAAATATCCTGAACTACAATTTCATGCACATCACTTCCCGATTCAGAACCATGTAAGTTATCAGTAGTATATCCTGAATATACAAAAATTATTAAGTTCTATATTTAGCTAGGTACCTTCGCCTTGAACTCAAAACTTTCTGGGTTCAATCTGTCCTTCCAACTGCATTCCTTTCTACCAAAACACCCTTTTTTCTAACCAAATTATACCGCTTGCTGTTTCCCAAATATCACTTGCTTGCTTTGGTTCTTTGTTAATCTGGTTAACAGGGCCCTCCCCGCGTCTACCTTGATTGAAGCCTCCCACACATCTGGGTCTAGAGCTGCCGGTTCTGTTTCCGCAGCTCCATGCTGGGTGCTCTCTTTGTCACCAGCAGAGAACTTTGCCATCTTGGTTTTAGTGAGTTGAGTGGCTGCCTTAAGGCCAGCCTGGATGTCAGCTTCCAAAGGGAAAGATTCTTTTCTTATGGGCGATCACTCCCCTGAGAAGGATGTGTGCTGTCTCATACCCTGTCCAGCTCAGGAGAGTACACGAGAGAAAATGGAAGCCCCTCCAAAAAGTGGCAACACAAAAATGGCAAAATAACAAAGCGTGCATTTCAGACGTCTGAATGCCGTGGCTCATGAATAAGGAACCTGGTTCCTTCTCCCTGGGAGAGAGCTAGTTCGTGCCGTATGATACGGTCTGTGATAATCTGGGGACACGGCCTGCCATTCACTCATCTTGGAGCTTTTATCCAGTGCTTTTTAAACAGAAAAATACGTGTCTATGTCGTGCATGTATTAGCATCTGGCAGCTGTGTTTAGAATATAGTTTTGACTACAGTTCATCAATCAACATCAAATCTTACGACTCCCAGAATAAGAACACCTGAGCAGTCTACACAGCATTAATACAGAGGCCAACAAGGCTTGAAAGAGAGGATCAGTTTCATGCTATACTCTCAGTCTTACTATGATGTCACAGTACTCCATTGAAGGTGGGTAAAACTTCACCTGTTAGAGCTGCGAATATTATGAAAATTGTATTTCCGTAGACTGAGTTCACTAAAAAGGCAGAATAGAGATTAATGGTGACCAAGAGGCAAGCATGTAGATTTAGTACATACAATAAATGTGGCATATAAAAATATTGGCAGTTATGATGGCTGACATTTACCGAACCCCTAATATGCACCAGGAGCTGACGGTAAGGTTGCGTTCATTATTCCATGTAATTCTCAGAACACCCCAATAGGGTAAGTAGGAACCCCCCTGCCCCCCACGGTTTTCAGGTGGCAGAGCTGAGGTTTGATGGAGTTTCCGGAGGTTGCAAGGCCACTTGGAAGGAGAGACTTCCCATCTATAGGAAGCGGGCTTCCTGTGGCTCCAACAACAAACGACAGGGTTCTCCAAAGCCACCAGCACAGCGTCTGCTGAGGCTGTGGTGGGGGCTGCTCCCCCACCCTCAGGGGGGCCCAGTGGAGGCCCCGTGCACTGAGCCACGCGGCGCTTTCCTGGCATGTCCCAGTACCTTTCCCCACCAAGTGTTGGAATGTGGCTCTTTTTGCTTTTCCTGTGCCCTTTCTTTCCCAGGATTCAAGGGCAGAATTGTGGGTGGCTATAACTGAGGGGTGGTTTCACTGATACCCACAGTCCTGCGGCCACAGTCTCCTTCAGTCCACTGCCCACCCCACACACAGGCTCCATCAGAGACCACCTGCTCAGTGCTCGACATCAGCACCGTGACAGCAGCTGGAACTTTCCTGGAGATGAACTTTGGGCAGACCCACCCGCACACCTGACATTGAGACCAGAGGCTTTGTGTCCCTCTGCTGACTTCTGGAAATCTGACACAAGGGGACAGAGACGTTTGGGTCTGCTGCTCTTGCTGAGGCATGGCAAAGAGAAAGCACATCTATTCAAATCTATTTAAATCCATTTCCTCTGTCAAGAAGAGTGATCTTCTGACAAAAAGGGTAGCACGCATATTTGAGGAGAGAAATGAAGTCTGAGATGGGTGAGAACACAATTGCACTAAATTAGTTTACATTTGCAGTCCCAGATGAACTCCGTCTCAGGGAAGCGAAGGCACTTGCATATATGATCGCTAACACGCTGGCAGTAATTCTTGAGAAGTTTTGGAAAATAGAAAAGATGCCAGAAGACCTAGGGTAGGAAATACCATTCTGGTTTTCAACATAGGAAAGAAATGGATTCCAACAATCCATTATGTTCTGGTGCAATCCTTGTTTATTGCAGGCAGAATTCTACAACCAGACTTTCAAGGACACAGGTGATGAGTGTTTAGAAAGAAAAACAGTGACGTCTGTGATTGAGTATGGATCAAATAATTTCAGAGAAACTCCAATTCTGTCTTTATAGACATAACACAAATCTGTGTCTTGATTCCACGAAGACAGAGAAGTGTTTGAAAAAGACTTTCTCTGGGAGGAGAAGGGCGGGTGGTGGAAGGGTCCCCAGGTATTAGGGGGGCTTTGAGGGCCTGAATCACCTGTGGCTGGAAGGGTGTGGGCTGGTGTGTGCTCACTGCCCCACGTTGTGGAGTATACAGTAAGTGCTCGTTAAGTTTCCAGGGAACTCAGGAATTGTGCAAATGGCCAGAACTGTGGGGGCACGTGTTCCATCATCAATTGGGGGAAAGCTGAAGAAACAGTTCAGCCCAGAAATGTGCTCAAACATGAGAAATGCCAAGGGATTACACGCACACTCCGCTGTCTGGGAGTCAGGTGAGTGACAGTGTCGAGTCAGCAGACATGTGATGCAATGAGCAGCTGGAAGGCGGAGTGAGCCCAACTAGGTTTGTGAAATGCTGCGCTGGGGCTGTTCCATCCATGACACCACACCCTCCCAGGAACTGGAATGACGTTGCAGGAGGTGAGGCAGCTGGCTCCCCTTGCTTCCGAACACATGGACCGATGACCCTCCAGGTGTGAGGCAGGGACTCCACTGCGCCCCGAAGGGAACCAGCCCTGGCCCTGGACGTACACAGAGCTCAGGACCATGGACAGGGCCGGGCCCCCAGACCTTGTGAAGCTGGGGCCTCCTGGAGGAGGTAACTTGTAAGTTTGTGGGGCAAGGTCACCTGCAGAGGATCGGGGCACGGCCCACCACTGAGGAGCATGATGGAGGTTAGTGGTGACTGCCATGGGGACAGAGACATGGGGCTGCTAGGGAGCCGGAGAGGTCCTGGAGCAGAGTGTAGACCTGCAGGGCCACCAGGGCCACATGGAGGCCGGGGAGGACCGGGTGAGGCCACAGCATCTGAGGGATCTGCATCAAAACCTCTATCACCCTTGGACGGGAGGGCCGATGGGAAGGAAAAGGAACGAGAGAGGCCCACGAATGGAGAGAGTATGTCTGGGGTAGGTTCACGTTAGGCCACTTGGCAAGAAGTCTTCTTTGGGGGATACAGCGTCCCTCATATCACATCCCATTTCGAGGCACATGTGGCACATGGTTTCACTACAGGTGATGATAAACTTTCTCATCAGAGTGTGAGTGACTGATCTCTCCATCGCAAAGGGGTGTCTCCCCATCTTCAGTCAGTAAATAACGCATGGGGTGATGGTTTACCTCCATGTGCATTTCCATGCAGGTCCTTGCCCGATTCGGTTATTACACTTGTTTTGGAAAATGGTGATTGTTCTACTTGGGCCATTTCCTCTAGATTTATTAGCTAGCTTCTGACTGTTAAGAAGAACCTTTCCTTTTTTTGTAGATACAAAGATTTTGAATTCTGAATTTTTGATTCCTTGATTTATAGTATTTGCTTTATTCATGTGGTAAGGTCCCTTTTGAGGAAGATCTCATTTCCAGATAATGCCAGCTGAAAGTACTATTATATATTTTATAAGACAAGAAATTGAGAGAGCTCGTTGTAATATGAGTGGTACAGTTACAGAGAACCCCAGAGGGCACGCGGTCCTTGAACAGATGTCAGTGAAAGCTTGTTCGTGTGTATGTGTTAAAGAATGTGGATGGCTACGCCGTGCCCCCTGTGGGCGAAGGATGAGCAGATGGCCATCTCTAGGGAGAGCTGGAAATTGCCTAAGCGTGTGGCTAACTACAGCAACATCATAGCACACCGAAACCAGTGACCCTCCTGGCAAGAGTTTGAGACACAAAAAAAGATGAAATGTTTGGGACGGACGACCCTAGCAACATAGATTCATTGTATCTTTTGGGGGAGAGGGAGATCTGTTTTTGGGACAGTGAACGAATCCATAAATGTCAACAGCTAATGCCAAGGTGGCAAGTTGGTGGTTTAACATGTATTTTTGAGTTTGATCGACAGAGATTTAATGTTTTCATGTAAACAGGTGCATTCTGTCACTTCCTTTCCCCAGGGTGTCTGTACATGAGATGGAGCTCCTGGGGGTGCCCATCCCTGGGGACCCCCACCTTGGGGTGGGTGAGGGATGGGACCTGCTTTTTTGGCCACCCCAGTGCCCATACACGACTGATAACCATGGTGCTGACGGCTGACCGCTCCTTCCTTCCTTTATCGGCTTCCCTGCCCTGGGACATGTCAGCGTCCATGTCTTGGCTCCGAAACAGTCTCGGAGTGCTAACCCCGAGCCAACTGACCATGAATTCACGTAGTGGAGGTGGGTGGCACCTGCTTCTCCCCGTTGGTCTCTTGTAGACAGCATTCACAGGCACTGAGTGTGCGAGATGCTCTGGAGGACGGAGTGGGGGCAGGGAGGATGGGCAGAGCTGGCGGCAGGAGCAAGGAGCCACGCCGTTTGAGCTATTTCTGGTTGTTGAGCGATTATCGTTGATCCTAAATTAATCTCTGCAAAAGTTAGACCTGCAGGTATGTGATGCTCCCCAGAGTGAGGGTTCGGAAGACAAGAATCTAACGCATCCAAACTCACCTGAGATGACCAAGAAGTATTGGAAAATAGACATGCTCTTACTGTAAACACCGTGATTTCAATGAGTTCAACAAAAATAATAGCCAGACAATTAAAAAACACATTAAGTAGCCAACTGGACGGAGCTTTTCCTGTTTAACGATCTAAATTTATGGTGGCAACCACCCCATGTGCATGTCCAGGAGGGTGACAGGTGCCCAGAAGCCCCTGGAGAGGAAATGTAGTGTAGCTTTTAAGTATTTCTCTCTTTGACCAAATGTAGAGAATTGGGGGCATTTAGCTATTCTTAGGCTGATTGTCTGACACAGGTACGAAGTATGTTAAAGCCTAGGGAGGCCTTTTCTTTTCTCTGTGTTCTAATTCCTAATTTAAAGGAGACCATAATTTTTACTAACACGTATGTACTGAGTACCTTTTAGTGCTTGGGGCCGTATTAGACCCCTACATTGTTTTCCTTCAGCCAGAACATACTGACACTGTGAGATAGAGGGTGCTTGTGATTCCCAAGGGAAATAATGAAAATTAAAATGGTCAGTTCTTTATATACACACGGGAGAATATTAGCCAGCCTCAAAAAGGAAGGAAATTCTAACACCTACTACAGCAGGGATGGACCTGACAACTCAATGCTGAGGAAAAGAATCCAGACACACAGAGACAAGCACTGTGTATTTCTACTTACGGGTGGTCCCTGGAGCAGCCACATCCACGGAGACAGGATGGGGACTGTGGGCACTGGGCTAGGCGTAGGGGTGGGGGAGTGTCCAGTGGGGACTGCACTTCAGTTTGGGAAGATGGGAAGGTCCCAGAGGCAGACGGTGGTGATGGTCTCACAGCATGACTCTGACTTAATGCTGCTGAACCGGACGCTTAAAAATGGGCGAGATGGTAACTGGAATGTGAAGTGTAGTTTGCCATATTTAAAGGCTCAGTCGGCTAAGCATCCGACTTCGGCTCAGGTCATGATCTCGGCGTTTGTGAGTTTGAGCCCATCAGGCTCTGCTGACAGCTCCGAGCCTGGGGCCTGCTTCAGATTCTGTGTCTCCCTCCCTCTGGCCCTTCTCTGCTCACGCTGTCTCTCTCTGTGTCTCAAAAATAAGTAAACTTTAAAATAATATTTAAATGTTCAGTTCTTAGTAAACTTGTGTAGCACTTTGCAAACTAAAGCATTTATTTGTTTATTTTTAATGAGATGCATTGACATATAACATTATGTCAGTTTAAGGTGTCCAGAGTGCTGATTTGGCAGGTTTATATGTTACGGTATGATCACCACCACGGAGTTAGCTAACACCTCCATCACATCCTATAATTATCAGTTCTCACTTGTGCTGGGAACAATGGAGACCCAGTCCCTTGGCAACGATGGTGTTCATCAGACAGTGTTGTTGACCGTAATCATGCTGTGCGCTCATTCTCAGAACTCACTTATCTCCAGCTGTGAGCTCGTAGCGACACCTGCCCAGTCCCCTTCCCCAGCCCCTGGCAACCACGTTACTCCCTGTTTGTATCAGGCTGACCTTCGTAGATTCCCCATATAAGTGAGGCTGTGCAGTCTTTGTCTGTCTGTCTTCCTTCACTCAGCATAAGGCCATCAAGGTCCATCCATGTTGTCACACATAGAGTCCTTCCTTATACCTGTGTAATAGCCCACGTGTAAGTGTCCTCTTATCTGTGCACACATCCATCGGCAGACACTGAGGCTGTGTCCCCATACCAACTGCTGTGAATACACTGCCGTCAGCACAGGGGTTCGTGTTTCCATCTCCTTCGAACGTATGCCCAGAAGTGGGATTGCTGGATCCCATGGCGGTTCTGTTTAATAATTTGAGGGATGTCCCTACTGTTTTCCACAGCCTTGTACAGCACTTTGAAAAATAAGGTACTTAATTTTTTAATTGTATTTTGGCACTGAACAAGGTAATATAAATTATACATAACCGCGTAGCTTCGGATGCGACGACGTTGTGAATTCAGCCTTTGAACCGATGTCAGTGAAAGCTTGTACATGTGTGTGTATTAAAGAATGTGATGGCTCAGCCGTGCCCCCTGTCCATAGAGGACAAGCAAATCCCTGTTCCCTGGTAGGTGGGAATGTGGCCTTGCATTAACTGTCTGGCTGTCATCCCCTGGAAACTTCATAAGGGTCAGAACGTTACCTGGGTTTTCAGGCAGTATCGGAACCAGTGAGCCTGGCTGGCAAATTGAGGGAGGGAGACACATCTGCTGGGGACAGCACGTGTGGCTCTTTCCTGAGTGTGGTGACACTGGTCAGTGGGCACGCCCCTGCCAGGACCCAGGAAGCTGTAGACGTGCAGTGTTACCATGAGATGATGTCAGACCCTGGGGGCACCCGAGGGGGATGTCTCTACACCTGAAGCGTCACCTGAACACAAGGGGCTGTGTAGACAGCAAGCTGGGGTTCCTGCCCCGTGTTGGAAAGTGGCCTTTGTGGACTATTGAATAGGGATAAAAGTCTCCATGAACACATGGAAGATAACCCCCTAGTGCGCTAACTGCGGGGGACAAGGCCAGGGGACTCCTGCAGTGCAGACCCAAGGCACAGGAACTCAGCCAGAAGTTCAGGGCGTGGGAAGGAACACGGATGTGAGCCAAGGCACCAACCTAGACCCGTGTCCAAAACCTGGAGAGAACACAGACCGAGAAACGGAACACAGCAGACACAGCTAAGGCAGGTTCCTCCAGACAGGATCAGCAAATGCCTGGCCTCCGAGCTGAACGCCAGGCGTCGATGGCCTCATTCCAACAGCTCGAGGCCACCTTGGCGAGGGGCAGCCTGTCAGATGAAGGTCCCAGGAGGAAGCACCATGGGGCCATAGGACAGGGAGGTGGGGGGGGGGGGTGGTGAGTGGGCAGACTCACCAACGGAAGAGAAATGCCCTGCAGGTGCCCTCAAGTCACAGGACAATCACAGGATGGTTTTAGAATACATCCGGCTAAAAGCCACATGGAAGTAAAACAAAGAAAAGAAAAGAAAAGAAAAGAAAAGAAAAGAAAAGAAAAGAAAAGAAAAGAAAAGAAAAGAAAAGAAAAGAAAAGACACCTATCCATCCAATGACAAGGGAAAAGATAGGAATTGAGAGCAGATGCTCATGAAAAATGAGGAAGCAAATACTTTTAAAATATAGTCACTGAAACTTAAAAATAATGCACTAGGCAGGGTAAACTCTGGACCCTCGATCTGTGTGGGGAGGAAATTCTGAGTTGTTGACCAGAATATAGTGGAAAGCACGGGCAGAGGCCAAGAAATAAGGAGGAGACATTTAGAGACTCATCCGTATGTAGAGCAGGAATCCCAGAAGAAAATATTCCTGGAAATGACAAGGAAGCAGTGGCCAGAGAGTTGTGGCCGGGAACTAACCAGGAGACATCCTCTGTCACTAGACGGAACCTGCAGCTACGACCAGCAAGGACCAGAATGCCAACCTGAACAGCCTGTAGTTAAGCTCAAGGCTGTCCAACACCAAGAACAACTCTTTCCGTCGGCTGGAAATTCAGTCTCCCCAGGCACAAGGCTCAGACCCATGATGGAGTCCTGCAAGAATGGTTGAGGTCAGAGCTCCCAGTATTGAAGAGAAATTACTTCCCATCGAAACTTCCCTTTTTTTAAAGTTTATTTGTTTTGGGGGGGGGGGCGGGGCAGAGAGAGATTGAGAATCCCAAGTAGGCTCCCATGCTGTCAGCACAGAGCCCGATGTGGGGCTCAAACTCACAAACTGTAAGATTGTGACCTGAGCCAAAACCAAGAGTCGGACGCTCATCTGACTGAGCCAGCCAGGCGCCCCCATCTAAACTTTCATGTCTACGTAGAAAATCACTTATTGTGAAATAATAATAGTGTCAGCTATACAAAAACTCAACCTTTCATTATACTTGAAATATCACAAAAAATCAAGAAAAAAAGCAAGAAAAAAGAAATTGACAAGTCTACATTCGTAGATTTTAATATAGTTTCTAGAAACAAGTAGCTCCAGCTGACCAAAATAAAAGTAATGAGGATATAAATTATCTGAAGAACGCAGTGACAGAGGTAATGTAACTGTGTCTCAACAGATAGAGAATAAACATTTTCAAGCACACGTGCAGCATTTACAGAAGTCAACCACAAACATTTTAAAGAATGAATATGATGAAGCTACTTGCTTTAAATATAATGAGATTAAATTAGAAACCATAACACGAACAAACATCTGTACATTTAGGAACAATCAGATGCCAGAAGGAAATATCTCTGTAATTCATGACTTGATGACACCACAATGAATATTATGAAATACTTGGAGTAAATAACATCACACACACTAATATCAGCATTTGTGGGGACAGAACTAAAAATGGTACTTAGATTGTAATTTTAAAACTCCATAGATGCATTTATTGAAAAATGACAAGGATAATGAAAAGTAAATGAGTTATATAAAGAGTGAAATGAGCTAGGAAAAGGGTCACAGTGCTGCACTAAATAGAAAATGATCAAGATCAAAGAAAAACGAAATCAAAATGGAAAGCAGAAATGGCTGGTTGCTTGAAAATAGAAAAATCTCTATCAGAATTGATCAAGATAAATCAGGAAAATTTAAAAATCCAGTTTTTTTAAAAATCCTAATATAACACGAGTAATTTCATGATAATAAATTTTAAAATCTAGATAAAAAGGACAATTAAAAAAATAAAACTGTCTCAAGAATAAATTGAGGGGGCGCCTGGGTGGCGCAGTCGGTTAAGCGTCCGACTTCAGCCAGGTCACGGTCTCGCGGTCCGTTGAGTTCGAGCCCCGCGTCAGGCTCTGGGCTGATGGCTCAGAACCTGGAGCCTGCTGCGGATTCTGTGTCTCCCTCTCTCTCTCTGCCCCTCCTCCGTTCACACTCTGTCTCTCTCTGTCCCAAAAATAAATAAAAAACGTTGAAAAAAAAATTTTTTTAAAAAAAGAATAAATTGAGAAACCAAATAAACTAGTTATCTGTAAGTGGATCCATCATTTAAAAATTGTACCTCCCACTTCTTTTTTTTTAATGTTTATTTATTTTTGAGAGAGAGACAGACAGACAGACAGACAGAGTGCAAGCAGGAGAGGGGCAGAGAGAGAGGGAGACACAGAATCCAAAGCAGGCTCCAGGCTCCGAGCTGTCTGCACAGAGCCTGAAGCGGGACTCGAACCCATGAACCGTGAGATCATGGCCTGAGCCGAAGTTGGATGCACAACTGACTGAGCCTCCCAGGCACCCCAACTCCCATCTTCTTAGAGAAACTAACAGGGGCAGAGAAAGGTGGGGAGGGAGGCGAAAAATATAAATAGAAAAGGAAGGAAAGCTGAAGGCAAATATTTTAGAAAATACAAAAAAAGGGAAAACCTAGCCAATGTTATGAGTAGTATTTTCTTGGCACCAAAACAAGCCAAGGACAATACAAGGAAGAAGATTACCAATTCGTTTTATCTGTGATCACAGATGGGAAATAGCCAGATGTTAGAAAACTATGGTATAGGATAAAATAAGGGTGTCTATGCAATACATAGGAGTAGTCTTAGTTTTCTCATGGTGATTACTCTTGACCGCGGAAGGGTTATCTCAGGAAGGGAAAGATAGCAGGGCACAGAAAACGCATCAGAGCAAAGGTTTATAAACAGGAGACGAGTGGGTGCCTGTGCTACAGGTGTATTACCTGCCCCAACGCCAGGCGCTGAGGGCTGCCGTCCAGGAGCTCCCTGGGAGCTGTCACTCCCTCCCCAGGGGCAGCACCTGCCCAGCCTGACCCTCCTCTTGTTTAACTGAGACCCAGGCACGCCCCTGATGGTCCCCACCGTGCACTCACGGGGTCCTGGACGGAGTCTTATTCGTTTCTGTGATTTCAGGACTTGGCAAGATACTGGGGAAGTGAGGTACTGAGTGTATGGGGAGTGTGGATAGAATGAAGGGCTGCATTGATTTATTGATAACGTGCAAGCAGATGAGTCTGTGATGCTGAACACTGCCCTTTTGTGAAATGCTCCTACAATAACAGCTTACTAGAAAATAATTCCTGAAGGCAATCGTCTGCAGCCACAGAGATGACTAGAGAAAAATGCCCCAGTGTGTGGTAGATGGATGTGGTTAAAACCAGGCTGTTGGCACGGCTCACACGGGTGTGCAGCCGCACACAGCAGGTGTCAATGCAGAGCGGAGTCCTCCTCCTGACTTTTCTCCCAACCGGTTCAGTCTGTCATGTGTTCCCTCCATAAAGGGAAAGTAGGCAATGCCTCCTCCCCGGGACACTCCCTCTAAGGCAGAACAGCAGCGTTTTCATGTTCACTAAAAAAAAAAAAAAAAGAAGATTCAAGCAATACTCCCATAACTCAGCCTCAGTGACCCCCCCCCCCCCGTTACTTATGGAGTCAAAAGTATATGCTCAGAGTCCATTTTATCTGTTTATTTCTTTTTACTGAGATACGTTTGACATGGAACATTGTGCACATTTGCGGTATCGAACATGTTAATTTGGTGCCCTTGTTAATCGTGGCGATGGACATTGTGGTGATAATTAGCACCTCTATCGCATTACGTAATTATCCTCTTTTCAGTGGCTAGAATCACTAAGCACTGGTCTGTCAGCAAACATGACTGTGATGACGGAGTGCTGTCTATGTCTCCGTACTGTGCACTTCTTCCTGCTCACAGCATCAGAACACATTTCAGATGTATTCTTTACGCCCTTCTAGATGATTCTCAGCTGTGCAGCACACTGCACTGTGGAATGAGAACAAATGGGTGGACGGACAATGTACGTGGGAAGATACAACCCGTACTTAGCGAGCACGATCACATTACAGTAAGGCAGACTGAGCGACGGCGGTAGGACCTGCCTGGTGGGATCATCTCATGACTCCTTAACAGGTTCCAATGCACACTTTGAAGAGGGCGTTCTCTGCAAAGAGATTTTAATCCCTCTGTGTCATCAGTGGCCTGAGATTCCTTTGCTTAGATTTTAATTGCATTGGAAATAAGCATTAGAAATCATTCTTGCTACAACTAATAAAATCACAATACATTTTAAATATTAAGAGCCTTCATTACTTTTACTGGAGGAATATAGCATGTTTATGCCATGTATGTGAACATACGTGTGCTTTCTCAAACACAAGGAGCCCAGGCAGACATTTCTTGTGTGGCTAGTTTGGGTGGAACCGTAAGAGGCAGAGGACTCTGAACTTGTTTTTTGTTTTGTTTTGTTTTGTTTTGTTTTGTTTTGTTTTGTTTTTAATTTCTGGGAGAGAGAGAGAGACAGAGCATGAGTGGGGGTGGGGCAGAGAGAGAGGAAGACACAGAATCCGAAGCAGGCTCCAGGCTCTGAGCTGTCAGCACACAGCCCGACACGGGGCTCGAAGTCACAGACCGTGAGGTCATGACCTGAGCCGAAGTCTGACACTTAACCCACCTGAGCCACCCAGGCTCCCCTTTGTGGGAAGTGGGAAGTCTCCTGGTGGAAGGAGCCTGGGGCTGCTGGTGTCCCCATGTTTCGTGGCTGGTGCCTCCCACCAGCCCAGAGCACCTCCCGGCCTCAGAACGTCAGTGCTTAATGCGAGCTTTGGACTGTGGCTCTCAGTACATGATCATCTATAAGATCAAGAAAAGAGGGCAGCCTGCCTCCCATAATGTGCTGAAGAAAAACTAAAGTTAATCATTTGATGTATTTTTCTTATCATGATTTGTTTCTACTCAGAAACAACTTTAAACTGTCGTATCAAAAAAAAAAAAAAAAACTTAATGGTTATTAAAAAGCTGTTTAGGGGCACCTGGGTGGCTCAGTTGGTTAAGTGTCCAACTTCAGCTCAGGTCATGATCTCAGGGTTCGTGAGTTTGAGCCCTGTGTCGTGCTCTATGCTGACAGCTCGGAGCCTGAAGCCTACTTCAGAATATGTGTCTCCCTCTCTCTCTGCCCCTCCTCTGCTTGTTCTCGTTCTCCCTCTCTCTCTCTCTCTCTCCCCCCTCCCTCCCTCCCTCCCTCCGAAATAAAAACAAAGAATTACAAAAAATAACATTAAAAAAAATTTATTAGTTTTTAAAATAAAAGACAACAGTCAGCCAAGAAAGGAACAGCAACTTCTTACATATTTGGGCTGAGGATTAATGGATGATTCTGACAAGTGCCAGCTTTCCATCCTGCCTCTACGGATTGCCACCCTTGGGGCTCGCAAGCCTGTGTTGGCCGCTCACCCCAGCTGTTGCCTCTGTAGCCTGAAGCCAGTGTGGCCGCCCCGCTCACCACAAGGGGCAAAGGAGATATTCTAGACAAATCTAGAGGTGAACCTGTAAACCACAGAATGCCACGCAAAGGTCTCTGTTCCCAAAGCTCCAGGAAATGCTTGCTCTCAGTGTGTAGATCACTGAAGGAAGCTGCCCTGGAGGTGTTACAGGCCGGGAATAAAAATACGTCTCGTGTCAGTCTCACACAGGATTAGAATCATGGTGTTTAAGCTCTAAAAAATTTTTAAAATTTTTTTAAAGGCTGAAAAATCACTAAATTTAACTTTTTAGTAATGAGTAGAGTAAGAGTTTGATTTCGTTATTCTTTGACTGCATGCCTCATAGGTGGGACCCCCCCTGCTGGGTGTGAGCCCCATCTGCCAGGCAAGCGGCTCCGCCCGTGAGCCCGTGATAACATTAGTACGAAGAGGGGTGGAAACAGAGGCAGAAGAAAAGTGTTTCCAGCCCATCACATACAGGCTGTCCCTCTGAAGGCAGAGCTGGTCAGGCTCCCCCCTGGAAGGTACCTCTGGGCCACCACGCCGCTCACGGGAGGGGGCTAACAGCTGGGTCTGACTCCTGCCTGGCGCACGGTGGCTTTCTGGTCCCTGTCCACATTCTCGGGGACATCAGGCGCTCGCCTAATCTGCCTTCCTTGGAGCTGGTGCGAATGGAGGTAACGTCTTCCGAAGGCTGTGTTGAGGCAGCATCCAGCCCCGAGTCGGCGGCCAGTGGCAGTGGCCTCGTGCTGGCTAGTCACCAGCACAGTCATCATGGGGGCTGGGACACGACGTTTGGACCATCTGGTGCTGTTTCACCACATACTCATTATGGGAACAGGTGTTTCTGCTTTTTTCCCCCCTCCATATTCCACTGGAGTCGACAATTTGCGAAGGCCAGTTGCCAAGATCAAGATCATAGCATTTAAAATTCTGCATTGATTCGCTTCCCTTTCTCTGCAAAAGCAGCTGCCAAATTTAATCTGAGAGACTGTGTTTGCGTTCCAGAAATGCTGCGTGCCTTAACAAAGAGGTAGAGACGAGGAGACACCAACTTAAGTCAGAGGGGTGAAGAGTCAGGACATTGGTCCAGCCAAGGAAAGTGCAGTTTTGTCTAAATGTTTATTTATAATTGTCCCGTAAAGATTCATGGGGCATATTCTCATCCAACGGCCACCAAAATTGTTGCCGGGGGTAGGGAGTAGGGGGGCCAGATGGGGTATGGTCTAAAGTGTGTTGGGTATTGAATTTAGGAAACTATCTCTTTATTTTTGTTTCTAGGAAGTTAGGATTTTTTTTTTATTAATAGTAAAAATGCATTTGAAAAGTTTACATTGGAAGCACTTATACAAAGCCGTTCATTTCTACATCTGTTGTGCTTGCATGCTATGAACTTTTGGAAATAAACACCTGGACTGTCAGCCCAGGGAGCACACGTAATTCCCCTCCAAGTGTGTTTTGGTTAAGCTGGGTTCAGAGGGAGCTGACTGGTCCCGTTCCGTGTTGGGACCCTGAGCCATCAGGTCCCGAAGCTTAGACCCCCTGCTCAGGCTGAGGCCGGGAGTGTAGGGAAGACAGGTGAAGGCAGACGTGTGTTTGTGGGAATGGTGAGTGCAGGTGCAGAACCTCGTGGAAGATCCGGAGGGCCACGGCCTCAGTCCCAGCATTTCCACCTAGAGGGATCGTGGCCCCATAGGAGGCGGCACCAAGCCAGACCTCTGGACTCCCACATCTGGGGCCCTTTCTCTGTTCTGCGTTCAGTCAAGGGGCAGTGGGAAGATGACTGACAGCACGCCTTAGGACTACCTTGACTGACCACGTGTTCCACTTGTGATGTGTCGGAACCCAGCAGATAAAGGAGGGCTTGTAATAGCAAGCTCACATTCCTCTGGAAAATTTGCTGGGCTTGCTGCATTCCATGAGCTCTCCAGGGAGTTTGCCTTGAAAATAAATCACTGAAGACACCTCCTGTGATTTTGGTGACAGAGCCCATCTGGGAGTCCTCTCCAAATGATCTGCTTCCATACTAGCCCAGCCACCACTTGGGGTGAAACACGGTGGGTCACAGAATGCACGTGATCCGTGGCAGGGCACGAACAATTGGTGACCTCCTTATGCACAGACGGCTGAGTGCTTGAATAACAACATGTTTTGGAAATAAACCTTTGCAAAGGGACTTGTCGCTGAGCTTGCAGGGTTGCTTTGGCTCTTGCTGGCTTGTTGGTTGAAGTGGACGAATTGCACCGTTTGGTGAGCCAGCCCAGGAGTATCCGTTAGATGGCATGTTTGAAACTCAGTCATAATCAATATGGCAAAATTACTGAACGCTGGGTAGCGAGACCAGCAGACCATCTGATCTGGCAATTTTCCTGTGTCCACAAACATGCTTTCGGCAACCCACTGATCCCCATTAGGTCCTAGACGCTACAGTAAAGAGATAGATGCATGAAGCCCGGCTTCTTAGATCCAGGAACACAGGCACCGGAATGCTGGGGTCCTGCATGGTAGAAGGTCAGATTTGTAGGAATCCGGGTTTTATTAAACTACGTAAATGTCTGTTTATTTGTTGTAACTTCTCCATGCGTATGGAATCTGGTTTAACAAATGTTCCTTCCATCCCCGGGGGACTTAAAGTACTCAAAAACAGAGAGAATAATACCTCTCTGAAAACCACAAACCAAGATCCTTTATGTAAATATTATCTGAGAGAAGAAAAGGAAATGGGGCCCATCCATTCCCCCCTAATAAACATTTTTTGCAGACAGTTGGAGAGCCAGCACCTGTGGGGAGTCTGCTCTGGGGGAGGGGCCACCCCGTGGGGAGCGTGGGATGTGCCCATCTCTGCTGGCTCTGGGGGATTAGTCAGACCTCAGCAGCTCACGGGTACTGCTCTTTGGGCATGTTTTCTCTTGGTGAACATGGAACATTCTAGGGTGTCTCTGAGCACAGTGCATTTAGCTTCCCTAGAAAATTATCAGTCTCCAGAGAGTTGCCAGGATGGGTGGTCAGAAAAACTAGACTAGATGTGGGGAGGGCTCCACGTCAGGCGGGAGCTCGGAACCTACCCCAGCATCCATCTCCGTGCACGGCAGAGGGCTCAGGGCTCTGGCCCACATCTGTCCCGGGGCCGCAGAAAACACTGCTCGGTAAATTCAAGGGAAGGCATATGACAAATAGAAAATGTTCTATAAACGTGAGTTGTGTGGATCGTGGATCGTCCCACGGGCATCCCCATCACCAAGAGGCTCCAGCGGCGGGGAGAGGCGCCCGCCCATGCCCACTTCAGCCGTCACCAGGGGCGTCCTGATGTGCTGTGTCCAGACACACAGGCGGGAAGTAGCCTTTCCTCTTCCTCTAAGACGTCAGCGCTGCCAACATGGAAGGACCACGTCCGCCCCCGTCTTCCTGCCTGTTCCGAGGCGTTCAGGCCGTTTCTGACTTAGTGACCCACTGCCCTTCAAGTCTCTTATCTAGAAACAGGTGTGACGCAGGGTCAGGACATTTGAGTCCAGGCCCCAGGTTCTGCCCATTCGCTGTGTGAGCTCATTGAGTTCCTGAGAGGTGGGGCTCGAGCCCATAGTGGGCGGGGGCTGCCCGCTTGCCAGGAATAGATGTGGGGGGGGGGTACACAGCGCCGGGTACGTGTCAGCTCCTCTGGTGCACGTGCACCCCACTCGTACATGGAAAAGGGGCATTTTTGCTGGATGTGGGGAAAGAAGCTTGGGTTAAAATACCTATTTCGTGCAGAGTATCTGCCAAACTATGAGCTAAGTGTTTCCCCTCTGAAAATACTTGTTTTGTCCTTGGACACCACTATGCCCCTCCCACCAGGCCCGGGGAGGAAGGGGCCCGTCCGAGCCCCGCGTGCAGGGGGAGAAGCCCTGGCTGACGGGGTTGATACGTATTTTCATGCATGTTTCTCTCTGTCCCCCCCCCCCCCCGCCGCCCCGCAGCTTGGGCTCTGCGGCCCAGCCCTTTCGTTAGCACAAGGAAGAATGTTAGTCTTTCTGTCTCTGAGAATTGAAACCATAAGACCAGTTACAGCTGGCATTTTTGTGTCACCCTCCTGGATCCCCTGCTGTAGTCAGGAGGCCATTTTCATGGACCGCCGAGAGAGCTCTCCTAAAAACATAACACCGTCATCCTACCCTAACTGCCGGTTTCAAGGCCCATCGAGCGGTGGTTTGTGAAGCAAACTCACTATGCATACATGTAAGTGGTGACTCACCACTCACTTTCAGCCAAATAATTTGTCCTTTTAAAAAGAACTAATTAGGGGCGCCTGGATGGCGCAGTCGGTTGAGCGTCCGACTTCAGCCAGGTCACGATCTCGCGGTCTGTGAGTTCGAGCCCCGCGTCAGGCTCTGGGCTGATGGCTCGGAGCCTGGAGCCTGTTTCCGATTCTGTGTCTCCCTCTCTCTCTGCCCCTCCCCCGTTCATGCTCTGTCTCTCTCTGTCCCAAAAATAAATAAAAAAAAAAAAAAAAAAAAAAAAAAACCATTTAAAAAAAAAAAATAAAAATAAAAAAATAAAAAGAACTAATTATGCAGAAAATATTTTCGTGAAACTAGCAACGAAGGAGGAAATGAGAAGTGTTCTGTGTGGATGAGCGTTAACGGGGCAGCGCTGTCCGGAGATTCTTTCAGAGAATGGGAAGGAACCACTTTCGCTAAAAATATGTTGCTTGTTGCCATGGGAACCATGGCTCACGAATGTTTCATGAGCCCAGTCTAGCCAGGATTTGAGCGGGGTCTGATACTGATACCCTAATATTAATTTTCCTTTTCAGAAACAGCATCATTTTCACAATTGTTAGATACAAACATGAAAATAGGGACGCTTTGTTCCAGCACAGTCAGCCACTTAAAAGCCATCACTGGTTAGGGGCCCCTGGGTATCTCAGTCAGTTAAGCGTCAGACTTTGGCTCAGGTCATGGTCTCACGGTTCGTGGGTTCGAGCCCCACGTCAGGCTCCGTGCTGGCAGCTCAGAGCCTGGAACCTGCTTCAGATTCTGTGTCTCCTCCTCTGTCTGCCCCTCCCATGCTCATGCTCTGTCTCTCTCTGTCTCTCAATAATAAATAAACGTTAAAAAAATTTTTTTTAATCATCCCTGGTTCTAAAGGAAGGGCCGGTTTAGGTGGAGACAGCAAGAGGGTTGAGTGGGTAATGGTTACCTGAGCCAGTCGGGAAACTTCGCAACATCATCTCCGATAATTTATTGACATGTGGGCCAGGTTCAGGTACTAAAACAGTTTTTTACTTTTTTAATTTTCTTTGTTTTATTTTTATTATTTATTTTGAGAGAAAGAGAGAGACAGCATGAGCAGGGGAGAGGCAGAGAGAGAGAGAGAGAGAGAGAGAGAGAGAGAGAATCCGAAGGAGGCTCCGCGCTGTCAGTGCAGAGTCTGACTTGGTGCTCAAAGTCACGAACCATGTGATCGTGACCAGAGCTGAAACCAAGAGTTGGACGCGTAACGGAATGAGCCACCCAGGCCCCCCTCCTTGTGCCTGTTTCTAATGTTTATTTATTTTTGAGAGAGAGAGACAGAGACAGAGCATGAGCAAGGGAGGAGCAGGGAGAGAGGGAGACACAGAATCCAAAGCAGGCTCCAGGCTCTGAGCCGTCAGCACAGAGCCCAACACAGGGCTCAAATCCACAAACTACGAGATCATGACCTGAGCCAAAGTCGGATGGTTAGCCACCCAAGTGCCCCTGAAACAGTTTTTTTAAAGAAAGCGTAAGCTGCACAGACTTCTTGTTTGGAACAGGTGGGGAAACTGAGGTTGGTCACGCGACTGTGGATGGAACACCTGGTCAGTGGGGCTGGGATGGAGACCAGCACGTGGCTCAGAACTGGTTCTCAACCACCGAGCAAAGCTGCCTCTCCCGTCATTGTTCTCAGAAGTGGCAAATTGGATTTCCCGTCTCTTCAAGTGAAGAAGGAAAAGTCTGTTAGAGTAAGGGGGAAAAACCCTAGGACAACTCCCCCCACCATATAGATTAAAAACAGCATCCCAAATTGTGGTATAAAGTGGGTTCCTATTTTGAGTTGAGTTTCCCTTTTAGCACACTTTTAAATTCTGTGCTTGAGGCCCATTTAATCTAACTTTAGATTGGGGGGCTTAACTAATTGAGGGTAAGGGGGGCTTACCCGACCAAATATACTCTCTCTATAAATATACTCTGCCCTGAATTTGCATTCAGCTTTTCCAAAGTATGCGTAGAAACCAGCTACATGGCACACAGCCTTGCTTAACTGTGTGTGGGGCTGGCCTCCATGCAGAAAGTACTAGAAGCCCCTCAGCAGGAAGGAAAGGAGAACAGGGGGAAAGAAACTTGGTAGCTGTAGAAACGTGACGCTGCGTGAATTTCCCACGAGAATAATGTAGGACCGAAGTGGGGGAAACAGCAGAAACAGGCTCATGAGCCATTCCTAATAAACAGGGGGCTGAACCCGTCGACATGGACTGGACCGGGGAGGGGGGGCTGCTCCCTCTGTGGTCCTGGGGGGGCTGGACACTTCCCACGGTCGTGCGAGATCTCGTCTCGTTTGTACAACCGACAAACCCATTTCGGTAGATTTGGTATTAGGCAGTCATCGATTTATAGTGATGGGTAGTTCTTTGAATATGCTTCTAACTGAAGAATTCATCGAAGTGCTTAGTACTCTTTTATAGCACAGATGTTGATAACCGTTCACATAAATAGACGTTTTAAATGGCTACAGGGGCGCCTGGGTGGCTCAGTAGGTTAAGCGTTGACTTCGGCTCAGGTCATGATCTCGTGGTTTGTGAGTTTGAGCCCTGTGTTGGGCTCTGTGCTGACAGCTCAGAGCCTGGAGCCTGCCTCAGATTCTGTGTCTTCCTCTCTCTCTGCCCTCCTCCACTCATGCTCTCTCTGTCTTTCTATCTCTGTCTCTTTCTCTCTCTCTTTCTCTCTCAGACATAAGTAAACATTAAAAAAAATTTTTTTAATAAATAAATGAATGGCTATGGTTGTGCCCAGGTTGGGGGAGTGCCTTCTGAAATACCTCATATAAAAGGAACCGAATGTAAAAGCACTAAGTCTACACTATAAGCTTCCCAGCACTGTGATTTTGTAGCCAAATGGTTGGGGCTTATGCAGAAAAATGAAATATTCCGTGGTTACAGTTTAAGCATGTGAAAAGAACAGAAAATTCTATATTAGAATGTAATCTGAGAATAAAAATCAAGCTCCAAAAAACAAAGTTTTGAGGAAGTAAAGCTTGGATGAAAAGATGCATTAATATAATTGATGTGTAGTATTTATTTAGTGCTAATCTCTTCATTAAAATGCATTCTGAATGTTCATAAGTTCTAGAGATTTAATTATGGATATGCTATTTACCATTGTATTATAAAATTGCATAAAATTACCACCTTTCTGAACATCTGCGCTGATTAAATAATATAAATGTCCTCGTGCCTCCGTTCCTATCAAGTGTCTGCTCTTTCAGAGACTGATTTACTTAAGACCTCGTGCAAAGTGAAACTCCCATCTGCGGTCACTGTCGTAACTGCAGTTTGCTTCCCGAGTTTATGACGTATGGTGAAAGTGGGCTTTCACTAACTGGCCGGTTTCTGTGGGGAGCTGTCCACACGTGGGAACTTTCTTACCGGGGCTGTGGATGGACATGTGGCTTTTTCTCAGCTTCCTCGGAGAGGTGATTTATCAACACATTGATGTGTGTGCTATTGATTGGTTCGGTGATTGTTATGATACCACTAACCCAGACCATCCTGCATCTGGTTATTTTTATCAGACAGATATGCTTAAGGCTCTTTCCATTAAAATGAAGGCGGGGGGGGGGGGGCGGGTAGTGTTTGAAAAGCAACACTTGCATTGGTGGAAGTTACTCTTCTGTGATTTCAATTAACCTCTTGACCATTTATTTAATACTTAGTGCATTTCTCTCTGCTAGACAACCATGAATGATATTATCATCTTAATGCTGCAGACATATGGGCAGCTCTAAACTTTACAAAGTAACTTAGAGCTTTTCTCATGTCACAACAGCAATTCACAGCCATTATAGGCAAGATGCGAAAACATAATGCCGCCTCTGAGAGATGGCCGTGGTGGACACTGGGTGTCCTTCTTCCCGCCCCCACTCCCTCCCACACACATATGTAAGCATCCAACGTTCTTCCCTGCTCCTACTGTAACCGCTCACTGTGTGACGAATTTCTTTTCATATCACTGCATCTCTTTCTGCAACACAGGGAGCCCGGTTGAAGTGTTGAGGTCAGATCAGGGAGGAGTGGCACTAATTCAATGCAAAAGCCCATCTTGATCATTTTCAATCAAATGGAGGTGTGGGCCAGTTGCATGGCTGATGGACTTCTGACAGCCCTGTGACTTTACCCGTGCCTGTGATGGTTGGGCACATGCAGCGTGTGGGGGGCTGGGGAGGGCACGGCCCCTTGTACCCCCTCACCCCGTGTCATCTGCGGGATCCCCATCCTCTCCGGCAGTGGGGCCGGGACACAGCAGGCTCAGCCACGCCCATGTCAGTGGACGCTCAGGCCGCATTCGAGGGTTCAGCCGTGAGCCACAACACTATCAAATCCTCATGTTATTTAAAGGGAAATTGTGGGGTTTCCTATCTTCGGAGATCGGTGTCTCAACCGTTTCCATATTTAATGCCTTCCCTCGCCGTGTTTTGCTTGACATCCTTCATCTGGCATCATATCTATGTTGGCACTGCACCTTCCCTCTTGAGTTCAAAGAGCCCCCTCATCAGCGTGTTGAGAAGCCCTCCGTCCTGTCTCCGCCGTCACCCTTACGTGGGTGTTCCTTCTCACGTTTCAGGCCTATGACGCCGTGATTTGAATGACAGTCTCCTTTCCTGTGTGTTTACCCCACGCCCTGTGGACTCCCCTCACGGTTACCCTCCAGACCGCTAATACTCACAAGCTCAAATAAACACTGTGGCTCAAAGGAAGTACATTTAAATAATAAACTTCTGAGCAACTGTCTTGAAAACCTGGACATTTCTTTGCTGTTCTTTTTAAATCTGTTTTTAGAGATGCAACTTTCTCCGTTACTGTTACTGTTCCCAATCACTAGCTTTTAGGCTGAGTGCATTGCGTTGATGACCCTGAGATAGTAACGGAAAGATGGGGGGAGGGGCACAGGGCAAGCCGGGGTTCTGTGCACCTGACTTACAAGTGTGCTGCCTTGTGTAAACCGCTCGGATATCTTTGGAGTGTCCACTAACCTCAAACATCATGGTAGGTGCTGGGCATCAAAGGTGGGAACAGAACAGGGTGTGTGCCCTCAGAGAGCGCCTACTCCTGTTCACAAGCTGATACGTGGACTGAAAATGGACCAGAGATCTTGTGGGTCTCAGCACAGACAGGGCCCCCACTCCCAGGGTGGTCTGGCTCTGCCTTTGTCCTGGGGTGGTAATCATTCCTGCCCCTCCCCTCTCCCGACTGCCCTACAGGGAAAGTAAATGAGTCATCCCAGCCCTGCAGTGGAGCGGGATGCTCAGAGCCCAGGCTGAGCCTGAGAAGCACCGGGAGGTTTTCACGCGGACGGGGGTCTGCCCTCAGCCCAGATTCCAGTGGACAGGTCTGAGATGGGGTCAGGCCCAGACGGTGTTCGAAGCTCCCAGATGGTTCTCAGGTGCAGCCAGGGCTGCGAGCCAGTATAATGAGCAGTGTGACGAGCGGTGCCATGAGCGAGGTGCATCAGGGCGCTGAGGTGGGTTGGGTGGCTCAGCCTGAATGATCAAAGAGGGTTTCACAGAACAGACGCAGGCCAGGCTTCCAGGGTGACTGAAACTGACAAAGCCCGTGTGGAGTTCAGCATTTCAGGAAGACTGACCAGGAAAGGCGGCAAAGGAAAAGCACGGCCCGTGCATGGATCTGGGGCGGGCCCCATGCTTGTAGCAGCGCTCCTCGTGTTTTGCTCTTGTCGAGGCAGAGTCTAGCCCTGGGCCCTGAGCCCTTGGGGCTGAGTCACACTCTGCATTTCTAACAAGCCCCCAGGCAGTGCTTGTGAGGTCCTGGAACAACACTTTGAAAGGGAAAGTTTTTCAGCCTACGGTGGAAACAGGGAACACTCGCATGGATACGTACTCAGCAACCCTGCTCGGGCCTCACTGTGAAGGCTCCTACTGTGAGAAGCCCCGAGCCCAGCCAGCTCTCATGTGAAAGCTGCTCAGACATAACACCTCATCTACAAAGTCGTCATGAAGATCTAATGGCACGATGCAGGCATGCTGGGCTGGAAAGACCCACCGAAGTAGGGGTGGTAAAGGCTATTGTACTCGCCCTTTGGGTTAACAGAGGCTATCTGGGAGCAATTCCTCATGCCCATCCTCATAGGGTCATTAGGGAGCACCTCCTCATGCCCATCCTCATCAGGGCCATCAGGGAGCACTTCATGCCCATCCTCATAGGGTCATTAGGGAGCATCTCCTCATGCCCATCCTCATTGGGTCATCTAGGAGCACTTCCTCATCTCCACCTCCATCGGGGCCACAGGGAGCACTTCCTCATGCCCATCCTCATAGGGTCATTCGGGGGCATTTCCTCATTCCCGTCCTCATCACGGCCATTCGGGAGCACCTCCTCATGTCCATCTTCCTCAGAGTCATTAGGGAGCATTTCCTCATGTCCATCCTCATAGAGTCATTAGGGAGCACTTCCTCATGCCCATCCTCATCAGGGCCATTCGGGAGCATCTCCTCATGTCCATCCTCACGGGGACTTCCAGGACCTCTTCATCATGTCCATCCTCATAGGGTCATCTAGGAGCACTTCCTCATCTCCACCTCCATCGGGGCCACAGGGAGCACTTCCTCATGCCCATCCTCATAGGGTCATTCGGGGGCATTTCCTCATTCCCGTCCTCATCAGGGCCATTCGGGAGCACCTCCTCATGTCCATCCTCACGGGGACTTCCAGGACCTCTTCATCATGCCCATCCTCATAGGGTCATTAGGGAGCACTTCCTCATTCCCGTCCACATCGGGGCCATTCGGGAGCACCTCCTCATGTCCATCTTCCTCAGAGTCATTAGGGAGCACTTCCTCATTCCCGTCCTCATCAGGGCCATTCGGGAGCACCTCCTCATGTCCATCTTCCTCAGAGTCATTAGGGAGCATTTCCTCATGCCCATCCTCATCAGGGCCATTCGGGAGCACTTCCTCATGTCCATCCTCACGGGGACTTCCAGGACCTCTTCATCATGCCCATCCTCATAGGGTCATTAGGGAGCACTTCCTCATTCCCGTCCTCATCGGGGCCATTCGGGAGCACCTCCTCATGTCCATCTTCCTCAGAGTCATTAGGGAGCATTTCCTCATGTCCATCCTTATCTTGGTGCCTGTTTTCCCTTCCACACTTTGTCTTTCCTACTGATGGTTCTCTCTCGCTAAAATTATCTGACACTGCAGTTCTAAATAATGGATGTACCAAGTTTCTGGGATGAGGAAAATGCTACAAAATGAAGCTGTATGAGGATGCCAGCTGTCACTGCAGCTGAACAGCAAAGAAAAATTTTCCCTCCTCTGATGTTTGTGTCTTTATGCTCACATGTTCAAAAGCTTGAGAGACAGAAAAAAAATGCTATTTAAGAAAATAGAAGAAAGAGTGTTGGAACTAGTAAAGTGAAAAAAATAATTTTTATTTTAAAAGAAACACCGTAATAACCAGCCCTTTAAAAATTGCTTAGTAAAACATGTCCTCATGATTTTTAAGCTAAAGTGCTGATTTATGTTTGTGTAATTTCCTTCTCTATTTGAAAGCTCATCGTACCTTCACGTTGTGAACTTGATGTGAAAGATCCAGTGTCTGTGAATTGCAGACTACTTCCCATGGTCTCTGTGGATTTTTTTTTTAATTTGAAAAAAAAAAAAAAGGAAAAAGTTTGCTCAAATTCCCACATCCCAGAGATAACCACTGTTAATATTTTGCTAAATCTTTATCTTAGCCTTCGTATATTCATATATATAAAAGCTTTGCACTGGTTGTCATTTATGCCAGGAAGTGGACACTGGTTACAAAAGATAACCTTTCTGGGGCGCCTGGGTGGCTCAGTCGGTTGAGCGTCCGACTTCGGCTCCAGTCGTCATCTCACAGTCTGTGGGTTCCAGCCCCGCGTCGGGCTCTGTGCTGACAGCTCGGAGCCCGGAGCCTGCTTCGGATTCTGTGTCTCCCTCTCTCTCTGACTCTCCCCCATTCATGCTCTGTCTCTCTCTGTCTCAAAGAAATAAATAAATGTTAAAAAAAATTTTTTTAAAGATAATCTTTCTAAATCACTGATGATCTTAATACCCAACACTCATTTAACATTTCATACACAGAACTTTATGCACATTATTTCTTTTAATTTTTTTGATCACCCATCAAAGTAAGCTTAGTGATGGTCAATATTCTACATCCAGCGAAGGTAGAGCTCAGAGACAGAGCTGCAAGTTTAGGTGGCTGATGAACGGAGGAGCTATCCTTTCAAGTCACATCTGACTCAAAGCCCTTAATCACTGCGCTTTCCGGGCTGTCTCTACTCCACCCGCTGTTTGGTCCTAGGACGCTGCGCTCAGTTGTGTGTGCTGGGAATTGGCTGACAGAAAGACTGAGCAGGTCTGGTTGTTGAGATGTCTGAGGAGCTGGTGCTTCGGAGTTCCCGTTGGAGAAGCGGAGTTCATAGGCCATTCTTCCTGTGGAGCTCCTGTGGAGCTGACCTCACATCACTTCTTTCCTCCTCCCACTTGTAAGGTCATCCAGGTGAGACTGGTCCACAGACACTGGTTCCCCTTCTGTCGTACATTTTTCCTGTGGCTGGTGGGCTTTATGGCGAGGGGCACGCTGCCCGCTGGCAGGCTCTTCTGTCCCACGCAGCCGAGGGGCAGTCACAGTACGAGGAAGGTATGAACCAGCGTCTCCAGGTTGCTGTCAACCTCACCACCCCCAGCCTCATGGTGCCCCACACATCACGTGGAGCGAAAGAGAGGCCCTGGGGCTTTTTCTCATGAGATTTGCTGAATCCCCGTGGAGGTTAGAGAACATGCGCTGACCCAGAGGAAGGGAAGCTTGTCACTCTGAGAGCATTGTTTACTCGGGTTTAGATAAACACAGCCGGTAGATGTGCCTGTTCTCCTTAGACTGTGTTGTTCGACTCCTTTTGAATCCTTCCCGTAAGTAAGAAGGACTTAACCTCAATCGAAATTACTCATCTGAAGGGCGCAAGAACAAGCAGATCACTGTTTGCCTTTTCTTCACCTGACCTCAGGCGTAACTGAGCAAAGTTGGTCCTGCTTGGACTCAGCATGGGGGTGCTGACCGCCTGCGTGCCCCCCCACCCCGAGCCACACCCGGAAGGGCTGGCTCCGAACCCGTGCTGCTCCCCGCCCCACTGCGTGTCACAGTGCATCCGGGAGGGCCTCAGGGTGTCCCCCTCCATCACTTTCCACCTGGGGGAAGGGACCAACGTTTCATAATCTTTTTAGTCCTAAATTCAACAAAACCAGAACAAGAACAGAAGCGCACTCATGGTTGCCTTGAGGATCAAGTGGGATAAACAGTATGTGCTTAGCGCAGTGTCTGCGAAGTAATCCGTTTGTTGTTTTGAGTCCTGGATCCTTATCATCTGAGGTGAAGTTATTGAAACATGATTTTATATACAAGTTGGAGCCCTTTCGAGATTAGATTTTCTGCATCAGTAATACTGATGCTTCCTTAATCCCCATCGTGGAGAACATCCAGAGTTTGACATCAGCTCCAAAACTGCCCCTCCCCCCTGCCAAGTCCATGACTGACCTCCAGGGACACCTGACCATGGGGACCCGTCCCCTACCTCTGGGCCACTCTGTGACAGCAGCCCAGGCCTCCCTGAATTTACCATCCCCACTGCCCTGTCCTGAGAGCCCTGGTTTGGGGACACGGAGGGGCTCCAGCCAACACCGTCTGCCGTCCAGGATTATGTATTTCTTGGCGGTATAAACAAGCATGACAGACCGCCGAAACCCACCCGCTGCAGGCTGACCCTAGTGGTGACGAAAGACCCGAGTCACGCGCTCACCATGTCCTGTTTTCTGCAAAGGCTCCGGCCTCCTGACGGAAGGAGCCACAGGCGCGCTCGTGTGCCCCTGTCAGCAGGGAGCCCCTCGGGTCTGAAAGTCTTACCACGTAGGCTCCCCTGGACCAAACCCGAGGCAGCCTCCACCAGGGCCAGGGAGTACGGGAGCTCAATCCCGCACCTGCACCTCCGTTTCCACATCTGTCCCCCGGCACCCCCACAATGGCTGAGCTGGAGGAGGGAGGCCGGTTCCGCATGGCATGCGGGTCAGACAAGCCCTCTGTACAGGGAGTCACGTGAGGCCTCTGTAGGGGGAGCTGGGTTCATACCATCCCATTATGACTCACCCAGCAGCATGCAGAATCTGGAACTAATATTGCCCCAGTGGCCCCTGCATCTGGCGCGTTGAGACAAACTAGAAGGCAGGAGACAAGGGACAGTCCCAGCAAAGGCACTGCTGATTCTAAGCTGCCGATTCTGAGCTGGAGGCCGAGCTGTGGTCACGGCAGCAGGTCTGAGCCCCGGTTTAGAGTCAGTGGTTCTCAAGGTGTTGCCCTTAGACCATTAGACCAGCAACTGTAGTATCACCTGTGAGTATCTTGGAAATACAGGTTCACGGGCCATCTCCCAACCTTCTGAGTCAGACTCCCTGATGAGGGGACCCATTCAGGTTTGAGAACCAGTTTTGGTACAAGGAGGGGGTGGCTGGATGTATTTTCAGTGGGCGCCCATGTCTGTGTGTGCCACAGATTGTAGAGATTCAAATCCTGCCAGGCAGCGTGCTTGGGCATGGCTTTCAAAGGTGAGGGAGGCATGGGCGTCCGCCGTTCGGAGAAAAGACACAGTCGCACGTCGTACAGTGTTGGAAGCTGCCAGAGGGAGGCAGGCCAGCCACAAGTCGGAGGTCCTGTCTGGGATGAGCCTGGGGCTGAGCCGCTGAGGACGGACCGATGTGTGCAGGCGTCTGCAGCGAGGCCATTCCAGGGCATGGATGGGCAGCTCCCCGCTAACTCGGGGAACTGAGGGCAGTCGTGAGTCGTCTGTGGCTGAGCTGAGACGTGGGACCGCACTGGGCGGCTCCAGGTCCGCGAGACCGGAGACCCGGAGCAAACACATGGAGGCGTTGTGTGAGTACCGTCCGTGTGTGACAAAGACTGTGGTACCTTCCACCGTGAAGACGGCCCTCCCTGCGTGCCCCCCACACTCAACCCCGAGAGAGCATGGGCCGTAACGAAACCCACTCTTCTAACTGGGTTCTCATCAGGTCAGTCTAATTCCCTGTAACATGAGTGACAAAATTGAACGTCCACCAGCCTGCGTGTGTGATTGCTTTGAAAATGGCTATGCATTCTGAATGAAAGACCCAGAAATTAGGTGGATTATTCCAGAGGACCACCATTTGCAGCCTGAACTTAGTGACACTTCATAGAACATCTCTTGGGTCCCCCTGGGAAGGAGCAAGCGTAATCTCATCTGTGTCTGTGGCCCCCACCTGACCTACCTTAGCATCATGTCCAGGCCTGAGAAGGAACGAAACTTTCTCAGAGCGCACAGGTTTGAAACCACCACCTGACTATGTAATCAGAGCATTTGGGAGGGTCAGTGAGGGCACAGCAATGGAGATTAGCTGTCGGCAGCCACTCTCATTACAATATGCGATTCCATATTAGCAGTATGTGTTCGTAACCATAAGCGGCTTGCAGACATTTCAGCCCGCTCCAAAACTGTAAAGCACCAAGCTCAAATTATTAAAAAAACAAAAACAAACCAAAAAACCCTCTCATTAGACAGCTCACTTTGATTCCAGTCTCCATAGAGACGGGATATTCAGATGCGTTAAGATATTTTTGTCTTTGGGAGTGTTTGTATGTCTTGGAATTTGGGCATGTGTGGAAACAAAAAGCCAGATGCCTCATCCAGTGTCTGAGACATGGTCTGGAGACGTGTCACGCTGGGCAGTGAGACGCGTCTGAGAAACAGAAGCAGAAGTTGCCACTGTTGAGTGGCAGATTCAGAGCTGAACCTGCAGAGTGACAAAAGCGTGGAAACTTCCTGAAAACAGGCGGGTCTGACATTCCCAGCTGGGGAGAGGATTGGAGTCTTCTTTATAAACCAAGTATTGACACGTGTGTGTGTGTGTGTGCATGTGTGTGTGTGCACGTGCATGTGTGTGCATGCGGTGTATGCATTGTGAACATGTGTGTGTGTGTGTGAAAAACACATCGCCAAAGAGGCGTGAGCAGGACACCTTGTTCAGGGTCGTCAGCAGCATCTCCGCCACGAGGACCTGGGGCCCGTGTCCTGAGCCGCGTAATGGAAGACAAGGTGGTCTTCAGAGGGGATTTGCTGCCTTCGTTTGTTTTTAGACTAGAACAAAACCTCCTTTTCCTAAGTGCGCTGAAGGCAAAGATTTTCTTTGCCTTCAAAACATCACTTCCTTCGTCTCAGGAGGACAGAGGCTGGCTGTTCGCACCCGGGGACAGTCCTGCTGGCTTTCAGTACCAGTTGTGAAGTGAACCCAAACCAGCACCAGGAGCGTCAGACGCAGCGGCAGAGCGTTGCTGGCTTTGCGCCGGGGGCGTGGGGATGTGCCCAGGGGAGCATCCACTTCACGGACACCGGATCTTTCTCAGATGAAGCACCTACACGTGTCTGGGCTCCAGGAGGTGAATCCTGTCCAAATGCGGGTGGGCGGCTTTCACTGCACCTTGTCTCCACGGTGTTTGCCGTGGGTTTGGCAGGCTGGCCCACTTCTGGGACACGCAGCAAGGAGCAGGCTCGTGGTCACGGGAACACAGTGAGAAGAGTGAGCAGAGCACGGTCAGAAGCCAGCTGTCCACTGCGGACCCGTCCTGGCCCTGCTCCCCCGGTCCCGGGGACACTGGGTGTTCCTGGTCACAGAAGCTGCACCAGGACCACCGGGGGCTGCCCCTCTCTGGAGCCGCTAGGTGTTCAGAAAGCACAGCCATCACGGGGCACATGGGGGGCTCAGTCGGGTGAGCCTCCGACTCTTGATCTCAGCTCAGGTCATGATCTCACGGTTCCTGGGATTGAGCCCCTTGTTGGGTTCTGTGCTGACAGTGCGGAGCCTGCTGGGGATATTCTCCCTCTCCTCTCTCTCTCTCCCTCTCTCTCTCTCTCTCTCTCTCTCAAAATAAGCAAACAAACTTAAAGGAAAAAGCAAGCACAGTCCTCAGTGACTACTCTCACGTAGTCCGAGTCTGGGGAAGGAGGGTTCTGAACGGGACGCAGAGACGTGTCTCCAGGTGCAGCCTGAAAGTGTGTATGTGCAGAAGCTCAGGTCCTCGGGTGCAGGAGGGACACTGCCGCAGGGTGGGCCCCCAGGCACTGTGCCGTGCTCAGCTCCTGGCTGCCAGCCTGGTCAGGACAGTGGGCAGCGGTGAGAGGCGGAGGGCACAGGGCTGAGGACACTGGCAGGGGCAGGGCTGCCTGTGGAGGCTCCGCGTGCGGAGAGCCTGTTTCCACAGCTCGTGCGCGTCCAACCCCACAAGTGACGGGGAGGGTGGCGGGCAGAGAGCCAAGGTAACCCCACACCCAGACCCCTCTTTGCCTGTGGCGATCCCAGATTTGGGGAAAACAGCTAAAACAAGATGTGAGTCTACGGACAGTCATACTGAGGCCTGATTACAGGTGCACAGAGGAGTTAGGTGCTGGAATATGACCACTCACGTCTTCCTCCGAAGACAGACCCCTCCCTGCAACCTGTCTCCCTTCTCACCGGCGGTCTTGGGATGGATTGAGTCCTTGTGTCCTCGTGTCCCACTCCCCCTGACCCGTGCGCTCCCTGGGCCATCCCCGCCCCCACAGGCACAGAACCCATTTCTTGTCTCATTAAACGTCACTTCCCCAAGGAAGCATTTCTGCACCCCTAGCCTAAGCAGACTCACCTGGAGAGTTGCTGAGTGAGTGTGCAAAATATCCTCCTAGTAAAACCCACCTTCGTATCTTTTATTTTAAGTAGGCTCCACGCCCAGTGGGCGGGTCTTGAACTCAGGACCCTGACACCAAGAATCGAGTGTCGAGTGTTCTACGGACTGAGCCCGCCGGGCGCCCCCTCACTACTTCCTGTTGGGTCTGAGTGTCCCAGGTGAACAGTCAGTGCCAGGAAGGCGGGTGGCGGGTCTGTCTGGTTCACGGCGCCCCCTGGGTGCGGCCTGACGCCAGCCCGAAGGCTCCCTTAGAGACCAGAGGCCTTCAGATCTGTGACTGGTCCCCGACTGTAAAACAGAAACAACGCTCTGTATTGACTGTAACTCTTCGGCTTTATTGTGAGGAGGCTGCTCTTGACCGAAGTAGTTTTTCCTAGCAGTTTTCCAGGGATGAAGCTTGCGTTTCATTTGGAAAAAACCTGATGGCTTTTGGAACAGGCCCTTCCCAAGAAAGCTGTAGACTCCGCAGTATTTTGCAAATAGGAAGCTTTCTCATCTCACAGAAACATCATGTGCCAGCAGCCACTCCGCTACCCTGAAGGGTGTGTCTTTTTATCGGAGACAGTGTTGCAGGTTAGAGAGAAACATTTCCATATGCAGGCTTCCTCCCAGCTGCCGAGCGGCTGATGCTCATTTTGCCCTTTTCAATGTGACTGAAGTTCTGTCAGTCTTTCTAAAGGAAAAGCGTCTGGCGGGTGGTACAGCAAAGTGTCTTCCGGGATCATGTAACTGTTCGGGCTGACTTCAGTGTCTACTTTGTTGCTTGTAAATAAGGGTCTCTTGATTGGGATTGTTACGGTATAATCTTGGAAATGGCTGATTTAATGGCCAAAACTACTTCCAAAATTATTGCCAGAAGCATCACTGTTTTGCAGCAAAGTATGCTTTTTAATTAAAAAAAAATAGTGCCACCAAAGAAACATAAATCACATTGTTTCAAAATAAAAATGAGACAGATCATGCGGTGATCCAGAGTGCGTATGGGCCTAAAAGTTGCCCAATACGGGTGTGTCTGAACGTCAGGAATTTGTGGGTCAGGCTGGAGGAGTCTGGGTGCCAGGCAGGGTGTGTTGACAGGTGTCTACGCTCAGCCCCCACTTCCTTCTGCCCAGAGGCCTTGGATCCCCCCCAGCTCTATGTAAACTGTGATCTTTGTTCCTTGAGCCCCGGGAACATGTAGAAATTCTCATGTCGGTGGAGTTGCAAGATTCTTAGGGGTGTCCTGTGTACAAGCAGGTTAAATATGTTCCATCAGGCACTTTCCTGCGTTCTTTTATGCCCCGTTTTATTCGTTTTGTTTATTTACTTTTTTTTTTTTTTAATCTAAATCCAAAAGCTTGGGGCGCCTGGGTGGCGCAGTCGGTTAAGCGTCCGACTTCAGCCAGGTCACGATCTCGCGGTCCGTGAGTTCGAGCCCCGCGTCGGGCTCTGGGCGGGCTGACGGCTCGGAGCCTGGAGCCTGTTTCCGATTCTGTGTCTCCCTCTCTCTCTGCCCCTCCCCCGTTCATGCTCTGTCTCTCTCTGTCCCCCCAAAAAAAAAAAAAAAATGTTAAAAAAATAAATAAATAAAAAAATAAATCCAAAAGCTTGCCCTCAAGTTATAGTTCCAGCCCATAAAAACGGTCACGGGCCTGGGGCCCCGAGAATAGTTTCTGCGAGAAAACCAGAGCTTCGAGCTCCCGGTTCTGGTGCTGAAGTGGTACTCTGCGTCTCGTGCGGGCTGCCTCTGCCACGAAGAGAGAAAACGGAACGAGAGATGTGGTCCAGCCCGTGATTCCGCGTGCCCTGTCTCCTAGAAACACAGGTTTGGATCCTTAATTAGTAGCTGCGAGAACCATTCTGAATACTAATAGGCAAAGCCGATGGCAGCAACTCAAAGCCTCCGTTCTGACAGGACAGATGGTCCCCTGCAAACAGAGCTTCGAGCAGCCTCGCTTTGCAGTAAACTGATATCTGATATTTACTAAAAATGGCATCTTCCGTACAGGTGCTCCACTCTTGAGCTTACTTGCCACTTTTGTCTTCTCTGCTAACGTGAAGTTTAGCTGCCTTAGCGAGCAGCCGACTTCGCAGTCCCTCAGCATGTCTCCCCATGTCCCCTCAGCAGTCCCTCATGTCTCCGTCCTGAGGACTCGCTCTTCCTCCGTCTGTCCGGGTGACGGCGATACACGGCCGACACCTGCAGCCTGGCCGGCCTCCCCGTCTGTCACTGCTTCCTGAGTCCCGTTCTCGAGGACGCGCGCGATTCTCTTGCTCAGGCAATGGCTGTAAACTCAGTGGCACAGCTGGGCAGTCCTGGACACTTGCTCTGTTCTCCGGTCTTAATAAGTCCTGGCTCTCTTCCTAGAATGGCTTTGAAAGGTAGAGAATTTTTGAATTTTTAGTAACCTTGTCATTCAGGTTAGCTTACTGTCCTAAGTGACAGAGTGTTTTCCCAGAGTTTGGAAAATCTGTTCTGTGGCTTTAGGGGAGAGTCACTCCCATGTCTATTATACTTTCATTGTGTTGAGCCGGATGAGATAGCCGATATCCCGCTGTTTCTAACCTTCTGCAGCGGCCGCGTCCCGTGGCTCCACCCAGAACGTTCCGACGAGGTCTGTCAGGTGGCAGTGCAGACTGCAGTTGGGCATCTGGGCACCGACGGAGCCCTTTCTGCAAAGTGGCGTGCCAGCCTGTGACTTCCCGTCAGTCTCTAAGCAAGCTCAGACTCTCCCACACAACGTACCCGGACGGGCCCGGACGCCGCGTGTCAGGGCTCCAGGTCACGGGTGTGTTTCATGGGAAGGCAGGGTTTTCACTCAGCCCCACAGACACGATGCTGGTGTGCAGGCTAGCAAGGGCACCTGGCTGGCTTCTCGAGCCCCAGGCACGAAGAGGGAGGAGAGAGGGGCGCTTGGAAGGGACTCCCAGGCAGAGGGGAGGGAGAGAGCCCCTCAGGTCTGCAGTGCACCCGGGCCCTGTGACACGGGCCGGCCCCCTCCCAGCGGACTGTGCACCAGAGAGACCCCACTGCCTCAGGCACACGTGGGCCAGGTCACCGTGCTCTGCTAAGACTCCATGTTGTAAGTGTTGAGGGACTGTCGCTGGTCACCAGATCTCGTTCCTCTTTTGAGGGCGTGATCTTCGTTATCCGTAATTAATATTGCAACCCAGGTATCCCTGAAAGATGTTCTGTTCTGGGAACACTTGTTTGTCATTGTCAGGAGAGCCTCATTGGACTTGGGCTCATTTCTGCCTCCCATTAGCAATTAGCTGTTAATACCAAGCGTGTATTATGTGTAAAGTTGATTAATTGCATCTAGACAAGCCTATCACCCTGACAGAATCTGCCTGTTTCAGTTAGTGCCTCTCTGTTGGCATTTTAAATTCTTTTGTTTCCTTAATTGGGGGGGGGGGCAGAAAGTGCCGAGAGAGGTTTAGTATCTCGACCCTCGTTCGCGTTCATGGCCTGAAGTCAGTAAGCACTGTCACCCCCTGGTTCTTTGCAGGTGGGGGTGGGGGGTCTGATAGGGAACCAGACGGTGGTGGAGTGGTGCGGGTCCCAGGCGACCAGGGGGTGGCAGGAGTGGTGCAGACCCTCCAGAACCTTCTAACCCCAACCTGAGGCGGTTCCCACGGTCTGGGCGTCTTTCCCTGTCGTTGCTCCCTGGAAACCCGGTGCCATGCGTGTAAGAACAGAGTCCATCCATTTACAATTACTTTCTATTTGAGGACACTTACCCAAACACACCACACCTATCTCCCAGTAGCCAGGTGGCTTCTGACTGAATTCGTGTCTCATAACTGATTGTTTGCATTAGCTGGGAAGAAACCACACTTCTAGTTCTGATGTTTTAAACAAATATGAATGGGCTTTTTAATTTTTCAATTGAAAAAAAGGATGGAAACAAATACTGACCTGCACCCTTGTGAGGGCTCTGTCTTATTTTACATTCTCCTCACAGCAGCCCCTAAGGATTAATAAGATGATAGAGTTTCGCCGACAAGGCGAGCAGGGTCCCGAAATTCGGAGCACCCCTCCCCCCGCCCCGCCCCGGCTCTGCCCTGTACAAGAGGGGACTCAATGTTGGGTTCTTAACTTAGGGGAATGATGAGTCTTACTCCTTTCTCTAGAGTCTGTAGATAATTTCTCTCCCTCTGTTAACACATTGGGTTAGGGCGGCCTTTTCCCAACTGTAAAGCGATGAAACCCTTGTGTGGTAGCGTCTCCTGGCGAATGTGAGGTGCAGTGAAGAGTAAAGCATCAGTTTTTTAAATCAGAGAATCTGCTTTCTGGCGGGGGCTGCAGTGAGCCCCCCTCCCTGGGAACTGGATAGATAGCCAGTGTGTTTTCTCATTCACTAGACTTTCCACACGAGTCTTCAAGCTCGCAGGGACACAGAAAACACACTCTGTAGAACATAAAAGGCAAGGTAATATTTGGGAAAGAATCGAAATTGGAAACCCACTCTTGCTTTCTGTCTCCATGAACTAGAATAGTGACCCGCTGGGTGAACTTGGTGAAGGAGGAGGAAGGGAGCCGGCCGAGTCCATGTTGGAAAGAAAACAGTTTTCACCTGCTGTTGTTGTATCAGGCAGATATAAATTAACTTAATTCCTCCTCTGCCGTGGTCCAGCCCCTAGGACTGGCTCCAGCAGGATGGGTTGCTTGGCAACAGGTGCCCAGGGAGCTGGAGGCAGCAGGACTGAGCGATGGCCGGCGGGCGAGAGGCTGGGCCACTTTCCGGAGAAACCTTATCTCCGTGACACACGCCAGGCCCCCTGCCCCACGGGCCCAGTGGCATAGGATTTATAAGATCCATTTTATTGTCAAAGGACTGATCCAAGAAGAAAATGGTACTTCCCGGCCAATGACTCAAACCGGTGTTGCGCCTCATCCCGTCACACGAGAAATCCGAAGCGACAATAACAGTCCAGCGGACCACAGACTCAACGTGAGGCCCCGCTTGGTTTTATTCATTAACGGCGACACGCAGCAGGAACTGCTATGTTGTGTGCTCTGTAAACGCCACGTGTGAAGACAAGTGCCATCGTCATTCTTCCACATCCAAAAGATGGCTGTGGTCCCCAGGACCCTTTGGGAGCCCGCCATGCTGCTCCTCCGTCCCGTGCCGGGTCATACAGGTCCCGGCCAGCCTGCTGATGCTCCTGCCCCCAATGACCATCTGGGGCGGGGGGGGGGGGGGGGTCTGGGCATCACCTGGGTGGGTGCAGGAGTCTTAGCCCCAGTCCAGGACCTGTACCCGCGAGGCGTCACGTCACATCGGATGCCCAAGTCTGCTTGTGTTTCCCAGCAAGTGTTGCTGGCATTCCAGTGAGTGTTGCAGTGAGTGTGGCAGCAGCCAGCCTGCTGTGAGCACCTACCCCGCTGAGACAGCCCCTCACGGGGACGTCTGGAACACCCAGGATGAGGAGGGGAAAGCAGGCAGAAGCAAGAGATACGTCCTCAGTGATGGGTCTGCTGCCACGATTGGAGCTGTTTCACCGAGTTCTTGCGATTTTTTTCTTTCCGTTTTGTGACCTCGGAATTCCAGAGGGGCTGTTATCATCCCAGGGACACAGGGGTACTTCTGGTGGCTGTTGTGAGGAAATAGTAAAAAATCTTTCAGGCTGTGTGATAATTAGAGACACCCCAGTGTCACACAGGGAAACAGTGAGTCAGTATAGATGCCGCTGAGTGTCAGTGAGAGCCACCTTCTCAGAACAGTAATTGAGCAGTTATTTAACAATTGAATAATTCTGTGGTGTACCTGTCCCCAGAGACTGAGGAAGGGGATGGGGCTGGGGCCGGTGGGGGAGGGGGTTCCAGGAAGGGGCTAGTGGGCTTCCTGGAACATTCCCAGCACCCCTGTTTTCTTCACCCCAAACACGTGCACACCATGACTCAAGCTTTGGAACCTGCAAACAGCATGCTACCAGAGCTCGTACTTTCCAGGCCTTTAAGGGAGACGTCCAAGCCTAGTGGCAGAAATAGCAGAAGGATGACAATTATAGTATAAAACAATTGATGGCTTTTAAGCAAGAATTTCAGGGGAAGATGCTAGAGGATGCTTTACAACAAGAAAGAAAGAAAGAAAGAAAGAAAGAAAGAAGAAAGAAAGAAAGAAAGAAAGAAAGAAAGAAAGAAAGAAAGAAAGAAGAAAGAAAGAAAGGAAGGAAGGAAGGAAGGAAGGAAGGAAGGAAGGAGAAAGGAGGGAGGAAGGAAGGAGAAAGGAGGGAGGAAGGAAGGAAGGAAGGAAGGAAGGAAGGAAGAAAGAAAGAAAGAAAGAAAGAAAGAAAGGAGGGAGGGAGAGAGAAAAGGAAAGAAAAGGAAGGAAGGAAGGAAGGAAGGAAGAAAGAAAGAAAGAAAGAAAGAAAGAAAGAAAGAAAGAAAGAAAGAAAGAAGGGAGGGAGGGAGGGAGGGAGAAAGAAAGAAAGAAAAGGAAAGAAAAGGAAGGAAGGAGAAAGGAAGGAAGGAAGGAAGGAGGGAGAAAGGAAGGAAGGAAGGGAGAAAGAAAGAAAAGGAAAGAAAGAAAAGGAAGGAAGGAAGGAGAAAAAGAAAGAAAGAAAAGAAAGAAAGAAAGAAAAAGGAAGGAAGGAAGAAAGAAAGGAAGGAGAAAGAAAGAGAGAGAGAAAGAAAGGAAGGGGAAAGAAAGAAAGAAAGAAAGAAAGAAAGAAAGAAAGAAAGAAAGAAGGGAGGGAGAGAGAGAGAAAGAAAGAAAGAAAGAAAGGAGGGAGGGAGGAGGGAGGGAGGGAGGGAGGGAGGGAGGGAGAGAAAGAAAGAAACAAAAGGAAAGAAAAGGAAGGAAGGAAGGAGAAAGGAAGGAAGGAAGGGAGAAAGGAAGGAAGGAAGGGAGAAAGGAAGGAAGGAAAAAAAGAAAGAAAGGAAGTAAGGGAGAAAGAAAGAAAGAAAGAAAAAGAAAGGAAAGGAAAGAAAGAAAAGGAAGGAAGGAGGGAGAGAAAGAAAAGAAAGAAAGAAAGAAAGAAAGAAAGAAAGAAAGAAAGAAAGAAAGAAAGAAAAAGAAAGGAAGAAAGAAAGGAAGGAGAAAGAAAGAGAGAGAGAAAGAAAGGAAGGAAGGGGAAAGAAAGAAAGAAAGAAAGAAAGAAAGAAAGAAAGAAAGAAAGAAAGAAAGAAAAAGAAAGGAGGGAGGGAGGGAGGGAGAGAGAGAAAGAAAAGGAAAGAAAAGGAAGGAAGGAAGGAGAAAGGAAGGAAGGAAGGGAGAAAGGAAGGAAGGAAAAAAAGAAAGAAAGAAAGGAAGGAAGGGAGAAAGAAAGAAAGAAAAGGAAAGAAAGAAAAGGAAAGAAAGAAAAGGAAGGAAGGAAGGAAGGAGGGAGAAAAAGAAAAGAAAAGAAAGAAAAAGAAAGAAAGAAAGAAAGAAAGAAAGAAAGAAAGAAAGAAGAAAGAAGAAAGAAAAGAAAGAAAGGAGGGAGGAGAGAGAGAAAGAAAGAAAGAAAAGGAAGGAAGGAGAAAGGAAGGAAGGAAGGAAGGGAGAAAGGAAGGAAGGAAGGAAAAAAGAAAGAACGAAAGGAAGGAAGGGAGAAAGAAAGAAAGAAAGAAAGAAAGAAAAAAAAGGAAAGAAAGAAAAGGAAGGAAGGAGGGAGAAAAAGAAAGAAAGGGAGAAAGAAAGAAAGAAAGAAAGAAAGAAAGAAAGAAAGAAAGAAAGAAAGAAAGAAAGAGGAAGGAAGGAAGAAAGAGGAGGAGGAAGGAAGGAAGGAAGGAAGAAAAAGAAAGAAAGAAGGGAGGTAGAGGAGGGAGGGAGAGAGAAAGAAAGAAAGAAAAGGAAAGAAAAGGAAGGAAGGAAGGAAGGAAGAAGGAAGAGAAAGAAAGAAAGAAAGAAAGAAAGAAAGAAAGAAAGAAAGAAAGAAAGAAAGAAAAAGAAGGAAGGAAGAAAGAAAGGAAGGAGAAAGAAAGAGAGAAAGAAAGGAAGGAAGGGGAAAGAAGAAAGAAAGAAAGAAAGAAAGAAAGAAAGAAAGAAAGAAAGAAAGAAAAAGAAAGGAAGGAAGAAAGAAAGGAAGGAGAAAGAAAGAGAGAGAGAAAGAAAGGAAGGAAGGGGAAAGAAAGAAAGAAAGAGAAAGAAAGAAAGAAAGAAAGAAAGAAAGAAAGAAAGAAAAAGGAAGGAAGAAAGAAAGGAAGGAGAAAGAAAGAGAGAGAGAAAGAAAGGAAGGAAGGGGAAAGAGAAAGAAAGAAAGAAAGAAAGAAAGAAAGAAAGAAAGAAAGAAAGAAAGAAAGAAAGAAAGAAAAAAGAGAAGAGAAGAGAAGAGAAGAGAAGAGAAGAGAGGAGAGGAGAAGAGAAGAGAAGAGAAGAGAAGAGAAGAGAAGAGAAGAGAAGAGAAGAGAAGAGAAGAGAAAAGAAAAGAGAAGAGAAGAGAAGAGAAAAAAAAAAAGAAAGAAAAGGTAGAGTTTCCTTACACCGTCTGGCTTAAGTTGGTTTTCTGGTAATCAGCCACCCGTGTTTTATCACGTTTCGATTTAAGCTGGAGCACACTTTTTGAGTTCTATGGAAAACCAGTCAGAAACATACGTGTGTGTGTGTGTATGTATCTTGAGTTGATGAACTGTGAGATCATGACCGGAGCCGAAATCAAGAGTCAGATACTTAACTGACTGAGCCCCCAGGCGCCCTGAATTCTGCTAATTTAGATCCCATGTATTAGTAAGGTCACAAAGAACTTGTGTTTGTCTGCCTTACTTCACTCAGCTTCACGCCCTGAAGGTCCATCCATGTTGTTGGAATAGCGGATTTCCTTCTTCTTATGGCCGAATCCCATCCCATTCCATTCCAGTCCCTCCGTCGACGGACGCCTAGGTGGGCCTGGTGTCTTGGCTCTTGTGACTAACATGCTGTGGACATGGGGGGGGCAGATATCTCTCCTAAATACTGCTTTTGTTTCCTTCGGCCGAATACTCAGAAGTGGAGTCCTGGGTCACACGGTCCTCCTGCTTTCGGATCTCTGAGGAAGCTCCGTGCTGCTCACGTTCCCACTGATTTCTAAAGGGTGACGAGAAGTCTAGACATTTTGAAGCTTACGTAAACTGGGGGTACCCTGGGCTGGTCTAACACTCTGCAGCAACAAGTGAGAGATGGGCTCTGGGTCCAAAGGGAAGAGCAGAGATACCGTCCGGCTGAGGAGGAGGGCTGTGTGGGGACCTTGTAATGGGTTCCTGGATTTCTCCTTTCCTTGAACTTGGCCTCCTCAGCCAGGTGTGACTTCAGCGCTTCCCCCACTTAACAGACCCCAGGCCCCTCTGCAGCCTGGTCTGTACAGCCGAAGCTCCACCCAGCTCCACAAGCTGACCCCAACCCACACACCTGCTCCTGAGACCCCACACCTCCTTTCTGTGGCCCCACCTGCCATTGTCCACACTCCTCACCTCCCCTGCTCCCCACCCCAGCCACCCACATCACCGCGTCCTGCTCGGGATGCTTCTGGAGCCCCAGACAGGCATGGGTGCTGGCCTTCTGTTCACCTGTTCACCGTCGCTCCCGCTCACAGACAAGCCCAGGCCCAGGGATTCGGTCCTAGGCCCAGCGCCACATGTGGCCTGCGTATGCACATGCCCTGACATTCTCTGAATTCCTGACAGAACGGGCGCGGGGCGGGGTGGGGGGGCTGCTCTGTGTAGCTCACCGTCAAGAGGCAGAGAGGGGAGACTGCCATGGTTCTCAAAGTGTGTTCCGTGGAGCCCCAGGTTCCATTCAGTAGTGTAGACCTAATGTGGTGGTGAGGCCTCAGAGCCACCACAGTCAGAATCCTGCTGTTAAAAATTATTGGAAATCATTACCCAGCTGGAGGAACACTAATCTTTCCGGCACCTGCGCCCAACCCCCCCCCCCCCAAGAGAGAATGTACTGCCCACATGCTTCTTTGAGGTGCTGAGTGGTGGCTATTTTGGGTCACCGCTCGACCCCTCACAGAGCTGCCTTCAGAGATAATTGGCCCGAGGAGTCAACCCAGGGTCGGAATGGCAGGTAAATGCGGGCTGGTCCCGTGTTTCTCTAGCACTCTCGGTAGGTTCTGAGAATCACCACATCCGTTCAAACGATGTGGATCTTTTGAACCTTAGATGAGCCTTAGATGCCTCATCCCAACAGGTCAGGACCCTAGTGTGGTTTCGGTCCTGCAAAGGGACCCCAGGAAGACCGGTGTTCCAGGACCAGCGCCCTCATGGCGGGATCTGCTTCCTGGGGCCTTCATGACAAGTGACTGAAGTGGTGCCCTGAACAGGGACTTTGTTCTCCCACAGTCCAGAAGCTACAAGCTCCAAACTTGGGTGTTAGCAGAGCCGGCCCCCTCTGATGTCTCTAGGGAGAATCCGGCTCTTGGTGGCTGCAGGGTCCTCGGCATCACTTGGCTCGTAGACGTGTCCTCCGGTCCCCTGGTCCCCCCTGCTGCTCACGCGGCCTTTCCCTGTGTCTCTGTGCAAATCTCTCTCCGTGTCAGGACACCAGTCACTGCACTTGGGGCCCCTCCCTTATCTGAACTTCACCGCATCTGCAAAGACCGAGGTCAGACGTGAGGGTCCTGGGGGGCACGGCGGCCGCTGTGACATCCTCTGAGGGAAAGAGCACATCCTGCACGTCAGGCTCTGGGATGTGAGGATGAGGCACACAGCCCTGCCCTCGTGAGCAGCCCTGCACAGGACGGGAGAGCCGTGCCCCCGACGGCTTTGCCGGCTCCGGACACACAGCCCGGTGCCCGGACGGAAAAACCGTCCACGAACGAAGGCTGCATCACGGGGTTCCCACCAGCATGGCTGCAGAGCCCGCCTCCCCCGTCAGGAGACAGGAGCACGGCCGCCCAGATACAGCAAACCGTTTCTATTCAGGACTAATGGACAGCACCCGGGGCTCATGCTTGCTACTGGGGCTTTCGCCTCATCTTTTTGTCGTCCAGGTTGACCGCCCTCAGAAGATCTCTGACTTCTGTCACTGCAGGGTCTGCAGCAAGGTTCCCTCGTTACGGGATCGCATGCTCTCAGGCTCTGCTCCGCTCCCCGGGCTGGGCTCAGGGTCCGAGGCATCTACTCGGGAGTTCTGGACTGAACTACACTTAAGATTTGTTGCCCTGAATAAGACTAACCCACAATAGGCCTCATCGAAGCATGTCTGCTGTGCACGAGGAACGAGCCAGAGACATCATCTGTGACCCTGCTCCGTAAGGGACGGCCCGCGATTATTTCCCTAGGCCTCGCCCCAGTAAGGAATCCTAAGAAACTGCATCGTAGCTGGTTACTGAAAGGCAGAGCTCATGGCTGCATGTGCTGTTCAGCTCCCGCGGTGGGCTGGGTCTCTCTGCGGCGTGTTGTCCCAAGTCCACTCCGTCCCCCGCGCTTCCCCAAGATGACCTCATTGGTTCCTCCCACCCACATCCACCCCCGCGGGACTTGGAGTTCGTTCCAAGCGGCCGAGGCTGTGACATAACACTTGACAAATACTTTTAATATCACCTCTGCTGAAATGTAATATTTTGTCGTGTGTCCCCTCCTTCCTATCTCTGAAGAGTAGCTCAGAGGTGACCGAAGCAGTGGATTGGTAGCGAACGGAGGCGCATGTACCGGTCGGTGGCTTCGTCTGCTTTCTCTTAAATATTTGATGCCTGACAAGTCCTCCAGAGGTGGAATAAAAAGCTTCGCAGAATCAAGGCAGAAGTGGCTAACCTTCCAGCACCATCTGCCATTTTCCCTAGCTTCAGCTCCACTCTAGTGTCCTAGTGTCCTGTGACAAAGCAGCTGGCGGCCGTCCCCTCCTTCTGCGAGGCCTCTGCCTCTTCCTGACCCGTGTCCCCAGAGGGCGTAGAGCGCCTGGTCGGAGGACCTCGCTGGAGGCTGCATTCCCCCCCGTACGGACACCGCAGCCGACCCCTGCCCCCTATGACGAGGTGAGCCCACAGCCCCACCCCAGCCTTAAGTCCTCCCCGTCCCTTCTACGAAGACCAAGAAGCCTCTTCCTCTGGACGGGAAGGGGTTCATTCAGAGCGGCAAGACGTGACAGGTGACATGCTCAGGGGAAAGCCGGGGGCTTCAGGTGGCCCCCGTGTGCCTGTCACCTCCGGGTCCAAATTCAGCCTCTGTGGTTTACAGCTCAGTGAACGTGGGCGAATCCAACTGTCCAGGCCTCCCGTTCTTCCTCTGCCTCGCCGGTTGTGACGGTTGAATGAGCTTCTCTAGAGATTTGCCGCTTTACCCACATTTGTGTCCAGCTCCGCATCGTGAACTCCTTCATTAAAACTTCATTTCACAAGCATGTACTTGCAAGCCGCTCTGTGCCAGAATCCGAATGTAACACAGAGAACAAAAGACTCTAAAAACTCCCTGCTTTCATGGCAAGTTATAGTTTAGGGCAGGAGCCATACGAGGGACGGGAGGAGCAAACCCACAGCTGGTCTGTACAGTGGGGTGCCTGGAGGGGACCACAGAAGCACATAGCTGAGCGCGGTTGTAGGCAGGTGACCCGGCCACGGGCAGCTGGTGGGCAGAAGACCCCACAAGCAGCCGCGTGGGGACCTGGGGCGGAGCTGTGCCCCAAGAGGGCGCCAGCCTGGTGGTGGGTTAGGGGGTGAGGTGGGAGGGGGTAGCAGGTGCAGATGGGGGAGGTCAGCCCCGCGATGACTGGACATCACTTGGGATATCTGGTATTTGTCTTCAGCAAGGAACGGCGTCGCCTGACTTACACGTTATTGGAACCTCTCCAACTTTATTTTTTAGAGCAGATGCGGCAAAAATAGGGAGAATAAGGTCAGACCCAGCTGCTGAGGCAGAAAGGACGCCGTCTTGGGGATGACGTCCTAGAGGGCTAAGAAGTGATCCCGTCACGCAGAATGGCAGGACGCCTAATCGAAACAGTTGTCTCCGTCGTGCAAGGTGTCGGAGTTGTGAGGCCCGACACGTGTTGTCTGCAGGGGGCAGAGATGGGTCCGGGTCCAGCTGCAGACTCTGCAGAAAGCCACACACAGGCTCTCAGCTTCCCCAGGACCCCGGCCAGGCTGCCCCTGCTTCCAAGAACAATGGAGCAGAAGGTAGGGCAGGACAGCCAGCACGTGGCTGGAGGCCACCTCCTGGAGCCACCCTGCTCTCTCACGCTGGGACCACCAGCCACGGCAGAGGCCACCAGCAGTACGGAGACCGTGTCTGTGCTCACTGCTTTTCATCCTTGAGGGCAGAGCAGCACCTGACTCCGACACCTGACACGCACACACCTGAGAAGTACACAGCACGCAGTGCAGATTTGACGAGAGGGGAAGCACGAATACTCTGCTGCTGCCTCGAGCCGCGTCCTTCACAGCGGTGTTAGCGCCCGGCCACCCCCAGGTTTGGGTCAGGCCGGCTCACGGGTTCTCAGCTTCATGCGTGTCTGTGAGGCCATTCCAGAAACAAGCCAGGGGCTCCCATGGCATCAGACAAATGTGGGACTAGTGGCCACGTCTTGAAAGCCATCTGAAAGGTGCCCAACGGTTTAAGATTCTCCTTGAAAAGAACGCTCGTCCCAGCCTGTTAGGATGGCTGCATCGTGGATGCTACGCCACCAAGGGGGGCAGCTTGACCATTCGTGGAGCACATCGTGCGGCAGCCACGTCTGGAGTTGGTCCGGTAAAAGCCAAGCACGCATGTTGCACACGGCCCAGCATTTTCTTTCCTGGGTGCCTCCCTGACCCGGTGAAAACTGGGTCCACGTGACATCCGTGATTCACAAGCTTATAACAGCTTTATTCGTAACAGCTAAAATCTGGAAACACCCATGTGTCCCTCACTGGGCAAGTGGCTAACAAGCTGGGGTCTGTCCACACGGCAGAATCCTGCGCGGCCACAGAGAGGAGGGAGCGTGGGACACGCACAACAGCAGCGTGAGCCTCACATGCATGGCCATGGCCTCGCGCACATGGCAGAAGAAGCCAGACTCAAAGGCGCACGCCGTGCAGCCCCATCTATGTTGCAATCTTTAAAAGGTGAAACCAGATCCGTGCTGGCCGGGGGCTGCAGGTCGGTGCGGGGGCCCAGGGACTTCTTGGGGTGATCGAGGGCACCCTGTCCCGATCACAGTGCTTTCGGTGACTTTGCTGCGTGCGCTGCTCTCTGTGCGGATTACGCCTTGACGATCTTATGCTCAAGAAACCGTGTTATTCCTCCCGATAATTTCCTCAAAAATAAGGGAACGCCATACGCACTGTATTCTTGGCCAGGGAAGCAGAGAAGTGGTTCGCCTCATGGTCGGGGCCCAGAGAAGCCAACAGAGGCCCCGGGAACGGGCAGAGACTGCTCAGGGTTCGGCCTATGGCGCAGGAGGAGGGCCACGCTTGGGGCCAGGTTGCCCCTGACAATTGTCTGCGTCACCGCTCTCTCCAGACTGCAGGTTTCTTCCCGTGTTAAGTGGGGTCACAGCCACGTGTTGAGTATAATGGACTTGATTCACGGATGTCTTTGAAATAGGAGCCGCTTTTATTCTGGGTGCAGAACTGGGTGCAGCGTCTGCACGTGCACCTCAGGGACCCCCGAACCGGGCTGGAGGCCACCCTGCATGATGGGCACCTAATCCGTGTTCTCGGAGCTGCCCCAGCCTTTAAGCTTTTTGGTCTGCGGCGCATGCTAAGAGATGCCTGTTCCCCGAGGACCCAGAACAGCAGCAGGGGCCAGCTCACAGGACACCTGTGTCCCCAGAACAGAGGAGAGTAGTTCCGCAAACAACAGTCTCCTTCACTACACGAGGGGCCTTCTGTTCCTCCCTGCCCTGCTCTGTGTTCTGCTTCTAAACACAGTTCTGGCCACAGGCCACAGAATTGAACGTGCACTAGGGCGTCACTGGCCGCAGTTTTAAAAACAGCCCGTTAGAAAGCATTTCAGGACCGAGGCTGCAAGTGAGCCCTCGGAGAGGGGCCCTGGGGCGCCTGCTCTCCGCTTACCCAGACCCACACAAAGTCTGAATGATCTTTTTTGTGACTCAGAAATTCCCTCAGCAGCACGAAGCCCGTCATACACGTTTACTTACTTGGAGACGTGTGTTGTCACACTGTATCTGTGCCCTGGTAACACAGTGAAGCTCTGTGTCAGGTGCCGCCGTCCTGGCCTCATCCTGCTGCCAGAGTATAAACTCACTGAGCACAAATTGGTCTGTCCGTCTCCTACACGCCACCCCCCCTTAGTTGTCAATAAACAGTGGCTTCCTGTGGCCGAATGCATTTAACTCAGAAAGTCGGTTTCAGCTGACTCAGTGGCATCTCCAAGAAATCATATAGGTTAGCCTGATGCTGCTTTATTCCCAACAAGTAAATATCCTGTCTGTGCAAAGCAGAGCGTATCGGGGGTGAATCACAGTGACAGGAGTCCTTGTTGCCCCAGCCTTCTGTTTGAAAGGAGCACCACTGATGGATTGCTGGATATTCTAGGTGGATCGACAGAGGGCAGGGGTTAGTTCCCATCCGCTCCGCTGGGGGATCCCACGCCCGAGTCCTGGACAGTCTCTGCCTGTCCCGAGTCTCTTCCGGGCTCCCGGCCATCTCCGATCCACCCCAGCAAGCCAGGCAGGGGTACGTCCAGAGCACCCTCTTGTCTGATGGAAGAACGGGGGTGGCCTTCTGCTGGCACCGGGAAGTCAAGGAAATGTTTCCCACAATGAATTACTTTCACCCACTATTTGATGATATTTCTAGTGTGTGATTTATAGAACTTTTACTTTTGCTAACCAAGTGGAAAGATTCAATTTGCAGGTTCCTTTTGTTTTTCTGCAGAAAATCTCAGCAGTCCCTTTTCTTCATTAAAAAGAAAAATATTGTCTGTAGTTACTCTTCCAAAGTCTGATCTCACAGTCAACAGAGCTGGTCGATCTTCCTTTGGAATAATGGAAGCACTAGGGGCCCAAGGCATTCTTCAAAAGAGGGTGTCGCCGCTCGGTTCCAGCTGTGACGGGCGGGGGCAGCGCGGGCAGCATCTAAAGAACAGACCGCAGCATCATCCATTCTGTGCCACAGCCATCCTCACGACCTTCGCGACGGGAGACGCTCCCGTGAATGCACACTGTGCCTTTGTGTCTTGGGATAAGATGCTTCTGATTCGTTATAGTGAGGTTTTGAGGAGACATTCAGGTGCTTGTTAAAAATCATCCTGAAGCCTTACTTACAAACACACCCATGTGAGAAAAACAGTGCAATCCTAATAATATCCCCTTACACATTTATTCAACGTTTATTTATTTTTGGGACAGAGAGAGACAGAGCATGAATGGGGGAGGGACAGAGAGAGAGGGAGACACAGAATCGGAAACAGGCTCCAGGCTCTGAGCCATCAGCCCAGAGCCCGACGCGGGACTCGAACTCACGGACCGTGAGATCGTGACCTGGCTGAAGTCGGACGCTTAACCGACTGCGCCACCCAGGCGCCCCTCCCCTTACACATTTAAACCCGTATCGAGAGGGGTGCCTGGGTGGCTCAGTCGGTTGAGCGTCCGACTTCGGCTCAGGTCACGATCTCACGGTTCGTGGGATCGAGCCCCGTGTGGGGCTCTGTGCTGACAGCTTGGAGCCTGGAACCTACTTCAGAATCTGTGTCTCCCTCTCTCTCTCTGACTCTCCCCCACTCATGCTCTGTCTCTCTCTCCCTCTCTCTCTCTGCCCCTCCCCTTTTCATGCTCTGTCTCTGTCTTTCTCTCTCAAAAATAAACAAATGTTAAAAAAATCTGAAATAGAAATAAACCCCATATTGAGAGACAAATCTACTCTTATAATGTGAATAATTGGCCTTCTGTCCTCTGTGCTTTCAGAATGTCCCCTGATCTACTCCCTTATGGCCTCCTTAATTTTGTATAGTTTAGCTGAGCCAGCACGTGTATTTGGCTGAGTCCAGCTAATTTCCGCAGAGACCAGCCTTGGTGTTTTGATCACACGCTTCCTCCTGATCCCTCCCCTGGTGCAGATTTGGTCTCGTTACTCTCCGAGTGACACTCCAGAGAAGTCAGTCTGCCTCCCACTGACGTGCCTTTGAGGAGGACCCTATTCGTAAGGCTGTGTGTTCTCACCCAACTTATTTGCCCATGTTTGCTAAGTGACACTATGCATCATAATGTGCTTGCTTCTGGTGGTGCTCAGGAAGCCAATATACATAAACACTGGCTTAGTCTTAGGTAATTCATGCAGAATAGAGCACCTACTGTATGCAGAGTTTGCCTTTTTCCTCCTGCATGTGCTCGACTGATAGCCTTTTGCCTCTAGGAGGATTTGGTTCATTCCACTGGGTGGGTTCCTTGGAGGAGGTGTGGGGTGGACAAAGGGGTTCCCAGATCTTCGTGCCTGAGGGGCAGGACGCATGCGTATCTGCCCACAGGAGGCATGACCGGAGACCCAGCCTATCTGCTTAGATTGGGTAGTTGGACCGAGCGACAGGTGCAAACACAACATAAAATACCAGACAGATGTAGCAGAAATGCCGCTCCCCTGACCACTTTGTGGTAAATGTGTGGATGGCGGGTATCCTGGGGGACGCTGGCTGCCCCCCACGTTCCTGCTGCATGTGCAACCCACACACTGTTCTAACCCCCGCCCCCGTCTGTAAACATCCCCTGTGAGATCCCCCACTCCACTCGCTCTTAAACTGAGGAATGGGGCTCTTGTGTTGAAATTCTGGCTCGGACACACGGCTTGAAAGCTGGAGCACCAGGGGCCACAGCAGTCTGTCCCAAGCACCCGTCTGACCTGGTATCCGGTGTCTCACACTTTACCCGTGTACCGATCTGCACAGGGGGCCGTGGACCCCAAACAGCTGGCTCGTTTCCTTTCTCACGTATGTGGATTATGATGGGTTCACAGACTCAGGGCCGACAGTGTGTATTTCCTGTTCTGCCGGGGGCTCCAGGTGGCATCCTGGGAGCGGTTTCCAGGCCTCCCTCCCCTGGGGATTTTCATCCCAGAGGATACAAGCAGGTGTTAGCAAGCTGCGAGACCCTCCTCAGCTCACGTGAGATGTGACGTATGCAGGCGTAGCCTGTTTTCTCAGCGAGTGGTTTCTAGAAGATTTTCAAAGGTTCTTCAAGACATTGAGACCGCGGCTTTGACTCCTAGCTTGCCTGGGTGAGCCCTCAGCTGCCCACCATCCCTGGCCACTCTTCCGCCTCAAGACCGCTCACTCTGTTTCTCTTCTGTCCGTGTACGTGCATCCTGCTCGGTTACGTGGCTGACCAGGAAGGCCTGATCCCTCCTCCCTCCATCTTCCTCAGCACAGATGAGTTGCTAGCCAGGTACAGATGAAGGAAGGACAGCTTCGGCACGGTGCGAAATCGAGCGTCAGACGCATCAGACGCACCGTAGCCCAAATAGGACTCACAGAGCAGTCCCTCCAGACGATATGTACTGACCCGCATCCACAAATGACGCTGGGACGATGAAGTGCATAACCTCCCAGGACCTGTAGTACCAAGTCATGGCCCCAAGAACCCAAGGGGAAGCCAGACTAGTGATGCTCCCGGTGAGGTGGGCGCCCGTAAGCGGGAGGGTTCTTCCCGGTGACCTGGGTGACCGAGGGTGTCAGAGTCAATGAGTCTAAAACGAGCTTCCGTTTCACAGACCGAAGGGACTTCCTAAGCTTTGCTCAGTCACCAAAAAACACAAATGGGAGTTGTAAGGGGCACATGTAATAAGAAGCTGATTCGAGTGATAATTAGCCCCTGCTCAGATCACCTGTGCCCCAGCTGTTTTCTGGACGAAAACACATTTTTGCAGGAGGAAGCTTTGCCCTGAGTAGCTGATAGGATTTGCCACCTGCATGCAAGAACTCTGAGGCACGGCGAGCCATTAAGGAACTGTAAATGGGTGACCGAAAAGCAGACCCATCGTTAAAGGGGTGGGGACAGAGTTGACTCCATGGGGACGTGCTTCATGAAGCAAAAGTGAAAGCTGTGCCTTCCACTGCGTATTGATTCTTGAAAGCAATGAACACTATCATCGTTTTGGTAAATCATTGATTTCTGTCCCCCTCATCCTTCCAATCATGCGTCAGGTTGGCCAGCCCTGAGATGGAGACAGTCACTGGTTCTGTGAGAGTCTCTTCCTGGGGCCTCATCCACAGCTCCTACGGCCCACGCTGATGGGTGTCTGCACTCCGTGGTGCTTTGCAGTCAGGTGGTGCAGACAGCAGAACTTTGGTTGGAAGGAAGGCTTGGAAGCTGTAATTATTTGCTTGGGATTTATCATGGAAGTATCTCAGGTGCCTGTCTAAACTGGGTTGTGCTGGTGTGGGGACGGTAATTTCCCAAGGACGCTCTGCGGTGAGCAGACACTTAACTTGGACATTTAGCAAAACTGTGCTAAGCCCGCGTCTCTCCCTGCTGACCGTTCGATCATGGGAGAAGCCCCGTGAGGTGGGGCGGGGGTTTCCAAGTCTTCAAAATGTAGGGCTTTCTGGCTCTCGAGCCGGCACGTGACTTACGTGAGTTTGCCCCGTGCTTCCTGGACAGAGACCAGGAGACGGATGTCATCCCTCTGTTGTGTTCAGTACACGTTACTACGGAGCAGTAACTATGCACAAACAGGGACGGGGCAAATGTATTCTCACCCCTTGCTCTGAAACGACTTAAACCAGGAGAGAAGATAGTTGTTGAAGCGAATACCCAGGTCAGCGGGTGCTGTGGCTGCCCATTGTATCATTTGTAAACAGTTTGCCAAGTAAGAGAGTTCTTGTTAAAAAGCTGAGCAGTGTGTTCCAATCTGCCCGGGGTCTAGTGTCCTTGCGTTCCCACACTGTCCGTGCACAGGTGCGCGAGCACACGAGCAGCTGGGTGACTGGGTGGCGAGGCCCTTCCCGCACCAGGCCTGACGGGAAATATCCTTTTCTTTCCACTGGCAAAGACTTCTTCCAGAAAAATCTTAGGAATAAAAGTCAAAGCTAGATTATGTTTTACAGGATTTTATTTGTAAGGCACTAAACTCTTAGAAGATGAATTTTAAAGGCTTCAACTCTTCAGCTGGCCCAGAGAATTACACTCATCTTAGGGTGCCTCCATGTGCCGAGCATCAGCTGGGCTCCGGCTTCCCCTCTCCCTGGACTGCTCTGTCCCCATCCCCTGGCCATGGGACGTCACTACCTGTCACCCTGGACTGTTCTGTCCCCATCCCCCGGCTGCGGGACGTCACCACCCGTCGCCCTGGGCTGCTCTGTCTCCATCGCCTGGCTGTAGAATGTCACCAGCAGTGTGGAGAATGGCCGGGAGGAGATGCCCGGGGCTGGTCCTGAAGCTCTGCCCCCTCCCTCAGCGTCCGCACATCTGCTGGGATCAGGTCTGTCTTCTCAGGAGGAAGCTGCTGACGTCTTCGAGACGGGACTCCAAGTAACCGAGCCTTCAGAAAACAGAGACGATGGGGCACCTGGGTGGCTCTGTCGGTTAAGCGTCCACCTCTTGATCTCAACTCAGGTCATGATCTCAGGGTTCGTGGGTTTGAGCCCCACATCAGGCTCTGTGCCGACGGTACGGAGCCTGCTTGGGATTCTCTCTCTCCCTCTCTTTCTGCCCCTACCCCACTCGTGCTCTCAAAACAAATAAACTTTAAAATATTAAGAAATAAAAATAAAACAGAGAGGCCCCTGTGGCTGTGTGGTATCTGTCCCCTGACACCTTGACAGTTTGGGGGAAGCTAGTTCTATTACAAGGTATGTGCCTGAGAATACGTGGGTTTTAAAGACACTTTTAAGTCCAGAGCACTTGGTTTTCCAGATCATAGTTTTCCTCTTAGAGAAACGTGAAGAGCCGTGCGATCTGCTTGCTGATACTAGACACGCCCGAACTGAGACTCGTTACCATCAGTTATTAGTATCTGTTAGGAACCTGCATGATGTTTGTGGTTCTCAACCCTGGTTTTGGTGCTTCATTTATGAAGTTCTTATATCTAAAACGTGGTTTGGCACGTGCTGAAACTCATTGCGTTACTGTTTAAAGAATTTATAGATATAATGGTAGAATCTATGGAATGTCTGCTCTATTAAGCGATTTATATCATTTTTTATGATTCTCACAATAGCTCACAGTAGCCCCATAAAGTATCTTGTAGTTAATAAGGAAGGCTCCACGAGATTAACGCTTCCGTACTTAACTCCGACGGCCAAGTCACAGGTCTGCCTGCCTTGTCCGGGCTTCCTCCCAGCCCCATGGCTCCTGGAAGCCACCACACGGCCACACACCCTCCAGTGTATGGATGAAACCGGGGATGGTCACCCAGCAGAGGAGTGAGGCACCTTTGGGACCATCTGTCCCCCAGCAGCTGGTCTGGGTTCCTGCATCCACACCCCCCTCCCTCCTGGCGCTGGCTCCAGTGGGTCCCCGGCACCTGCAGGGACAGCCAGCCTCCCATCCAGCCTGCAGAGCCTGGGGCACAGGGACTAGCAAGGAGGGTGGCTCCTTGCCTGGGGCGTTTCCAAGGCATCAGTAGGGGGCAGGCTTCCTGTGTGATGACCTGGGGATTTGCACATTTGTGGGAATCTCAGAGGGTTTTCAGGAGGAAATGATGCACCAGAACTTGAGGGTGGTGTGGTTTCCGAGACTCTGGCACTCACCCCAGGTCTGCAGACTGCACCCAGACTCTCCCTGCACCAGAAAGCAGGTGTGTCCCCTTCACGATTCACCGTGCACCCTGGATGACGTCTGCCCCGTCGCAACTGTATTTTGCCGCCACGGCTGCCGTGTCCTTAAGGAAATGGCATGCCGAGTGTTGGTGACACAGAGTAAGTTGGGGCGGACATTATACATTAACCCCAGACACTCCCACAGTCTCGTGTCTGGAGCCATACGGGTTATGTGGACACTGAAGAGTATGCCTTGACGGGAGGCTTTAGAAAGGAGCTTAAAATTGGGATGATTATAATGCAGTGGCCCCGTTATCCTTATTTTTGTAAAATAAGTAAAAACTTATTTTTGTCCTCCTTTTCTCTCATCTGGGCAGTTAATCATAAGCCTTTTTAGTACAATTTAGATTAGGTTCATTAGCCAGACCTGCTCTGCAGTATAAACACAGCTAATGAATCACAGACTTTTGCTGAGGTCTTGCACCTTAAAGCACAGGCAGGACGCGGCTGTTCCTCAAGTGCAGAACCCGTGTCATAGAGCGGTCACACCTCTCGAGAGTTTGCGGGAGAGCGGTGGAGAGATACAAGGACCACGCCGCTTCAGAGGAGAAGAGAAGGACAGCATGTAGCCGAGTAGGAGATTGAGTAAACGGTTTTTGGTGGAGACAGCTAATGAAACCTGGCAGCGGCCCCGTGTCCCAAGGGCAGAGGGGCTGGGGCTTCCCTGGTCCTTCTTGAAAGCACCCAAGTTCAACTCCTGACGGACGGGTGTGGTCTGAAACACTGGCCCATTTCGCAGATGAAGGGACAGAGTGAGCCTTTAAAGGCTCGAGTGTCTTGTAGAAAATCAGCAAATACACAGTCTTTATCTTCAGGATCTCCGCTCCCTGTTTGCTCCTCCAGTGTCCCCTGGTCCTCACTACCCAGACCCCGTGCTGTGGCCCGAGACCTCCCTCGGTGGCTCAGCTGTCATGCTGGAAAGGAAGGGACGCAGGCATAGCCTCTCCCGGGAGCTGTTTGGGTTTTCATGGAGAAGGCAGGACGTTGAGGGTGTGTTAGTGTCGCCTACTCTGCTCGGGGATGTTACGTAGGTTTTTCTCACTTCATCTCTTTGAGGTGCCTCAGTCCACCATTATTAAGCGCCCGACTTCGGCTCAGGTCACGATCTCACAGTTCGTGGGTTCAAGCCCCGCATCGGGCTCTGTGCTGACTGCTCGGCGGAGCCTGGGGCCTGCTTCCGATTCTATGTCCCCCTCTCTCTCTCTGTGCCCCCGCCCCCCGGCTCATACTCTGCCTCTCTCTTTCTCTTTCTAAAATAAATAAACTAAAAAATAATAATAAAAATCACACACCCTTTTGACATTCATGTTGCCCCCATCTTACAGACGGGGGACCGAGGCTCAGCTTACTCACCCCAGTCATGGAGGCTAGGACATGCTCCCGCCTGATTGGGCAGGTCTGCGCTCACCCCACAGGGGCCGGGAAGCTGTGCCCCCAGGTGGGAGTGCGCACTGCACACCTGGACCCAGGCAGGTGGAGCTTCAAGTCCCCGAGGTGGAAGACAGAAACCTCAGGTCTGGTGGCTGCTCAGCCTTTGAGCTCCTGAGGTTTCCGTGCCTCGGGGGAGGAAGCCTGTCATGTTCCGGATTCCCATTAGAGGACATAAACTGCTGAGGCAGACACGCTGCCCGTGAGCCCGCCGTGTGAGCACCGTCCCTCCACGGCACGGTGTCAGAACACGCGCATTTGTGGCAGCTGATCTGGGATGCGCTACCAGGGGACAGACGGACCCGGCGGCTGTCAGTGCTGCCCCACTTGCCTGGTGTCGCCGGGGAGCCCATAGGACAGGCCCTTTGGGTGATTGAATGACACTGGGTGACCAGGCCGCCAAAGCGTGACCCCGTCCTTCTGTGCCTAGTCCCAGGTCAGGGGCCACAGAGTTTGTTAAACCGGAACCGATCCGGAACCCGAGGCTTTGACAACGAATAGCCACCTCGGTGGTGCGGTAGAGGCCGCCTGCTAGTCACCGTGACGCGGGATGTATTCAGGCAGGAGGAACGATGCCCTCGGCACGATTTGTCAGCGAGTAACAGGTAATCAGTCTCATCTTCGTGTTTTAACAAACGGTGTTCACTGTTATTAATACCCAGAGGAATAGTGAACAACAGCTAGGCCTGGGGCTATAGATCAAAGTTCAGTTTTATGGCTAAGTACTCCTGAAAGTGGGTATTTACAAAGATTCGGGGTCTGAAACAACCACCCACAAATCAAACCTTTGAAATTGCTTTCTTTCAGAAAATAAAAATAAATATGACCTTTTGGCTATGAAATATTTTAATGTATAGATTTATATAATAAATTTTATATGCAATTATGGGTTTATTCAAGTCTTTGTAACAGCAAAACATAATAAATCATGAACCGTTACTGGAGTTGACAATGCATTTTTTACGGTGATTCTCCCGGTGAAGTCTGACCGTCCTGTGCCCACGTGAAGGACGCCCGCTGGTGCATCAGCGGGTTCTGAACTCCCTTCACTGTAGAGAAGTCATGCTTTTGTGTGAGTTTCCTCCAGACCGTGGCCCCGAGCTCTCAGTGTCGGTCAGCAGGTGTCTGCCGGGTGGGAATTTCCAACCCTGAAGGTCCACAGGTGTTGTGTTCGTACATAACAAGGAAGCAGCAATGCTGATGGAAAATACTCGGTTCAGTGAAATAGTACGCATGAAAATATCATCTCTTCAATGACGCTTTGGGGGAATTTTAATAATGTAGGACTAGCACGTGATGCGGTTAGAGGTATTTGGTCCTCTGGCAGGGTGAGGACTTCCCGACGGGCCCAGGCCTCACGTGGCTGTTGTGCAGGGTGGGGTGGGGTGGAAGTGGCTGAAGACTCAAGGCCACTGCATCACAGGCTACACTCGACGCCCGGTGGCTCTGGGGAAGGACACAATTCCTGGTGCTACTCACAGGCAGAACTGGATGCAGAGCAAGCATTCAGGGAAGGCTTCCTGGCATCCATTTACATTTTAGTATGAACGAGTTGGGCATAGCTCTTTTCTGAGCCCGGATTTCAATTCCAGAAAGGAATTTCCTAAGGATGATACTGAAGACTGTGGGCACATGAACGCCTAAGAACAGCACAGAAGCCAGGGAGAGGTAGTGCCAGTACCCACTTGTCTCCCCAGTATTTTCCCGAGTGTCTGCACAGCTTCAGGCTGACAGACAGGTGGCTGATGCTGGCATGCAGCACAGGGAGGGGGAACGCAGAGACAGAGAGAAAGTTGGGGCCTGTCTGGTCTCCGCACCCACACAGAGCGGTCGTGAGATTGTTCTAGCTGAGGTATCGCGGGCACGGCACCGTGACCGTGGGCAGTCACACCGTGTCACGTGTCTAAAAGTCGCTAAGAGAGCACCTCGTACGAGTGCTCATCTCACGAAAGGACTTCTGCAACGGTGTGCTGTGACGACTGCTAACAGGACTTGCCGTGGCCACCGCGTGGCCATGCGTGCAAATATTGACTTACTATGTTGTGGGTCTGAAGCTAATACAATGTTAAATGTCAGCCGTGCCTTATAGGGTTTTAGGTTAGTTACCAAAAACCCCGGAAGATCACCCTCCTTGTTTCCGTGTTCAGGTAACAAGCACCCTCCTCTAAGGCGAGGTAACTGCAGGCAGAGAGTGAGTGAGACAGCAGGCTGACTGTCTGAGATAACGGGCGAAAGGGGCGCCAGGGGCTGGGGGCCTGGATTTCCAGTCTGGGGTGGGTGAGGGACCACGGGCATGCCATCCGTGCAACTACCACCTCACCCCTTCCTTGGAAAGGAGCTCGAGGGGCAGGTGCCACAGGCTGAGCCGATGCACAGTGTGAGGCATCTCTGCTCCCCGCCACCCCCCCCCCCCCCCCCCGCCGCACCGTGTTCAGGGTCTGCAGGGAGCCCGGGCGCACCCATTCTCAGAGTTATGCTCAAAAGCTGCCGCTTTAGATGCCAGGATGCCCTACGTGTGTGTTGCAGACAGAAGGTAAGAAAACACACAGAACTACTCCCTTTTCACGTTACCTACAAACCGTAAATATCTGGAAAGCAGTTTTCTGTGCCGAACCGTGCGCTGGCACCTCAGAGAGCTGTGGCAACAGGAGCCACACAAGCTGCCGGCTTCACGGCCACACGTGGCAGGCGCTCAGAGACAGACCGGCCAGCCGAGCGGACCAGTGGCTCGCTCTCTGTGGGCGTCTTCCTGAGCACTGATTCTCCCACCGTACGCGCAAAGGACGGCACTGAGTAGACACCGGTGTTTGGCGGAGGAGGACAGAAGCTGTGTATTGTTGCCCTGCTGTCTTCAGTCCAGACCATCTCGTTCCAGTGAACAAGGAGAAATTCAGACGTAGGCTTTACCAGAGACTGTGGAACAGCAACTGTCTTTATCATTTCTTTCGTACGTATAAAAGACTGTGGGCCGGTGGACAAGATCTGGAAAGCCCAGGAGGTTTAGAGGATGACAAAATGTCACTATTGTCATCCCTCCAGTCAGCGACGGTCCCCAATCAGCATCATGGTAAATTGCCTCCAGTCTGCCCTCTGAGCAAAGTGGGGACCTCGAAGGACGCAGGGTTTGAGCAATGCTTCTCCCGCAAGCGTTACATCAGGAATCTCTCAAGTACTTGCAAGGTCTCTAACGGTCTACACTTTGTGCCATAGTGAACCATTCTGCTGCAATCAGATACCCAAAAGCCAAGGCTGCTGAGGTTTTTAGAGAAGCAACGAGCGTCACCGCTTCCCTGCAGTCCCTCGTGCAAAACCCAGGGCAAAGACCCCTTGCTCACCCCTCCTGCACATGACAGCCCATTCCAGCTGGCGTGGAAGTCATCCTACGGGGGGTGAACAGGCAAAGCGAGACACCAGATAGTCACCCGGTATAGAAGATTAAGACAACATGCCAAATACACAATCTAAGAGTATTTGAAAGTTAATATCATGGCTTCTTTTAATGTTAAAATGCCTAGAAAACTCCTCTCCAGACAGCTGGTGGTGTAACAAAGAGAGGGAGAGGAGGTGGTAACAGGCAGAGGATCCCCTTCCCCAGCTTCACACAAAGCCAATAATTCCGGGAGCACCTGCACACTGTGGGGCTGGGCTGGGTGTCCCTGCAGCCCAGGAACGCTGGCCACAGCTGACCTGTGGGGGGTTGGATGCCAGCTCTGTTGGCTTTAGTTAGAGAAGGAAAGGGAGGGATCAGGACCTTGGATGAATTACTTTTGTTCATTCCACTAAGTTAGTGGTTCTCAACCCTGCCTGCCCACCAGACTGGCCCCTGGTGCCATGAAATGAACCCGCCTGGGCCTTGGAATGTACTTTCTCAGATGATATCTCGTCATCGTTGATTTAGGGTTAATAGATTGGTTGTTAATCCCAGACTCAATAGTGACGTTGAGTGGAGGTGGAATCATCCTGCCAGTCCTGAAGTCATTAGAGCAGCTGAAAGGGCTCCTGTGAGTGGTCATGGACTTGGGTTAACTCTGTGGCGTGCGTGGGTTTGGTGGGTCATTACATGTTGTTATGTAGTCTGGACTTACTAACAGGGTGAGGACATAGGTTGGAATTCAGGCCACAGCAAATGCCAGGGCTGTTGGTAAAACGAGGTGGCGAGATAATGAGGGCGACAGCGGTACTGATGTTCATTGGAGCTAGAGTGGCCCCGCCAGCTCAGTGGGTTAATACGTGGCCCTCGGTAAGTTAGCTGTGAGTCCCACACCCAGGGCTACTGGTTGGATAAAGAGGCTGAGCGTCTCAATAGTTACAAGTATAGGAATTAGCTGAGCATCTCCTACAAGCCCCTCGGGGGAATCAAGCCAAGATTTAGCAGAGTGCCCTGCAAGTTGAGTGTCAGATAAACAACAGATACTGCATGGAACAGAACAACAAAAAAATTACTCTTTGATTATCTGAAATTCAAATGTAACGGGGGGTCCTGTATATTACGCGGCGGCCCTGGCTAGGGACTCCTCATGAGCCAGTGTCAGAATGAGCTGCCCGTCAGAGACAAAGAACAAGTTTTGGTCCCCACAGTGTTCATGCTGGTCTCTGAGACTTTCATGTAATGTAGGTACGGGCAGTAATAACCTGAGGGAGGAAGGCCAGGTTTTTCTAGGCTTTATAAAAATGCCCCTCACTCTGTCTGTAAAACAATATTTCCAGTTTAAACATGATGGACAAATCTTCATGCAAACTTTGGCATAAAACTTTATTAAATACAGAACGTGGTGCAAAAGATTTAACTCTGCATGCATTTGGAATGTAGACTTCAAACATATTATATAAAACATAATTAATGTCACTTTTGAAGTGAGTTATGTTCAACTTTCACAGCAGACAGGTATAGTTTCATCTCAAAGCCTTCAGATATTTAAATAAGAAACAGTCTGCTTTTCACTTCAGCATTTTTAAATCTTTTCCCCCAAGTCAAGAGAAATGCAAACGTTAAGTGGATGTTGTAGTTGGTTGTAACTGAACTCCTTGGAAGATGGTCTTGTGATTTATGTGAGTGCACAGTGGTGGGGTTGTGGTGAACTTAACTTGATAAGCCTACAGGCCTGAAAGCCAGGGCTGTGAGTGCTAATGCCCACACAAGGGCTGCTCAGCTGTCTCCTGCTTTGAGAGCCTTTATTATCCTGGGCAGAGTTGGGATTGACTTGTTAGTGACTTTGAGTTGTTCTCTTAGCCTGACTTAGGTGACATGTAACTATTAGTGAAAATTCTGCAGACTTTAGGGGCAGCTTCTGCTGAGACTTGATCCTTGGTCCAAAATAAAATCGTGAGCATTTCTATGGCTTTCAAAGAAAAGCCATTAGTAATCACTATGGTAGCGTCTGATGGCACAGCTGTGAATGGAAGAAGGGGAAGCGAGCATTCAGGCTAATCAGTGTCTTTGTCCTAACAGAGCAGAAATGAATTCTTAATTTAAGCAGCCTTCAAATCCTGTCATTAGGGAAACGGCTAAAATGTAGGCTTGAGTATGCTTTTTTTAAAGTAAAGTAAACTTTTAAAGACTGGAAGACTCTAGAAACTGGGCGGACTGTTGGATTGCTGAACTTTGTGGTTACTTCACTTTCTCAGTGGAGCTCACGGGGTCCTAGAAGCAGCTGCCAATTGTCATGCCTGAAGCCTGGGACCGCCTCGCACTCTGGGGGTGTCACTGCGCCCGTGCCAGTAACACCAGTGACTCTGCAAGGCCCTGTGCTGTGCCCTTTCTGTCTATGAGGAGTTTCCTGACCGCAGCCACATGGCCAGGAAACTCAGCTTCACAGGGAGACTCATTGACTTGACCGCCAGCCTCCTTGCCTGGCCCCTTCCCTTAATCAATGCGCAGGTGGCGTTCCGGAGGGAGGCTGACACTGGTGGGGTGGAGAAGGCGGGGGGGTGGGGCCCAGACGGTGAGAGAGCACAAGTTTGCAGGCTCTGGATGGACAGAGGCAGCAGTACCCGAGGGCAAGGCGCCCCATGACTTGGACAAGGCCTCTGTGAGCTGGGATGGGCCCCTGGGCTTCAGAAGGAACAGAACAGCCCTGTAGTGGGGCTGACCCCAAGGGAAGACCTGGGGTCAGCTGAGCACAATGTGGGGGCAATGCATGGCCTTTGGGGACATGAGCCAGAGTTTGAAACCTAGACATAACAGCACATCTTCCAATTCCACTCCCATCAGAGCAAAGCCTCCTGTCCCTGCAATAAAAGAAAGTGAATGTCTTCTTCAGACACTTAGGTGAAGTCAGCTTCCAATGTCTGGCTGCTCTTGGGCTGCCACATGTGCCCTTCAACCCTGTGGTTGTGCAGAGGAGCCTCGTGGGTGTCAGCGCAGAGGGCTCAGAAGGGGACAGCCCTCCTCACGTGCTTCCCACCCTAGTGCTGCTCTGTAGTTTGGGGTTCTGCATGGGTCACACTTGGGAATGGGGCTGTCCCACCAAAGGGCTGTGCTCCAACATGCAGCATGGAGTCACGGTTCTGGTGAGGACAGGAGGGTTGCTTCACTGCTCTGGGCCTTTGTCAGCTTGGTCAGGACACACGTCTGCCCTCCCGCCGCCACTGGGGAGCTGCAGGGCTCACACACATACACACACACACACACACACACACACACACACACACACACACTGCACGGAGTGGGAGATGAGGCAGAGTGCCAAGCACAGTGGATAAAAACGTGGCATTTTGTTTCCTTGTTGTTTATGAGGTAATGCAGTGTTGGATTCCTTTATGCGGAGAAATCCAATATTTTCTTATGAGCAATTTCCCTTTTCATATACAAACATTGTTTTCCCTTCTACCTACTGTTTTGAAGCCTTTCCTGTTCCTTATTGTAGATTCCGAGTTAGCATGATTCAGAGACAACTATTCCCTTCCCCAAAGGTGTAATTTGTACCTGTGCTTCCAAGGGTTTAAAACCCAGAGGTTGAACACATGTGTCTTTTCTGAGCCTCGCAGTAAGAATTCACAGGTCAGGTCTTTATGAAATGAGGGGTCACTCATGGCTCACGCCTCCAACCAGCTGCCCCCATGCCGCGGCCTGAGAGATCCCTGAACTGCAGAGCCAGAGGCTGGGCTCGACAGGACTCTTCAGGGACATCACCCACCCTCCCCAGACCCCGATTTCTGCATCCATCATAGCAGAAATGAGCAGGTGTCCACCGACTTCCGTGAATGTTGGACTTCTTGAAGTTTGTCTCCCTGGGCACCCTTGAGCCTAAGTGTCCCTCCCCCACCCAGAATCATTTCTCTCACCTCTTCAGCCCCTTTGTTCAGGGGGGGTTACCTCATTCCAATACCAGTTCAAGACACTGGGCTTCCTCTTGAGGAAGGTCAGCGCAGAAGCCCCTCTGAATCAGACACAGGTCATGGCGGAGGCATGAAGGGACCCAGAGACATGACAGAGAGAGCAGAACCAGTCGGAGATGCCGGGGGCTGTGTGTCCTCAGGTCATGTACTCAGCCTCTCTGGGCCTCATGTTCCTTGTTGGACAATGTCCATGCTGCGACCAGTTGATCTTGCTTGTGAGGACTGGCTGTGGGCAGATGCTATGCTGCCTCAGTTTCCCTTCCAGCGAGTCTTACGGTGCTGACACCACTCCTGTGGTGACTGGGGAGGTAGAAGCCATGATGCCTGATGGAATGGCCATGATGCCCTGTGTTTTACTGAGTGTCACCCCCAATGATCTCAGACCCCTCCCTTGTCCGCAGGTGATTCCAGAGACGTGAGGGAACGTGCCCATGTCGCGTTGCATCAGTGGCCACACCCAAGTGTGTGGGGTGCTCATCTTAGACACACGCCTCGTGCACGCAGAATTAAGTGTTGGCTCTGGAGAAGCATGACTGACGCAGGGTCACACAAAGGCCTGATTACGATTCGCCCCAAGGTGGCAGCAGAAACTGGGTCCCGTGTCAGATGGCACTCATCTGGGTTTCAGGATGACAGCAAAATAAGTCATGAGGTGAGTCTAGTCAGAGAGGTTGTAGGCTCACAGCCCCAAGTTAGGGGTGTCCCTTCAGGGATCATGGGAGTGAAGACCGACTTCGTTACATGCGTGCAAATATGTCGGTGGAGGGCTTCTAAAACTTTTCAGTCTATGGCATATTTCTGGTTTTTTTTTTTTTTAACGTTTATTTATTTTTGAGACAGAAAGAGACAGAGCATGAATGGGGGAGGGTCAGAGAGAGAGGGAGACACAGAATCGGAAGCAGGCTCCAGGCTCTGAGCCATCAGCCCAGAGCCCGACGCGGGGCCCGAACTCACGGACCGCGAGATCGTGACCTGAGCTGAAGTTGGACGCTCAACCGACTGAGCCACCCAGGCGCCCCGGCACATTTCTGTTTTTGCTAAGAAACCGCGACGGACGTTTTCACTTGATGTCAGATGGGCATTTCATTTCTAGCACTGAGTACCACTCTCACTCTCGTAGCCTGTGCCGCTCTGGCCCCTCCTGGCCGTGGAAGGCACAAAGCCAGGACGCTGGCCCAACACGCTGCCCACGCTTCTTTCTCAGGTGACATTTGCCTTAGTGACATTGGCGAGGCAGAGGGTTCCCTTCCCGAGCACGGACGGGGCCGGAAGAAAGATCCCCGAGAGAACGTGCGTGCAGGTGTCCCTGGATCGGGCCCAGGGATCGAAGCCAAGGCCTGTCAGAGCGGGTGTCCGAGCAGGACGGTGTGGCCCGCCCCCCTTAGCTCGCCCGTCGCACATCCGATGGCGCCCAGGGTAGATGCTGGGGACGGCAGGGCGGCGGGCGCACAGGCACTGCCCGTGCATCTCAGCGGCACTGCCGTCTGGGTCAGGTTCCGGCTGGGAGATGGTGCAGATACGGTGAAAACACATTTAAGCTGAAAGACAAGGCCTGGTTGGGTGAGGCGGGACGGGAACCACTGCTTGTGCCAACACCCACTTGAAGCGAAGCCTTATCAGCTGGGAGGCAAGCCAGAGCCAGAAAGCCTGAATGCATTTACCCCCAACCCATATCCTAGTTTTCTAACTGTGAAGGGTTCGCCTGGTTAACCTGCTTCTAGGCCTTGTTCAATTTTGGTCTGATAAAGGACAAGAGCAGAGGCAAAGTCGGCAGTTAATCATTCCCACCTTTAAAAGTCAGGACCGACTGGGGCTCTGGGTGGCTCAGTCGGTTAAGCGTCCGACTCTGGCTCGGGTCATGATCTCGCAGTTCGAGATCATGAGTTTGAGCCCCGCGTCAAGCCTTATGCTGACAGCTCAGAGCCTGGAGCCTGCTTCAGATTCTGTGTCTCCCTCTCTCTCTGTTCCTCCCCTGCTCGTGCTCTCACTCTCTTAAAAATAAATAAATATTAAAAAAAAAAAAGTCAGGACCGACCTTCAAACCCACTCACCGTCATCTGGGGAATGTTCTCGAAATAATGCGACAGGCCCGTGTTCAGCTGCGGCTAAAGCTTTGTGAGTGCCGTGTGAGCTTTCTGTCGGCGGCCTGCGTGTGCTTGGTGTGTTTGCAGGCCGGCCTCTCGTGCGTTTGATTTCCACAGCCGGCTCAGTGTCCACTCACCCTTCCAGTCCGTTCTGCGGAAGCTTGCCCTTTGTTGCTTTCTGCTGTGTACGTGTGTGTCTGAGCTAAGGCGAACGAGGTCTGCAGGTGGAGGCTGGCTGTTTTGGTTTATTCTCCTAATTCCATTCTTCCCCAACTAATGCAGACTGCTTCCAAGTTGGCCGCGCGGGCTGCGTGACCACGGTCGCCATGGCAACTATATTTAATTAGAAGTGTGCATTCTGTTGCATTCTAGTTCTAAAAAGACGAAAGCACAGCCATGTCTGGTCTAATGTTATACCTAACGTGCTCATCTGACGGGCCAGCTCTGGAGCAGACCAGTCACGAGCAGGAAGACACAGCTCCAAAGTGCACAAAGTGGCTGCTGCTGTGGGAAAATGGGGCGTGGTCAAATCACGTTAAATGACTTTAATGAGCTGTCTTGTAAATACTTGATTGACCCAGTTCACACACCATTCGTATATAAAAGTATAACACATGTCACTTTTCAAGCAACGGCCGGAAGATCCCATAACATGAAATTCCACTGCAGGTTTGCGTGAGAAGTGCCCGTAGCCTCGGGACCATCTCTCATTGCCAGCCTTGCATCTGCCTTTCTTAACGTCCTGTAAACGGAAAATGCTGATTTGCTGAACCGAAGGTGGTGACAGCCCATGTGGGTTTGATCACAATGTACTAGAATGAATCCTTCTGCAGATGACAGCATGGTTAACCATATTTAACGTTACTAGCAGGATCTAAGCGTGGAATATTTTGTTTGCCTTAAAACTTACTCACGAACACCGGAAGCCGGCATAAGTGCACGTGGAAAAATTATATTTACGGGATATGTGCCAAAGTATGTATTTACTACATACGTAATGTATTGCCAGAAGAGCCCTTGCCTGAAGCTGCCTGTCTCCATATGGAGATGAGCCAGCTATGCCTCTCACCTCTGACTGGGTGTGGGGGTCCGGGACCCCGGCGCAGCCCAGGTGGAGGCTAGGGCAGCAGACTGCTCTAATCCGGTGCCCCGGGGGCCAGCTGGGTAAAGAACCCAGGTCCCTGCATCTCCCTGGCCCTGCCATCCCATCTGGGCAGGAAGGGCAGTGCTAGATGACCCCCAAGACCTTTTACCCCCACATGATGATGTCGATGATGTCACTGCAGGCACATGCTGTCTGCTTTTGCAGTACATGCCACTGAGCAACTGAACATCAGTGCCAGTGACCTGACGTGTTCTCCCAACAGAAGGAGACAGATTTCATGTTTGGGATGTCGACCTTAAGATTAACTAACGTTAGGCGTGAACACGGTAACTGCAGGCTTTGAATATTGCTGAAGGAGCCTCAGTGTAGAACTTCATGGACAAGAGAGATAGTGTCATCCTGGGCAGTGCAACGCTCGCCCAGGATTCAAGGGGCTGGAGGTGGCGGGGGGTGGGGGGGGATGGAAGCAGAGTGTGGCCGACTCTGCAGACGAAGTCTAATAAATCTGCAGAAGAGCTCAGATTTATTACCTGTTATTTATTAAACCCAAAGTATAGCGGAGACTCACGGACGCCCTGCCCGGGTGGACACCTGCACGGGACAGCCGTGCACCACGTTCCAGTGCTGTGTTCATAGAGGGGGCACCCGTGCCAAGGTTACAGCTTGGCAGGGACCTCTGAGCAGTGCCCTTGGAGCAAAGAGGCACGAATCTCTCGTGTTTGGGCATTGGGGGTGCGGAGTGTTGGGGACGCGCTGAGCTAACTGCCATCCACTCCTGAAATGTATTAAAGAGTGACTCTCTCTCTCTCTTGCAGAGGAAGAGGGCGGGGACCTGGTCCAGCCGGGCATCAGCTTTCCGGGGCCGGCAGAGGAGGATCTAGGTAGAGTACACAGCTCGGCCCCGGTGACTGCACAGATCAGACACGGCGGGCACGCCCCGGGCCGGGTGGCGCTCTGCACCTCACAGACGGGATCCCCACCGCAAAAACGGGTTAAGCAAGTGTGTGACTTTGCGCGTCCTAATTTCAAGAACGGAGTAAGATGTGGTGAACATTTTAAATAGTTTGTAGACATTATGGAAGCTGTAGGTGAGAACACGTTTGCTCCAAATCTCCACAGTTGAATTGCTGAGGCAGCTATTATTAATAATCGTCAAGCTGTTGGCATCATTGATACGTGTGTGAGATGGCACCTCTCGCCTTTGCTCTCTTGTGACTAAAACTTGCTCTCAGTGGATCTGAGGAAGGGAAGAGCTCCTCATTTATGGTTCTTACGAGCTCTTTCACCCGACTTGAGACAGCAGATTACTGCGGGCCAGCCCAGTGCGCACCGGGGTGTGGATGCTGAGTATGGCCATAAGCTCCAAATTACCGTCACAGCGTATTTCCTGTGGAGATTTCCTTTTTATGCCACATCACAGACACAATCGAGTCAGTGCTCTCTTTGGCCATCGTCACTTGACGTGGATCATGCTTACGTGAAAAGGGGCCAGTGTTTCTGTAAGACATGTGGAGTGTTGAAGAAATTCAACATCCAACAGCAAGTGAGAAAATACACCCTACTCGTGGCTCCATGCTGTCTCCCCCACGCTGTGCGATGGCCTAAAAGATGCCAAGCTGCTCTCCCAGGTCACCAATGGTCCTGGGCTGTCACAGCCCTCGGGGCTGAATTAGGGAACACAAGGATGGTTTAGGCTTGAATTTGAATTTTTCCTAATTTATTTCAGACCTTTAGCCAGTGAATCTATTGCCCATTTGATTGGCTTAAAGAATAATATTGGAAAGTCAAAGAGGCCACTTGTATAAAGCTGTGATTTCTTTTAAAGAAAATTAGGGGCACCTGGGTGGCTCAGTCGGTTAAGTGTCCGACTTTGGCTCAAGTCACGATCTCGTGGTTTGTGCGTTCGAGCCCTGCGTCGGGCTCTGTGCCGACAGCTCAGAGCCTGGAGCCTGCTCCCGATTCTGTGTCTCCCTCTCTCTGTGCCCCTTCCCTGGTCACACTCTGTCCCTCTCTCTCAATAATAAATAAGTATTAAAAGAAAATTTTAAAGAAAATCAGAAGCAAAAAAAAATTTTCTTTTCAGTGAGATTATAAATACAGATTTAGTTGTAAAAGAGTAGCTATTTTCCACTGTGATCAAGTTCAAAATTTGCTTCTAACTTGCCGTTCTAAACAAGCCTTTCTTTACTCAGAAATATGCAAACCAGGTTATCTTTACTTCTTACTAGAGAGCGAACTGGCTCGTGTGGATGGGCGTGCGTTATTTTTTGTTCCACTCGGTGGCGCTCTCCATCACCCCGAGCAATCACCAGGAAGCAGGCCTAAAGTGGCGTCCAGTGAACGTATGATTCCGTCAACTTTTGTGTCACTGGGACTTTGGCGGTTCACCTGCACTCGTGCTGTGTCTGGACGTCTTTAGATCACCATGTGCCTGTGGTGCCGGTTCCCTTCTGTGACCGCCTCAGAACAGGGGACATGGGCCAGAACAGAGGAGGGGTGTGCATCTTTAAGCCACATTTTGTGGCCAGCAGGGATTTGGTGCTGACAGTCAGCAGCCAGGAGGAACTCAGGGGAGAGCCAGGGCGCATCCCTGAGAGCTGGTCCACCTTGGGGGAGACGCCTTTTCTCGGCTAAATCACGGCACGCTGGGCCTTGTGTAACACGGGACGGCGTCCCGGAGGGGCGTAGGTGACCAAGCAGTGGCACAAAGCCAAAAGCTTGTGGGGATCACACTGGAAGCACAGGTCCCACCGTGTTCTTACTGCCGAGTCCCAGACGGGGAGTTTAAATATGTTCCTGGTCACGCGAACGGAGTGTGGAGAGGTAAGTACAGGGATTGAAGGGGTCAGAGCATCTCACTGGCAGCATGACATGGGCTGCATTGTACAGACACAAGGCATTTTGTCTTGTTGGTAAAATATGCACAGCGTAAAATTCATCATTTTGAGCCCTTTTCAACGTGTGTGTTCGGGGACGTGGAATACATTCACAGTCACCCAACAGGGTGATTGTCACCCGTCCCCAGATCTCTTCCCATCTTCCCAAACCCAACTCCACACCCAGGAGCAGGTACTTCCCGCCCCCGCCCCCCCTTCCTCCTCTCTGCTTCTGTGAGTTTGACTATTTTAGATTCCCGGTCTGAGCGGGGTCATGCAGTATCTGTTGCTCTGTGACTGACTTCTTTCACTCTCTAGAATGCCCTCAGGATTCGGCCATATCGTAGCACGTGACAGAACTTCCCTCCTTGTTAAGGCTGTGTAATAGTCCGTCGTATGAATCGACCACATCTAGTCTGCCCCTTCATCCCTTAATGGACACGTGTGTTACCTCCACCTCTAGGCCACGATGCGTAATGCTGTCAGACGCACAGAATCTCTTCAGGACCTTGCCTTTGTCTTTTAGAATTGCTGGATCCTAAGTTTGTTTTGAGGAACCTCCGTACTGTTTAGGGACAGAAAGTGTTTGGTGAGCTGCTTGTGCGGTCTGGCCGTGAGGGGATGACGATTACAAGCATGTCAAGACAGTTGGATTTTAGAGGCGGAAAGAAAGATGAGGATCTGGGGAGCGTCGGCCACAAGGAGCTCGCAGACACACATCCAGTTTTCCCACGCGTGGTGCTGAGCGAGCAGGCGTGGCGTGACTTGGACCCACGCGGAGGTGGCCCCGGTCGGGGACATGCACCAGTGGGTCCGGCCATCCTTCTCGGCCCGTTCACGGAAACACTGGGTGTCCACCGTGGTTCTCACTAGCCGGAGCCGCCTGGGGAGTATTTAGAAATACGGAGACCCGGTCCCGCGCCGGGACGTTCCGATGCGTGGTTGCCTCTGAGGGTTCCCTGCGTGACTCGAGTGTGGCCCGGGGCAGGGAACGCTGGTGTCAAGGGCACAAACAGCAAGGAAGGCAGCTAGGGCGGCTCAGCGGGAGGAAGGGGGGAAGGGCTGAGTCACGTTCCCACTGCTGCTAGAGTCGCTGATCGGGAACAAATGCCAACTCGTAGACTTTTTCTTTTCTTCAAATCCCCCCTGCCTGTAGCCCCTGAAGCGGATGCGTCTTCACAGGTCTTCCGTCTTGGACGCACGGCTCTCCCATCCTCCTGCCTCACAGCCACGTTAACGGCCGTGGCTGTGGAAGGAGGACGTCTTGTTTCCGAAACGTGTGGCCGCTCCTCAGGGCAGCTCGGGCTACATCCGGGCAGCGATGAGGTTACGGGAGGGGCGAGCGGCACTCACTGCAAACCCTAAAATTGTCCTTCGTGACGGACAGTTTGGCAAAGAAATGGGAGAATGGGCTCCGGCTCCTCCTGTGCCCCTTAAGGGTGCATGCGTGCTGCAGAGCTCACATAATGCAGCCTATGGAAGTAGGAAGATAGAGCAGGTTGCTTTAGAATCAATCTGAAGTCGGCGGTAAAAGTCAATTGCCTCAGCACCTTCTCAGTGACTACAAGGGAAGAGCCCACTTCTCCCAGGGAAAGGGTTTGAGGGAAGACCTTCAGACACACTGAGATCAGATTGCTCTCTCTGCCGGTAGTTTTCGTGACACCGTTCTCTTGAACGTTATATTTAAATCAGTTGTAGAGGGTTGCCAGTTTATAAGCATTTACGAGGACTGCAATATTGGCCTAGATTTTATGCTGGTAAGTCAGCTGCAAAGTGAATTTTTTTTAAAAAGGCGACATTAAATGATCAAAGAAGAGTAGGTACATATTATATGAGACACGACACAAGGGAAAGGGGTGGGCTCTGCAATTTGAAAAAGTACTTGAATGTTGAAGCAATAATTACCGACACAGCCTTCTGTGGGGCAGGTGCATATGTGGGGATGTAGTCTTGTCTAGTGCCACCCCCCCCCCCCCCCGTTACCATTTCTGGTCTGCACACCATTTAGCCACATGCACGTCACACGGTATTTAATTACACAAAACTTGTTTTCAAAGAACTCCCTTTTTAGATGGGGCACCCGGGTGGCTCAGTTGGTCGAGCGTCCTACTCTGGATTTTGGCTCCGGTCATGATGTCAGGGTCATGGGAGGGAGCCCCGGGTCGGGCTCTGCAGTGACACCACAGAGACTGCTAGGGATTCTCTCTCTCCCTCTCTCGCTCTCTGCCCCTCCCCCACTTACATGCTTGCTCTCTCTTTCTAAAGGAAAATGTTGTGTTTTTTTTTTAAAAAAAAACTCCCTTTTTAGAGATTTATATTTTGTGTCCTTTTATAAACACCCCTGGTCATCTTGTAGACATGTAGCTTTGTAACTGAATGGGCATCCACACTTATTTCCTTAAGGGAAGTTCCTAGAAGTTTCTAGAAATAGTGGAAATGGTGCCATGTTTCTGTGCAGTGGCAGTGTGTTCATTTGCTGCACCCTAAGTGCTGTGAAGCCCTCTCTCCATCCTGCCCTGTCCTCCCCTTGTCCTTCACCCCCACGCACCAGTACCCGTGGGAGCCCAGAGGCCACAGGGGCAAGAATCCTCCCCAGGGTGTGACATCCACAGTTACCATCACATGCGGCAGGACAGGGGGAAAGGTTAAACATCAGTCAAGAGAGCATTCCAAAAGACTGTATAACCATTTCATGTTAAAACTTTATTTCTATACAAAGAAATCAAAATTAGTTTTAAAATTGCTAATATTTATTATTTGTGGAAATTAGGATGTTAGGAATTTACATCTAAATTTCTGAATTGCATTCCCTAGCTTTTCCCCTAAATATCAATTTTTAACTTGCACAATTTCCGAGCCTGGTTGTTACCAAGTGAATTACAGTATCTTTTCCCCGGGCCGGCCCCCTTCCTCAAGCAGTAAATCTTTATTGACTCATTCATGCTTCCATGCACACATGCCTTTGTCCTAGCTTGTTCAGGCCACGGTAACAAATGACCGCGGACTGTGTGGCTTGTAAACAGCAGCATTTGTATCTCCCTGCTCTGGAGGCTGAAGTCCAAGATCAAGGTGCTGGGGATTTGGGGTCTGGTGAGGGTCCTTCCTGGCTCATAGACTCCGTCTTCCTGTGAGTCCCCACCCGGGGGGGTGAGGGGGCTTTCTGTGGTCTCTTATATAAGATATAATCTTATATAAGATTATATATCTCACATATAATCTCACATATAATCTCTCACGAGCTAACCACCGCCTCAAGGACCCCCCTCCCAATGCCATCAATGTATACATTTTGGGGGATGCAGACATTCAGACTGTAGCAGCCTTCATTCATTCATTCATTCATTCATTCATCCATTCAAGTGACACAGTTCAGTGTTTCCTGCTCCGTAGGGTGCTCCCATGTGCACGCAGACGACCACCAAGCTCCCTGACTTAGTTCCACTCGGTGGAGGAATTAGAAAAAAACAAACCAGGCTGGTGTATAGGCTAAAGAAAGTGAGTTCAGTACAGCTAGAGAGGCACTGACAACGTTCCCTAAAAATGCAACAGGTGTCAAACTAGTGCAGAGCGAAGAACCAGAGAGGAGGGTGAAGAAGGTGAGAGAGAAGCTATGCAGCCAGGCCTGAGCTCAGCAGCCGTGTGGGGCGGGGCCACCGGAGGACAGGCCGAGCGTCCACCTGCTACTCAGCCCTCCTGGTCCGGGAGCAAAGCAGGAGATCGCTCTCGACCCTGACTTGGAAATCCGACAGCCGCCCTTAGGGCATAAAACACATCAGCGTGTGAACTGGTAGTTAAAGAACCCGTGTAGAAAAAGCGTGCCCTGATTAGGATCCCAGCACCGGCCTGTGCGGGTGGGGCTCCTTCTGGAAGGCGAGAGTCAGTGAAGCACAGCTGTGAGGTTGGGTGTCCGTCCCGCAGAGATGCACTGCATTCAGCAGGGCACACGGTGTGTAAGCCTCACCCACACCAGGAAGACGCTGTCCCCGGCCTCACGGCCTCAGAGGGCCTGAGGGTCGCGACGTGCCCACGGCCGTTGAGACGATATCACCCACACCAGGAAGACGCTGTCCCCGGCCTCACGGCCTCAGAGGGCCTGAGGGTCGCGACGAGCCCACGGCCGTTGAGACGATGTCACCCACACCAGGAAGACGCTGTCCCCGGCCTCACGGCCTCAGAGGGCCTGAGGGTCGCGACGTGCCCACGGCCGTTGAGACGATGTCACCCACACCAGGAAGACGCTGTCCCCGGCCTCACGGCCTCAGAGGGCCTGAGGGTCGCGACGTGCCCACGGCCGTTGAGACGATGTCACCCACACCAGGAAGACGCTGTCCCCGGCCTCACGGCCTCAGAGGGCCTGAGGGTCGCGACGTGCCCACGGCCGTTGAGACGATGTCACCCACACCAGGAAGACGCTGTGCCCATGGCCGTTGAGACGATGTCACCCACACCAGGAAGACGCTGTCCCCGGCCTCACAGCCTCAGAGGGCCTGAGGGTCGCGACCAGCCCACGGCCGTTGCGACGATGTCACCCACACCAGGAAGACGCTGTCCCCGGCCTCACGGCCTCAGAGGGCCTGAGGGTCGCGACGAGCCCACGGCCGTTGCGACGATGTCACCCACACCAGGAAGTCACACTCCCCCGCGGGGAGGCCGCTCTGTCCCAGCATCTGCGTCCCTGCACACGAGACGCCCCACACACGCCCAGGCCCACGTGTGGCCATCCAAGATGCTCTCTGCAGCCATCGCCAGATGCCGCCTGGGGGCCCAGCCTCCCTCCCTGGGAACCGCTGTCCTGCCCCTGCACTGCACTGAAACCGGGGGTTTCTATTAGAAAACAAGAACGCACTTCACTCGCAAGATTCTGTTTTAGCTTTGAAGTCGTTTAAAAGAAAATCACACAAAGTACTCATCAAACAGTAGCTAGGCGAACTCCTAAATAAACTAAGCATCTGAGCAAGAGGCCAATGGCAAAAGCAGAATCGTGTTGGGCTCCGGCCTCCTGATCCCCAGAAGCACGTGTGGTGGGCACCAGGGACCGGAGATGTGAGGGAGGAGAGGGGGCTGGCGCCCGGCCGGAGGTGCACAGACAGCCAGAGTGGACAGCAGCCCCGCCCACGCCCCCCACAGGGACCTCGCTCCCGGACACCCGGCTGGACTCGTGGGGGTCCCCTCCACCCCCGTCTGGACCTCCAGGCTCATGGGGGGCCAGCCCCCCACCCGCCTCCCTGAGGCTCTGCCACAGCCTGCCCGGCAGGTCTCTCCCACAGAGAGTCCGTAAGGAAGCGAGCTACTTGCATACGTGTGTTTGCACACGCACACACATGCTCACACGTGTGCACACGCTTGCGAATGGAAGCAACAACACGCAGAAGCCTTCAGCTCACCTTTCAGAGCTGTGCCTTCCGAGACACCACTTTCTCCGTAATAGCACCTCGGGCCAGCAACGTCTAAAATCCGTGTGTGATGGCCTCGCACCAAGTGAAGTGGTTGTGGGTGGAAATAGATCAGGAGGGCAGAGATAAGGTGGCAGACGTGTTGTTTAATGAAGGAAGGTGTGGCTCGTCTCACCTTCTCCTAATTCAGTGAGAGATTTTCGCTTCATTTCCTATGTCTCCTCATCTATATTGACACAACACTGGTTTTTAAACGGTGGCTTGCAATGCGCTGGTAGGCCATGAATTCAAGTGCACTGGCAATTTTTAATTTTTTTTTTTAATGTTTGTTTATTTTTGAGAGACAGAGCATGAGCGGGGATGGGACAGAGAGAGAGGGGGAGACACAGAATCCGAAGCAGGCTCCAGGCTCGAGCAGTCAGCACAGAGCCTGACGTGGGGCTCCAACTCATGGACAGTGAGATCGTGACCTGAGCCGAAGTCGGACGCTCGACCAACTGAGCCCCCCAGGTGCCCCTCGTCGGTAATTTTTAACTGAAAAAGAAAAAGGAACAGGAATGTATGGAACGTGTGGGATGAACAGAATCAACGCACATCAGACACAATAAGGGCACCTATCACTTAAGGAAACCGTGTGTGTGTGTGTGTGTGTGTGTGTATTAGGTTCCGGTATAAAACATCTTGTTTTTACAAAACGTTTTTTACAAAAAGTTCAGCCACCGAAAGACTGTCTTGCATAAAACCGGGGTGGTAGAAAGAGAGCATGTTGCATTTGTGCCGCATGTACTTTTTGGGAACGAGAGGCCCTGTGGGGCGGGGATACTGAGGCAGGCTCTGAGGGCCGACCCCAGTGCCCAGGCCATTCGCCTCATTTCCCTGTGACTTTGATCCCCTAACTACTTGTTTGTTTATTTTTTAAAGAAAAGGGGCAGCTAGTAAGACTATTTCCTACCTCATAACAGATTAAAAGATGGTAAAGATTCAATCTGATGACCTTAGCAAGATTTATCACAGTAAGTGTTCGATGAATATTAGCTTCTACCATAATTCTTATTATTGCAATGTTCATTGCTATTAAACCAACCCCGGGTATTAAAGAATGAGTTTGGGGAATCTGGGGGGATGCAGGGATCACACACAGGGAGGACGGGCGAGACGCTCCGAGCAGGCCCCGGGCTTTCCTTCCTGCCATTTCAGAACAGGATTTCCACGAGTACTAAATTCATTTGCAAGTTTCAGTAACAGAGACGTGGACTTCTGGGATTGTTTTTAGATTCTGAAGGCTTTTTTCGGGTGGAAGGGTTTGCCTCTTCGAGTGCACGTGACGCCTAGGAGTGCGTGCTGGAAACGTGCTTGGGACCGAAGGGAAGGAGCTTCCAGGAGGTGTGAGTCCTTGGGTGGGAGAACCCGGTGGCAGTGGGGCGGGCTGGTCTGGAGAACGGCGGAATCTCCCTGGTTCCCGTGGAGGTTAGCCTGCGGTGGTGAAGCACGGCTTCCGGGACCCAGTGTATGAAAGGTCCACTGTCGGGGGTCACCTGACCAAATGTTAGGCAGCTGGGGAGCCTGGCAGTGTGAGAAAGAGGGGAAGTAGAGGATGCATGAGGTTCGGGGCATTTTACCAACCCCGGATGGTTGTGGTGCTGGCTTCAAGAGTGAGGGGGTGCCAGCCGCTTGGCAGGTCAGAGGACAGAGAAGTGCGGGAGATGTGGGACAGGAAGGGACTGTCTCCAAGCACCTGCTGCCCACGCTCCCCGCCCTTCGGGCGACAGGGTCGGTCTCCTGGCCAAGCTGCCTGATTGCCAGTCTCTGTGCAGGTGAGGAGCAGCCACTCTGTCCGAACGGAGCCGAGCCTGGTGAGGTCGTCCCGCAGCTCGGGTCCCGCTTCCTTGAGGAGGACCCCATGTGTCACAGACCTCATGTCTGGCCCCGTATACCGAATGCTCGAACAAAAGGCATACTGTGCATTTGACACCTGAGATGGAATTAAGTGTTAGGTAGATAGTAACAAATTGCACTTCGAATAAGCACGGGCTAGCATGCACGTGAGCGTATGTCCATTTGCTTAACTGGCCTGCACTCCGTTTTATTACGTTTTTATGTTAATGCCACTACGGTATTGTATTTGAGTCAGGTGTACATACAGTGATTCGTCCCTTCCGTAGATCAGCCAGTGCTCATCAGAGCAAGTGCACTCCTATTTGTTTAATGTTTATTTATTTTTGAGAGAGACAGAGCATGAGCAGGGGAGAGGCAGAGAGAGAGGGAGACACAGGATCCGAAGCAGGCTCCAGTCTCCGAGCTGTCAGCACAGAGCCCAACATGGGGCTCGAACCCACGAACCGTGAGATCATGACCTGAGCTGAAGTCGGACGCTCAGCTGCCTGAGCCACCGGGCTCCCCTCAACTGCACTCCTTAATCCCCATCACCTATATCCCCCATCCCCCCCCCCCAACCTCCCTCTGGTGATACAACATCAGTGTGTTCTCTGTAGCTAAGAGTCTGTTTCTTGGTTTGCCTCTCTTCTCTTTTTTCCCCTTTGCTGGTTTTTTCTTAAATTTCTTATGTGAGTGAAATCCTGTGGTACTTGTCTTTTCTGACTTACTTCACTTAGCATAATACTCTCTAGATCCAACCATGTCCTTGCGAATGGCAAGACTTCATTCTTTTGGACGGCTGAGTAGTATTCCATTGTATGTGCACCACATTTTCTTTAGCCATTCATCAGTCAATGGACACTTGGGTTCTTTCCATTGGCTACTGTAGATAATGCTGCTGTAAACATCAGGGTGCATGTATGTCTTTGAATCAGTATTTTGTAGTCTTTGGATAAATCCCTAGTAGTGCAATTGCTGGGTCATAGGTTAGCTCTATCTTTAACTTTTTGAGGAACCTCCACACTGTTTCCAGAGTGGCTGCACCAGTTTGCATTCCCACCAACGGTGTAAGAGGGTTCCCCTTTCTCCACATCCTCACCAGTTGTGTTGATTTTAGCCGTCTTGACATGTGTGAGGTGACGTCTCATTGTGGTTTTGATTTGCATTTCCCTGATGGTGAGTGATGTTAAACATCTTCTCATCTGTGCGTTGGCCATCTGGACGTCTTCTCTGGAGACCTGCACACCTTTCTGATGTCAGCAAGGGGAGTTCTCCCCTTTAATCTGTAGAAGCCTCCTCCACACTTATTCGTCCTCTCTGCACCTGTTACCCAGGCCACCAGTTAATTCAGGGCCCAGCCTTCCTCACGTACAAGTGTGCCCTCTTCACTGCGATGTGGAACTGAAACATACATGTCCATGTGGACACAGACCTTCCATGGGGAGGATGGCCACGTGGCCACGGCAGTGTGTCCACGGGCCGAACAGGACCTCGAAATCTGTTTAGTAATAAAAACAGAAGCGATGTGGCCCAAGTCTTACTGGGGTAGAATAAAAAACATGCATGTTTCAAATCATGAATTTGATATAAAACGAGTACTGGCTGTAATTCGCGTTAAATGTTTAGCTAATGACATTGTAGGCAGCTCCCTTGCATCAGGGCCCCTCAGACCTGTTTGGTGCCAGCCCACGCAGGCAGGGCAGAGAGGCCCCAGACTCACGCACGCACCCGGTGGCCCCCAGGCTCCCAGTGGGAAGAGCACTGGGTCCAGACACCGCAGAAAAACTCGTTACACGTGTAGCGGACGGCCAGCTGCTCGCAAACAGACGCCAAACACATGGTTACATTATAGGAGAGGACTATGCACTTATACAACAGAATGTCTTAACAAAATAACACCCTCCAAACTCAAAAGTAACCCAGGAATTGTATTATACTCACCCCGACAATATAAGCAAAGTTATTTATTTGACATCATTTCCTAAGCAGGATGTCACCAATGAAATTAAATGTCACTGTTCCCACAAATTGTGATATAAATTACGAGAAGTATTAGGGACGGAGGTGAAAGCGTATCTGCTTCAGCCGTGAGTGTGTGGTGATTCTCTCTTAAGCCTTGGCGCCTTGATGCTTTCATGTCTGGTATGAGGAAATCAGAGTCCCGAAGCCCGGGACATACTCTTGAGCGCAGGCAACAGCTGGCAGCAAAGCAAAAATGGTCACAAAACGCCCACACTGCAGGCCAGGAACAACGAACAACAGAGCACAGGGCTGTCTGTCCAGTGGAGCAGTCCTCCTGGGAGAGGGTTCTGGAAACCTGCAGATGACGAACGCCTGGGAGCACCCGCCCGGCACAGGTCCCCAGCCCTCACACCTCTTCCTCACTGATCTGAAGTCTAGTCAGACAAACCGTGTGACTATTGCCCACATTCCTGGAGAAAAGTGACATCCACATGTCTCCGGTGCTTCCGGTGCTGAGGATTCTGGCCTGGGACCTGGCGTGTGGCCACGCCCTCCTTGCTGAGAATGTGGGGCGTCTCAGCGGTCCCTGTGGGCCGGGCCCGGCCTGTGTAGAGTCACGGTGGAAATGCAAGCCTGTGTGTTCCCGGACTACAGCAGTGTAGGAGGGAGTGTTGTCACAGGGGCCGTCTGTGTGCACCCTAGCCCCTGGCACATGCAAGCCTCCAGGGAGCCGTGGGAGCCACCCCTCCCCTCCCAGGTGCTACAGCCCTCCTCACTTAGAGATCCCCAAGTATACCCCGCTCCTCAGTTATCAATAAACCATCACAGATCCATAGGAAGTCGTAGAAATGATCCCACTCCCAAGACGACATGGAAATAAACCTGGCAGGATGTCTCACGCTACAAACGTGACCGGAAGGCTCAAGGATCCATTGTTCACTCATTCGTTCCTTCGTTCGTTCATTCATTCATTCATCCAGCCACCCAGCCATGCGTTTGCTCGTTCAAGTATTTATTACAGGGGCACCTGGGTGGCTCAGTCGGTTAAGCGGCCGACTTCAGCTCAGGTCATGATCTCACGGTCCACGAGTTCGAGCCCCGCGTCGGGCTCTGTGCTGACAGCTCAGAGCCTGGAGCCCGTTTCAGATTCTGTGTCTCCCTCTCTCTCTGCCCCTCCCCTGTTCATGCTCTCTCTCTGTCTCAAAAATGAATAAACATTAAAAAAAAAAAAAATTAAAAAATAAATAAATAAATAAATAAAAATTAAAAAAAAGTATTACAGCCCCGCTATGCACAAAACACAATTTTTTTAATGTTTTTTATTTTTGAGAGAGAGAGACAGAGTGTGAGTGGGGGAGGGGCAGAGAGAGAGGGAGACACAGAGTCCAAAGCAGGCTCCAGGCTCTGAGCCGTCAGCACAGAGCCCGATGCGGGGCTCACCCATGAACCCCAAGATCACGACCTGAGCTGAAGTTGGCCGCTTAACCGACTGAGCCACCCAGGCGCCGCCACAAAACGCTATGTAGATTTTGAGCCAAAAGATGCAAAGAACCCTGTGTATTCTTTCCAACTCCTTTCAGAATGGTTGTTTTAGGCCATGCAGAGCATTTAGGTTTGCCTTAACTAACAGGCATCGGAGTGCCTCCGTGCAGAGCAGAGCCGGGCAGGCATCTGCTGAGAGCACACACTGCCGTGTGCACGGCGTCAGGGAGGCATGAGACCCAGCACCTAATGAGGCAGCCAGCAGGGAGGTGGGAGGCATTGGAAGGGATACAGTGCCCGCTGCGAGTCTCAGATGAGATGCTCCGTGCAGCATAAAATGTCCTCTCCTCCCCGGGTTTTACATTCATCCCTCGTATGTTTTCTTCGTTCGCCAGTCTTCCCAGGAGGCCACCTCCAGCCTACAGAATGAAGTGAATTCTGAGCAGCCTAGGTATTTTTAAATAGCATTTATGAGCTTTCTGCCTTCTCTTACTCCTGGTAAAGAATCTGCAAGGGCAGCTGAAACTCCATTTTTAAGACTCCATGAAATTATGGAAAATGTAGTTGGGTTGTAACCAGATCAAGAGCACAGGGGAAGTAGCTTGTGCTGTATAGAAGAGTCTAACAGGACAGCGTACGAAGCGTTGATATTTAAGTGGCTGCCGAAAACGTGGTTCGGGTGGGAGTGTGCACGGAATCTGTGTGCCCACTTCCCGGGCACATCTGCATTCCAGGCCCTGTTGGGAGCGTGTGACCTGTCTTCTCCGCAGCCCTCTGTCAGCCGGGGTTTCAAAGGCGGGGAAGGTGACGCCTGACGTGGATCCAGCAGGGGAGAGGTCAACGCTGAAAGCCTTGGAGAGGGCCTGGGTCATGTACCTGTGTGGGTGACTAATGACTCACCAGAGGCACGGAAGTCGGTGCTGCATGGTGCCTTCCCTCCATTTACTGCGAGAGAGACCCTGCTGAGAGCACGCGGGGTGGGTGGTTTCTTGTGAGGAGCAGGGACAGACCACATTCCTCTCCAGGTAGACACCACCCGAGGTCAGCACTCTCACTGGGGTGAGGATTTAACATGTGACTCGGGACACACACCCAGTCTGTAGCGGTAGGCCAGGGAGAAGGCTCTGTGTGGATTGGAGGTTAGGAAAGAGAACAGGACGGCGTGTTAGGAGGTCCCAACCTTGGCCGTGAGGGCAGAAAGCCAGGGAGGACACCCAGAGTGGAGCCACGGCTGCAGCGATGGGCGAGGGAGTCCCTCCCTGGACCATACAAACTGCCCCCTCCCCCAGGCAGGAAGCCCCTCCCGGGAGCACACAAGCTGACCCCGCCAAGGCAGGGAGCCCCTCCTGGGAGCACACAAGCTGACCCTGCCAACGCAGAGAGCCCCTCCCCAGAGCACACAAGCTGCCCCCCCCCGGGCAGGGAGCCCCTCCCGGGATCACACAAGCTGCCCCCCCCCCGGGCAGGGAGCCCCTCCCCAGAGCACACAAGCTGCCCCCCCCCGGCAGGGAGCCCCTCCCTGGAGCACACAAGCTGACCCCCCAGGCAGGAAGCCCCTCCCAGGAGCACACAAGCTGACCCTGCCAAGGCAGGGAGCCCCTCCCCAGAGCACACAGGCTGCCCCCCCACCCCGGGCAGGGAGCCCCTCCCGCCTGGCCTGTGCCCTCTCAACCAAATGTAAGGTGAAATCCCGGCTGCTCTTGCAGAGACACTGAGATCTTATCCCTGTCCTCATGCGCACATGCACCTGCTGAAGCGACCCGGCCCGGGGCAGGAGCTGTGGGTCCCGGGGCGGGGCCGTGCCAACCTGCAGCCAATGCGCTCACACGCGCGTCGTCAGGAGCGCAGACGCGGCAAGCAGTCCGGGCCCGTCCACCTGTTGCTCTGGGAGCCACAGATGCGCGTATGTGTTTCATTTTCAAAAATAAGCCTTGGCCTTCTGATGTGTCCCTGAGGCAGGGGTGGAGCCCAGACGTGGACTCGGGGAGCACTACGTGAAATGACCGTGCCGTGACGTGGAAATTGCCAGAATGAATGCCTGCCGTTGGTAACAACACACTAACTGAATTTCACTCCAGGCGGATTTGTGGACTGTTTTGTCGAAATGACATCTGTGGAGAAATTTAGAAGTGATGACTGCCGACAGCGGCTGCCAGATTAGAGGCTGGTGTATCTCAGACAGTGCTGACGCGGGGCGGTCCCGTGGACGTGTCTGGAATATTGAGTGTTACGTCCTCATGTGACTCGTCCTCAGCCCTTAGTCTTCCTTTGGGGCAGGAAATCAAGTTTGCTGACGCTCAGCCTGAGCAGGATGGGCCACTGTCCCAGATCGCGTTCTGCTCATAATGAGATCTGTCTGCTTCATTCGTATTTACTGGGATAGAGAATATTAGCTCTGGGGGGTTTGGGGTTTGCTTTTGTCTTCAGATTGTGTGTTCTTCGGTGTGGCAGACAAGTATGTGTTTAAAATGGACTTTTAAACTACGCGTTGTAAAAGGAAAGTGCAAATCATCACGCGATGCGCGTTTTGGTGCTATGAACACACAAGGTACGTGGAATAGAGCTGACAGGCTCTGTCACTGCCTTGGAGACTCATGACAGCTGTGGGTAGTATTCCGTTTTCTAATACAGAAACTGAGTCTCAAACAGTCAAGTGAATTGTCAACGAACAGATCAGCTAATAAATGACCGAGCCATGGTGTGGACCCAGGGCTCTTGGAAGCATTAGGGTTTCCAGTGGATCTGGGGTCACATAATAGACATTTGATCTCTCCCTGTTGTTTATCATGAATTTAAGTAAGTTATTGAATCTCTGAGCCTTCCTTTTCTTAATTTCCAAATATTGTCACAATCACATGTGAATTCTGCAGCAGCCCTGAGGACCAAATTAGGCCAAAGGGAGCCGTATTTATTCTAGTCACCTCTTTTGACTACGAAAGATAATTTTTAGTTATTGTATGTATGTGTGTGTGCACGTGTGTGTGTGTGCATGTACACACTTCCGGGACTGGACGATCACCACGTACTTAGAATCACTCAAACAAGACCAACCGTGGCTAGAAGTTCACCTGCGTCTGAAAGCCATTCAGTTCTGTACCAGCTGCCAGGCACTCGGGCGACAGCAGCCAAGACAAACAGCACGTGTTCCTGCTGTGACGAGGTCCACCGTCTGGGGAAGGGATGTGGACGTTTAAATGGTAAGATCCGTCTATCAGCTGTCCCAGGTCCAGAGCACGTCCCCTGTGATGTGTGGACAGCGGACGGGATTTCCAGTAAACTAAAGAACGCGGAAGTTAACTTAGCTTTCGGCTGCTTGTTTCCATCCTACGCCCAAAAACCAAACTGTCAAAAATAGAATCCTTGTCTATATGGAAATCTTTCTTTCAAATCTCAAGACCTACGCTTGGCCAGCCGAACAATGGCTCCAGGTGGACTTGGTGGCTCAATTCTGGTGTTGTACGTGACGAGGTTCACTAACCCAATTTCTGGAGTGGGTGAGGCAGGCTCCGGATTCAGGGACGCTGAGTTTTGAAGTTGGAAAGGTTGCTGAAGTCTCTCTTTCTGGCTCGATATTTTAATTTCATGTTCTAGTGGAGTCTGTGGCCAGAGAGGCCCGCCCTGAGTCCTCTGTGCCAGGGATGCCACTGGGTCCTCACTCTGCCTTTGCTGAGCCCCTGCCTCATTCCCTGTGTTTCATATGCCAGCCTTACCTCAAGCAGACTCACTGTCAAGATGCTCTGCATGTGGCTTGTGGGATGCCTTGCCTGCCTCTCAGGCTGGAGGAGCAGGTCCTGGGAGCTGCCAGGATGCCTGCTTACTCCCTTGGCCGGCATGACAGGTCGTTCTTATGCAGATCGGGGGTGGGGGCTGAGCTGGGCTGGCACCAAGATCCCAGACTCGAGTCCAGTGCTTCGGGTTGGATTTGGACCATCCCCATCATGCTGTGCCTCTGTGACACCTGAGCACCAGGCAAATACACAGGGAAACGATCTGGTGTCTTCTGTCCTGGATTTTCTCAGACACGCAGCAAGACGCTGCAAATCTTATGAACATGTATGGGATTTATGCAAGGAAACCCTTTGGCCACGTCTGAATGTGTTGGCAATTCATCATGTGCCGATTAGTCATATACTGTGGCCAAACAAGGGCCAGACCCTGCCCTTGAGGCTCAGGGTGGAGGGAGGGACATAAACGTGTCAATGAAGAATTGTGGCATGAGGAGGTCATGCAGGGATAGAGGGACATAGAAAGTATTTCCAAATAAGTGGAGACAATGATGTGACAGTGACATGGCCAGCAGCATGACAGCTGCAGAGACATCCCTGTCCTGTCCCCAGAACCTGCAAACACGTCAGGTTACGCGGATAGGGGTTTTAAGGTTGCTCATCAGCAGACTTTAAAGTTAGGTGATTGTCCTGGACCATGAGGTGGGCCCAGTGTGGTCATAAAGGTCCCTGGGGGACAGAAGGGTCCAAATAGAGAGAAGTGATATGAGGAACATAGCCAGCCACTGCCAGCCTTGAAGACGGAGTTGTGTCTGGGAGCCCGGAATGCAGCTAGCCTTTGATGCTGGAAAACCATTGTCCCCAAGGAGCCCAGTGCTGCCGACATCTTGTTTTACCCCCGAAATCTGTCAGACTTCTGGGCTCCACTGCTGAGATGAATGTGTGTGTTGGTTTTGGGGAGAGGGGCTTGTTTTCAGTTAGTAAGTTTTATCATGTTGAGCAATTTTAGGTGGATTTAAAAGTCAGACAAAGTATAGAGTCCCCCACCGCAGTTTCCCCCATCACTCCATCTTGCATTAGTGTGGAACGTGTTACAGTTGATGAGCCGGTGTGGACCCTGTATGCTTGGCTGAAGTCCGTGGTTTGAGCTCATGCCCACTCTTGGTGGTGTGTATTCTGTGCATCTCGGCAGACGTCTGGTGTCATCTGTCCACCATCACATGTGCGGTCTCACTGCCCTGGAAGTCCTCCCTCCCCCACCAAGCCTGGCAACCCCAATCATGGGGCCGTTGCTATAGTTTTGCCTTTTTCTGGAATGTCATATAATTGGAATCCTGTTGCAGAGCCTTATTATACTGGCTTCTTTAACTTAGTAATATGCATCTGATGTTCCTGCCTGTCCTTGTGTCCTTGTGTGGCTCCAGGGCGCGTGTCTTTTGTCACTCAATGATAATATTCCACTGCCCAGATGTTTATCCATTCACCTTGGTTGCCTCCAAGTTTTAAGAATAATGAATAAGGTTTTAATATTAATTAAATCTACCCAATCCATTTTTTCTTCTTTCATGGATCATGCTTTTTGGTGTTGCGTCTAAACACTCATTGTCAAACACAGGCTCACCTACCTTGTCTTCTGTTATCATCTAAGGACTTTATAGTTTGATGCTTTACCTTTAGGTCTGTGATCTAATCTAGTTTCAGTTAATTTTGGTGAAACATGTAAGGTCTATATCCAGATTCACCTTTTTTTTTTTTTTAAACATATGGATATCTAGTTACTCTGACACTATTTCAAAAACAAAAACAGAAAACAAAAAAACTGTCCTTTCTCCATTGAATTGCCTGTTCTTCTTTGTCAAGGTTAAATGACTGCGTCTATTTCTGGGCTCTCTATTCTGTTCCATTGATCTATTTGTCTCTTCTTTCATCAATACTGTCACCAAACCCCAGTTCAACTGCCCGTCACTCAAAACGCCAATACTCAAGAGGCGAGTTTTGGTTGGAAAGGAATATGAGCTTTCTTCAGGAGGCCGGCCACCTGGGGAGAAGACAGACTCTTGTCCAAAAGCCAACCCCGAGGTCTCTGCCTGGCCCAGGGGTTTGTAAAGGGGTTTAGGGCAGTTAATCAGCAAAGGGAATGCAGGGGTCTACAACTTTCCTCCATTTCATGCAGATTCCACGGTTGCCAGCTGCAAACGTTTTCTTGGTGCAAGAGGGTTGTGTGAGGGGGTGTGGTTCCTGGTTCATGATGGACAGTAAGACTCTGTTCTCTCTGCAAAGGAGGGCAACGTCTACAGATGAACAAAGAGAGGTTAGTAAAGTCATTTGTGTGACCTACAAAAAGAAAAACATCTTGCTAAAAACTTGCTGGGCTAATCAGGCGGAGGCAGCTTCAAACGGGCCTGCTGGCTTCTGCAGCCTGGGAACATTCTGGTCCTTCTCTGCCTCAAGGCCACTGGTCTGATAACCTCACAGACAGTAAATGAGTTGTTACTGCGAGGGAGGAGTGTGTTCACTTGAAGCAAGTTAACCCTTCAGAGTAGCTGGAGTGCTAGACCTCAGCGTCCTGATGACTGTGGCTTTGTAGTGGGGTGTGATGGCATGTAATGTCACTCTCCATTGCCTTTCTTCAGTACTGTATTGGCTGTACCAGTCTTTTGTCTCTTCATATGAACTTTAGAATCCGTTTGTCAATATCCATGAAATAACCTGCCAGGAGTATAATTAGGATTGCTTTGAATCTATAGATCAAGTTGGGAGAGACTGATGTCTTGACCATATTGAGTCTTCAAATCCATATACGTGGAATATCTCTTCATTTTTCACATCTTATTTGACTTCTTTCATCAGAATTTTATAGTTCTGCTGATACAGAACTTGCACAGATTCTGTCAGATGTATAGTTCTTTCAGATTTTGGCACCAATGTAAATGGCTTTGTGTTTTTAATTTCAAATTTAATCACTCACTGCTGGCCAATGAGAAAGCAGTTAAGGGGCACCTGGGTGGTTCAGTTGGTTAAGCATCCAACTCTTGATTTTGGTTCAGGTCATGATCTCACAGTTCATGAGTTTGAGTCCTGCATCAGGCTCCATGCTGACAGTGCAGAGCCTGCTTGGGATTCTCTCTCTTCCTCTCTCTCTGCCCCTCTCCCGCTCATGTGTGTGCTTTCATGCACTTTCTCTCTCTCTCTCTCAAAATAAATAAATAAACTTTAAAAAAAATGTTTAAAAAAGTAATAGAGCAGTTAACTTTTGTATGTTGACCTTGAACTCTGCAATGTTGCTACGATTAATTATTAGTTCCAAGAATCTTTTATTGATTCTTTTGGATTTTCCATATAAATAGTCATGCCATCTGTAAACGATGAGAATTTTGTTTCTTTCCTCCAAGTCTGTATACGTTCTACTTCCTTTTCTTGTCTTATTGCATTAGCCAGGACGTCCAGTGCAGTGGTAAGCAGGGGTGCTGAGAGGGAACACCCTTGCCTTGTTTCTGATCTTAGCTGGGAAACAACTTGTTCTTCACCAGTAAGTATGATGACAGCTGCAGGTGATCAGCCAGTGCTTTCTACCATGAGGTGGAAGTTTCCTTTTTCCATAAATGGATGTTGGATTCTGTCAAACGCTTTTTCTGCATCTGTTGATATGATCATATGACTTTTCTTCATTAGCCTTTTCATGTGATAGAGTACATTCATTGATTTTAAAATTTTGAATCCATTTTGCTTATTTGGAATCAATGCCACTTGGTCATGGTGTACAAACCTTTTTATACATTATTGGGTGCAAGTTGCTAATATTTTGTTGATCTAGATTCATGAGAGATATTGATCTGTAGTTTTCCTTTCTTCGTAATGTCTTTGGTTTTGATATTATGTAACACTAACCTCATAGAAGGTTTAAGGGAGTATATTCACTGATTATATTGATTTGGAGGAGATTGTACAGAATTGGTATAATTTGTTCCTCACATGTTTGGTAGGATTCTCCAGTGAACTCACCTGAGCTTGGTGCTTTCTGTTTAAAAGGTTATTAATTATTGATTCAATTTCTTTAATAAATAAAGGTTTATTGAGATTATCTATTTCTCTTTGTGTGAGTTTTAGTAGACTATATGTTTCAAGGAATTAGCCCATTTTTATCCAGGTTATTGAGTTGTGGGTTTAAAGTTGTAATTTTCTTTTTCTATCTTTTCAATATCCATGGTAGTGATGGCCCTTTTTTGCTTCTGATGGTATCACATTGTGTATTCTTTTTTTCTTAGTTAAAAAGACTAGAAGTTTATTGATTTTATGGATTTTTCAAAGAGTCACCTTTTGGTTTCATTGATTTTATCTTATTTCCCACTTTCCCTTTCATTTCTCTGCTCTAATTTTTATGATTTCTTTCATCTTACATTATACTTAAATTTCCTTTATTTATCCAGTTGCCAAAAGTGGAAGCTTGGATTACTGACTTTAGATCTCATATCTTTTCTAATATATGCAGTGCTATGACCATTCCTCTGAGCACTGTTTTTGCTATGGTCTTTAAATGTTGATTTGTATTTTCATTTATTTCAAAATACTTATAAAACTGTTTTGAGGGGGTTTTTTTGATCTGTGTTATTTAGAAGTATGTTGTATAATCTCCAGGTAAGTAATTATTGATCGGTTGACTGATTGATTTCTAGTTAGATCCCATTGTTTCAGATTATATTTTGTATGATTTCTATTCTTTTAAGTTTAGTTTATGGCTCAGAATATGATCTGTCTTGATGAATGTTCTCTTTGAGCTAGAGAACAGTATGTATTCTGCTGTTGTTAAATGAATTAGTCTACAGATGCTTATTAGATCCAGCAGACTGAGAGAGTTGTTCAATTCAACCATGCCCTTATGATTTTTTGCCTGTTAGATCTGTTCATTTCTGACAGAGAGGTGTTGCAGTCTCCAACTGTAATAGTGAATTTATCTATTTCTGTCTTGTGTATTTTGAATGTTCTGTTGTTAAGTGCATACATGTAAAGGATTGTTATGTCTTCTTGGAGGATTGACTCCTTTATTATTATGTAATGGCCCTCATTAGCTCTGAAAATTTACTTTGTCTGAAATTAACACAGTTAATACAGCTTTCTCTTTTTTTCAAAGTTTATTTATTTATTTTGAGAGAGAGAGAGAGAGAGAGAGAGAGCACAGGTGCGAGCAGGGAAGGGGCAGAGAGAGGGGGGAAAGAGAGAATCCCAAGCAGGCTGTACACTGTCAGTGCAGAGGCCAATTCAGGATTCCATCCCATGGACCATGAGATCATGACCTGAGCCGAAATCAAGAGTCAGATGCTCAACTGGCTGAACTACCCAGGTGCCCTAAGACAGCTTTCTTTCTTATCAGTGTTAGCATGGTATCTCTTTCTCCATCCCTTTATTTCTAACCTGTTTATATTTACGTTTAATATAAAGTGAGTTTCTTGTAGACAATATACCAGTTGGGTTTTGTTTTCTATCCATTCTGACAATCTCTGTCTTTTAATTAGCGTATTTATACCATTTATTTATTTATTTATTTATTTATTTATTTATTTATTTGTTTGTTTGTTTTTGAGAGCGAGAGCTAGAAAGATCATAACCTGAAACAAAATTAAAAGTAGAATGCTTAACCGACTGAGCTACCCAGTGCCACATGTACCATTGATATTTACAGTGATTACTGGCATAGTTGGATTGCTATCTACTATATTTGTTACTGTTATCTATTTTGCCTTTTTTCCTTCTTTTGGTCTTCCCCTGTTTTTCTGCCTTCTTTGGTTTTAACTCAATATTTTATGATTCCATTTTCTCTCCTTCTTTAGCATATCAACTGTGCTTCCTTTCTTATTTTGTTAAAAAGCTCGCAATATCCATTTACAAGAAATCCAAGCCTCCTTTCAGGGAGCACCGTGCCACTTCACATGCAGGACACATGCCTCACAAGAGTATTCCCAGTGCCTGTCTTACCCTCATGTCCTGCCTTTCGCGTACTCGTAAGCTGTGAGCGCTGAGTACTTTGTTGCTGTTATTATTCCGAGCAAACAGTTGTCTGCTAGATCACTTATGAATTCAAAACTGATTTTATTATGCCTTTATTTACTCATGTTCAAATGACGTTTCCTTTGTTAGAATGAGTTTCTCATCCATGTCGTTTTCCTTCTTTCTGAAGGATTTCTTTTAAAATTTCCTGCAACACAGGTCTATTGGCAACCAGTCCCCTCAATTTTTGTCTGAGAAAGCCCTTATCTTACTTCTCATTTTACTGATCATAGAGGTATATGTGAATGGGGTTCTTTGTTTTTCTTCTAACCCTTTAAATATCTCACTCCACTCTCTAGTTGCACATGTGATTTCTCAAGAATAGTCCAATGCGGGGCGCCTGGGTGGCGCAGTCGGTTAAGCGTCCGACTTCAGCCAGGTCACGATCTCGCGGTCCGTGAGTTCGAGCCCCGCGTCAGGCTCTGGGCTGATGGCTCGGAGCCTGGAGCCTGTTTCCGATTCTGTGTCTCCCTCTCTCTCTGCCCCTCCCCCGTTCATGCTCTGTCTCTCTCTGTCCCAAAAATAAATAAAAAACGTTGAAAAAAAAATTAAAAAAAAAAAAATAGTCCAATGCAATTCTTACCCTTGCTTCTCTATGGAAGGGTTTTTCCCTACTGCTTATTTAAAATATTCACACTATTTGATTTCCAGTGTTGGAATATGATGTGTCTACGAGTAGATTTTTTGGCACTTATCCTCCTTGTTGTTCTGGCTGTACATCATTAGTTTGGGGAAATTCTCAGCCGTTATTGCTTCAAATATTTCTTCAGTTCCTTTCTTTCTCTTCTCTGGTATTCCCGTTATGAGCATTTGACGCCTTTTGTAATTGTCTCTCTGTTCTTGGGTATTCTGCTCTGCCTCTTAATTTTTTTTTTCATGTCTGCATTTCAATTTTGGAAGTTTCTATTGACGCTTCTTCAAGTGCACTGATTCTGTTTTCAGCTGCATCTAGTTACTTGACGAGCCGATCAAAGACCTTCCTAACTTCTGTTACAGCGTTTTTGTTTTTGTTTTTGTTTTTGTTTTTGTTTTTTTCCTGGTGCTTCTTTTAGATTCTGTCCGAAAACTTCTGTCCCCTGCTGATATTACCCATCTGCTCTCGCGTACTGTCCACTTCGTCCATCGGAACCCTTAGCATATTAATCTAGTTGTTTAAATTCCCAGTATGATCATCCCAACCTTCCTGCCATGTCTGACCCTGGTCCTGATGTTCTGAGTCTTTTCAGACTGTGTTGTCTCTAAGGGTGCCTTGCAGTTTTTCCCTGGAAGCTGGACATGATGTACTTAGTAAAAGTCTTCAGTGTGAGTTTTTATATTTTTTTTCCACCGGCAGCTGGGCTGCGTTTACTGTTTGCTGAAGCTGTGGGCGTCAGAGATTATAATGTCCTCTGGTGACTGGTTTTGTCCCTGATATGCAGGAGCCCCTTGGTGTGGGGAGGGGAGGCATTCTGTGGGCCTGTGAATAGGCCTCAGGCTTCCAGTGAGCCTGTGCCCCTAGCTGTGACCTCACACTGCTTCTGTTTCCACACTCGGGTGGGACAAAACTGCCAGCAGGGGCTGGGGTCGGTGTTTCCCTTCTCCTAGGTCAGTTAGGCTCTGATAAAACCGAAGTAAGTTAGCTCTGGTTCACTAGTTTCCCCTGAGGGAGGCCTTGTTAAGAGGAAGAGTGCTCTGGAATATTTCAGAATGGCCATTTTTCCCCTTCCCCCTCTGGAATCACACGGGACCTTTCTCCAGGCTTCTCCGTGAGAGCCTGGTGGGGCTCCTACAGGTGTAGCCCACCGAAGTGTGTGGGGCCCTGACAGTGGCTCCCCCAGAGTTCTTAATTCTCAGACTGCTTCCCACTGAGCCTCCAGTAATTTCCCACCGACAGGTTAGGATCTCCCATTGGGCACTGGTTTCTGCCCAGTGAGGCTGATTCTCTGTCTCCTCCTGTGTGCATCTGCAGTTTGGGGAGCCGTGGTTTGCCCTGTGCCCCTGGTCCTCTGCTGCATCTGGGGAGCTGTGGACTTTGAGTTCGCTCAGCTGGTTGCTTGTTGTGAAGGTGGAGTGTGTACCTCCAGGCTCTTGCCGGCCGGGCCAGGAACCAGAAGTCTAATGCTGTTTTAATAAGCACCTGCATCTGCCATAATTTGCCCCAGTGTCCACAGGAGACCGGCAGAAGGATTCGGACATTCAGACATGGGGGCGGTGGGGACCAGGCATAGAGAAGGCTCTGGAACACAAGGAAGAGAGAAAGCACCGCCAGTGGTCAGGACTCCAGGGCCCTGCCTGAGGAGGAGCAGGGGTAGGTTGAACCGAAGGAAGCCCCAGAAATGTGGAAGAAAGTCCTTGAGGACAGATTCCAAAGGGCTTTGCCTGCCCGGAGAGTCTGGGTTTTACACTGAAGCAATTCAGAGACCTTTTTGAAGGAACGTAATATCGGAGCTGTGCTTTGGGGAGAGGACGCCGGCCGTGATGCCCGCCATGGCCGGGGCTCAGCGGCCGCTGGCAGTGGGGACCCCAGCAGGGGCTGCAGGAGGTCCACGGCAGAGGCAGGGTGGTGGGACAGTGCAGACACACTACAGGGACATCACAAGACTCCCGGAACCATCCATATGCTCTAAGTTGCATGGCGATAAGTCAGGTGGAATTCACCAAGCGGGGTGAACATCGAGCATTTCAGAGTGCCACTCACAGCCGTGGGATGCTAATGCTGGCCGGGCTGCACGCCATCTGCCGTGCACTCACCGTGCTTCCACGGCACGGGATCTCCGGGGACGGGCCGGTCTCCTCTTCCTCCTCAGTGTGCCCAGTTCCCCCCAGAGTGAGCCGGATCCTCTGCACACACGGGACAGCTGACCACATCGGGTTGGTGGGCTCGGAGGCAGGTGGGGAGCAGATCAGGTATCACGGCAGTTATGGCTTGGGGACCTACCGTTTGTTCAGCTGGAAAATATTTGTGGGTCTCATGCCGGCTGCCAAGAACCCCTATCAAAACCGTGGTCACGGATCTTGAGTTAAGGTTTGTGCCTGTGACTTTATGGCCATGCGGCCATCAGTGAGTCTCTTATCTATCCCTTTTATCCCCTAGCTTTGTCATCAGGGCAGTGGGGACACCAGTGCCTTCCCAGCATGGCTACCATTAGGATTACAGGTAGTGTTTGGTTTGTAACCAGTGAAACACAGCGGCTTAATGCAGAAGCTGCTGTTTTAGCAGAAAGGAAAAAAAAAAAAAAGTGAGCGAGCAAAAGTAGGAGTGGGAAATTACTTTTTTGGACTATAATTCAAAACGCTTTCAAATTCTATGGCACCAAGTGCTTCCTGAGCAGATAAATGAGGTTGGCTAGCCAACAGTGCCCTTTTCTTCTTCCCGATTGTCTTGTGTGAGAAAATGTGGTGTCCCAAATCCTGGGACAAAGACTAGGGGATAGTCGTGTGCACTACAGAGGGGACGCCTTCGCCTTCTTGCATCCAGTATTCACCGCGACCACCAGAACCCAGACGGGTGGGGTGCAAAGACCTCTGACCAAAGAGTGGCCGGCATTGGTGTCCAGTCCGGCCAGGCCAGACCCCAGCAGGATGGCCTTGAAGACGACCTTCCCAGACGTTGGAGCTTCCTTCTGTAAAATCAGTTGGGGGAGGGGCTGTGCGTCCAAGGTCGCCTGTCCCTGGTCGGTGCCCAGAGTCTGTGGTGCTGCCAGGGGACCGTGCCGTGAGACATCACCCTGCAGCAAACATCCGAAGTAGTGCTGCTTCTCCTGCTTTCCATGCATGGAGGGAGCCGGGAGCCCGTGCAGGGATGGACTGCAGGTGCCCCACTCGTGGCCATCACCGGCCCGTAGCCATTTTCCACCCTCTGCCTGCCTCCACGTCCTTTCCTTGCCTCACAACGCAGATGGGGGTGTATGCCCCCCCCCACAGTCCCAGGCGGTCTTGGGGCCGTCCCGCAAATTGCATGGCAGACAGCCGCTGTCAGAAAATGGGGAGGACTCCTCAGTGCCAGCCCATCCGCACAAGCCTGAGGCAGAAGCCTTGATTTTGTTCAGACTCTGCTCCAAACCCTGGAGGCGTGCGGGTGTGCAGGGCAGGACCCGGGTGGTCTGAGTTCTGGTGGGCCCTCGGTCTTTTTATTGGATTTGGACTGACACCCTTGGATCAGAGTGTTCCCTCACGCCCCCTCCCCCTGCCCACATCTGCGCTGGAAACATAAGCCCCCCGGGGGCCCACCCCCACCTCCCAGCAGCTCTTACACATAATAGAGATGTGAGACAAATCTGGTGAGTGCACTGACTGAAATCAGGAACTGACCTGAATTTCGCTTGTGAATCAGGGCAAATGACCCCTAGATCAGGGCTCACGAGAGTCCACACCGTGGCACAGTCAGGAGAATGAACACACGCTCGAGGCTGAGAGCCGGCCTCCATCCCCGGGGACACTGTGGCCTGAGAGCCCGCAAACACTCAGGATGGAACAACCATGTCCCACAGTGTGTGCTTCCGGAAGTTGTTTCTTATCTGTAGGAACGACTTGTCAATTTCAGGGTGTGGTGGCATCTGTGTTCTGATCACAGAACCCATGCAGAAGAGTCAGAGTGAGTTGTAACAGGGAAACCGCTGCAGGATAGGGTTGTTCTCAGCCTCGCATCCCAGGCCTGTCTGAGCCTGGCATGAGGAGGGTGACCCACAGTGGCTTCTTGCTGGCAGACTCTTCACCGGGCAGTGGAGGCATCAGGCACCGCTGGGTTCACGCCACGGGTACAAGGGTGAGAAAGTGGTTCCGAGTGTCGTCAGATGCCTATGATAGTTCAAGAACTGAATGGCACCTCCCCTTCCCGCACCTGCCCTTCCCGCACCTGCCCTCCCTGCACCTGCCCTCCCTGCATCTGCCCTCCCTGCACCTGTCCTTCCAGCACCTGCCCTCCCTGCACCTGCCCTTCCATCGCCTGCCCTCCCTGCACCTGCCCTTCCCGCACCTGCACTCCTGTCACCTGCCTTCCCTGCACCTGTCCTCTGGCACCTGCCCTCCCCACACCTGCACACCTGCACACCTGCCACCTGCTGGAGAATGGCTCCTGCCCCAACCACCGTAACCAGACCAGGGACCAGCAGCTTATTTTCTCCCAGTCCTGGAGGCGGGAAGTCTGAGATCCAGGTGTGGGCAGGGCCGGTTCTCCCAAGTCCTCTCTCCTTGCCCTGTAGACACTGTCTCTCCCCGTGTCCTCATGTGGTGGCCCTGCTGTGCGTGTCTGTGTCCTAATCTCTTATGAGGACACCACTCCTAAGGGAATAGTGTCACCCCAGCCGCCTCATCTGAATGTAATCCCCTGTGTGGAGGCCTTGTCTCCAGATACAGCCACATTGGGACATGTGGAAATCAGGGTTCCTGTATGCGGACTGGGGGACACAGATGGGTCTGTACTGAGGGAGCTGGAAGAGAACCCTGTGTTCTTTTGCACACATCCCCCCCTCCATGAGGCTCCTTTAGCAGGACCACTCAGGGCTGTGGCCTCAGAGCATCCCCTCCCTGGACCCCCTCTGTGCTTAGTCCCTTCCCATGCCCTCCCCAGGGGATGAGAAACCTGACCCTGCCTGAGCCGCGACCATGACCTAGCGCCACTCCTTCTCTGTAATACCTTCCTCTCTGCTGCACTTTCACAACACTACTCAACCCAACAGCCAATTTTTTAAGTGAAAACTTTTGTCACCAAAGAGCCTGTGGGCAGATGATGGAGCACCGTCTCCTTCCTGCAGGCGTTCAGGAGTGGTAGTTGGGGATGCAGACAGAGCAGGGAAAGGGCAGGTGCTGGGAGGGCAGGTGTGGAAAGTGCAGGTGTGAGAAGGGCAGGTACTGGGAGGGCAGGTGCAGGGAGGGCAGGCACAGGGAGGGCAGGTGCAGGGAGAGCAGGTGCTGGGACGGCCGGTGCAAGGGGAACAGGTGCCAGAGGACAGGTGCAGGGAGGGCAGTGCCTGAGGACAGGTGTTGGTAGGCAGGTACAGGGAGGCTGGGTTCAAGGAGGGCAGGTGTAGGGGCTCCCTGGTGGGTTTGCTGATGGGGCACCTAGCAATCAGGCTCCTGCCACCAAGGCTAGGAAATGGGCGTCCCCAGGTGCTACTGGACACGTGGGCAGTTTTTTGAAGCCGGACTTTCTCAGGCAGGCACTTTGGGTGCTGGGGTCCCTCAGGGGTGTGGCCTTGGGCTATTGGAGCCTCTGTCCCTGCTTGTTCACATCTTTACAGTCGGGGCGGGGGGCAATGCCTCACGGGCAGAGGTGCGGGCTGGCCTGGCGGGGTCTGGAAAGGAGAGAATTTGTCACAGGTACCCTCGTCCTGATGGGGCTCATAGTCTAACAGGAGTGACCAGTGTGAATTGAATCACTACCTCCATCAAAGCAAAATTGCAGTGGCCACGTGGTCCTAGACGGGGCACCTGCACCCTTGATGACTTGCTTCTCTCTCAGAAGTCTGCAGTGGGAGAAATCTGCTCTAAGCCACCAGAGTGGGAGGCACGTAGAGACCCACAGGCTTTCTGAGGAGGGGGAGGTGTGCAGCTCAGCAAAGTTCAGCCGGGAGGCAGCCATCAGAGATGGAAAGGGCAGTGGGAGCCAACTGAGCCAGGAGGGCAGGAAAGAATCTTCCAGAAGATGGGGGAGCATGCACAGATTCCGTTGTGGGGCAGGTGCTCCTTCGTCCTCTGGGCAGCAGGGAGCCCCACAGGGTCTGAGAGCAAGGGATACAAGCAAGGCTTCCCGTCAGATGGAGGAGGAGGCAGAGAAGAGGGGCAGAAAACCAGGAGGGGAGTGGCCTGTGGTCTCCTGGAAGAGGGCAGGATGTGGTCTCCATTTAAGAAAGTAGACTGGGGCGCCTGGGTGGCTCAGTGACGTAAGTGTCTGACTTCAGCTCAGGTCATGATCTCACGGTGTGTGGGTTCGAGTCCCGCGTCGGGCTCTGTGCCGACAGCTCGGAGCCTGGAGCCTGCTTCGGATTCTGTGCCTCCCTCTCTCCCTGCCCCTCCCCCACTCATGCTCTCTTTGTCTCTCAAAAATAATAAATGTTTAAAGAAAGCAGACAAACAGAAGCTTGAATTTCTTAGGTCACTTCCAGGCTCATAAAGAGTCTTCACACACTCTCGATCCCACCATGCCTTCCAGTGTTCACGCGACTTAACTTTCCCAGCTTTCATAAAAGTTTGATGGCAGAAAATCATTTCTGCTATGTCCTCCACTCTGTCGGCTTTCTCAGTGGTGGGCAATGAAATGGACCCCAGGCTTTGGAAGAAAGACGACAGGGTAGAGCCCAAGGTGTTCATCTAATGCCGAGATAAATTTGCATTGACAAGAAGTACTAAATCCAACATTTCTTACCCAGAATGTGCTATGTGAGTCCCCAAGCGTTCTCACAAGTAAGGTGGGGGCCCAGGCACATTCCAGCCGCGCAGGCTTGCTGAGCATTTAAATGCATCCAGACAAGCTTGCGTGGAAAAGCCGCAAATACTTGTGCCTTGAGCAGACAGGAAGCATGTCCAAGAATTGCCTGGCCAGTGTAAAAACCGCTGTGGCACTTGTTAACGATGGTGTCCTGCGAGCACAGGTGTCCCTCCCCGGACGGCAGCGGTGAGCATTCAGGGCGGGGGGCCTTTCCTCACCGCACACCCGCAGGGCCTGCCATCCGGGAGGTAGAAGCGTGCCCACTTGGAAGGACATCGTTGCATTCCAGTATAGCTGGTTAGGGACCAGCATTTGTTTTCCGACACATTTCACTTGGAAGTTTATTCCAATTATTATTTTTGTTTTTGAGAGAGAGAGAGAGAGAGAGAGAGAGCGTGTGTGTGTGTGTGTGTGTGTGTGTGTGTGTGTGGTCTACGGTATGGGAGTGTGTGGGTAGGGTGCGGGTGTGTGTGCCCGCGTGTACAGGTGTGTGTGCGTATGTTCTCATACTCTTGACCTGGTGATATTGAGAAGAGCCCATCCTCCTCTTTGGATAAACTTCTTGGTGAAACATCTGTGCTTCCTTTTTTAATTAGGTTTTTATTTACATTTCGGTTAGTTAGCATGCTGGGTAATAACCCCCGTCCCCCACCCACCTCCCCTCTGGTGACCACCAGCGTGTTCTCTGGAGTCAGGAGTCTGTTTGGCAGTTTGCCGCGCTCTCTTTTTTTCCTCGGCTCATTTGTTTTGTTCCTGGATCTATTTTATTCGTATAGTTTGGTGGTTAAAGTTGCTTGTGAGGTTAAAACCTTTTGTTAGTGATTTGTATTTTTGTGTCTATGAAATTGTTTTCATTTTACCAGATCGTGTGGGATACCCTGAACTTACGCAAGGTGATATGTCAGTTGTTTCTCAATACAGCTAGAAAATATTCTCTCAGGAGACACAGAGAGGGAAATTCTCTTTTGATGTTGAAATTACACTTTTGTGACCAGTGCATCTTGAGCCTATGGACGCTTCAGGTTTGTCCCTCCCTTTGCGTGGGTGTAAGAACCGCCTGTAGCTAATATTCACGGGAGTCATGAGCCTCCCTTCCGGCTTCATACCATTCCACGCCTCTTTCTCTTGCTTCTGTCACGAAGCAAAAATGTCCTGTCCCTACCTGGGTCCTTCCAGCTGACCAAGAGTCATGTGGACATGACACAGACGAACAGGAGAAAATCAGGTGTGAGAGCCACGGGTAGGGAATCCACGCAGACACGAACATTCCAAAGACAGCCAGAATTCCAAATTCCTCAGACAACGTGACACTTCTGTGACATCCTGTGGGGCTACAAAGGGGAGGAAGGCCATGAGCAGGAAGGTAAGAGGAGGGGTTTGGAGAACGAAGGTGGCCCTGTTGTGCAGAGAGGTTTCTTAGGTAAAGAGGAGTCTGTTATCAATAGCTCTCCTCCGGGGGCAGGCTTTCTAGTGCAAGTCCAGGCGGTGGACTCCGAGGGGAAGAGCTTTTCCTGAACGTGCTGGGGTTTCATCGCCTCTAACTCACCATCACGATTGTGCCAAAGTGGCCCATCTTGGGGGCAGTCTGCGCTTTGTCCCTACACTTCATATTTAATTTTTATTTACCTTACTTTCTCATTTGTATTTATAAATCAAGCCAAGTCCTTATTGGAACATGTCAGCATATAAATACACAAGCAAAGAAGAGATTGGTTTTCTAATACTACCAGAGACCTCCTCACGCAAAAGTGGTTTCTGCATTCCAGACTGTTCTGTACATAGAACACCGAAACTCTAAGTACCTGGCTACAGGGATAAAGACTTCTGTGCCTTCTGAGACTTGGCTCACTTATTTCTCAGGAGGTCACGCTCATTTATAAGCGCCCTGAAGTAGTAAGGGATTCACGTGTTACCACGTCTTAACTATAACAGCTTATGTTGATTCTTGACAGACCTGTGTGATCCCAAGAAATGTGCAGAAATATGTTGACTTTAAGTTTGCTTTTTTTAAATTTATTTTTGAGAGAGAGAGACAGAGAGCAAGCAGGGGAGGGGCAGAGAGAGAGGGCGACACAGAATCCAAAGTAGGCTGCAGGCTCTAAGTGTCAGCACAGAGCCCGACACGGAGGTCAAACTCACGAACCGTGAGATCATGACCTGAGCCGAAGTCGGACGCTCAACCGACTGAGCCACCCAGGTGCTCAGGTAGCATGGATTTTAAATTAAAATGTTGGGGCGTCTGGGTGGCTCAGTTAGTTGAGCATCCAACTCTGGCTCAGGTCACGATCTCATGGTTCATGGGATCGAGCCCCGCGTCAGGCTCCACGCTGAGCATGGGGCCTGCTTGGGATTCTCTCTCTCTGTCTCTCTCCCCTACTTGTTCTCTCTCTCTGTCTCTCTCCCCTACTTGTTCTCTCTGTCTCTCTCCCCCTTAAATAAATATGTATATAAATAAAAAATAAATATATAAAAATATATAGATTAAAATGTTTATAAAATTATGAAATATGAGTTTCCATCACCTAAAATATTAAAATTAACTTAATTTTCATTAAACTTCAAGTTTATAAAATGAGAAAGTCATCATTGATACTACTTTAAAAATTACTGTAAGTTCCTATTTGGAAATTATGTTTGCTCATGAAACGATTCTCAAAAATCATAGAACAATCATTCTTCTACAAGACTCTGAGGTTTGCATCTGGGAATTGGCAACGGACGCTTGTGACAGGTTATAAATTTCTGTCAAAGCAAACCTATCAGATAATCACCTATAGAGAAGGTAAGAAAGATTTATTTATCAAGGAGTCTCTATGATTTGTACCAAAGGAAATTTAGAAGAAAGAGATTTGGGAAAAAATTATAACTCCTTTGTGAGGCTAACCATGTATTTCACAAGGCAGATGTTGTAGGACAGAAAGTGCCAGAAATGACTTGGCTTCTTGAATAACGGGATTAGGTTTACAACTAATAGAGATCTTCTTCGGTGCTTTGGAAGCCGTTGTTTGTGAATGATAGACTCAAGATGGGTTTAAAAGCCATTTATTTGGCCCATAAATAAGAAGTCACTTGGTAATTAAGTGCAATCAAGCTGCAAATGTCTTCACCGTGAATGCTTCATCGAAAATATGATGAAAGTCTGTGGAAGAGCTAAAGATGGGAGCACTGAGCCTGGATCCCAGAGCTCACATCCACATGGCGCATCGGAGGCGTCTGTGTGCAGCCTTCCTTTTAAACTAGAACCTACATACGCTGTGTGGAATCAGTGGGAGTCAGAACAACAACGAAAAAGCTACTTGTGCGTCTTACGGAGTATTGATCATGCTACTGTTACTGCTGGTCAAGGAGCCGAGTCAAATCCCTAGCGTCTGGTTTGTTTTTGTGTGTACTCAACAGTGTGCGTGCTGTGCTGTGGAACCAGTGACAAGAGTCAACAGTGAGACTGTGGTTTGAGTGGATTCAGTCCTCCTTCCATCAATCCCATTTCCAAATTGGCCACGTGGCTCCATCCGGTGAAGTGTGCGCTTCTGTCCCCACGTGGTCCCGCTCTCAGCCCTCTCTGGTTGCAGGGGACAGGTGCCGTGGGCCGCCTGCAGGGGCGGTTTGGTGGACAGGTGCATGGCGACCTGCCAGCATCAGCCTGACTGCTGCTTGTGACCAGAACATTCAGGCAGAGTGGGAGCCTCCACAACCAGCTGCAGGTGGGGCCCCTGTGACTCTGGTCATCGTGCCCTGGGCCCTGGTCGTCCCATGTGACAGCTGAGGCGTTCCCCTCTCTGCTGTTCCTGCACCACTGTCCCTGAGTGTCTGGATTTCAAATTCCCCAAGGAAGAGGATGCACTTTCTCCCTCCGTCGCCAATGCACATGGTCCCGTGATGGACCAGGAGCCATCCTTAACCCCCCTCCTCTGAAGGACCACCGGGATACAAGGTTTGTGGTGCAGGATAATGGCACGGGCATAGGTCACCAGGGTCAGGTAGGTGTGCCTGCTGGACATACACGTTGTCTTAAGCTCTCGTCCAAATATGTGTGATTCGGAGAATACGCCAGAGATTCGGTTTTACTTTAGCAAATTTGGGGTTATTTTTAAGGTATGCTTCCGACGCTATTCCTTGATGCGATTGTACAAAACCGTTGTTTTGTCACCTGAACAAGACAGTCACAGTGTTGGAGAGGAGCTGAGTCCTGAAAATGCTCATCACCTCCACTCCACACACCGAGGTGGCAGGTGGCTGAGCCTGTCCGTGTTCCCGTGGGGTTCCAAGTCAGACCACTCTTGGCACTTGACTGGGAGATGACGGTTTCACCCAGGAGGTGGGCAGGCAGGACAGGACTGTGAGGGCTACAGGCGAGGATCCTGTCCCTCCCGCCCCAGCATCACTTCCCGGCCCGCCCCCCTCACCCCAGCATCACCTCCCGGCCCGCCCCTGTCTCTCTCGCCCCAGCATCACCTCCTGGCATACCCCCTGGCCATCCCGCCCCAGCATCACCTCCGGCCCGCCCCCATCTCCCTCGCCCCAGTATCACCTCCCGGCCCGCCCCCGTCTCCCTCGCCCCAGCATCACCTCCTGGCATACCCCCTGGCCATCCTGCCCCAGCATCACCTCCCGGCCCGCCCCCGTCTCCCTCGCCCCAGCATCACCTCCTGGCATACCCCCTGGCCATCCCGCCCCAGCATCACCTCCCGGCCTGCCCCCTGACCCTCCCACCCCAGCATCACTTCCCAGCCCGCTCCCGTCTCCCTGGCCCCAGCATCACCTCCCAGCCCGCTCCCGTCTCCCTTACCCCAGCATCACCTCCCGGGCTGCCGCCTGGCCCTCCCACCCCAGCATTACCTCCCAGCCCGCCCCCATCTCCTTCGCCCCAGCATCACCTCCCGGCCCGTCCCCATCCCTCCCGCCCCAGCATCACCTCCCGGCCCGTCCCCGTCTCCCTCACCCCAGCATCACCTCCCGGCCCGCCTCCCGACCCTCCCACCCCAGCATCACTTCCTAGCCCGCCCCCCGTCTCCTTCGCCCCAACATCACCTCCCGGCCCGCCCCCTGGCCCTTCCACCCCAGCATCACCTTCCAGCCCGCCCCCTGGCCCTCCCACCCCAGCATCACCTCCCGGCCCACCCCCATCTCCCTCCCCCAGCATCACCTCCCAGCCCACCCCCTGGCCCTCCCACCCCAGCATCACCTCCCGGCCCGCCTCCCGACCCTCCCACCCCAGCATCACTTCCTAGCCCGCCCCCGTCTCCTTCGCCCCAACATCACCTCCCGGCCCGCCCCCTGGCCCTCCCACCCCAGCATCACCTCCCAGCCCGCACCCTGGCCCTCCTACCCCAGCATCACCTCCCGGCCCACCCCCATCTCCCTCCCCCAGCATCACCTCCCAGCCCGCCCCCTGGCCCTCCCACCCCAGCATCACCTCCCGGCCCGCCTCCCGACCCTCCCACCCCAGCATCACTTCCTAGCCCGCCCCCGTCTCCTTCGCCCCAACATCACCTCCCGGCCCGCCCCCTGGCCCTCCCACCCCAGCATCACCTCCCAGCCCGCCCCCTGGCCCTCCTACCCCAGCATCACCTCCCGGCCCACCCCCATCTCCCTCCCCCAGCATCACCTCCCAGCCCGCCCCCTGGCCCTCCCACCCCAGCATCACCTCCCGGCCCGCCTCCCGACCCTCCCACCCCAGCATCACTTCCTAGCCCGCCCCCGTCTCCTTCGCCCCAACATCACCTCCCAGCCCGCCCCCTGGCCCTCCCACCCCAGCATCACCTCCCAGCCCGCCCCCTGGCCCTCCTACCCCAGCATCACCTCCCGGCCCACCCCCATCTCCCTCCCCCAGCATCACCTCCCAGCCCGCCCCCTGGCCCTCCCACCCCAGCATCACCTCCCGGCCTGCCTCCCGACCCTCCCACCCCAGCATCACTTCCTAGCCCGCCCCCGTCTCCTTCGCCCCAACATCACCTCCCGGCCCGCCCCCTGGCCCTCCCACCCCAGCATCACCTCCCAGCCCGCACCCTGGCCCTCCTACCCCAGCATCACCTCCCGGCCCACCCCCATCTCCCTCCCCCAGCATCACCTCCCAGCCCGCCCCCTGGCCCTCCTACCCCAGCATCACCTCCCGGCCCACCCCCATCTCCCTCCCCCAGCATCACCTCCCAGCCCGCCCCCTGGCCCTCCCACCCCAGCATCACTTCCCAGCCCGCTCCCGTCTCCCTCGCCCCAACATCACCTCCCGGCCTGCCCCCCGGCCCTCTTGCCCCTGATGCTTGCCTGTACCACACATCCCTCTCTGTGCACAGAACGCGCTCTGCCCCAGTGATTGGTCCCCATGCTTGTTTCTCCCACTAGACCGTGCGTTTCAGAACAGGGACTGTCTCATCTGCTTCCTTCCCGACACCTGACCCCTGACGCCAGCACGGTGCACTGCAGACACTGAATGCACGGCGTGTGCGTGTGAGGACCGGTGGGTGGGGCACGAGTGAGTGGGTAGAAAGGCACAGCTAGAGCATTCTTTCCTGTGTGGAGAAGGCACAGACTGAGTTTTTGTGGGAGAGTTCAGGGCACCCGGGGGTTGGGGGAGCAGAGGACCTTGTAGAGGGTAGGGTCTTGGCAGGCCAGGCAGCTAAGCTCTGAGAAACCGTGCAGTGGGCACAGGGGCAGCGGAGGAAAGAGAGGGGTTCGCTGTGGCTGGGACTCAGGCACCGTGGCCTCAACAGCTGCAGCTCAGAGGGGTGGAGGTTGGGCGGTGGGACGCCAGGCCTGCAGCCGCTCCCGGGGAGCCAGGAGCATTGCTATGGCCAGCAACGCACTTGGCCGCCTCCAGTGGCTGCTCCCCTCTCTCGTCCCTTCTTCCTTTCCTGCCCGTCTGCCTGCTGTTCACCCTCAAGTCTCTCTTGCTTTTATCTCCTTCAAGATCCACCCCAATACGCACCCTAACCAACTCACATCTCTGCGACGCACCCCAAACTCCTTGCTGCGATCGGTGTATCCCCCCGTCACGCCTCAGCAACACTTGGCCCGATCTAACCTCCAAACACATCTCGCAAACACGGAAGTCCCTGAAACCCGACCAGAGTTGAGTGCAGGGGAAAGAAAAGCATGTTGAATTCCTTTTAGGTCCCTGGGCTGGTTTCTGTGAGACCCGGCCCCTCGGCCGGGTGGCTGTGTGATAAGATAAAACATCCGAGAGGAGCCGAAGGCTGACACACTCGTGCTGTGCAGGTGCGCGTCCTGAGCTGGGGAGGTGGTGTGGTCGCCCTTCTTCCTCCTTGGGGACCAGGGGGCCCCACGGCTTATCTGTCTGAGCTCTGTGACCCGCTTTTCTAGGAATCGGGTTTGCCGTCATAATTCAGCCTACTTCCCGGTGAGAGGAAGGCCCTGGATGTGTCCCCCGGGTAATGAGGATGACAGTCACCTAGAGCTGTCAGAGGGACGAAGCTTCAGGCTCCGGTGGCCGCTTCGGTGTGCAGCACGAGAGCCTCCCCACTGTGCAGCCCCTGTTGTGGAAGCGGTCGCTCATCTTTTAGCCCCAGGATAGGAGCTGACCCTCCCTGTGTGTTTGTTTAGCGACAAGCAGCATGTGTCCAAAGAGACCCTCCGGGACTTCAAACAGTGACCTTCTCCAGGGCCCTTGGTGAACTCCATGTAAAGGGGGTGGGAGTGGGCCTCTGAGCCTGTCACAGCCCTGCAGACGCTCGTTCAAGCTGTCTAGGGAGGGGCTGGTGAGAGAAGGAGACCCGACCATGTGGTGACTGGAGGGACCGCACACTTGAAACGGGGGGTGTTCCTCGGATCGCAGACCACACAGTTTGTGGACTGAGAACCATCCCATCGACAGGGGCCACAATGCAGTCGTACCTAGAACCCCAGGGGCCACAATGTCATCATACCTAGAACCCCAGGGGGCTGCAGTACAGTCATCTCTAGAACCCCAGGGGCCACAAGGTAGTACTACCTAGAATCACAGTGATCATAACATAGTTATACCTAGAGCCCCAGGGGTCATAAAGTAGTTATACCTAGGACCCAAGCAAACCTCAGAGGGGACACGGCAGTCTCTTGAGTCCTGCTGGGGTCCTGCTTTGGGGCTGTTTGACCTTGGGCAAGCCATTTGCCCCTGACCCTGTTTTCCTTGTTTGGAAGAGCTGGTGCTGACGGCTACCACACGAGGGCTGCTCTGTGGGTCAGACCGTTTCGTGTAGGAAGCATTGTCCACACAGGACGCGCTGCACTCATGTCCATACTGCCTGCTCGTCTCTGTCCCTTGGACTGTTGAGACGGAGCACCACACACACCGGCTCAAACCACAGGCTCGTCCCTCACACACTGGAGGCTGGACGTCCACGGTCCAGGTGCCGGCAGACTCGCATCCTCGTCCGGCTGTGTCCTCACGGGCGGAGAGCCCGCGCTGGGTCCCTTCCTGTGAGCACGCCCGCCCGGGACCACACTCAGCCTCCGTCTCCTCCTCCAGACCCTGTGTCCACACAGTCCCACGGGGGCTGGGGCCCTGCCCTGTCAGTCTGGGGGACACTCAGTGCACAGCACTGCTTGTCCCGTCGGGGAGACGTGGTGGAGGCCACTGGCACCACCGCCGGAATCCCCGCGAAGTCCCCTCCTGATTCCCCGCCTTGGCCCCAGACGCCCTGTCCACGCTCACAGTACAGAGATCCCTTCAACCTGTGGCTCTCCTGCCACTTCCTGCCCCCGAGACCTCCCGATCTATCGGAAGTGGAGCAAGTCCCCGGGGAACCCCACGCTGGCCGGCCTGCACACGCCTCACCCAGGCTCTGCCCCATGGGGCCTCCCAGCAAGCCCACCTGACCTTCCCAGTACCTGTCACCACCGAGGCGCATGGGGCCTGTTCCCTTGTCCCCACGGTCTTGTCCACCGCACACAGCACGTGCTTCCCAGCAGGTGCTTCGCGCCGTGTGCCGACGGGCAGAACCTCACCAGCAGTACGAGAACGAGGTGGGGCGTGCAAACCCTTCAGCGGCCTCTGCACACACTGACTGGGTGCTGTCTCCAAGCCTCTCATCTGCAGAGGGGGCGGTGGGCTCCCCATGGCGATCCGGCAGGCCACGCCGTGCGGTGGGAAGAACAGCCTCTGACTGACTCTGTGCGCTTGGGCGGCCTCGTGTCAGAAGCTGCAGAGCCCGGTCAGGCGGCGGCCACACACTACGGCCACGTGCCTCCTCCCAGGACCTCCCTCTGTGCTCGCTTGTGGAACTGAGAGATACCGCCACGCTGGAACCGTTTGTGGGTAACACACTCATGCTTTTGAAAATGGTGTGAAACCGCACAAACGTGGAGGGTTTCTTCCACCAGGGGCCCTGATGTTACAACAGTAGGATCTTTTTAAAAGGACATCTAAAGAAGGAAAGCACAGGAAGTGAAGAGAAGTGCTTCAGCCGGATGCTTTCCACTGAACTCAGCCCGGGGCCTCACAGTCAGGACGCAGCAAGGTCTTTCCTGCAGAAACTTTCCTTCAAAGGGGCTCAGAGCGCTTGAAGATGAGGAGTTCTCCTGAGCGACGGCAGGCTGGGAACGTGCGGGAGGACACGAGTGTGCCCGGCACCCGGCGAGGTGCACAAGCGGCCCCCACCCCTGGGAGGACACAAGTGCTCACAGCGTGTGGTCAAGTATCGCTCACTTCTACAGTCACCGGCTGGCCCGACACCGAGGAGGATGCACCACGGTGGCCAAAGGGACTCTACTAACTACGGGGAGCAACTTGGAGAGACGGGAGGCCAGCTGGGCAACATGATGCCGCACGTGACAAATCAGCAGTGAGGGGCACGGACCCGAGGGCCACGGAGGTATTTGCAGGTTGATGACTCACATCCTGAGATGAAGTCTCACCACGCCTGGGACTGCGCCCAGAAATTTGCCCTCGAAACGCTTCCCAAGTGACTCTGGTGTGAAGCCTTGGTGTCCAGACCTTTGAATCTTGGGCGGATAAAGGCAGAGCCTCGCTATGTGAGGGATGTGAGTGTCCCAGGACAGGTGCTGGCTGCTGTCCCTGCAGGAGACTCAGTGAAGCCTATGGAGTCCCGGCCAGGCTGCCCCGATGCGCCTCCCCCCACGGTCCCCAGGCAGGGGGCCCCAATGCGCCCCCCACGGTCCCCAGACAGGCTGCCCCGATGTGACCCCCCACGGTCCCCAGACAGGCTGCCCCGAGGTGCCCCCCCCGGCCCCCAAGCAGGGGCCTCCTGACACACCAAAAAGCTACCATTCACTGCACAACTTGAACCATCGTCATCAGATTTCTCTGATTTTGTAAGAAGGCAGAACAGTGAATAACCAAACCACGTAAAATATCCTGACGGAACAGAAATGTGATCACGACACATGATCCGGGAAGGCAGAGACGGGGGACAAAGGAGGATGCGTGTGAACATGCTCAGGACCTTTGCACTGAGCCCCAAGTTTGCCTCTGAGCCTGACGGCTTCGACCACACGTGTTGTGCCCTAGACAGAAGCCATTAAGGAGCAAACCAACAAGCTTACTGCTTCCCTAAATTTTACTAAGCAGGTTTTTTTTGCTGGGTTCTAACACACATGGGGAAAATTTTGTAAATTGAAGTTTGAATGTGTTCAACTTCATGTTTTTGTTTATGTCTCCTCCCATTATAGGTGTTTATTCACGAGTACGCGCTTTGTGGGGACATACACACATTGTACACTTTGCCCATCCACGTGTGGCTCTCGGCATACTTACAGACGTATGCAACCATCAGTGCCATCCACTGAGAGCATGTTTAGTGCCCATACCCTCAGCAGTGACTCCCCATCCTCCCTGCCCCAGCCCCTGACCAGCAACAAGCTGCTGTCTGTCCCTGAGGACCTGCCTGTCCTGGACGCTGCACAGAAATGGGATCATGTTTCGGTCCTTGGTTTCTGCTGCCTCCTAACATTCCACTGAATGGATACGGCCCTTTGCGTATTCATCAGGTGATAGACAGTGGGGTTGTTTCCATTTTGGGGCCGTGTGGTGGACGGTGCTGCTGAGAACAGACGTCCACAAGCTTTGGGGACACAGGCTTACATCTCTGCTGGGCGTGTGCCTGCAGGTTGGATCCCTGGGTCATGTAAGGAACTGCCAGACTTTTCCACAGCAGCTGCACCATTTCACGTTCTCCCCTCACGTTTTACCTCCCTGTGTGCTTCGAAACCCTTGTTCCCGTCCATCTGTTACAGACATCCTGGTGTGTGTGAAGGGTACCTCACTGTGGTTTCAGCTCCGTTTCCCTGATGGTTAATGACGTCGAGCATCTTTTCACATACTTATTGGCCACCTAGGTATCTTCTTTATTTTTGAGAGAGAGACAAACCACAAGCAGGGGGATGAACTGAGAGGAAAGGAGACACAGAATCTGAAGCAGCTCCAGACTCCGAGCTATCAGCACAGAGCCCAATGCGGGGCTCAACCCCACGAATCGTGAAATCATGACCTGAGCCAAAGTTGGTTGCTTAACCAAATGAGCCCCCATTTATGTATCTTCTTCAGGGAAATATCTGCTCAGCGACTTTGCCCATTTTTATTTGGATATTATTTGCCTTTTTTATAACTGAGATGTAAGTGTTCTCTATATACTCTACATATAATTTCCTTATCAGATGCGTATTTGCAAGAATCTTCCCCGTTCTGTGGGTTGTTTCTTCACTCTCCTGGTAGTTTGCTTTAAAGCAAGAAGTTTTTAATTTTAGGAAATCCATTTTGTCGTTTTCTTTGTTTCCTGGACTTTGGATGGCATGTCTGGAAACCTCTTCTAATTCACATGACCAAGGAGAGATGTCCATTTTCTCTTTAAAGAGTTGTATGCTTTTATCCCTTACTTTTAGTTCTCTGATCCATTCTGAGTTCATTCTTGCATATAGTATAAGGGGTGCAGCTTTGTTCTTTTGCACGTGGCCCCTGGGTTATCCCAGAAGCATTTATAAAAGAGGCTATTCTTTTAACAGTGTTAGCGCTCTTATCAGAACTGAACTGGCCACAGATGTGTGGTTTCATGTCTGGACGCTCAACGCTGTTCCATGGACCTATATGTATATCCCTGGGATAGTGCCACACTGTTTTCGTTACCATAGCTTTGCAGTAAGTTTTGGAACAGGACCTTTGAGCCCTCCGACTTCCTTCTTGCTTTGCAAATTGTTTTGGATGTTTGGGACCCACTGCGTCTCCACATGAATTTGAGGACTGATTTTTTTTCCACTTCTGCAAAACCAGCAGGAATTTTGATAGGCGTCATGTTGAGTCTGTAGGTGACTTTGGGTAGTATTGAAAGTCATCTAATCCATGAACACAGGATGTCTTTCCATTTATCTATGTCTTTTTTTTAATGTTTATTTATTTTTGAGAGAGAGAGAGAAACAGAGCATGAGTGGGGGAGGGGCAGGGAGAGAGGGAGACACAGAATCGGAAGCAGGCTCCAGGTTCCGAGCTGTCAGCACAGAGCCCGACGCGGGGCTCGAACTCACAGACCGCGAGATCATGACCTGAGCCGAAGTCGGACGCTTAACCAACTGAGCCACCCGGGTGTCCCACCATTTGTCTAAATCTTTAATTTCTTTCAGAGATGTTTTCTAGTTTTCGAGATACAAATGTCTCACCTCCTCAGTTAAATGTAGTCCTGACCATTTGATTCTCAAAGACATTACTGTCAATGGAATTGCTCTACTAATTTCATTGTTGGTTTGTTTGTGGCTGAGATGTAGACACATAACTGACTTGCACGCTTTGATCATGTAACCTGCAACTTTGGTGAATTTATTAGCTCAAATAGCTTTCTTACGGATTCTCTGGGATTTTCTCTCTCTAGGAATATGTCATCTGCAAATAGAGACAGATACATCTCCTTTTCTTATTAGGATGTCTCTTATTTCTTTTTCTTATCTAATTGCCCTGGTTAGAACTTCCTGTTCAGGGTTGAATAGCAACACCAAGAGCAGAAGCCCTCGTCTTGTGCTGATCTTAGGGCAAAAGCTTTCAGTCTTACACCACTGAGTATGTTAACTGTGAGTTTTTCATAAATGCTGTTATCACGTTGAGTAAATTCCCTTATGTTCCTAGTTTTCTGAGTGTTCTTACCATGAGAGGTTGTTTGATTTTCCCAAATGCCTTTTCTGCATTTGAGTTGAATTGGTCACGTGTTTTTGCTTTGGTCCTATTACTCTCTTGTAATATGTTGATTTTTCTATGTTGAACCTCTTTTGCATTCCCGGGATAAATCCCACTTGGTCATGGTGTATGATACTTGGAATACACTGCTGGGTAGGTTTGCTAGTATTTTGTTGAGGATGCTTGCATCTGTGTTTATAAAAGATATTGGTCTGTAATTTTCTGTCCTCATGATGCGTTGATCTGGCTTCCATATCAGGTTATGCTGGCCTCATAGAACGAGCTAGAAAGTGTTCCCACCTCTTCAACTTTTTGGAAGAGTTTGGGAAGAACTGGCATTAATTTTTCTTTAAATGTTTGGCAGAATTCACCAGTGAAGCCATCGGGTCCTGGGCTTTTTCTTTGTTGGGAGGTTTTGATTCCTGATTGAGTCTCCTTATTGTTATTGGTCTGATCGGATTTTCTGTTTCTTCTGGAAATAATTTGTGTATTTCCATGAATTCACCCATTTCATCTAGGTTGTCTATTTTTTAGTGTAAGTTGTCATAGTATCATAATCCTTTTTATTTATGTCACCAGAGGTAACTCCCCAGTTTCATTTCTGATTTTAGTCATTCGAGCAGTCTGTCTTCCATTCCAGCCAAAGGCTTGTCAATTTATCGGTCTCTTCAAAGAACCAACTTCTGGTTTCGTTGATTCCCTCCATCATTTCATTTATCTCTGCTCTAAGCTTTACTATCTCCTTCCTACCTCTAGCTTCACACTTAGTTTTCTTTTTCCATCTGTATGAATTTTAGGGTCGGCTTTTGAATTTCTATAAAGAAGCCAACTGTGGTTTTGATAGGGGTTGTGTGGAGTCTGCACATCAGTTCGGGAAGTGTCTCCACCTTCACCGTGCTAAGTCGGTCCACGAATAAGGGACACCTGTCCATTGGTCCAGAGCATCACGGACTCCTCCTGCCGTGTTTTGCGGTGGTCCACATACTCACCTTGTACTCATTTGTTAAATTTTTGAGGAAACCCTTTGTTGATGGGGGTTCAGGTAGGGTCCTCTTAACATATGGCGGGAGACATCTTTCCTACCTTCACGTGGTAGATACAGGAGTAGGTTCACATGGCTGTTTCTTATCACACCCCCCTACTCATGCGTATGTTGTGAGGTCCCGACGGATGCAGATGAGACCGTGGGCCCGAAGACTTACGAGAGAAGGAGGCTGAGGCAGGTGCCTCAGCAGGAAGGATGGGTGGGTGTGTAAAGGGTGAAGGCAGCAGAGAAGAGAAAGGGAGCCAGGGCAACCCCAGGGACGAAGTGGAGGCACCTCACAGCTCTGCACGGGGGCAGAAGACACGATGGTAAGTGGAACTGGTGTGGGAAAAATACACGATAGCAGAATATTTCACTTTTCGGCAAGCGGCTCCATAGCCCGCTCACCAAGTCCGTATTGTTTGGTGTCATCTTGTGCGGGCTGCTTTTTACTCTTAGCTTCTACCTTTAGTGAGGATGTTCCTTTTAGGGTGCACGGCAAGTGCAGTGACGATGACGGGGAAACACGTCTGCCCAGTGGGCACATAGAATAAAATCAGACGAAAGGCAGGCAGGCACCTCACCTGACTCGGTGAGCTTCAGGCCCCCGGGAGACACAGCTGGTGTCCTCAGTGCGGCGGGACCTCGGGGAGGGGTGCCTGCCTCCAGGGCTGGGGTGCAGGAGAGGTTCCACGCGTTCTCCAAGACTCGGGCCTGAGCCCGTCGCCGCAGTGTGTGCCCAGCCTGGCTGGCTCACGCCTGGGCTTGGTGTGCAACCAGCAGCCGGTTTAATGAGAAAGGGCCCATGGGGCCCTCACCCAGTACCTTCCCCCACCTGGTGGCAGCTGGTGCTGGCAGCAGGCCACCCGGAGCTGTGCACACGCTGCATGTACGTGCAGGTCTGCGTGCCTGTACGGCCTCAGTGACTTTCCCCACCTGTCCTTCCAGCCTGGGCTTCCTCAGCTGCGTGTGAAAAGCGCTGGCTCCCTGCACATGGTGCCCACACCCAGAGATAGCGTATTTTTTAAAGTTTTTATCCCTACACTCAAAACATACTTTTTCAGATTAGAACACCAACAGTCTTGTGAAATCCCACAGTAAAAGGTGCCTTTACCCTGTAGTTTGAATTTGGGGAGACAGCTAATGGATAAGGAGGATTAGACCGCCGTTTTCTCTTGCCTCAGAACAAAATATGGTGCGGTGAGTAGCGGGCAATGAGGGAGCTAAGGTGCCCCCACATTCTGTGTCTGTTACCTCACTTAACACAGAGAGACTGCCAGCCCCCGAGTGTCTATTCCGTGTTCCAGAGACTTAAGACAAAAACAACCTGTAATACAGGTCTCTAATGCACGTTTTAGAACCGCCATTGTTTACAGAACAGTATTTTGTTGTTTGTCGTTGGGAGCGATATTATTTTTAGCAGGCAGTGCGTCAGTTTCCATGCCTACGTCAAGGCACTGAGTCCCGAAGAGCAGAGATGAGAATGTGTTCCGATGTGTTACATAATCCAATTCAATTCATTACGGCTAAACTTTTATCTTTTGTACTGTTCTTTCATGTGGCCGCATTCATAATGTAGCTTCTGGGCCGAACGTGAGGCAGAAATAGGATACGTGATTGGAGCCGTAATGGTTGTGCTTTTTAATATAGAGGAAGATTAGAATTGTATTAAATTACATGTTAATGGAAAAATAAAGCAAAAGATAATAGGACGACAACTTTATGCTGCTGTAAAGTCTAGATCACAGCACATAGTTTTGCTATTTATCAGCTGGATATTGAATTTCCTTTGAAAACTTGCTTTTAATTATATTAAAACATAATATAATCTACACTATCCTCTCCTAATATATTAAAGTGCTCTGGTTATAATTTGGCTGTTGAGAAAGGAAGGCGCCCAGGAGCTCTTCCAGGGCAGACACTCCCATGAGGCGGTGGCGCCCCTCACACCAGTGAGGTCGGGCTCTCTTTGGAGACAAGGGGTCCCTGCTCCGGAGGACGTGCAGGAGAGGCCCCTGTGCTGCCCTTCCTAGGAGACAGCCCCGCCCCTGCTCAGCGTCCGGTCCCGGCCGCTGTCCGTCGCTCCCAAGCAGGGTAAGTCGTGCCCCGACTCCTTCAGGATCTGCGAGATTGTGCCTCTGCCTTGTAGGATTTGTCCGCGTCTAGCTGGCCTGGACAGGTGGCGGTCCAGAGCCTGCAGAGGGGACATTTTGAATCCATGTCTGGGACCAGGCACTTGGCAGATGTTCGCAGGGGATGATGCTTCCTTACGTCAGTCACCAGAAGACTTGGTCAGAAATGATGTAGGAGACGACTGGCATCTCTTAGGTTTCTTTCCTATTTCCCACAATTGCCCCGAATGTCTGTTTGGCGTCTGCTGTCGGGTGTCCCTGACCCCAGGCTGCAGGTGGCACCTCCCAGGTGAGGAGCTGCCAGGACAAGGACAGGGACGGGACGGGACAGGTGGGCGGGGCGGGCTGACTGGTCTGGCCTGAGGCTGGAGCAGCCCGGGGAGGGGGCTGGGCCAGCGCAAGAGCAAGGGGACAGCAGACAGCTTCCTCCCTGAGGAAGCGGGGCGCAGGTGCCTCGCGGAAGCTCGAGTCTTGTCCTGCCTCCAGGACGACGCACAGCGGGCACCGCCTCCCCCGGGGTTGCCTGGACTGCGGGGCTCTTGCAGAGTGCATGCTGCCTGGGAAGGAGCCCACAGAACAATGGCCAGAAATAGGGGTTGTTGCATTTGGTTAAAGCGGCATGCCTCACCGGCAACGAGGGGCGGGAGGGAGGGCCTGGCCAGCCCACCCGGTCAGCAATGGCCTCCGGCACGCGCTCCGGACTGGCGCACGGCCATCCCCCGAGCAGGCCGTCCCCGGGGCCGCTTGGATCCAGGCTGACGACTGAGGACTCCGCAATGAGCCGGGAGCCGCTGAGCAGGGAGGGGCAGGCTGGCATGTGCACGGGCAAGCGAGGGAGGGAATGAGGACAAGGGGAGGGGAGGCAGGCAGGAGGCCGCTGCTGTGGCCCTGGCTGGCGACGGGCACTCAGGGTCTGAGCCAGGGCAGGGAGGAGGTGGGAGCAAGTGGCAGCCCTGGAGGGCACGGCCGGGAGAGAGCCAGCAGGTCTGCCTCTGGGGCTTCCCGGACCCTGACAGCCTTTCCGGGACAGCCAGCAGAAGGCGCCCGGCCACCCCGGGGTCGAGTGTCCTGACACGGCAGCCTGAGCGGTCCCTGCACCCTGATGTCCTTGTGGGGAAGGTGGCAGGGGCTGCGGAGAGGGACACAGCCCAGGCCCATCCAGGGAGCCAGCTGGTCTCCGTTTTCCCAGGACAGAGAGCTGTCTGGGCACCCCCAGTGGGACGAGGAGGCTGGGGCCCTCAGATCCTGTCTGGGCCTATCCCACAGTGTCTCTCTCCTCGGTGCTCATTCTCACGCCCTTCCCACCTGTTCCCGTGACAGACAGCTTCCATCTGTGTCTCCTGCTTCTATTATATGCATATTATGTAGCGTATGTGCGCATGTGGATACATGTTTTACGTATACATACTATATATGCACATTATGCACTGTGAGAGTCTGTGTTTCCTGCATGTATTACATACACGTTATATACATATAAATGGATGGATACCGTTATGTACACTGTATGTGCATATTTTATAGTAGGATCTATTTCCTGCATAAATTATATGCGTATTAAATATTATTTGTATGTGCCACATATAGATATGTGTATTATATATGCATACCATATATGCATGTGATATACTAGACTATTTCCTGCATATATTGTATGGATATTATATGCTATATATCATATATGGATATATGTATTAGAGATACTTGACATACACGCTATTATATCCTGTAACAGTGTATTTCCTCCATATATTACGTATACATTTATATACATATATATGGACATTATACATACTGTATATGGCTATTATATACTAGTCTGTTTTCCTGCATATATTATATGCGTATTAGTATATGTGCATATCATATAGATATATGTATTATATATGCATACCATATATGCATGTGATATACTAGACTATTTCCTGCATATATTGTATGGATATTATATGCTATATATCATATATGGATATATGTATTAGAGATATTTGACATACACGCTATTATATCCTGTAACAGTGTATTTCCTCCATATATTACGTATACATTTATAGGGGCGCCTGGGTGGCGCAGTCGGTTGAGCGTCCGACTTCAGCCAGGTCACGATCTCGCGGTCCGTGAGTTCGAGCCCCGCGTCAGGCTCTGGGCTGACGGCTCGGAGCCTGGAGCCTGTTTCCGATTCTGTGTCTCCCTCTCTCTCTGCCCCTCCCCCATTCATGCTCTGTCTCTCTCTGTCCCAAAAAAAAAAAAAAAAAAAAAAAAAAAACGTTGAAAAAAAACATTTATATACATATATATGGACATTATACATACCGTATATGCCTGTTTTCCTGCATGTATTATATGCATATTAGTATATGTGCATATCATATAGATATATGTATTATATATACATACCATATATGCATATAATATACTAGACTCTCTTTCCTGCATATGGATATTACATGCAATATGTATATATTATATATGGATATATGCATTATGTATACATACTGTATGTGCATATTGTATATTGTAATAGAGTCTATATTTCTTGTATGTGTGATATATCTACATTATATACATATATTATGTATAGATAGGTTCATTGTATATATATACTATATATGCATATTATATATTGTAATAGAGTTTGTATTTCCTACATAGGTTATATGCATATTTATACCACATATGCATGTTGTATATGTATACATGAACTGTACATAATGTATGGATATTACTATAATAGTCTTTATTTCCCATCTATAACATGCATATTGTATACCAGATATGCATATATGTATGTCATATACTGTAACAGAGTCTATTGTTGCGTCTGTTTGGAGACCTCTGGAAGCAAGCTCTGAACTGAGTCTGAAGCAGAAACACTGAGTCAGTAGGAAGCAGGGGTGAAGGAGAGGCTTCTCTGAGGAATCCTGGAATCCAATCACTTAGATTTAATAAACCCAGAACTTTGTAGATGCTGACCCAAGAGCGTGTAAAAGGACGATAATTACAACACCGACAATGGATGGCACCAGAGAGTGCCCTCCTCCTGGGGCCCTGCCTGTTGCTTTGCCAATGTCTTGTCTCCCGTCACACGGAGCAAACAGAAGCACAGGGAGTGTGGCTGGCCCACCTGACCGGCCCGTGGAGTCACACACCACGTGGTGGCAGAGCTGGGGCCTGAACCTGAACGGTTCAGTGTCCGGACTCATGTCCACAGCACGTAGCCACCTGCCTGAAAACAAAGCCAGCCCCCTCTGAGGGATGACTCCTTAGGACTTATCTGTGCACAATATTGCATCTCACGTAAACAAACCATGTTTTTCTGTCCTGGGGAGAATCTTACAGTTGAAAGGCAAGTATCTGAAATGGAAGTTAGGACATCCTGTGTTAGTCCTGCTTTGACACAGACAGGTGGCCTCGAGAAAGCCACCTCTTCTCCCCCTGAGCCGCAAGGACGTGGCTTTAGACCCTTCAGGATTAATGCATGAGTGCATATCACATGAGCTTACTGAGCAATATTGCTAATTAAATAGCAAATGTTACTTTTTAAACTTCTGAAACTGAACCACAGTACTCAAATCTAATTGAAATGTAACTCATTCTCCCCCCCAAATTGTTGATTTGTTTAATAGCACAAAGTCTTGCTGTCCAGAGACCCGATGAATCTCGCAGACAATACATACTTGTGGTTGTAGAACTATATTTAGGGATAACCAGAGTTTATGCTTCTTTTTTTTTTTTAATGTTCATTTATTTTTGAGAGAGAGAGAGAGAGACAGAGTGTGAGCAGGGGAGGGGCAGAGAGAGAGGGAAACACAGAATCCGAAGCAGGCTCCAGGCTCTGAGCTGTCAGCACAGGGTTCGATATGGGGCTTGAACCCATGAACCGCGAGATCATGACCTGAGCCAAAGTTGGATGCTTAACCGACTGAGCCACTGGGCGCCCTGAGAGTTCATGCTCCTTAATAGTCTCCTACTTTGGAGCAGTCAGCGTACAGGGAAAAATGATTCCCCTCTCCGGTGCGCAAAACTGACCCCTGAGGACCGGATAAAACAGTGCCCTCGTGGGGTGTCCAATAATTGACTCTTCCAGCACGTCAATGAGGGTGGCGGCTGAAACGGCTCTGTGTGTTCTCTCAACAGACCAGCAGTACTCATGGTCCCCGACGCAGCACTTCAATGAGGGAAGGTACTCGCCGGCTCCCAGGAACATGAAGGGGCTGCCGGGGGGCCGGGCCCCAGCCCCGCTGTGCTCCGCCCACACCTGCGGCCTCGCGGGCCCCGAGGACTGCGAGCGCGCGCACGACCACCTGCACCATGTGCAGGAGGCCAGGCAGCCCTACCTGCTCAGCCCGGTGGACGGCTGCCCCCTGGACCACCACCGCTGCTCCCCCGGCAGCTCCGTGCACTCGGAGTGCGTGATGATGCCCGTGGTGCTGGGCGACCACGTGTCCAGCAGCACCTTCCCCAGGATGCACTACAGCTCCCACTACGACACAAGAGACGACTGCGCCGTGCCACACGCCGGCGCCAGGGCCAACCGCATCCCCGCCAACCTCCTGGACCAGTTCGAGAAGCAGGGGCCTCTGCACAGGGACGGGTTCCACACGCTGCAGTACCAGAGGACGTCCGCGGCCGCGGGGCAGCGCGGCGAGAGCCCGGGCAGGATACGGCACCTCGTGCACTCCGTGCAGAAACTCTTCACCAAGTCGCACTCGCTCGAGGGCCCCTCCAAGGGCCACGTCAACGGGACCAAGGGCGACGGCCGGGCGGAGGACCACCACCACCACACCCACCACCCCAAGCACGGCAAGAGGAGTAAAAGCAAGGAGCGGAAGCCCGACGGCAAGCCCCGGTCGGGCGCCAGCAGCTGGTGGAGCTCCGACGACAACCTGGACAGCGACAGCACCTGCCGCACGTCCAGCGTGGTCAACAGGCACCACGTGGACCACGTCTCCCACTGCTACCCCGAGGTGCTCCCGGGCCCCTTCGGGGACCTGTCCCTGAAGACGTCCAAGAGCAACAGCGACGTCAAGTGCTCGGCCTGCGAGGGCCTGACCGTGACGCCCGACACCAAGTACATGAAGCGGAGCTCCTGGTCCACGCTCACCGTGAGCCAGGCCAAGGAGGCCTACCGCAAGAGCTCGCTGAACCTGGACAAGCCTCTGCTCCCCCAGGACGCCAAGCCCGCCCTGAGGCCGTGCCACTACCTGCAGGTAAGGGGTCCGGGCCGCCTCCCGGCACGGTCTCGCTGACAGGCAGTCGCGGGCGGTGGGCTGGCCTCTGAGGCCCTCCCAAGGCGCCCCCTCCCCCCCCCTCCGTCAGTCCTCGGCCCCAAGCGCGGTGGGCTGGCCTCTGAGGCCCTCCCAATGCCCCCCCTCCCCGCCGTCAGTCCTCGGCCCCAAGCGCAGTGGGCTGGCCTCTGAGGCCCTCCCAGTGCCCCCCCTCACCCCCCTCCGTCAGTCTTCGGCCCCAGGCTCGGTGGGCTGGCCTCTGAGGCCCTCCCAATGCCCCCGCCCCCATCAGTCTTCGGCCCCAAGCGCGGTGGGCTGGCCTCTGAGGCCCTCCCAATGCCCCCCCCCATCAGTCCTCGGCCCCAAGCGCGGTGGGCTGGCCTCCGAGGCCCTCCCAATGCCACCCCCTCCTCCCCCCACCCCCCCCCCCGTCAGTCCTCAGCCCCAAACGTGGTGGGCTGGCCTCTGGGGCCCTCTCAATGCCATCCCCCATCAGTCCTCAGCCCCAAGCGTGGTGGGCTGGCCTCTGAGCGCCCCCCACCCCGCCCCTGTCAGTCCTCAGCCCCAAGCGCAGTGGGCTGGCCTCTGAGGCCCTCCCAATGCCCCCCCTCACCCCTGTCAGTCCTCGGCCCCAAGCACGGTGGGCTGGCCTCTGAGGCCCTCCCAAGGCGCCCCCTCCCCCCCCCCCCTCCGTCAGTCTTGGGCCCCAAGCGCGGTGGGCTGGCCTCTGAGGCCCTCCCAATGCCACCCCTGTCAGTCCTCAGCCCCAAGCGCGGTGGGCCACTCCTTTGGTGCCTCCAGGGCTGGAGGATGTGGCCCCAACGACAAAGCACATCAGCCCCTGGTCTGTTCCCTCCCTGGAAGGTGGTCTACAGCCAGCAGGGCCCCCCGACCTCTCCCGACTGGAGTGTGTCTGAGCCTTAAAGCACCACTGGGCATGCCTGGAACACGTATCTGCTCCTCCGGGGCGGCCTCTGGGCCTTTGTCCGGGGCGGGCAAAGACACACACAAGTGAATGGGGCGAAGGGCGAGAGCCGCTCACGGTGGGATGCTTCTGTGACGTCCCTGAGTGTCCGCCTCCTCCTGACACCATCCCTGAGCACGCTTACAATTAAGAGGCGCCTGCTTCCTCTACAGATGCCTCCCAATCCCTCTTACCGGCTCCCGGTGCCCTTAGCAGAGCTCAGAACCGGGAGAGTTGTCTTGGGTAGGGACGGGACGGTGTTCCCCTCCCAGTCCCTTGTGCGCCTGGAGAGACCTGACCCCTAGAATGAGGGATGCTGGTGGACACTAGCTGAGTCACCGGGCAGTGGACTCACGGGGCAGGTGGACGACTGTGGGTCTTTCCAGGGTGCAGGTGGCTGCAAAGATGCCACCCTGGCACACTGTCTAAAAGCCAGCGGTTCTGTTTTGAAAGGAAATGCTAACAAGTCACTTTCACAGGCAGATCGACTCGGAGACACGAGTTGGTAGCGGGGTGAGATGTTGTTTGTAGAGCCGTGGGAGAGGCTTCAACTTTGCTTGTGGTTAGCAAGCCCCAGTCCTATATGACGTACGAGTCTTACCTGCCCGTCTAAAGGAACGTGACAAATAGACTCAGGGTTCGCGCCGGCCCCTGCTGGAAATGCAAAGTCTCCCGCTCTTCTCTCTGCGGCTTCCTGGACACTTCACCGTGAAGTTGTGTCTCCGGTGTGTGGGCCCCCGGGTGTCTGCCCCCGAAAACTGCCCCTTTCCAGGACACGTCTCCTGCCACACGTCCTCTGTGGTGCCTCACACCCTGGGCTCTTCCTGCCCTTGACCAAACATCCTTTCTCTGTCCGCCAGCTGCTGGTTTTAATTTGTTTTCATTATGGAAAATACGAAGCCCCTGTAAAGGCAGGAGTGTAAGAGAGTGACCCCTGTATGCTCGCTACCTCCCTTCAGGAAGGTGGGTTCCCAGAGGGTCTTGTCCCGTCCACACCCCTCGCCCACCCACGCGGATGGAAGGAAATGCCCGCATCCCAAGGGCCCGTTCCTGCACTCACCTGTAAAGGATCCACACCAGAAGATACGGGCTCTGTCTTTAGAAGCATAACTGCAATACTGTCCTCAGACATCAGGAAATAACGATCGTGTGCTAGCTTCACACATGTGCTCGGGACTCAACTGTCCCCATTGCTCCCGATTTCTTTTTAACGGTTTGGATCTGGATCCAGATAAGGGGCTACATGGAAACCGGTTCATCTGTCTCTTTAAAGCCCATTGTTTCCTTCTTCATTTGCTCTCTCTTTCCTTAAAGTGCATGTATGTATGTGTGTGTGTGTGCATGTGTGTGTGGGTGTGTGTGTGCATGTGTGTGTGCATGTGTGTGCGTGCATGTTGTTGAGGAACCAGCTCTGGAGGAGCGGCGTCCCTCGATCTGGTTCCGTCTCCGCCAGCTTCACGGCGTCGGTGCAGGTGCCCATCTGTCCCCCCTTGGGCTCCTGTGGTCCCTCTGCTCATGTGCTCATGCAACCCACTCCTCAGCTGTCCTCCCCCTTCCCTCCCAGAGCTTCCCCAGTGCAGCCGGTGCCTCAGGGGTGAAGGTGAGCGGGGGCTGCCCTGGCCAAGTTCTAGACCCCTGGGATACGCGGTCCTGACACAGACGTGTGGCGGGTGGTGAGGAGGACCAGGACCTCAAGAAGTTGTGTCTCAGTGCACAGACCCACACCTGTGCTACAGCAGAGGTGAGCCCAGGGCGGGGACAGTGCCCTCTGGAGGACGCAGCTCAGCACTTCCTTCCCGCCCCGCCATCATCTGCTCCATCACTGTGGGTCACTCTGGTGAATATGGCGGTGACCTCACAAGCGGTGCCCCTGTCTCCCCAGGCTGTCTGTCCTGGTGTCCCAGGATGTCACGGACCCACGTCCAGCCCTCACACAGGTCTCCCCCTGCCGACTGTACTACCTTTCCTGTGGACATGTGAATCTGCGGACCCTTGTGAGCCCAGGTTTCTTTCCCAGCCACAGCCGGGGAAGAGGAGGAATGTGTCTGCAGACCCTACAAAATAAAACTTAGGAGACAAGAAGGGAGGAATAAGCGCTTATAAGTTCTGCTCACATTCGTTCCCCCGAAAACTAGGCAGGCGTGGAGCTAAGAGAGGGAGCTGTGTTTTCCTCCACCTTCGGTCCGTACGGACGCTGAGTTCATGCCAGAGGAAGGCTCTTTGTGTTTCTAAGTCGGTCGAAGCAGACAATAGACAGGATTGAAAGAAAATGAGGATGCATTTTATGCTCTGAAACAGATGTTTTCGTCTTTTCTACCTCTGCAGACAAAGCACCTAAGGTCAAACTTTTAATGAATGTCACGCTGACTGGGGGCTGACAGCAGCCCTGAGCTCAGGGAGTTCTCCATGCGCGAGGGGGGAGGTGCCCGCGGGAGGGCAGTCACGGCAGGCGCACCTGCCTTCCCCGGCAGACCTGTGGGCCTGGCCTGCCCCTGGCTCCGTGGCCCCTGACCCATGGCTGCAGCGTCCCCACTGCCCCTCCCCTCCCAGGCTCCCCCTCCCGCCCCCTGTCTCCCCTCTTGGGTGTCTTCACCCGGCCTGTGGGTCCCTCCTGGTGAATCGGTGGCCTTGGAGATCTGGTGGCCACGGTGTCTGGCGTCTACACAGGAAGCACTTCATATTGACGTGTTGGGAAGCAATCAGAGAAAAGTAGCAGCAGAATGAAGTACAGTCGTCTGCACACGGCTGGGGAGCACCTCAGACTCCCTTCCCCAGGCTCTGGGGGTCTGGCCTCCAAGCAAAAGTTCAGCGAGAAGATCAAGCATGCACCCGAAAGTGCTTCTTAAAAATGCTACGTTTCCCATGGGGCGTCTGGGTGGCTCAGTCGGTTGAGCGTCTGACTTTGGCTCAGGTCGTGATCTCGCGGTTCATGGATACGGGCCCTGTGCTGACAGCTCGGAGCCTGGAGCCTGCTTCAGATTCTGTGTCTCCCTCTCTCTCTGCCCCTTCCCTGCTCACACTGTCTCTCTCTGTCTCTTAAAAATAAATAAACATTAAAAAAATTTTTTTCTTAATTTCCCAATTGAATTTGTTTCCGGGTCCTGTTACGTGGTCTAGAGAAACCACCCATCTTTTTCCAAAGAGAGCCTGTTTATTGTTTCTTCATCAAGCATCTGAAAGGAGTCTCAGTACCAGCCATCGGCTTCCAAGCGATCGGACGCGAAGGGTCTGTTGTAACTCAGGGCCGGGGGCCGTGCACGCTCCTTGAGGACTTGCTCGCCCCGGACCCCCTTCCCCAGCGGCTGCCGACCGTGTGTGCGTCTCCTTCCTGCCTGACTCCCACACCCTGTGCCGGTCTGCCCCTCGGTCTGTGCTCATCTGCTCGGCTGTCTGTGACCTGGGTGCCCAACAGGCTGCAGGCTTGGAGTCGGCAGACCGCCCTCCCCCTGCGGCCGGGCCCTGATGCTGCACAGAGACCTCGCGCCTGTGCAGGAGGTGCACCTGTCCCGTGACGTCGCTGAGGACACTTGGAAACCGTGAAAGGAAGCTGCCCGGTGTCCCCTGAGCAAAAGGAGGCTGATCCCAGCACTGGAGGGTGGGCGAGCCCCTGACCCCATGTTCTCACTGGACTCCTGCCTCCTCATGAAAGCGGCTATTCCCACAGGCTTCATGGAAGGCCCTTCGGTTCTAGTAGGAGCACAGCTGGTGTGGCCGGCGGGAGGAGCCCGCGCTCAGCTACTCTGCCCTCAGTGCGTGCAAACCACGGTGCCGGAGGCAGGTTCCAGTCTGGGAACCTGGCCAGGGACCTGCTCAAGACCTTAGGTCATGGTCACTCCAAGGCAGCAGTCTCATTGCCAAGGCCGGAATGAAATACCAGGCCGGGAGGCGTGTCCGAAGCCACTTTGGACACGAACGCACAGTCTTGAAAGGGCCAGAGAGGTCATGCCTTTCGGTTCTGGATCTACCTGCGGCCCCCCCATCAGTGGGCTCACTTAGAGTGGCTCCTGGGTGTTGCCCACACACGGGCAGCACGTGATCTGCCTGGGACCGTCCACAGGAGCTTCAGGGACTGTAGGGCCGCTGGGGTCACGTGACTGCCCCTACAATCGGTCCCCCCCCAAGGCTGTCCCCAGCGACCCGTCACCATAGGAAATGGCTTGGCGTTGCAGCCACACAGAAATTTCGGTTGTTCGGGCCACTTTTGCAACTGCCGAGCTGCTGTGTCCCTGGTGATGTGCGCCCTGTGCTCGTATCTGTTGCCCCCTTGTCCTGGTGGAAATGGCTGGTCCTTCTCCCAGCCCCTCCCCATCCCCTGCCTCTTACAGGGCTTCCATGTGCTTCCTGGCCCACGCCCCCAAGAGGTCGCATCTCCTCACGCATGTGGCAGTTTCTAGGCAGCCTGTCACTCCTGTCCCGTGCAGTGTCCCCATGACCAGGCTGGCGAGTCTGGGAGCAACAGCATCCCCTAAGCAGGGTTCACCTGGAGGGCTTCTTCACGGGGCTGTGGGGGTGCTGCCTGCCGCATGACAGGAGACCCCACCCCGGGCAGGTCTGGGGAGAAGGAACCTGGAGGCGGGACCCCTAGGAGGCAGAGTCCTGAGGACCACAGAGCCCAAGCCGGAGAGAGCCAAGCAGCACCATTCCAGCCACCCTCGGGGCAGGAATAATGAGTAACAGGCCCACAGAATGGCCAGCCACCAGCACTGGGTCCCACGGCAGGACATCAGCCTTCGTACCTGAAATTGTCCTGTCCCACAGTGACAGCTTTCAGGGAATGTCTGTTGAGATGAATTCTTCGTGGGGGGAAGTTGGGGTTTCAAGTGTTTGCCGGCCCTGAGGCTGATTTTGTGTTGGTCAGAGTTTGCGGTTAGATTCGACAGTAAAGCACGAGCCCCTTGAAGATCGTGGGTCGTTAGCCTATGCCGCGGCCTGAGCGAACATTCTGTTTCATCCAGGTACAGCTAGGAGTGACGTCACCCGCATGACACGTGGCCACTGTGGTGTTTCCAGCAGGAAGTCAAAGAGCAGTCATGCCTGAGTGGGAGGGCCCGGGGGTCTCAGGCTTCTTGGGTTCAGAGGCGAGACTGTTCATGCGGCGCCATCGGGCACCTCTGTGCGGTGAGGTCCCTCTCTGTTCTGCTTCCCTACCCGCGGGCACGGGCCTCCCCCGGCCCGGCCCGCGTGTTTCCCGGGAGAGGGCGTCCGGATGGGTGGCCTGCAGGCGGCAGCAGGGAATTCACTGAGTGAGCAAGGTGGTGCTGAGCCCAGCCCTCGGGGCAGCATGATTACAGGCGGGCCGGAGTCTGGCCAGTGGCCCAGGACTCCCGGCCGTGTCTGGCTTCTGTCCGTCGTCTGTCCTGGTCTCGGCAAAGGAAATGGAAACCGCGGTGGCCTGAAGAAAATGAACTCAGCAACTGAACGGTGGCGCACAGGGTAAATGAACATACAGGAGTGAGCCAATGAAAAGGCAGTCCCCAGCCACGCTAAGGAGACCTGGGTCCCGGGGCTAATCCGGGCTGCCTCGCCCTTGCCTCACCTGGCAGGATGCACGTGGCCCAGCGCAGGCGGCACCCTGGCCTCCAGATTTTCTCCGCGGCTGACGGTGGGCCGATGCCGGGCTGGACAGCTGTCTCTCTTATGGGGGTGGCCCATGCACCTGGACGTTGGGCAGCATCCCTGGCCTCTGCCCACTGGCCGCCAGCAGTGCCGCCATTTTGGAGACAGAAACCTGTCTCCAGATGTTGCCAAATGTCCCAGAGGGACCTTCAGCTGAGAAGCATCCGTGTGACCAGATGGCACGAGGCAGAGGGACCTGGGATGCTCAGCTGCCCGCTCTCTCCCCTGGGCTGGTGACCAAGCAGGGGGTCCGCATGCATCACTCCCTGCGCCCTGTGTCCCCGCCCCCATCGTGATGACCTCCCCACCTTCTCTGCACTCTTCTTGCACTGATGACGCATCCGTGTAATCGTTCAAACAACTTTCCTGTCCGTAACGATGGCTCATGAACTCAGCAAAACAAGTGTCCCATTTATAACGAGTTTCATAATGTCCCCTCGACTGTTGTAAACTGAACTTACACACTGTGATCTACACACACTACTTGAGACACTCATGTCTTTAAGTCCCCAAACGCTAACGTGACAGAAATAAAGGGAGGATCACTTTCAACAGAAAGCGTGAATTCTAATGGCAAGCGCTGTTCAGACTGGAGTGCTGGGAAGCGTGTTCCTTCCTGGCTGCAGATTCACCGGAATTTAGGGCTACCGGTTAGACTGGTGGGGGCACTTATAAAGACACCGGATTCGCCCACCTGGTGGGGTTTTTGGAAATGGTAAAAAATTCTTGGTGAAACATCAAACCAAAGCTCTCCCTTCCCTTGATTTACGTGGTTACTTGCAGTCCTGAAGAATTCATTGTTCATTAAAATTGCAAACACACGCACACACACGCACAAAACCCCTTTGATTTAGATACCACACAGGGTTAGATTCAAGGCTTAAGTAACTAGATGGGAAGAGACATTCAAAGTCATATAGGATGTGAGCCCGGTCTTCACTGGGTGAGATTGCTTTGTGCTTCCCCAAAACTAGCATCTCTGGCCCTGGGATGCTGTGATGCTCTCCAAGTGTGTGACTGTCACAACTGTCCCATGTTTCCATGATGGCCCCTGGAGGCCACCCCCACGTAGAGCTGTAGTCCTGTCCAGTGGAAATCCGGGGTTCGGAAGCCCAACTGTCTTGCTCTCAACGATATCCCCATTGGCTAAAGTACCTGGTACACATTTAAAACAAAAAACTTGTTGACTGAATGAAGAAGACATTTCCCTGCAGGACACACAGCGTTCGATGCTATTTTTCTTCCTTGATTTCAACACCTGAAAGGGAACATTGTTCAGAGCCTGGGCCCTTTCACCCGTGTCTTACTGCTTAGAAGGAAAGGAGGATGTATTTTAATACGCGGAGCTGAAGTATCTTTGCAGCGAAAACAGGAGGCTCCTAAGGTCAACCACAGGAAAACACCTACTCAGAAATGATAAACCTTGCTCCTCGTCATATGCGGGTGGATGATGGTCACTAGACGCAGCAAACACTGTACTTCGGATTTGCAGAGGCTGGTGGCTGTTGTCAGGAGACAGCCATCTGTGCATTCACTCGCTGGAAACCACAGAGGTGTGTGATGTTTGTGGCTGGACATTTGGCCACTCTTGTGCACCTGCTGCAGGTGTTTGATGCTGTAACACACCAGAAAGATTTTTGTATATATTTTTAGAGAGAGAGAGGGAGAACGTAAGCGGGGGAGAGGCAGAGAGAGGGAGACACAGAATCCGAAGTAGGCTCTAGGCTCCGAGCTGCAGCAGTGACCCCGACGTGGGGCTGGAACTCACAAACCGCAAGATCATGACCTGAGCTGAAGTTGGACACTTAACGACTGAGCCACCCAGGGGCCGTGAGGACCGATTTTTTTCTTAAATTAAAAATAAGTTTATTTTCTGTTGTAACTGCAGTATATGTTCCAAGTGGTCAATCTGGAAAACACCAGAATGAAGAGAACTGAGGACTCTCCCAGGGATGACCCCCACTCCACATTCTGCCAGCTGTGTCTCCATGCATAATGCAGGCGTATCTATTTTTAAAGTATAAAAAAAAATTGAGTGCAGACTGTACCTTAAAACCTGCTTTCTTTCTCCCCCGTGAACCTCTTTCCATGGCTGAATACATGTTCCTCTGCAGTTATTTTGGGGGCTGAAGTAGGCATTGTGTGATTGTGGTAAGTACCGAAGCTGCTTCCTATGGGATGCTTCCGTGTTTCCTCCTTTACCATAGTGGCTAATTCACCAACCCCTGGCACCGAATCTGACAGTCTGCGGACACCTCCACAGAAGCCACTTGCTGGGCCAGAGGGCATGAACAGGCCGAGATCTTCGGCTGTCTTGGTCTGTGGACATGGTCTCATGCCCGTCTGCACCGTGTGGGGACCTGCACACAGGAGCTTAGTGACGCTCCCTGGAAAGGCTGTTGAGGCCACCCGGCCAACTGCTGTTCTGCAGCCACAGGGACTGGCCCGTGTGAGTCCCCCAGCCACAGAGCGCCGTGCGGTCAGAGCTGAGTGAGGACCTGACGACCTGGAAGTTTCTGCTGGAGCCGCCCCTCATCACAGCGTCTGGGTCTGCTCCGCTGCGTGCTCCTGCCGTGGTTCCACAAGCTTCCCGTGTACCTGAGCGAGTTCGGGAACGTGCTGTTTTAGAAAAACAAACGTGCAGATGGGACCCATGTATGCCATCGCCCCCGGGGCTGTCCAGATGCCCGCGCCTGCAGAGTTTACAGGGACCGTGGGGGAGCTGTGGTCCTGGCCACTGTCCTGGGCTATCTGTGCCTGACGTCACGTGCCGGAGCGATGCCTCGGTCAGGTGTTGGAAGGAACTGAATAAGGCGCTTTCCCCCGAACGCGCTGCTGTTCCGAGCTGGTGCGCGGGAGCCGGCAGGGTGCTTGACCAAGCGGGGTGAACGGTGAGGGGCACCTGACCCTGGCGGCACAGAGCAGATGCGCCCGTGGTGCTGGGCACTCAGTGCTGGGACTTCGCTGCTTGCGGAGGGAGGTGCTGGGGTCCCTCCCAGGTGTGGCAGGCGGGTCCCAAGGTGCCCGCCTGCTCTCCCATCTCAGGGCCGGGCCCAGAGCCTGGAGCTGGCGGTGCATGTGGGGCCTGTCGGGTCTGTGAGTGAGTGCGAGGATCCCACACGCCGACGCCCCTCGACCTCCAGCTTCACCGGCTCCTGTACCCGCACCCGGGGCAAACCCCAGGAACGTCGCCCTGTCCCGCCCTCTAGTCTTCCTTGTCCTCCATATCCTGGAGACCTCTGTGCCCCCCAGCCTGCTCAACACGATTTCGATTTCCTTTTATGCCAAAAGGAAGTAAATCTGAAATGTAAACAGTGTTGTTTTCTGGGTGCTGAGATTCCAAGTGGTTTCCTCTCCTCCGCCGTTCCTCATGTGCCCTCACTTTTCCCGTGTCTGTGTATCAGCCTTTTAATGGGGAAAGGCAACAATTGTCCATTAATGTCCTTAGGGCTCAGCTCCAGGAAGCACGTGTCTTCACGCGCCCCGCTCTCAGTGACAAGTGGCCATACGAGGCGTGTCTTCCAGAATTCACAGAGCATCTGTCACCCGCGAAGAGCCCCTGATGCATGCGTGTGTCTGTTCTCCCCTAGGTGCCTCAGGACGAGTGGGGGGGGTGCCCCATGGGCGGCAAGGATGAGGAGATCCCCTGCCGGAGAATGAGGAGTGGGAGCTACATCAAAGCCATGGGCGACGAGGAGAGTGCGGAGTCCGACTCCAGCCCCAAGACGTCGCCCACGGCGGCCATGCGGCCAGAGCCCCTGCTCAAGCCCATCGGACCAAGGCCACTGGCAGATCTCCAAACGTAAGCCCTCCTCCCCCGCTTCCCTGTCCGGCCGTAGGCCCGTCGTGGCCGCCTTCACATTTCTGAGTTGCGAATATTAGATGGATGGCCACCAGTTTCAAGACCTTCAAAAAATGTTTTGTTTAGTTCTTTTAAAAGCCATACGTTTGGTCATTTACTTGGGTGATTTCTATGTCAGTTAATCATAAAGCCACTGACATAGCCAGTGTGATTCATCCTGTGTTCTCAGGTGATGGCAGGTTGGTTTTCCAGGAGCGTATTTGTGTGCACACGTGTGTGTCTGTGTGTGAAAATCGCGATAGGGGCTGTGCTGTCGGCTGAAACTTTGTAAGTGCGTTTGTAGGCAACCTTTCTGTTTGTGGGGGAGGGGACAGAACCTGTATGACTTTCACAAGTACAATAATAGCATATGCTTTATGATACTGTCCAAACATAGATGGCTGATAAATAACTGATTTTCAAAATATAAGCAGGGGAAACTATGTGGGAAAGAGGTATTCATATGAACTGTGCAAAACATGGCCCTTACCACTCGCCTTGCTCTGTCTGTCCAGTCCCAGCAGCTAAGTTTGGATGCATATTTGACCCTTGGGCAACACGGGCTTCTGGATTCGCTGACCCCTTGGCAGTCGAAAGTCTGCGTACGACTTTTGACTCCCCCAAAAGCTTAACTACTAATAGCCTACTGTTGGCTGGAAGCTTCACCAATAACATAAGTAGTCAATTAACACATAATTTATATGATGTATGTACAATATACCGTGTTCCTATAATAAAATAAGCTAGAGGAAAATGTTATTAAGAAAATCCTAAGCGGGGCACCTGGGTGGCTCAGTAGGTTGAGCGTCCGACTTCAGCTCAGGTCATGATCTCACAGTTGGTGGGTTCGAGCCCCACATCGGGCTCTATGCTGACAGCTCGGAGCCTGGAGCCTGCTTCGGATTCTGTGTCTCCCTCTCTCTCTGCCTCACCCCCGCTTGCATTCTGTCTCTTTCTCAAAAATAAGTAAATGTTAAAAAAATTAACGAATTTAAAAAAAGAAAACCCTAAGCAAGAGAAAATACATTTACTGTGCTGCACTGTATCTATTGGAATAAATCCACGCAGAAGGGGACCCACGCAGTTCAGACCCGTGCTACTCAAGGCTCAGCTGTCTGGCTCCTCCCCCTGCAAGCTGTAGGTTTCCCACGTGAAGGTTCGGCACCCGGGGACCCGCTTCTTTGTGTCTTGCTGGTGTCGCAGAGTCGTTCACCATAACCCGTGAGCATGGGGACGAAGCCCCAGACTGAGGTATGATCTCTGTGTCATCCCTGCCCGTGCCTGGTGCACGCGGTGACCAGCAAAACAGCGTTGTGACTCCTCCCAGCCCCTGCAGCTTGTCACTAACGTTAGCATGCAGGGTGCACAATCAAACTGTAAATTGCAGCCACATCTCACACTTCACCAGAGCAAACCACGTCTTTGCGACCTGCTTCGGTTTAAGTCAGTGACCATGTTGGGAATGCCAGACGGGAAGTGGGGTGGAGGCAGACACCGCGGCCTGTCTTACTCCACGCGGGTCTCCGCTCTGCCTCACACAGAGAAGACTGTCGGGTTTGTTGGGGACAAGCTTGGGGCGAGCACTGATGTGCTGGAGGGACGCCGGGGAAGGGAGGTGTGCATAAGCAAAGACACGGTCGGGCAGCGCCATTACTGGAAAGTTTCCTCGGGACTTAAGACGCCGTGGAGACAGGCGCAAACCTGGCCGGCCACCGCAGCAGGGCAGGGAGCCAACCAGCTGTTTCCCTGGGCTGCTTCGGGTCACGTTTGACAATCGTGAAGCATCAGGACTCACACAGGCAACCGCTGTGCTGAGCAGGTCTGGGGGCTCAAGCTGGGGACAGTCACGCGCGGTCTGGGGGCTCTGAACCACTGGGCACGTGGCCACTGGCGTGGGCTGGCATTTGGAAAGTTTGTGATTCATACCACGATTGCATACGTTTAAAGCAAACCACAGGAAAGAAAAAGAAAGGCAGGCTGTGTTTTAATGGTGGGCGGGGATCAGGTCGTGTTCAGAATTACGAACTTTATTTTCGTGTTAATGACTTTCCTCCCCTTTGCCATGCAGGCCCCCAGGGACTAGCCCTCCCCCGACCTTCTGCATGTCCACCCTGGATTTGTCCTCGGGACCTGAGACCACCTCATTCTCCCGCGGGTGGAGACCGCCCGGGGTCTGGTACTGGGTGCCCACCAGACAGCGTTAGGAGTTTACATTTGTAAAACCCACACCATGACCCAAAACAGTCAAAATTCCCTCCAAAACCCAAGAGCCATGAAGGGGCCGAGGCCGCCTGACATCACAATCCAGGTGTGGACCGTCCACAGGTGGAAGTCAGGCTGGGCGTTCGCGCACGGCTGGTTCCTGAGTGCCTGAGCCACGTCCACCCCGGTAGAAGTTGGGGGAATGAGTCATCAGTGGTGCCTAGCCGCTGACCCTCTTCCAGACTTAGCCCGACCTCCACCCTCGGCCCCCACGGCGCCACCCACACTGCCACAGAGATAGCCTGGCGGTTGGGCTGCACTTCCCCACACTCCGTCCCCCCATCCAGGCTTCCAGCAAGCGCTGGGGCACCGAGCTGAGTTCCGTGCATAAGCGTGCGGATGATTCTCTCCCCTCATCTGGCACGGCCCTGGAGCAAACAAGACAAGGAGGGCAGTGTGGCGAGGTGACCCCAGGGTGCCGTGCCCGATAGGAGCCCTCTGTGGATTTGCCACGTCCGTGGAGGCCCCGTGAGTCCGTCATCTGTAGAAGTTCTGTTACCGGGACGCACATCCATTAAGTGATTGCTCTTACTGCCTAGCAGCATCTTCGCCCATGTTGCATTTGTTTAGAATTTTACAGATTTTGGCGTGATTTCATTTCTTGCCATCTTAAGCGGCGTCACAAAAGCTCAACTATTTACTCAGAACCCCCGACTCAGACAAGTGAGGTGGCGAATGTCACAGAAGTGCCCCCACAGGCTTAAAATGAAAGTAGTGGCTTTAACCCCACACCCAGAGTGAGAGCGTTTGCCTGTGGATGGCAGGATCGCGCTCCCAGAGACCAGCGGGTGTCACGGGAAAGTGGACAAAGGAACATGTGGACTCCTAAGAGCAGCGGTGGCCGGGGACCCCCAGATGAGCGGACCTGCGTCCTGGAGAACGTTAACCTGCCCCTCACCTCACCCCTGTGCCCACTGCCTGTGGTTCCTGGGGACCTGCCCTGAGCACTGGGGATGCTCCCGGTCCCGCGAGGATCGTTTGCGTCAACTTAATCTGATATGCGGTCCCTTCCCACAAATAGCGCGTCCCTATTCTGGTCTATTCTACATCCAGACTGTGAAGCAACATTGATAGTTCTTACGTTGGATTTAAGTTGTTTCTTTTTTCTTTTCTGGTTAGTTGAATTGAGAAGTCAAAGCTCTTATAATTTTGAACGTCTCTGAGTCCTCTCTCAGGAGGTTAGCATTTTAAATTTATGGAGAAAGGACTTATTTCAAGAACTACTTTATACATAAAGATAAGCGTAGGTGGATATGAGGTATAAGCATAAGAATCTTATCAGTGTATGTGGGTGTGTATCATGTGTGTGCACACTTACACACGTATGCGTGTATGTGTGTGTGTGAATGTTTTATGACTTTCAGATGGAGAAGACATATCCAAACATTATTCCACAGTGAGAAACCACAAGAAAATGACAGATTTGAATTCATAGTATTAACAACTGACTCATAGTCAAAGTGAACAAACCTACCAACAAATTAAAAGTATCATCATGAAGGTAAAACAATAATTAAAATTATTAATTTTAATTAATGTTTTACTGTTAACTGGGGAAATGTTTTGCCATTTAAGTGTCACACTTGTGTTCTTAATACATGGAGACGCCTTACAAATTAATGAGAAAAAATAAACACCATGATGTAAATATGGGTAAAGCCAGGAAAAGATTATTCACATACCTTAGAAATCACTAAAACTTTCCAGAGGGTATTTTAGCATACCATTTGAAACTAGAAATCTAAAGACACATTCTAAAGAAATTTCTGAAAAGCACACAAAGATGTACAAAAATACAGTGATGTTCACTGTTTCATCGTAGGTCGTTGTAAGAAACTATAAATCACCTAAACACCCATCAGTGAGGATTGGGTCCCACTTTGGAGAACTTGTCCCCTGACTCACCCGCTCCTGTAAGGAGTGATGTGTGCTGTTAGGGCATAAAAGTTTAACCCACAGTCCACTGCTATCGGACTGACTGAGTAATAGATATACCAACACTAGAATGCCGTTTATAGAATATAGTAGAACATTATGCAGCCGTAAACATGAGTCAGACTTGCACGTACTGATGTGGCAAGATACAGGTTGTATAAATTTTAGAAAGCAAAGTGTAGCACGTTATAAAACACGCACTTCCTGTATAATAAAGATGGAGAAATAAGAATGAAATTCCTATAGGTTTATATTACATAAGGAAACAATGAAAGAATACATAAGAAACTAATGAAAACAGTTTATGTCTAAGGAAGGAGGGAAGGAAGTAGACGCCATGGGGGCAGGAGAACAGCCTGGTGTCCATCTTTCCTGCTTGACGTTAATGCCATCACTCATGCAAGTGTGCGCTCTACTCAACAGTGTATGAGATGCATCTTAAATAAAAGGAGAAGGTGAACTGAACTGTCTCATCCGTATGGCAGGACACTAGGTAGCCAGCCAGTCTGTAGAGTGAGGTGTCTGTACAAGTTCGCATAGAAGGATGTCCATTTAATCCTTCATTGGGAAAAGCAGCGTGGGGAGGTAGCAGGTGAACGGAGTCCCAGTCCTGCCTCAGATGTAGGCACGAGGGAGAGTCCATCCGTGCCACCCTGACATCTAGAGGAAAGCCGGGACCCCTGCAAGACCACCATCCGCAGAGCTGGGGAGGTTCAGACCCCTCCAGCAGGGACTGGATTGGCAAGCTGTGTCTCGTGAGGCAGTGTCAGCCTGAGTGTCAGCAGCTGCTCACAGCTGCTAGTGTGGATCCATGGGAACCCCCGGCCCACGGGGAGTGCACAGCCCCCTGCTCTTCTCAACAGCCCTCCGCTGCTGGGAACAGGGCTGGAGATGGGAGAGCCCCTCACCCCACCCGCTGGAGCAGCTGTGCGGTTCCCCACCTTCAGGGAACATGTAGAACCCTGGGGTCCCTGGCTGGACCGCCGCTTCCTGTGGCACAGGGACGTAAGCTGCCAGAGGGGGTGTGGGTAAACGCGCAGGGGAAAGATAGCGGAAAAACCCTCCACCCACAGTCCTGGCTCACATCCTCATCCAAGAGCAGAATAGCTGTCCTGCCACCAGGAGGGCCAGGAAAGGCTCCCAAACAAGACCGGGGCAGGGTGCAGCTGCTGTAGGGCTGGCGGGGGCCCTGGAAAGCACTCCCCCTCCCTGCATTAGACACGCAGGGCTTCTAGTGGCCGCCTGTTCCACACAGTGAACATCCCCCTGCCATCATCACAGGATAGCAAATAGTGGGAGGGAGGACAGCTGGCTAGAAGCCCTGTCAGTGGCCCAGGCACGTGGCGGTGGGGACGTCCAGCCCTCACCCTGAGACAAAGGCAGTGGTGGCCGGATCTCACCTGGCAGAACACGAGGTATGTCCGCTCCCAAACATGAACCCTACTTACCTTTGTTTCTGCCATTGTGCACACGGTGGCCAGCATCCCCCAGAATTTAGACATAGTACAACAAAACCCACTCTCAAGACGCAGAGCCACCCAGAGAATTTAGAGACAGCGAAGCTATCAGAACCTCAGAATGCTTGGTTAACATAACAAAAGACCCAGGGGAAGAGCGTGAGGGATGAAAAGTGCTAGGAAGAGGCAGACAAATACTGCAAATAAAAATCGTGTCAGAAAGAAGGCGTCTTGCCGATGAACTCATCAGTGGACATAACGTAACTGAGTAACCAATCCGGGAGTTTGAAGATAGGTCCCCAGAATTTACCGAACAGAAGCTCAGAGGGGAAAAGAGTGGGTGAAAAAGCAGAAAAGAACATTCCGGAGCCTGTGGGAAAATACCTGACACTCTCGCACACGCAGGATCGGAACCCCGGGAGCAACCGAGGAAGGCGAGCACGTCCCAAGAGTGCCCACAAATAGTGACACAAATCCCAGATTGGAGAATCTCAGAAAATCTCGACAAAGAGAAATACAAGAAACCAAACTCCACACATATATACAGACATCGTACTCAAACTAGCAGAAACCAAGGAGACAGAGAATAGCTTGAGGAAAGCTGCAGAAAAATAAAAGCCGCGGGGCGCCTGGGTGGCGCAGTCGGTTAAGCGTCCGACTTCAGCCAGGTCACGATCTCGCGGTCCGTGAGTTCGAGCCCCGCGTCGGGCTCTGGGCCGATGGCTCGGAGCCTGGAGCCTGCTTCCGATTCTGTGTCTCCCTCTCTCTCTGCCCCTCCCCCGTTCATGCTCTGTCTCTCTCTGTCCAAAAATAAATTTAAAACGTTGAAAAAAAAATTTAAAAAAAAAAGAAAAATAAAAGCCGCTACATACAGAGGAAAAAAACTTGGGGCAGACTTTTCACCATAAGTTACTGGAGCTGGGAAACAAGGAAGTGACATCTTTAAAGCACAGGAGAAAAAAACAAAACAAAACAAAAAAACAAAAAAACCATCAGCCAGAATTCTAGACTGAGAAATGTCTTTCATGGGGCACCCAGCTGGTTCAGTCAGCCAAGTGTCTGACTCTTGATTTCGGCTCAGGTCATGATCTCACGGTTTCGGGAGTTCAAGCCTCACATTGGGCTCTGTCCTGATGGCGCAGAGCCTGCTTGGGATTCTCTCTCTCCCTCTCTCTCTCTCTCTGCCCCTCCCTACTCATGCTCTCTCTCTCTCAAAATAAGAAGAAAAAGAAAAGAAAAATGGCTTTCATGAGTGGAAGAGAAATAAGGGCTATGTTATAAAAACCAAAGCTGGAAAATCGTTGCCAACAGACAAGTAGCACAAGAAATATTGAGGGAAGGTCGTTGAGCGGGCGTATGAAGTCATATGACAATGGCAGACACTTGCAACCCTTCAGAGAAAGGAAGAGCTCCGTGTCTCCGTCGTGACTCCACGATCTGCCAAAACGCACAGAGCTGCACACAAAACGGAGGCACCCACAGATCCGGCGACTGAACCAGAAGTGGGAGAACCAACACGGAGTCTGTGCAAGCAGTTCCTCGGGGTGACAAACGGACTTTCTTCTGGGATGGGAAGAGGACGAATGGACGTCAGCCTCACTGCCTTTTTCTGAGCTGTTCGTGTCCAGGCAACTTGAGATGTGAGATGAGCCCAGCCCCTGCTCACTCCCCCTTGGCTGATGGTGGGGTGAGGAGACCTGGGGGAGGAGCGGAAGAGAACCTGCCTGCCGGGTGGCCTGCCTCAGAAGATGGGCTCGGGTGTCCTTTCCGGCTCATCAGCCTGGGAAAAGCTACCTTTTCCCAAACATACAGTAACCTGGTCATGTGGGTCAGCTGGCTAATTGCTCTGTGAGTCTCCCAGAATCCACTGGCCCGTGACAAACGGTGATACCACTGGGCTACTGGGGAGGGGTCGGGTCCCCTTCTGAGACACAGTGGAGCCCACCCGAGAAACCTTTGAAAGAAGTCACGAGGGGCGCCTGGGTGGGTGGCTCAGTCGGTTAAGCGTCCGACTTCGGCTCAGGTCATGATCTCGTGGTTCGTGGGTTTGAGCCCCACGTTGGGCTCTGTGCTGACAGCTCAGGGCCTGGAGCCTGTTTCAGATTCTGTGTGTGTCTCTCTCTCTCTGACCCTCCCCCGTTCATGCTGTGTCTCTCTCTGTCTCAAAAATAAATAAAACGTTAAAAAAGATTGAAAAGAAAAAAAAAGAAGTCACGGGGTGTTCGGAATATTCAGAACCCATCTAGAGAGAGTGACTGGGGGTCTCTCAAACCGCTTCCCTCATTCCCACCAGCACCGTGAGTCTTGGCGTTTTCTGTTTCCTGATCCTGGGACCCCGTTTTGGATTTGGGTTCAAAATCTCCTTCAGACCGCTCAGCTCCTGGCACGTCTCAAACAGCAGCCCGGAAGCCCGCTTCCCATTCCCCATGCCGTCCTCCCCCTCCGCTTTCTAGCTCGGATGCTGCGTGCCCCCGGTTAATGTAGCCGAGTCCCATGGCAGATGCTTCATGGTCCAGCCCCGGGACAGCCTGTGAGGCCTCACTTCCCACTGGGCCCGAACTCCCAGGTCTACATTCCGGCCCTCCGGAACCACTCAGAGTTCCCGAATGCACCATGGGCCCCAGCAGTCCTGGGCTCTTGCTCATGCTTCGGTGCCCAGCTCAGGATCACCCCCTCTGGGGAGTCTCCCTGGGTTAGGTGCCCCTGCAGGGTGCTCCCTTGGTGCCCCGTGCTTACCACTACCACACGCTTGCTTGCTGCCCCCGTCACAAAAAAGTGACTTTTTTTAACGTCACTTGCCCTCGTGTGCTCGTGAGGGCAAGAGAAGCGTTAGGTCTCATTGCCTTGCTCCGTGCACAGAGTGAGTGAGCTAAGCCAGCGCCTCAGGAGCCACTTGTGAGGAATCCTCGCTCATCAGCTTAATTACAGAGCGGCTCTCAGGACACCGTCAAAGGAATCGTTTGTCCAGATTCTAAAAATGAAGATCCTCAGTTGGCAAGATGTGTGTAAAGCTGATTCACACCCACCCAGATCCTTACACTCTTCCATTAGTCCAGGAAGGGGCCAGATGCTAGCCTCCTGGAGAATATCGCACACCTTTCAGCTGCGCTTCTTCCGTTAACAGGACACCATGCGCTCCCGCGGAGAAAGCACCCTCTGTCGCGGTTTCCACTGCCACCTATGGGCTGGTGGCTCCGTGTCTTTCCTTCAGCTGGAGGAACCCGGGAGCTCTGCGTCTCTGGGGCGCTGCTCTCCTGAGTCCCGCCTCCTGGCTCCCAGGCAGCCTACAGCCTCTCTCGCCAGGGGGTCCCCACCCAGGAAGGGAGTGACCCCACTGTCCCCGGGTGGGGGAAGGTGGGCGCGCTCAGCTTCGCTGCTCGTTTCTAGTTCTCCATTTCACGTGCAGAAGAACAAGGACCCGGCCTCACACATCCTCACCTATTTTATGTTTGTCTAGTACATTCCCAGCTTTACCTGATTTCACCTCTTAGGTTTTCAGCACACACACTGAGTCTGGTCTCATTCTGATTCTCTTCCTGTTGTTTTGATGTTTTTAAAGTCAAATCAAGAACTAAGTAAAAGGAAAGGCAAGTGAAAAGTTCCTCCTTCAAATTTCATGTTTTCTTTATTCCGTCTACTCCTCCTGTATTTCTAATGTTTGACTCCGAGAGCTGGTTTGCAGCCCACACCAACTAGTACTGTTCCTACGACCCTGCCTCCTTTTGCTGATGGAAACCCGTGAGGACCATCAGCCCAGTGGGCTGCAGCACAGGGCTTGTCCAGCCCTTTTATGGGGAACCACACATTTAAATCCATGATCTACAGAACACAGAATTCTGCTTAACCAAATTTTGCTTATGCCACTGTAGATGCAGACAAGGAAGGCAGGTCTGGGTGGTCCTTTGCAGTGAGAAACCCTCATAGTGGCCTGTGTCTCGAGAAGCCGGGGACACTGAAGCTTCACGACCCAGACGAGAGTGGTGTCTGTGTGGTCTGGGGGCCAGCCTCAGAATACACCATCAATCCGTTAATTAAATTACTAAATTGATTTTTTGAATTGCAAAATTATTTGTGCTCCTTGTAACAAGCTACCCCAAGACAGAATTATATGAAGTAGAACGTCATTCTCTCTCTCACATTCCCGTGCCTTGGGGAGTAGCCATTTCTGACAGTCACACCCTGTCTGGACATTCTTGTGTGCACATAAATGTATATATACACATATAATGTATACATATAATGTATAATATATATATACATATGTATACATACATATGTATATATATATGGGGAACTGCCTCTGGGTTTTCATTCCTGCATGTAGTGTGCAGAGAAAAGGTAACTGTGAGTGAGGGTGTCACCTGCTTGCTGCCGGGATGGCACCACGGGGGGATCCCCTGGGACCTGTGTGCCTCTGAACGTGCATCCTCACAGTATGGCTACGGAGAATCTGACTAGAATGGCAGTAACTCCAAATTAGCTTTTACATTTACTGGTGCCCTTAGTCTATGAATAGTTTAAACATCTACGTCTGTACAGTCCTGAGGGGTAGTCATTGTGCTGACCCTGCCCTATTGCGTTTCTCTAAAACCACATCAGGACACTGTCTCAGAAACACCTGAAATACCAATCCAAAAACCAGAATACTGAGAGATACTTATAAGCTCATTCTCTGTGGGCAACACTACCCTGATACCAAAGCCAGACAAAGAAACTAAAAACAAAACAAAAAAACTACAGGCCGAAATCTCTGATGAATATTAATGCAAAATCCTCAACAAAATGCTAACAAAGAGACTTCAACAGCACATTAAAAGATCAGACTTCTGAAGAATACCTTGAGAATCTCCCAATTTAGACCGTCGCCTTGTGTCAAATACTGGCGCCTTTGTGGAAGTCCATTGACAATCCATGCATCTCTAGAAACATCAGGAAATAAGCGTCTTAGAATATTCTTATGATTGGCTTATTGGGAAAATAATTTAGGCTGCAATGTCAATATTAGGGGTCATCTTGAGAACAGAAGGTGGGCATCTGGGATGCAGCTGGAGAATGTTGTAAGGGCCGGGTCGTCCAATCAGCTCTTGCTTTGGTTTATCAATTTTCTGTAGCTTTCCTGTTTTCTGATTCATTAATTTATGCTTTTGTTGATTTTTTTCCTTTTTGTCTCCTTAGATCCATTTCATGATTTCTCTCCTTTTTCAGCTGAATGCCTATTTAGTAATAAATGTTTAATAAGACTACGAATATTCCTAACAGTGTGTCTTTTGCTGCATCTCATATACCTTGATATGTGACGCTTTCATTTTCACTACTTTATAGATATTCTGCAGCTTTGTTTTGATCCCCACTTTGATCAGGACCGAGTGAATTAACTGAAAGAAAGATACACTTACTAGATAAAGAGAGCCACTATTAAGTCTTTTTCTTCCTTTTAATTACTTTTTCAAACTTTTATAATTTAGGATGTGCTTTAATTTTAGTCACTTTTCCTTCTTAGCCCTTTTGGCAGGAAACTAGATTTAGAGATAGAGATAAAATGTTATCGTTTTTCCTTTTTCCGCCATCTTTCCCATTTCTGATTATATGAGCTCTCAACTTTCCAAAAAGTCAAGTCATTCCCACTAACTCTCAAAGCTGCAAAATGCACTTATGCACTCTCCGGTCTACTCATGAGCTATTTTCGTGCACTTTTCTGCTGTTCGTCTAGCTTTCGTGTGTGCCTTCCTGCTCAGGAACTCAAGCATTCTCTCAGTTCGTCTCTCGGCTTGTGACAGAGCTCTGACAGCATAATGGACAGAGAATTGTTCCCCTTCGATCAGCGAAGGGTGTTGAAAGCATTGTTCTCTGAACGCGAGTAACTCTCTTCACTTTTGTAGACTTCAAAATGTCTAGCAGCACAGAAGCATCCGTCGTGCTCCTGTGACAAGTCAGAGAGCATTTCTGTTAATAACTCAGAATCGATCAGCTGCTGAAGGGCTGTTTCCAGAGAACGTGCTGAATAAGGAGAAAAGAGCAGAGGCAAATCTGTAAGGTGTGGGGGCAACATTAAACAACATGAAACCCAATACTAAACTTGAAGCCGCAGGAAGTCTCACTCTGTATAACTGCCCCAATGTGGTAAAGAGAATTTCTTCTTTGGAATTCATTGCCTTCTTTGGTGCATGATACATAACATATGAATTCGTTCATTTATTCATACAATAAATTGGTATGTGCTGAAGACTGAGTATATAAATATGATAATTATCAAGTAAATGAATAAATAGATGTATCACCAGGACATTAATGAGGCACCTGAAACTAAATAATTAATAATTACAGACATAATTTTCACAGAGCTAAGAAAGTGAGATTTTGAGGAACTAAATTGCTTTTGAAATAACTTTACATTAGAATAAAAATGTTTGAAGCTGAGAAATTTGGCAATGTATATCAAAAACATTTATATCAATTCCACTTAATGGAACCCTAAAGAAATAGTCAAATTTCAATAAAAGGTTTAATCAAAACAAAAGGAAATCCTAGAAGAAATTCCAATTGTTTGCTATTATTTGTAGTAAAGAATTAATTAGAAACAGTAAATATCCATTAACGTGCAAAATGATACTTATTTGTCACCAATTATAAATGTTTACAAAGAATTTTTCATTGTATAACAAAATGGTTATGGTATTATGTTTATAAAATTTCTGAGACTCCAACATTGGAAAAGTCATAGCAAAATCTGCAAAGATTATGTGGTGTGCAAAAGTCCAAGATGACCCTCTTCTGTGTATCGTCCTTTCCCTGTGAGTGTGGGTGGCCAGTGCGTACCGTGACGTAGCCCTCTCTCGGCCACGTGACTTTATGTGGCAAACGGACCTGATCCCCGAGGCTGGACCTCATAGCAGTTTTCTCTGGCTGGTGGCAGGAAGGGAAGCCAGAGATCTGATACAGGAGAAAGATCGGACGGGCCATTCGTGGCTCAGAGGGGTCCGCCTGGAAAGAACCCGACACGGCCTCTCCGAGAGGACAGTCTTTGGCCAACAGCCAGAAAAGAGAGTGGACCCCCTTCCTGCAACCACAAGGAGCAGCCTCCTGCCAACAACCTGAGTAAGCGTGGACCTGGGTTCTTTCCAGAGCGTCCGGATGAGAGCTCAGGGTGTCTGGCTCCTTGATGCCAGACTGTGATACCGTGAGCGGAGAACCCATCACGTGTGCCAGACTCGACCTACAATTGTAACGTGAGCCAACACGTGAGGGTTGCCTGAAGCCACTAAGTTTGTGAGAATGTGTTACGCAAGTTATCAGCCAGGATCGCCCAGAGAAACAGAACCCACAGGGCGTGTGCGTGTGCATGTGCAGTGAGAGAGACCGATTTTATGGAATTAGCTCACGTGAATTTGGAGGTGAGCAAGTCTGAATTCTGCACAGCAAACTGGCAGGCTGGAGGTCGAGGGAAGAGCTGGTACTTCAGCCCAACTGAGAAGACAGTGCAGAGGCAGAATCTCTCTTCCTTGAGGAGCTCAGTCTTTCTCCTAAGACCTTCAGCTGATTGGCTGAGGCCCACCCCCATTACGGAGAGCAATCTGCTTTACTCAAAGTCTACTGACTTAAATGTTAATCACATCTAAAAAATGCCTTCACTTCACCATGTAGACTAGTATTTCTTTTTATTTATTTATTTTTTTCACGTGTATTTATTTTTTTGAGACAGAGAGAGACAGAGCGTGAACAGGGGAGAGTCACAGAGAGAGAGGGAGACGCAGGATCCGAAGCAGGCTCCAGGCTCTGAGCTGTCGGCACAGAGCCCGATGCGGGGCTTGAACTCACGGACCGTGAGATCGTGACCTGAGCCACCCAGGTGCCCCGACTACTATTTCACCAAATATCCGGGCACCACAGCCTAACCAAGTAACCATCACAGGCAAGCAATAGAAATCTAATACAGAAAGCCACCAAAATATTAGTAATGATCATCCCTGGGTGGTGGTTTTGTGGCTGAATTTTATTTTCATTTAAATACTTTTTGAATGATTTGCAAAAGTATATGTTAGTGTTGACATAAGAAAAGGTCCTGAAAACTATTTCATTGTGTTTAAGGCCCTCATAATCTCTCAGTGTTGTTTTTCCCATAATAATACTGCATTTAAAAGCAAATTATACTTGTGTTGTAAAGTTACCATAGTAATAAATCTATGCTCAACAGCTTTATTAGACATTCAGCTATGAGTGGAAATGTAACTGTGCGTGTGTTGAAGCCACAGAAATGAGATTATTCCCAGCGGTATTCCCACACGTTGCGTGTCTGCAGTTTTAAGAGGCTTGTGGAACAAGAATGCCTGTGATGCGCTGGCCGTTGGGAGTGGTTGGGGTTTGTCGGTGTCGCCGGGGCCCCTCTGTCTCTGATGGAGGGACACCAGCGAGCTTCACTTCAAGCATTTCTAAACCGAGGCTCTCGAAAATCCCCGCTGATTCCAGCCTCGTTGTTTACATGTGGGGTGCAGCGTCCGTTTTACTTCTCTAGGGGCTATCTGCAACGGACTGCGTGTCTGTGTGCCCCAAGTCCGTAGGTTGAATCCTAACCCCAAGGTGATGGTGTCAGGAGGTGGGGCCTCGAGGAGGTGACGAGGTCGCGAGGATCGAGCCCTCTGGAATGGATTAGCGTCCTTCTCAAGGAACGCTGCCGAGGCCCCTCGCCCCTTCCACGTGGGGGCACGGCAAGACGGTCACGTATGAGCCGGTCCCTCACCAGACGCCAGACCTGCACGTTCGGACTTGGACTTGACCTCAGACTTCTCATTCTCCAAACGGTCAGAAGCCAGTGTGAGTTGTCGAGTTGTTGATAAGCCCCCGGCCTGTGGGGTGGGGTTGGAGCCGCCCTAACGGAGACACTGCCTTCACACAGCACCACACCCTGAGCGGCTTAACGCAGGAGAGCTTCATCCTCTCGAGGGTCCCAAGGCTGGAAGGCCCAACTCAAGGTGTGGGCGGGGCCGGGCCCCCCCAGGGCATCTAGGGTTTGCGTCTCCCGCGTCTGCTCCCGGTGGCCCACATGCTCCTTGGCTTGGGGCCACATCACTCCAGCCGCCGCCTCCCTCTTGCGTGGTCTCTCCTCTTTGTAAAGGACACCGTTCATACTGGAGGGGGGTCCGCCCCACGATCCCGTCCTCGCTGACTACATCCAGGACGACCCTATTTTCAAATGTGGTCGCGTGCCCTGCGGGACGGGGGGTATGGACTTCAGTCCATCTCTGGGGGAGACGCGGTCGCACTCGTGACAGAGGCCACCCTCACATAGCCAAGATGAGGAAATATGCGTAAAATAGCACTGACCGGATTGGAGACTGCCACACGCTGTTTCTGAAAGTTATTTCCGTCCCCCATTACTTTTCCATGCTGGCGTCTTTGGCCAAACACGGAGTGGTTTTTCTCTCTCCGGATGAGCTCTGCAATTGTGCCTTCCAGCACCGAGGTCCGAACCGCTCAGCTGGGTCTCCTCTCTCTCCCTCGGTGATCTGTGTGTAAATCAACTTCCGCAGGCCTTGGCTGTGACTTGTTTCGAACACACTAACTGTGCCTAAAACAAGGAGAAATTCACATTGCACACAGAAGTGAGTTTGATATTTAACTGACTATCATCCTTGAAGAGACCAGCTGCCCAAATTCTCCTCTGCCCCTTGGCTCCGCTGAGATCCCACCCATGTAATGAGCGTTCTGCTGATGGACCCTGGTCCGTCTCCGTCCCGCCTCAGTGACTCGCTCTGCCCTGCACGTCCCTGAGCGCCCCCTCCACTCGCACCACTCGGGGCTCCAGGACCTGTCCCTTTCCACCACTCCTCAAGCAAAAGAGACATGACTCTAGTCTTGTGGGGGCGTCAAAGGGTCCTCAAAACACTGGGCTGTAATCGTGGGATGTTTCATAGCTTCTGGCCCCGCTGTGCGTGGGACCCATCCTGCCCCCTATTCCCAGCAGCGGGCAGGCTGAGGCCACCTGAGCGTGGTCCCTAAACACACCGGTATTGGACACCAACGGTCTTGCTTCTTTTGAAATTTCCACATTCTCCGGTTTGGGGCTCTTTTCTTCCCCTCACCCTGGGCAGGCTAGGAGCCTGCAGGGACAGGGCAGAGAGCATGGGGGCCTCCCTACACATTCTGCCCTCCCCTTGGCTCTTCCAACACTGGCCCCCTGGCCCTGGGGTGGAAGGAAGGAGGAAGGGGGAGAGGTCCCTTACCTGCCCCATCAAGATGGAAGGACCCCATCTGCTGGTTGTCACTTCCCTTACGGCTGGCCTGCTGGCTGGTGCACCTGTCACTCCTTGGAGGATCCCGAGCCCGTCTGCTCCTTCCTTCCTCGTCCAGCATGGGAGACACGACCGGCTTTCCCCTCTTCCTGCCCAGCACCGCCTCCCACAGCATCCTCAGATCCTGCCCCATGGGGGGACAGTAAGGATAAAATGGCTCAGAGCCAGACACCCTGAGTGCCCGCTTGACCTGCGCATGATCACTGTACCAAAGCGGGTGGTGCAGACCAGTGCTCCAGCCGCCACCCCTCTCTGGCCCCGCATCATGCCCCCGAAGTGTCCTGGCTCCTCAGGAAGAGGAGGGACACTCCCCAGTCCCCAGCAGAGGGAGGACCATTTATCTGACTGTGTGAATACTTGTTGTGATTCTGGAGTTCGTGCTTTTCGCCTCTACATAAATAATTCTGATGCAGGCTAGAAGGTTGCGACATGAGGCAAACATAGCCAAAAAAGGACACGGTCAAAAGCGACAGGCTCTTGTGGTGACCCCCACCCCCTACCCCCACCAGCTAGCCGGGTGGTGGGAGGATGGGAGGCAGTGTTTGAATAGGCCGGGAAGTCCAGCACATCTCCTCCTGGACAGTTCTCCAGCTTTCTCCCACCGGACACCCGGTTTTACTGTGAGTACTGCAAATATTTACAAAGCAAACCCTGTGTTCGCTTGGGACCCTTCTTCTGAGCCCCGGCTCTTGCCCGCGCCCAGATGTGGCGGGCGCCCAGCTCCAGTGGCTGCAGGGTCAGGGGCACACTGGCAGCTGCTTCCGGGCCAGACCTCTCTGCTGCTTCCCGCTGCCCTGTGTTCAGTAATCTCCACCCGGATCACAAAGACCCTGAATAATCTTCACGTGCTGCTCCCCACCACCTTCTCGAATCTTCGTGCGTCAGTGACGGCCTGAAATGCACTTGCTTCCCTGGAACACACCGCGTCCTCCGATCAACCCCGTCTGTCCGCTCAAGGAAGTCCTCGCTGCTCTAGGATTTTGCTCACACTGCTGCGCCTCATACAGACCTGCCCCCGGGTCTCAGAGTCCCGTCCGGGTGTCCGCCATGGGAGCTGTGGAAAGCCGGCTTTTCCACCACAGATGCCCCCAGGGCCCCATTCCATCGTGGGGTGACTTCTAAGGACTGGAAAGTTCCCACAGTAAGGGTTGTCCACAGGCCATCTTCCTGCACATTTAATGTTGGTATTCTTTTATTAAGTTTATTTATTTGTTTTGAAAGAGAGAGAGAGACCACGCGCGTGTGCACACATGGGGGAGGGGCAGAGAGAGGGGGAGAGAGAGAATCCCAAGCAGGCTTCCCAGTGTCAGTGCAGAGCCCGACACGGGGCTTGAACCCACCAGCCTGAGCCGAGATCAAGAGTCAGACGCTCAGTCGACGGAGCCCCCAGGCGCCCCGGGGTTCTCACTTTCATTTGTGCTCTTGTCTGCTTCCTGATTAAATTACAACCCCCTCCCCAAGCGGGAGGGCGTTGTGCTCTCATTGCTTTGTGCTGTCCCCCGTAACCGCCCTCCACAACACCTGTCATACCTTACACGGCACAGTTACACGCTTGTAACTGTTACACAGTTACTCTCATTTTGGACGGACTCACATCTAGCAGTTAAGTAGCATATGCCTCTTTATAGAGTGGTAGGTAATCAGGTATGCAGCCTATAAAACCAACAGTCAACAAATAAGATGGAGGGGGAAAGCATGGAAACACAGTTTCTCTGCTGAAGCACTGTGTAATCTCAGGGGTACCCGGTGAATCCCGAGGCAGGTGGCTGTTGCCGAAAGGACGGGACGCGATCCGCCACAGGGAGCATCGCGGGGAACCGCCTGGCCGTCCGCTTGCCTCGCTCAGCAGACTTCACCCTCGAGGGCAGAGAAGGGGTCTTAATAGTCCTGACACAGAGTAGTGCTTCATATGATATCTGAGGGCCTGAATCGCTTCTAAGGAAATCTTACCTGGGGCCGGTCACGTGGGGTTATTGCTGTTAGTGCCGGGGAGCACTTGCTAGAGTGCTGTGTTTCCCATAACTTTGTGTTGCAGAACTCTTGTGTGTTAGACTGGTAATTTTCTGAATTTTTTTTCCCTGAAGGTCATACAGAGCCCCTGAAAACTTTCAAGTAGACCAGGAGAGTTCTATTCCGGAAAGAGCTCTTTGACTTCATGGGTACGAGGAAGCGTCAGTCACGAAAGGGGGCTGTGACAGCCGCAGTGGTAGAGATAGAGACCACGGGTGGGATGCGGCAGACATTTGGGGGGTGGAACCGGCCAAGACACGGTGAGTGCACAGTCCCCCAAAGGAGTCAGCAAAGGAGGCCCCGAGGACCGTGACCTGGGCAGGACCGGAGGTGCCCCTAGTGGGTGGGACGGGAGGGACAGCCAAGCACACATGCTCGGTCCTGCTTCGGGCACATGGAGTTTCAAGTGGCTGAGGGGCGCCTGGGGGCTCAGTCGGGCGAGCGTCCGACTCTTGGTTTCGGCTCAGGTCACGATCTCACGGTTCGTGGGTCCGGGAGCCGAGTCGGGCTCTGCACGGACTGCACGGAGCCTGCCTGGGGTTCTCTCTCCCTCTCTGCCCCTCTCCAGCTTGCTCCCTCTCTCTCAAAACATAAGTTAATAAGAGTAGTTTCAAAAATTAAAAATAAGTGAATGAAAATGAAACGCCTGAGACGAGCGGCGTCCACGGTCCTGCCGACCATGGAGGAGAGAGGTCGCAGACGGGTCATCCTGGCCCAGACCCACCAGGTCCAGCGCTGCCGACTGAACACCTGCCACCCTCTGGGTCCGGGCGGGGGAGGACGTGCTCCGTTTGCCCTTCCGGCTGAGGGGCCATGTGATCGAGTTACGGCCAATGAGTCTGAGTGGAAGTGATGCAAGTCACGTCTCGATGAACCTGACAGCCCCCCACACCCAGAACCGTCTTTCCCTCTGCCAGGTGACCGGCAATTTCTGGGTAGTGGCAATTCCACGAGCCTGCGTCCCAGAGAAAGGACGGCGTTGAGCAGAGTCCCCAGATGGCTTGCGGTGGGCATGTGGGAGTGAGTGAGAATAAGCCGTTTTTATTTGGAGCAGTTGCTGCAACATCACGTCGCCTGTCCCGGTGGACGTGGCCAGAGATGTGCACCGGGAAATCACGAAAAGAGCTACGGGATGAGTTCGTGTGGGTGGTGCACAGGCCCAGCAGGAACATGAGGAGCAGAGGCGGGAGGCGGCGAGAACACCGCCTGCCAGGGACTGTCCGGAGACATGGAAGAGGAGACCGTGGCTGAGGCGTGCGGAGAGCGCCCCGGAGCTGGGAGCCACGGGGCCCCTGCAGCCGCAGGAGGAGAAGGTCCCCGGGGGAGCGTGCTGGACGGTGCTGAGGCAGCACGGAGATGGACCAGGGGCAGACTGAGCCAGGATGGACTTTTCGGGAAGGAGTCACCCACGAGGCTGGGAGGAGCGCGGAGCCAGCAGGAGGCGGCCGGCGTGGCCGTGGGGACGGCAGACAGGAGAGGCTGGAGCGCGGTCAGCCCGTCCAGACGCCCACGGAAGGGACGCGTCTGTCGGTGGCAGGGGCAGGGAAGTGGAGACAGGACACGTGTTGACATGGGTGCATTTCTTCCCACGTGAAGAGAACAGCCTCGCTCCCCCCATTGCTCGCAGCGCACAAGCCGGGGTGCCGAGCCGTTTGGGCTCCGCTGGCTCCCCCCGGGGGCTCCTCCTCTGGGGGTCCTGCTCCCTGGCCCCTCCCCGCACAGGCGGCTGCCCACGGCCCCTGCGGGTCTCCGTGTGCCTCTACTTCTCTCCCCCTGCTTGAACTGGAGGATTTCTCCCACGGCTCGGTGTTACATAACCGCCCCTCTTCTGCACAAATGAAGCCTCCAGCTTGAATGATGTTGATCTGCTCTCCACCCGTTTGTCTTGCTGGACCTGTAAGTACCGAGTGCCCGGGGGCTCCGTCTGCACCCCTCGCTCCCATGTCTGTCTGTAATCTGCTGCATGACCATATGCACGTGCCTGGCCACAGATACCGTCTTGGGCTGCTTCTCCCACGTCTTCCTAATGACCCCTCGCTTCTATCTGGATTCCAGACTTGAAATGAAATTGCCTGGGGATGGTTCCATGGGGATGCCGGATAAGCATCTCAATTCCGCTTGGCCCTAAAATAACTCTGGGTTCCCTACCATTATCCCCAATCTGCCATGTTCACGGTCCCCTATCATAGCACAGGACACAGTAATCCACCCTGCTCCTGGGATAACGATTCCCCCCCTCCCCCGGAGGTAATGGAGAGAAGGAGGAACAGAAACGGGCAGTGGGGATGATGGGGGGCCCCCCACTCCTCCAGGGACACACCTGTCAGTAGCCCCGATTTGTAGAGCCGTGCTGATGACTCACGTACCCCAAGCAATAAACACTTGGCTGAAATCAACAAGGACCCAGAATGGAATGCAAACAGAAGCAGATGAGGTTACGAGAAGTGGAAGAGTGACAAAGCCGATGGCTGGGGGGAGACGCAGGAACCAGCCAGAGACTGACTGCCTGCTGTGAGGCTAGAGACAGAGGAGCCTACAGATTCCGGACCCACTTAGAGCCTTTGTTCCCCACAGGCACGTGGGTTAGCGGTTCCGGCCACGGTGGGTGAGTGCTAGGGTCGAACAAATAACTAAGCACGTGACGGATGATGAGATGTACGTGTGTCGTTGCCAGAGAACCAGGTTACAAGTGAGCAAAGGTGACTATTTGAAACGGGCGTGGGGCGTTTCATTGGAATCAGAGACAGTGGTATGAACTTTTTAATTCCTGCACGTACACAGCCAGGGAGATACGGAAGTATGTGCTCATGTGTGTCTGCCCGTGGCTCAGTGCACACCCTCACCGTCCGCGTTCCATCAGCTGAGGGTCTGGAAGCAGCCACGTGCCTGGAGACGGGAGTACCCAGCACCCAGGTCCTGATGTCTAACAACCAGTCTCCAGTTACAGGAACCTGTGTTCTTTGGAGAAACGTTTGACCCCAGTCCTGGACAGAGAAGATACAAAATCGGGTGGGATATCAAGTGGATTCAGAGAGTAAAGGAGCACTCAATGCAGGATGGGGGCAGGTCAAAAAGAGGGAGCCACCAGTGGCCACGCCTGGGGCAATTCAAGCAGCAAGACAAGGATTAATGATACTGAGTTGTGATCCACAGCTCACTGAGTCCATGCTGACATTAATAAATTATTGACTAATCAATTGGGGAAGCTGGGCATTTCTTCCTGGAAGCACAATACTTAGGGCAGAAGGAACGGGGACCGGAAATCACCACTAGGCCCGCACCGTGCGTTTAACGCAGCGCGAGCTCCCAACACACGAGCCGCAGCGAGCTGAAACGTAGCGTGTTCGCATAGTCTCAGAGCGTCTGTATCCTGTGTGCGTGCTCATCGCAAAGGGAGCAGTAGACGTGCCACTGGGGAGAAACCCAGCGGCCCCTCCTGGACCTAGGCAGGTTCCCATCCAACCTCTAAGACTCGGTGATGCCGTGGACCCCGCGTATGTGAGAAAGCTGAACATCACTGTGTGGAATTCTTGCCCAAAAGGCATTGCCTCCAGGTGGCCATGGGAGACAGCACACAGCCCGGCAAAGGGGCATTTTAGAAAATAAGTGACGAGTAGTTTTCCAGAGCATCCGGGTGATGAAATCCGGGGGAGTTGTCACAGGTGGGAGGTGGTAAGAGGCCAGGACAACCAAATGCAACATGGAATCCTGGACCGGACCGTGGACCATAGAAAGATCAGTGGGAAAATCTAAAGTTCTGACAAGTCTGCTGTGTAGCTAAGGGTGTTGCACTAACTTTAATTAGTCCGGTGTGTATGTCTCATTGTACTCTGATTACTTAAGAGGCTAACATTAAGGAAAGCTGGTAAAAAGTATAAGGTAACACTGCAATATTTGTGGTGCTTTTTTGTGGTCTAAACTATTGCAAAATAAGGAGCTAGAAAACTTACATTTTTATTTTTTAGCTCAATCATTTGCAAGAAATAGAAACATACGGGTCACATTCTCTGACTGCAGTGTAATAAAACCAAAGAATAAATGCCCCCAATATAGCAACCAATACAGTTTAAGTCTTGGGATGGTCCTCCGAGTGCTTCTGGATGCTGCTCTGTCCCTGCCCAGTGCGTCCAGCCAGGGCTAGGTCCTGAGCACCCGCTCCACCCCCCCACCCCCGAGAACGCACTCCCCCAGCCCTGCTTTTGAGCTGGACCGTGGCAGCACCTCTCAGCTGCCTGGCTTCCCTGCTTCCGACCTTGATCAGCTGCAGCCCGTCTCCACACCGCAGCGAGTGGTCTTTTTAAACACACGTCAGACCACAGCACCTCTCTGCCGAAAGCCCTGTAACCCAGGCTCACCACGTTCGGGGTGAAATAGAGCCTTTGACTTGACCCGAATGTGCATATTATCAAGCCCTGCCTACTGGCCACTCTGGTCCCTAATTCCTTCAAACGTGCAACCGTTACGCCCAGGTAGAGTCTGTGGACCTGCTACCTGCTGTTTCCTTCGCTGAAACGGCTCCTCTCCTGTCCGTGTGGCTGATTTGTACTGAGCTATCAGCTTACTGGCATGTATTCGGTGAGACTTTTCCTCGTCCCCAAATCCATCACTTTGCATGAAACCTTACTTGCCTTTTCAGTCATTAGCACTGTTTGCTACTTTCTTGTTTGATGATGGTCTGTCTGTCCCTGACCAGCCCTTCTGGGTCGTCCTGCCACTTCCCTCAGTCCCAGGACAATGCGGGCCACATAGACACGTTTGATAAATACTTGTTGAATAAACCAGGAAGTGAGTCGGTGAATAGACACAATTTGAATGCCCAGCGCCGTTCCTAACGTGTATTAGATGCTCAGTAAGTGCCTGTCGAGTGACCCTTTGCCGCGTAAGGAGCAAAATGCCATTTGTTAGAAAAAGCATCAGATAGATAATGTTGACACTTAGGATTAGTGACACAGCGTGGCTGACACAAGTCACTAAAATTGGGCTCTTCTGCAAAACTTCGGCCATCCGTTTGCAAACCACTGCTTAGAGGTCGTACGTTATCCAGAATCCTTGGTTTTCAATGCGAAGGCCTCAAGGGAAGTAGGGAATTGACTGGTGGGTGAGACCAGAGGTCCGGGGCTGGGTGTGGAGGCAAGCCCGAGTCCACGGAGGTTCAGACAATGTAACTGTCAGCTCAGCGTGTCCGCTCTGCTGTGCTCGGTGTTGCTTCGTTCAGACTGTCCCCGGGCTGTGGCGGGACGGCACCCAGCCAGTCCAGGCTGACGCCGTCCAGCTTGGTGACCGCGGTAGAGAGAGACATTGTTTCTCCATTGATGGCAGCAACGTGTTGATTCGTACATTCAGTCAGCAGATGACTCGTGCACTCCCGTTATGTGTCAGCTACCTTTCCAATGTCACGAACACAACGGGCAGGAGCCCCGGCCCCGCTGGTTCTGGCTCTAGCCCAGGCAGACAGGCGGCAGGCGTGACAGCAAACCAGCGATGAGAGAGGGGAGTGGGCGGTGCATTTAGAAGGTGCCGTGGGCCGTGGGGCAAGCACGAGGCGAGGTGGGGGTCAGGCGGGCCCGCGAACGGCGTGGGGCGTGGGGGGGGGGTGCGGCGGAAAACAGCACGGTTGGGAGATCCCGCGTGAAGCCTGGGGGTGTCTGACAAGGGAGCCAGCCGTGCATATTGCGGGGGAGGGAGGTCCTGGCAGAGGGAAAGGGAGCCAATGGCCTGGAGCAGCAACAAACCTCAGAATCGGGAGAAGCAGCAGCCAGAGAGGGAGGTGGGGATACGGGAGGTAAGGACACTGGGGAAGGAGAGCAGGGCGAGCCCCAAAGTCACATCGTTCTAACTCTAGTGCGTATGACTTACAGGGACAGGGGAGGCCCAAAGCTTTGAGCAGAAGAGCAACATAATCTGGGTCCATTTTAACAGCGTTTGAGGGATAATTACTCAGGATACGTGTCACATGGTGAGGAAGCCTTTGCTAAGGACCGTCAGAGAAGGTGTGTGGACCGGGCGATAGGTGCTGCTGTGAGGGAGGGTCGGGCTGAACTCTCAAGACAAGAGAAAAAGTGGTCATTTACAGCCACGAGGAAGGTGGGAGTGGAGACTGGGCGGGAGGCGATTGGTGGAAGGAGACTGGGGAGCGGGTGGTAGTGGGTGGGGAGGCGAGGGGATTCCGGGTGGAGAGGGGAGCCTGGTGGCGGGAGCGGTGGGCGGGGAGACCCAGGAGAGCATCTAGTACCCACGTCTTCCAAGGGGCAGGTGTGGACTCAGTCGCTCATGGATTGGCCAGACGAGGACCCAGGGTCTCACTGGGAGGGCGGGAGTTCAGGTCAGGCGATGGGAAACGCCCGGGGCACGCAGAGCAGGGGGAGGCTGAGATGAGGGTTGAGGACACAGGCCAGGGAAGGAGGGACTGCGGACTGACCAGGCACGACAGGGACCTTTTAGGGACCCGGGGCTCCTGCTCGTGAACCTGAGCTGAGTCCCGGCGGGGCCTGATGTGTTCCCTTCACCTGGCCTGTTGGCCTCCGTGGCCCTGGTGACCATGGTCTCTCTCTGGAGCCGCCCTGTGTATTCCAGAACCCAGTGTTCGGAGAGGGACCCTGAACCTGAAGTACCCGGGTTCCCAGGCCGCGGGCCGCTGTGCTTTCGTCATCAGGGAGCTTCCGATTTTCCGTTATCCTCCGGGTGGCCGTATCCTACTTCCTTCTGTCCACTGCATCGTGGAGGCCTGCTTGCCTGGGGCTCTAACTTTTCTTTGGTCATCACATCCGAACCAGTTAGCTTTTGTTATTGGTCAGCTGACTTTGACCGCAGGAGTGTGAGCCCCACGCGCTCCGGCCCTGCGTCCTCTGTCTCCCAGGTGCCTGGGTCACTGACACGCATACTGTAGTCGCTCTGTAAGTAGTAGTTAAATAAATGGGCAACGAGCTGATGGTGACGCGTCCATTAAACGTATTAACTGATGTGTTTTCCTGTAATGAATCACTAGTGTAGCCATTATTGCTTATAAGCCACATCAGCCGGTCGGCCTGGCCAGCACTGTTCCTTTCGTCCTCCCCGTCAGGCTTCTTCCGAACGTTTGCGTTATCTTGCGGGGACTCAGAAATCTCGTGTCTGGAAAGCACGGCCCATTCAGTACCCGAGTGGGAGGGGCCTCTCCGAGTCGCTCGCCCCGACGTCCTGGCCTGTGCGGAGTGAGGTCTGCCTGGGGCGCCCAGTGACGTCGGGGCAAGGAGCTACGTGGTGGTGGTGCCCACGCTCGGATGGGGCGCCGTGCCCGGTGCAGAGCCCAGCATCGGTGTTTCCGGTCTTGGTGGCTGTTTGTCGGCGGGACCCGGCCTGCGGGAGGCTTAGGGCACTTCTGAGCCAGGCTCTGGAGCGTCCCAGTGTTCTCCGGGCAGGATGCTGCTGCTCAGTATGCGGCCGTTTAATGTTTGCTGAGATCCAGTGCAAATTACTTGAGGCAGGTCTCCCTGGAGAGAAGTGTTCCCGATCCTGCCTCTCCATCCCGACTCGGGACGTCCGGGGGCGGCCCCCGATCCATGTCTCCGTCATGACTGATGTCGGCCACCCCGTAGCTGCGCGGCCGGTTCTCAGTGCCCGCAGTGAAGGGGGCACGGAACACGTGCCTGAGGACGAGTAACTAAAGCCTGCGTCGTGCTTTTCCAGACGCTGCTGACTCTACTCTCCCGTGGCCAGTGCCTACGTCTGGAGGCTTCTTTTCTAGGAAACACGGTCTATAACCTGCTGCAAATGCATCATAGGTCTTGATGCACATACAAACCCTGTCTCCTAACGCCACAGGAAAGATGCCTCATGAGTGGGTTTATTGTCTGTGGATGAAATGGATAAAAATCCAGATTCTTCCAAAGGTGCTTCGGTGGGGTCCCCTATCTCTCTATCCAAGCAGATGTGTGTTTCTCAACTGTGGTCTGGTCCACAGACCACCTGCGACAGAACCACCTAGTTTGTTCATTAGACATTCTAAAGCCGTCTCCGGGAACGTGATCTAGGAATGTGCATTATCACAAGCACCCAGGGGATTTTGGTGTAGGTTAACATTTGCAAAACCACTGAATGGATGTGTTCTCGTTGCCTTGACACCAGCCTTTAAATATCAACCAGTAACTGTCGGAAATTTTTATAAAAAGGAAACCTACTTCCTTGGTTTAAAAAGGAAATCTCATGGGGCGCCTGGGGGGCTCAGTCAGTTAAGCGTCCGACTTTGGCTCAAGTCATGATCTCGTGGTTCATGAGTTCGAGCCCCACGTCGGGCTCTGTGCCAACAGCTCAGAGCCTGGAGCCTGCTTCAGATTCTGTGTCTCCCCCTCTCTCTGCCCCTCCCCTGCTCATGCTCTGTCTCTCTCTGTCTCAAAAATAAATAAAAACATTAAAAAAAATTTTTTTTAAAGAAAAGCTCAAACATAGAAGAAGGTCGAGAAGAAGGAACACCAATGAAAGGACCTGGGCACAGAGTAGTTGTCTGTTTAGGCCCTGAGCTCAGCATTCGCCCAGCACTGCCGTGTGGGCCTTGTGACTTGGTTAGGACGAGCATCGCGGGGCCACATCTGTCTTCAGAAGCCCCAGTGACAGCAGTGGGCAGGGGAGTGTCACACAGCAGCGAGCCTCACCGCTCTCCCCCGGGGAAGGCACCTGCCCTGCCCGAATTCACAGGACCCTCGGAACGAGCCCCTGAAGTAAGGCGTCTTGGCCTCATTGCCAAAGGAAGACAGTCTGTGTGGAGGACACTCGTGGCCTGCCCGGCCTCCCACTGCACGGACGCACAGAATGGAATTCAGACTTGAGACCCAGGTCTTGCGGCTTCAAATCTGCTCTTCTCAACATTTATCCCCTCCCTCTTTAAGGGAGCTGAATAACTTAAGGGGAAGCTGGTAGAAACACTTAATTGGCATTTCTGTCCCCCCGTCCTGTGGATGGTGAACTACTGTTCCTTTCAGAGGGTAGGATTTAGGACATCCCTGAGAAGCGAGACTGTCGCCACATTCCCCTGAATCTTCCTCGTTCACGACCGAAAGCGGACGGCGGCGAGAATTTCTCCCAAATGCCCGAATTTAACCATCTATTGAGACCAGCCCATACTTTTTACACTTGCTCTGCAAACTCTCCCCATCTTTGCCTGCCTAAAATGTCCCTTCGGTACAGGACTTTTTACTTAGCAATTTAAGGCTTTTATGCCCTGCGCCTATCAGTGGCCATCCCCTCCCCCTGCAAACCCAGGGCCCCGGATGACTCCACGTTCTGATTTCTAACGGGGAGATCGTGCACGAGGCCCCAAAGCCAGTGACAGCCCCACAGAGGCAGCTCTCTGTTCTGGAAACAGACCGCCCACAGCTTTTTTGTGCATCTGGGCTGTTAACTTATCAAGTGGTTGTAACAATCCTTTGCAACTGTTTGAAATGCGTATATATGATACAAAGTAACATATGTACACTTGGGGGGTGTTGAGATCTTTGTCCCTGAATCTCGCTGAATCACAGCTCTGCGACCTGTAGACAACCTGTCACCCCTCCATCGAGATCCCTTTATGAAACAAGGTGGATTGTCACACCTTCCTCGGAGAGTCCTATCCAGCATCAAGGACAGCAGAAGCGTTTGTGGAAGGTTCCTTTTCACTGGTAACTGCACCGCGTCTCCTCTGAGTGCTGATGAGAGCCTACGACCCAAAGGCCCCCGTGGGATCTCAGTTGGTTTTTGAAATTCCTTCCACATCCTCACGATGGACACACGTTTCACTTCAATTTACAAATTATGTGAAACTTAATACAGTACTTTTCATATCTGATTTCTAGCAGCTTTATGAAGATACAATTTATACACTTCACAGTTCCTCCCTTCAAAGCACACAGTTCAATAGCTTTTAGTATATTCAGAGTTGTGGGTCTTCCGATCAATTCTAGAACATTTCTTCACACCAAATGGAAACCCCGTACCCACTGGCAGTCACTCGCCCGGCCCCGAACAACTGCCCATCGCCTTTCTGCCTCTGGGTTTGCCCAGCCTGGGAGTTTCCTATAAATGTGATCATGTGATATGTGGCCTTTCGTGTCTGGCTCCCTGCACTGAGCATCATGTTTTTAAGGTTCACGCATATGAACAGGTGGAGTCTGTCCGTGTCTCGTCTCCTTTTATGGCTGAGTGATGCCCGTGGTGCAGATACGCCGTGAGCACCCGTCCGTCGATCATGGACGTTTGGGTCGGCTTCCCTTCCACTCAGGGATGTTATGAGTGATTCTGCTATGAATCCTCGTACAAGCTTTTGGGTGGACACGTTTTCACTTCTTTTAGACACGTGCCTGGAAGTAAAATTGCTGAAACATATGGAACCGCATTTAACCTTTTGAGGAACTTCCAGACCATTTTTAAAGTGGCTGCACCTCATTCAGTAATTCAGGATACAAAGTTTCAATGTATTCCATACGTATTACACTAGACTTATAAATCATTCACATAGTTATGTAAAAATGAGCCCTTATTTAAGAACTTTTCTTATTTATATTGATACTTTAATCTCTGAAAGTTTACAGACAGATAATTTTGTAATAAGAGCAGATTTTTTTCATTTATCTTGACACATTTACATCTGTCGATATTGATATATTGATAATCATAACATGGGAGATAAGTGATTAATGGAGCTTTTCCTTAATACTGATCATTCTCTGATTCTTTAACCTCTCTGCGTTTCTTAGAGTGCAACCTAATTTGTAGTTCTCTGCACAACATTTCCACTTTTTCTTTAAAATACATTTCAGGGGCGCCTAGGTCGCTCAGTCAGTTAAGCGTCCAACTTCGGCTCAGGTCGTGACCTCACAGTTCACAAGTTTGGGCCCCACGTCAGGCTCTGTGCTGACAGCTCAGAGCCTGGAGCCTGCTTTGGATTCTGTGTCTCCCTCTCTCTCTGCTCCTCCCCTTCTCTGTCTCTCTCAAAAATAAACATTTTTTAAAAATACATTTCAGAAGTTGAACTCTAAAGCAATTTAAGTAGGAGAAAGGCAAGATTTTCAGGAGGACATCGGGTCTCTTTAAATACATCCTTCAAGGGGTGCCTGGGTGGCTCAGTCGGTTGGGCGTCCATCTTCGGCTCCGGTCACGATCTTGCGGTCCATGAGTTCGAGCCCCGCGTCGGGCTCTGGGCTGATGGCTCAGAGCCTGGAGCCTGCTTCTGATTCTGTGTCTCCCTCTCTCTCTGCCCCTCCCCCGTTCATGCTCTGTCTCTCTCTGTCTCAAAAATAAATTTAAAAAAAAAGAACGTTAAAAAATAAATAAATAAATACATCCTTCAGAAAATCGAACTCCATTAAAATTTATGTGTGGCATCTGGGCTCCTTGAGGACGGGGGGGGGGGGGGGGAAATGATTCAATCACCTTGTTTCTGTGACAGGCGCCCGGTGAATGTTTGTTAGATGAATGACTCATTTTGATGGATGAACATATTTGGGGAAAGCATTTTAATGCCGGAGAAAGGGTTTACTTTTTAGAGGGTTTACTTCATTCCGTGATGTTGACTTCCGTGCCTCTGGGTTCCTCTCTGTTGATGTCAACTCTTTATAGAAGTTCACTAATACTGGCCTCAATTTTGTGTCTCTTTAGAAAAGTAAATTATAGGGAAGGACGCCAGCAGGTTGAATTTAAAAAATAACCTCAGAAATGTTAAATGTCCAGGAATTAAGTTGATACCTTTTATTCTGGCTATACTCCACAATTTCTATTACAAATATTGGCAGTAAGACCAGTTTAAAGACTTAAACTCTGTCTCAAAAATAAATAAACGTTAAAAAAAAATTAAAACAAAAAGGGGGCGCCTGGGTGGCTCCGTCGGTTGAGCGTCCGACTTCGGCTTAGGTCATGATCTCGCAGTCTGTGAGTTCGAGCCCTGCGTCGGGCTCTGTGCTGAGAGCTCGGAGCCTGGAGCCTGTTTCAGATTCTGTGTCTCCCTCTCTCTCTGCCCCTCCCCTGTTCATGCTCTGTCTCTCTCTGTCTCAAAAATAAATAAACGTTAAAAAAAATTTTTAAAAAAAAGACTTAAAGCGTCATTCAGTAAAAATGAACCTAAGGGAGACTTGTGGCAGACCCAGACGGACCTTAGAGACACCGCTCCCTATAAATGCAGGTGTGGCCTCAGGGGTCACTCTGAGCACTTACCGCCCAGGCTGCAAGGCTCCATTGTCGCACAGGGTGCTCGTAGGACCGTGTGCACACTCTCGCAGGACCCCCTACATATGCCAAAAGTGGGCTCTAAGCCCACAGCTGCTCGGTAAACTCGTGCGCCATCAACAGCATGGGCTCCCCCTAGCCGTCACCTCGAGCCTCTGGAAAACGCATCTCACTGAAGGAACGTAGGCCGTGTGTCCACACCGCGGCCTGAGGGGGTCTGTTTGGTCCTGTGACAGGAGCCAGACTGCCTCTCACAGTCATGAATTCCCTAAACGAGTAACAACGAAATAATTGGGATGTTAGTGAGCCAGACAAAGGACAAGTGCCACCATGACAACATAATTTTCAAAAATAAGACTTAATGAGTAAGAGTTCTCGAGAACTGGCTCTCCTACAGAAAGCAGTTCTAAATCCTGGAATATGTTGTATATCTGCTACAAATATATACAGCTGACCCTGAAACAACATGGGTTTGAACCATGCAGATCCCCTTATACACAGATTTTTTTTTTAATTTATCTTACTTTTGAGAGAGAGAGAGACAGAGTGTGAGCAGGGGAGGGGCACAGACAGTGGGAGACACAGAATCCGAAGCAGGCTCCAGATTCCCAGCTGTCAGCACAGAGCCCGATATGGGGCTCAAACTCATGAACCGTGAGATCATGACCTGAGCCGAAGTCGGACACTTAACTGACTGAGCCACCCAGGCGCTCCTATACACAGATTTTTTTATTTTTTTTTTAAATTTTTTTAATGTTTATTTATTTTTGAGACAGAGAGAGACAGAGCATGAATGGGGGAGGATCAGAGAGAGGGAGACACAGAATCTGAAACAGGCTCCAGGCTCCGAGCTGTCAGCACAGAGCCCGACGTGGGGCTCGAACTCATGGACCGCGAGATCATGACCTGAGCCGAAGTCGGACGCTTAACTGACTGAGCCACCCAGGCGCCCCTATACACAGATTTTTTTAAATAAATACAGTACCGTAAATGTATTTTCTCTTCTTTGTGAATTTCAAAACAGCATTTTCTCTTCTCCAGCTTATCTTATTGTAAGAATATGGTATATAATACATCTAATATATAACATATGTGTCGATCAACTGTTTATGTTATCGGTAAGTCTTTCTTCTGGTCAACATTAAGTTATTAGTAGAGGCTGGGGTGGGTCAAAACATGGATTCTCAATTAGGTTCCCTGAACCTGCATTGTTCAAGGATCAGCTGTATCTGTCTGTTTTATATGCAATATATATAAACATGTATACTAAAAACAACAGGACAGGACAGCAAACAACAGCGAGCAGGAAGTGGATAATATTCAAACACTGCCAAAGGAGCACGTTCAGTGAAGTCCACACATATATGAATCTAGTCCTCATGGCATGAGGTGGTAAGGATTTAAGCAAAGGGCTTCAGTCATAACTTTGGATGTTGAGGAACAGGATTTGGAACTTCCAGAGTGGAAGGAGGTACGGGTTGGGGGATGCAAAGGGACAACACAGAAGCAAAGGAGCCATAGTGAGGGAACCCCCAAATCTGCATAAACACTGGTAACCCCTAAACTGAGTTTAGTTTTCAGCTGCTGGCACTGAAGGTGATTAAAAGTTAGGGACTGAAGCCCAGCAAATCACGGTGTCTCAAAAATAGCAAGAGACCTAAACACGGTGAACATTGAACTCAGCGAATACTTGGAGCTTTCTGCAGACGCATCCTGTGAATGTGTCTAACCACACACCCACCAGCTCAGGAGGATCCACCAGAACAAAAATCCATACTCTTCAGAGGAAGATAACAGGATCCAGAGTCTCTATCAACAATGTCCATTATACCTAAGAAAAAAGAAGAGGAAAAAAAAAACATGCAAAGTTGTAGCAAAGTGATGCTCGCTAACAAGAAAAAAAATGAACACCTGAGATGACCCAGATGTTGGGCTTAGCCAAGAAGAACTTTAAAGCAGCTATGATAAGGTCTTCTATGTAATATAAACACAGCTATTATAAGGTTCTAGGTCTTAAAGGAAAAGATGGTCGTGATGAGTGAACAGATTGTGGAAAGAACCAACTGACATTTCAGGAACAGAAGAGTGAGAAGTTCACTGCTCAAGGGCAGATTGAGAATGCAGAAGGAAAAAGTTTTGGTAATTTGAAAAGTTGATAAACCCCTAGCAAGACTGACCACCTAAAAAAGGGGGAGTGGGGAGAGGAAGAAAACACATATTATAAATATTAGGAACATAAAAGGGAATTATTGTAGATCCAACAGAGATGAAAAGGAAAATAAGGGGCAGAGGTGCCTGGATGGCTAAGTCGGTTAAGCGTCTGACTTTGACTTTGGCTCGGGTCATGATCTCATGATTAGTGGGTTCAAGCCCCACGTTGAGCTCTGTGCTGACAGCTCAGAGCCTGGAGCCTGCTTCAAATTCTGTGTCTCCCTCTCTTTCTCTCTGCCCCTCCCTCACTCATGCTCTGTCTGTCTGTCTCTCTCTCTCTCTCTCTCTCTCTCTCTCTCTCTCAAAATAAATAAACATTTAAAAAAAAGGAAATAAGGGGAAACTGTGAACAAATTTATGCCAATAAATTCTACAGCTTATATTAATTGGACTAATTCCTTCAAAAACATAGTTTTTCATAGAAAGAAATATGAATAGAAAAATCCACGGAAGAAGAAATAGAAAATCCATATAGCTCTACGATGTATTTCAAAGATTTAATTCACTATTAAAAACATTCCCACAAAGAAAATTTTTGGCCACAATAGTTTCACTGGTAAATTTCCATTAAATCCTAAAGGAAATAATAACACAAATCATGTAAAAACTTATTAACTGGAGAGTGAAGGAATATGATACTTCTCAACTTATTTTATGGAGGCTGCTTCACTCTGATACCAAAAGTGTTACCCAAAAAAGGCACTTACTGAGCAATGTATTGTTTTAAAATAACAAAATATTAACATTCCAAATCCAATAATATATAAAGAGAACCAAGTGCAGTTTCTTCATGACCAAATAGGGTTTATTCCAGGAATGCATGGTTAGCTTAATCTCTCTCTAAAAATCAATGAAGGGATCTACCATATTAGTAAGTAAAGAAGAAACCAAGACATGAGGAAAAAAATAAAAATCTCAGCAACTCCGGAATAAAAGGGAAACTTCTCCAGTTGGGTGGAGAGCCAATATACATATTAAAATTATCTAAGATTGGGTAAAAGATAGGGCATCAACCCTCACCATTTGTCCTTAACATTAGAGCAGAGGATAGCCAGTAATAAGGCAAGCAAGACAAACAAAATCGAGACTAAAAAAGAACTTCATTCTGTTTATTCTCAGATGACAAGACCGTTCACACAAAAAACCTAAGGAAAATACAAAACAAATACTACAACAAATATTGGCATTTACCAAGGCCAGGTCAGTAGCCAAATAATGTAAAAATCAACCATATTTCTCAATGAACAATTGGAAATGTAAAATTTGTGGGGTTTTGGAGAGTTTGTACTTGGCAATCTTCTTCACCTATTTTGCTCATTCACCTGCCACCCTCCTCTCTGGCAACAAGCAGCTGTTCTCTGTGTGTAACAGTCTATTTCTGTTTTTTGTTTGTTTATTTGTTTTTTATTGAGATTCCACATATGCAGGAAATCATGTGCTAGTTGTCTTTCTCTATCTGCCTTATTTCATTTAACGTAATATCCTAGTCCTGTTGTCTAAGTGGCAAGATTTCCTACTTTTTCATGGCTGTGTAATATTCTTGTGTGTGTGTGTGTGTGTGTGTGTGTGAGAGAGAGAGAGAGAGAGAGAGAGAGAGAGAGGGAGGGAGGGAGGGAGGGAGGGAGGGAGGGAGGGAGAGATCTTCTTTATCTGGTCATCTATTGACGGACAATTAGGTCGCTTCCTTGTCTTGGCTATTGTAAATAATACTGCAGTAAACACAGAGGTGCATGTATTCCTGAAATTCGTGTTTTCAGTTTCTTTGGGTAAATACCCAGTAGTGGAATTATGGGATCTTATGGTAGTTGCATTTTGGTTTTCTGAGGAGCCTCCATGCTGTTTTCCAGAGCAGCCACACCAGCTTATGTCCCCACCAGCAATGTATAAGGTCTTCCTTTTTTCTACATCCTCGCCAACACTTGTTATTTGTAAAAGGGTTTTAAATATCTCAACAGCGTCATCGAATCTCTACCCCAGAAACCACAAACACTGCTCCTGGACAAACTGACAGGAAAATTCTCAAATATACATCAAAATGCAAACAAGGTTGGAAGAGCCAAACAATGTTGACAAAGAACAAAACTGGGCAACTCATGTTCTTGGCTTTTTGTCCCAGTCCAGACGCAGAACACAGCACCTCTTCAAGGACCCCCTCCCCTTGTAGGGAATGGTGTTTGGAAGCCAAGAGGCAGGCGCTCCCTGGGCTCATTGCTGGTCCCTCTTAGCTACAACACACACACGTCCGAAATTATTTTGGCGTCTCCATCGGGCTAAGCGTGAATTCACGTTGTTTCGTGGCCCCAAGTATAGTCTACTGTGGTGACTGTGCAGTGTGCACTTGAGGGACGTGCGGCTGAGGCTGTTGTTGGTTGGAAGACAGTGTGATTTGGAGCAAGAGTAGAACAGGGTTTCTCGGCCACAGTACTACTGATATTTGGGGCCAGACGACTCTTTCCTCGGGAGCCTTCTGTGCACCTGCTGGACGTGCAACCTCATCTCTGGCTGCTGCCGTTACATGCCCCTCCCCCGAGTGGTGGTGACCCAAACTTTCCCCAGACATTGTCCCACGGGAGGGGGAAACTCCCTCGGTTAAGAACAACTCGAAGAGATTACATCGGTGTGGCCAGAGAGTGGATCTCACTGGCACGTGTGAGACCTGTGCTCATCCGAAGACACCGGTGAGAAACTGGACAAGGCCAGCCCCAGAGTGAAGGAAAACGTCTGGCATTCGTGTCTGACAAGGGCGCTGAATGCCCGATGTAGGAAGAGCCCCACAAAACAAAAACGTGAGCCAAGTAACCCAATTTTTAAACTAGAAAAGCCGAAAAGTCCCGTCGCAAGAGAAGATACACAAATGGTCACCGCGGGAATGAGAAGTACAGCTTTGGTGAGATAGCGCTTCAGGGCCGCTACAGGGGCTTAAACGAGGAGGGGTGGGGACACAAGATCCCAGGGAGGGTGTGGCTTACAGAGGGCAGGCAGAACTTGCCCAGGTCGTATTTGAGACCCGTGCATCTTGCTGCGTATCGACTCTGCTTCCACTAATAAAAACGTAGTGGGTATTTCCACTTCTGTTCTACGATTTCCATTTTAGAGGGAAAAAAATCTTTTTCTTCTTGTCGGAACTGTTCAAACAGTTGAAATGTTCACTTGAGGCAGAATCTCACATGGAAAAATGGGGTCCCATCCGGGCAGCCCCTCCCCTATCAGCTGCCCCCGCCCCCAGGAGACACCCTCACCAGACTCCCTGGAAGACAATGGAGAGCCGCCACTCTGGGCCCCCCTGGCCGCGTCCAGGCCTCCTGAGGGACAGATTCAATGCGACGTCTGTTAACCAAGCGCTCGCCAGGTGAAGGCCCCACTCTCAGCCTACCGTGGAGAACATCCCCACTGTTCAGTGAACGCTGTGCGTTAAGTCCTGATCCTCACGTTGTAGACGCTCCCTGAGCAGGGACCGTCCGCAGGGACACGGGGACTCCTGTCCTCCTTGGGGACAGGACTCGGACGGAAGCCCGTCTCCCGGGACTTGGGAGCCCGTCTTTGGGGACATGGGAGCATCTCTGGGGATGTGGGAGCCCGTCTGAGGGGACGCAGGAGCCCGTCTCTGGGGACACGGGAGCAGGGGTCGAGCAAAGGGAACACAGGCCAGCTTCCGCCCCCGCCCCCCGCCCCCCGCCCCGGGCCCAGCTCCCAGGCAGAGCTGTGTTCACACGGGGGCCTCTCTTGCCTCCCCCGCCCAAGTGTCCTTCCCACAGCATCTTCTCACTTCCCAAAAACACATGGACTCGTCCCCCCAGAACTCACAACTTTTCTCAGATGACCCCGGCACTGTCCTCCGTATGGACAAATGCAACAAATTGTTTGAAATGGTCACTTACACTATCACTTTCTTGTCTTTGCTGCGGTCAGTTTCTGCCCCGAATCCACCGAAGTCATTTCCCCGGTGGCCTCTGTGACCCCTGATTGCGCTGAGAGCCGCCCCCACAGCCTGGTCTCCTCGCCTCGGCCTCGCTGGCTCCCTGACGCCCAGGTGGCCCTTCCTCTCCATCCCTGCTCCCCTGTGGTGACCGGTGACCTTGCTCCGCGTCACCCTCCGGCCTTGGGGCTCACGCCTGTTCCGCCTTTCTGCCCCTCAGACGAATAATCAGCGGACACTGTGCCCCAAGCAGGAGAATGAATCCACGACCACAGAAGCACCACGCAGCTCTTCACAGCGTGGAGCAATGCCCTCTGCGTGTGGAGTGGACACGTTCAGGATGGATAAAATGGCTTCCTTCTATTTCTTCCTCACGCAATCTGAATCAGTCTTCACCACTTTCCTAAGGAGACCAACATAAAGGGGTGGTTTATTTTGTCTACATTTTCGAGTCTGTTTATATGGATCTAGGCAGCTGAAAGCAGAGGCCTGGTTAGCATGTATTTCGTTCTGTGAGCCTGTGTTACAAGCATCTGAGGCCGCAGAAGAGGCTTGTCAGCCTGGGATGCAGCCCATGGGCCCAGAATGGCCGCGGGCAGGAAGGGAGACGTGGGAATTCTAGAAGCCTCCTCCCCGCTGTGTGGTCACCGTCCCTCTCGCAGCCTTCCGACACGGGCCTCCCTGGTGCCTGTGCACACAAGACTGTCCAGTGTGGGTGTAGTTTGGAAGGGAAAGAACTGGAAAAAATACCTTCATGTTATTCTGGAAAACTTTTTATAGTTTCCTTTTAACATTTCCTCAGCTGCTGCCAACCCATGCGTGAAAATAACCTCTACCCCTGACAACGAGCATCCCAAGGTAGAAAGTGTCGATTTGAGGAAGTAACCAAGGGGCTTCGAGGGGGTTTCAAAATGCTATAGGATTCCCGAGGATGGTTTCTAGGGAGGAACGGGAATGTCCTGGGGTCAGGGTTCCCGGGGATCTTGGTATGTCCTGTGCAGAAGACACATGATGCTGGCTTCTAACCCCAATTGTGCCTCTTTGTCTTGCTTCCTGCTTTTCAGCCTCCAGGTCTGTGATTTACAAAGACAGCTGGTCCTCGGGACACTGTATCATAAAATGCTAAACCATTACAATAAAAACAAAATTCAAGGGGCGCCTCAGTGGCTCAGTCAGATAAGCATCCGACTTCAGTTCAGGTCATGACCTCACGGTTCGTGGGTTTGAGCCCCACATCAGGCTCTGTGCCGACAGCCTGGAGCCTGGAGCCTGCTTCGGATTCTGTGTCTCCCTCTCCCTCTGCCCCTCCCCCACTCACGCTCTTTCTCTGGCTCTCTCTCTCTCCCTCTGTGAAAAATAAATAAACATGAAAAAAATTAAAAATATTCTATTGGGGCACCTGGGTGGCTCAGTCAGTTAAGCATCCGACTTCGGCTCAGGTCACGATCTCGCGGTCCGTGAGTTCGAGCCCCGCGTCGGGCTCTGTGCTGACGGCTCGGAGCCTGGAGCCTGCTTCCGATTCTGTGTCTCCCTCTCTCTTTGCCCCTCCCCTGTTCATGCTCTGTCTCTGTCTGTCTCAAAAATAAATAAACGTTAAAAAAATTTTAAAAAAATAAAAATATTCTATTAAGCCTAATGAGGCTGAAGTTGGTCCTCCAGTAATGGAGGACCGTGCTTTTGGGGCTCTCTGCTTCTATGACTCCGTAGCTGTGATCTTGGGGCTGAAGGCATGAATTCTGCAGCCAGATGCATGCACAGAGTCTGGCTGGGCCATGCGCTCTGTGTGAGCCTACTCCAGCCACGCCGTGTCCCGTTTTTACAATGTGGAACGATCACAGCACAAGAGCATGCAGCCAGCGTTAATTATTGTGAGTCACTGTTTAAAAGGAAAAAAAGAATGTGTTCAGCGTTCTACAATGGCAACTTTTCTCTAAGTGGCATGCCCGGTTTGGGAAGAGAGAGGTCACGGGAGTTTGAAACATAGAATCGCAGGGGCGCCTGGGTGGCGCAGTCGATTAAGCGTCCGACTTCAGCCAGGTCACCATCTCGCGGTCCGTGAGTTCGAGCCCCGCGTCAGGCTCTGGGCTGACGGCTCGGAGCCTGGAGCCTGTTTCCGATTCTGTGTCTCCCTCTCTCTCTGCCCCTCCCCCGTTCATGCTCTGTCTCTCTCTGTCCCAAAAATAAATAAAAAATGTTGAAAAATAAAAAATAAAAAATAAAAAAAGAAAAAAAGAAACATAGAATCGCAACATATACCAAATCATGTGTGAGTGCCATCCAAAAGCCACCAAAAGGGTCATCTGCTCTCATTCCGAGGACACGTGTTCACTCACGGCCCTCGGCATGGGCTAAAAGCGCCGATTCAGAGACAGACACCAATCCTTCTTTAGGGGCTCTGAGACCCGAGGATGTCACCACGCGAGGTGGTCGTGTCAGTCACAGGGGAGAGCTAGTCTATAGGAAGAAAGTGCGAAATCAGTACCAACCGGCAGAAATGCAAGGTGTGAAATGAGCCATGTCAAGGAAACAGAAGGAGGGAGAAATGCAGAACGCTTGCATTTTTGCAGAGTCAGAAGTGAGGCCAGGAGCCTAAGTCAGGGGTTTGCGCAGAGGCTGTGCCCACACGTGCACACAGGATGCGGGACAGCACACACACACAAACACTGATGAGGGGGCCCGGCCCTCTCGCCCCCACACAGTCCTGGCTGCCGTCTGTTGGTTTTTTGCCGCTCCCACGGACTCTGGCCACTTCCCTGCCACATCCACAGTGGGTGGCCACACGTGGGGGTTTGCTCACCCGTCTTCCTGGTGGTCAGGCCCGGCGCCCGCCCTGGTGTGGGTGTGGATCCCCAGGCTGAAGCAGGCGGGTCACACGAGGCGTCCAGGCGGAGCCGCTGTCCCCGTCGTGTGCCCACACCAGACCTGCCTTATGCCAGTTTCCTTCTCTGTCTTTGTTTTGTTTTGAGCGAAGGGAGCTGGAATGTTACACACCTGGTTTTGAAGCAAAAATCACCATAATAATAATTCGTAATATAAATTGTATTCTATTTATTTTTTTTTTTTTAATTTTTTTTTTCAACGTTTTTTATTTATTTTTGGGACAGAGAGAGACAGAGCATGAACGGGGGAGGGGCAGAGAGAGAGGGAGACACAGAATCGGAAACAGGCTCCAGGCTCCGAGCCATCGGCCCAGAGCCCGACGCGGGGCTCGAACTCACGGACCGCGAGATCGTGACCTGAGCCGAAGTCGGCCGCTTAACCGACTGCGCCACCCAGGCGCCCCATAAATTGTATTCTATTTATATATAAATGAGCGTTATTGATTTTAGCAGAAATAACGACTTCAAATCTGTAATAAATGGGCTTTGTTTAATCTGCACATGTGACAGAGCCCAAGCCCTTGTCTGCTGTCCCATTTTCAAAGAAAGAAGTAAATCACAGAGAAAACAAATTGCATCTGGAATTTGCTCTGAACGGCAAGGTGCTTACTTTAACCGGCCACGGAGTCAGACTCTGGCAATCCAGTATTTGGGTACATGTTTACATGCAGACAGGTGTGCTGGCTCTGTCGAGTGTCCCCGTGTGACCCAGCACAGGAAAGAAGAACGGCTAATTCCCTTCTTACTACTCCAGTGTTTGCTCAGATAAATTGAGTTTTTATTATGGAAAGATTGTCAACAGAACTTGAAAGAAAGGGAATTCAGTTGGCCAGAAGTTTAAGCTAAGCCGACCTTTCCATCTGCCAGACGCCCTCACGGTCTTCCCATATTTTTAACATTTTAGAAAATAGCAAGAAAGGGGATCAGAGAACATTGATTTTTAGGAGCATTTGGAGGAAGATGACCGTTAGGATAACGAGACGCAGTTGACTTCTTAGTCTGCTCTTTCTGTCCTCCCATCCCAGAGTCTGGACGACGTTGCACAAGCGAAAACGGAAAGCTGGCCTCTTTTTTAACTTTATGTTTCCGAATGCGTAAAGTTGCCAGAAGCTAACACGATTTTTATGAGACTCTCAGGGTTTGGGCTTAAATTCAGGAGCCAGGTCCGCTGTTGTGCTGTGTGAACGGTTCCAGTGCTTTCCAGCGCCCTGTTTCGTTTGTGTGGAACGATCCGGACTTCCCTACCTGGCCATAAAAAGCCAGCTTTCCAAGAAGCTTTGTAAATAGCACCACTCCCTCCCCACCATTACTTCTGTAGCTGAACCTGCGGGTATTCGCCCAAGACCAAGCTGTCCGTCAAAAGACAAACACGTGGCTGGAAATTTTCTAACAGCCGCTCGGCGGCGGCTGGAACGCCCCTCACCTGCTCTCCCCCTTCGGTGCATGCTCACGGAACGCCTTTCTCTTCATTTCTTTTTCTCTTTTAGCCAGAGCTACCTGCAAGCCGCAAGGGACGTGTCTGCTGCCCACAGCCTGGACCCCTCTGCCAAGTACAACTCCCCGAAATTCCGCTCCCGGAACCAGAGCTACATGAGAGCCGTCAGCACCCTGAGTCAGGCCAGCTGTGTGAGCCAGGTTGGGAACCCTCTCCGTCCCCTCTCCCTCGGGTCCGGTCTCTGAAGCCACGTCCTCACGGCAGTCACCTGCTCGGGGGACGGCGGCCCCGCCCGTGTCCGAGGAAGGCAGCGAACGCAGGTGACGTTCCTGCCTGGCATCGTCTGGCTGCAGACGCAGGGACCCTGTGAGACTCGGTTCTCCACGCCCCCTTCGCCGGCCTCCTCTGGGTAAGGGGTGGCGCCTCGGCTGCCTCAGCTCAGACTGTCCTCTCCCCAGGCGGCTTCCCCGCTGACACGGAAGGGGCAGGGCCGTGACAGTCAGGCTGTCTGTGCTGGCCTCCACCGCGCGGACGCTGGGGGTCCAGTAAGAAGAGGTGAAAGTGGTGGGTGGTGCTTGGTGCCCCCAGAGTCGTGTCTGTCGGGCTCGGAGGACCACGCCCGGCTTCACACGCGGCCCCGGTGGGATCCGTGGCCCCGGGTGAACGGCGGGTGTGGCCGCCGGCGAGTCGGGGACCCCACAGGCGTTCCCGCCCTGCTTTGAGCTGTGCGGAGAACGCGCCAGAGCAAGATGAGCCGTATGCCGGAGAATCGCTAGGAATCGCATCTCTAAGTTTTGGCTAAACAGGTTGCTTACTGGTTTCAGCTGCCGTTAAGAGCGGTGCCGGAGTTTTGAGGGCTCCACCACGTGCCTCCTTCCGCTCACTGCGGGGCGGGCGCCGAGAGGGCGGCCCGCTGCCTCTGACACCCGCAGCCTGTGCAGTCCCCCAGCCGTCGCGAACTTCTTTCCCGTCGGTGCGGAGAGTAGGGCGGTAGGGAGAGGCAGTCCAGCTCGCACAGCGCGCGGGGCGGTGGCTGGAGGGTGCCGGGCATCGCTGCGCAGACGGGGGCACGTGCTGAGTCCTCAGTGCCCCCGCAGGATCACGGTAGCAGTGGCCGTAAGTACGCGGTCCCTCCTGCTCACGGATCGTGCCGCGGGCTTCCGGCAGCTTGCCGGGGGCTCGAGCGAGCCGAAGACTCTCTTGCCCAGGCTGTCGCTGCCTCGTAAAGCAAGAGCCTGCTCACCTTGCCGTTTGTCGTCTCGTCAGAAAGCCGTGCTCCGGACCTCTTCTCCTACCCTGTCCGGGTTTTTCCTGTCCCGCAACCGAAGAAAGAAAGACCTTACTCGTTAATCAGCTCAGACGCGATTCCTCCTCAAACACAGGATGAGGTCTCCATCCGCCGCAGAGAGAATGCCAGTGACCCTTTGTCCCCCCCCCATGACAAGGAAAGGACCGTTCCTGAGTCTGTACACCGGGGCCGTGCCGGCCTTAGCCCCGGACCCCGACCCTGGGCGAACCGGGACAGAGGGTCACGCCATGGTCCCAACTCAAATGCCCCTGCTGATAATAATGAAAACAGCAGTAACGACAGCAGACGGACAGCAACTAGACTACCGTAATTACCGACTTGATTGGGGACACACCCCGTTTCAGAGTAAAGCCCAAGGTGACGGCAGGAGGTGGTAGCTAAAGAGAGCGGCTGTGCCCAGAGGCACCCTTCCCCACGCCCGCACACCTGTCCTGAGAGGCCAGCGGCCTTTCCGCCTCCAGCAGCCGCGTCGCCAAAGTAGGGCCTCAGAGTCACACACGACCCACGAGGTTTGCAGCAGGGCCAGGTTTGCACTGCAGACGCTTTGTCTTTCTCTTTCCTCCTCCCTCCCTCCCTCCTTCCTTCCTTCCTTCCTTCCTTCCTTCCTTCCTTCCTTCCTTCCTTCCTTCCTTCCTTCCTTTCTTTTCCTTCTTTCCTTCCTTCCTTCCCTCCTTCCTCCTTTCCTTCCGTCCTCCTTTCCTTCCCTTCCTTCCTCCTTTCCTTCCTTCCTTCTTTCCTCCCTTCCTCCTTCCTTCCTTCTTCCTTCCTTCCTTCCTTCCTTCCTTCCTTCCTTCCTTCCCTCCTTCCTCCTTTCCTTCCTTCCTCCTTTCCTTCCCTTCCTTCCTTTCTTTTCCTTCCTTCCTTCCTTCCTTCCTTCCTTCCTTCCTTCCTTCCTTCCTTTCTTTTCCTTCCTTCCTTCCTTTCTTTTCCTTCCTTCCTTTCTTTCTTTTCCTTCCTTCCTTCCTTCCTTCCTTCCTTCCTTCCTTTTCCTTCCTTCCTTCCTTCCTTCCTTCCTTCCTTCCTTCCTTCCTTCCTTTCTTTTCCTTCCTTCCTTCCTTCCTTCCTTCCTTCCTTCCTTCCTTTCTTTTCCTTCCTTCCTTCCTTCCTTCCTTCCTTCCTTCCTTCCTTCCTTCCTTCTTTCCTTCCTTCCTTCTTTCCTTCCTTCCTTCCTTCCTTCTTTCCTTCCTTCCTTCCTTCCTTCCTTCCTTCCTTCCTTCTTTCCTTCCTTCCTTCCTTCCTTCCTTCCGTCCTTCCTTCCTTCCTTCCTTCCTTTCTTTTCCTTCCTCCCTTCCTTCCTCCTTCCTTCCTTCC